>NW_003852399.1:16446893-16554098 GCF_000181295.1 Otolemur garnettii
ATGTAACAGAATATGTAGCAACCCATGTAACAGAATATGTAGCAACTTATGTAACAGAATATGTAGCAACTTATGTAACAGAATATGTAGCAACTTATGTAACAGGATATGTAGCAGCTGATGTAACAACATATTTAGCCGTCTATGTGGCAACCAATGTAGCAACCTATAGCAGCTGCAGAAGCTGTTGGGGCCTTTTCCTGGACAGGTATGGGCAGGCCCACCTCCCGCAAGCTTCTAACTTACAATCCATAGTCTGACCTGCTTCTTTAGTGACTGCACTGACACTGTCACACATCCCTTGTACTGTGATGAATATAGCAACACATTTGTAGCTCACTGTAACCTTGCAACCTCAAACTCCTAGACTCAAGGGCTAAAGAGATCCTCCTGCTTCAGCCTCCTGAGTAGCTGGGACTACAGGTGCACACCACCAGTTTCAGCTAATTTTTTATTTTTAGTAGAGATGGCATCTCCCTCTTGCTCAGGCTGGTCCAACTGCTGAGCTCATGCCATCCTCCTGCCCACCCCACAGCCTCCCAGAGTGCTGGATTGCTGGCATGAGCCACTGCCCAGGGCCCATCCTCTACCATCCTGGAGAGTATATCATACTTTCCGTACTCTGTCTTTAATAAATGTGTTTGCTTCCTTTGTGACTCTGCATTTGACTTTCTTGAGCAGAGGTCAAGAAGCCTCTTTGCCATCACCAGCAGTGGTCTGTACCAGTGTCAGCATCTGATTATTCTGTAGAAGTGACAGAGCAGTGTGAGTGGAGATGGAAGAGAAAATGACTGGAAAGACAGCATGTGGCTGTTCTGCTAATCCAATAACTCAGGAACATGCTTCAGGCCTTAAATATATTGGCCCATTATTAAGATAAGTTTGTATTACATACAATATATAGGATAATTAGGATATTAAGCAAACTAAGAGTTGTTAAGGATAAATCATGGAGTTTTTCTAGCCCATACTTTGAATACCTCTATTATGCTAATTCTGGAGGTATTCAGAGGAACATTATTCCAATGATGAAAACATTTTACAAATTTACACTACAACTAAGAGGTATTTTTACTATTCATTGTGGTTGCCTTTAATAAAAAGGCTTATTCCAGTCAATCCACCTGCATTCATGTATACAATTTAGATGAGCAAATACAAAGTGTATATTGGATGGCAAACTATTTCAGAAGGGCTGGTAATAATAAATCTTTTCACATTTTAGAAAAATCTATTTTGTTATTTAATTGGAATAAGTACATATCCTTTTCTCCAACCCACATATATTCTGACACATCAACATTTCAGAACAAACAAATTAACAAAAAGCCATTTTAGGAACATAACATAAATACAATTAAATAGAGAATGAACATGCAAAATTGCATTCTCTGTCTCAATATGAGTTACAGTAGAATGTTTCTACAATATATATGTGATATTTAGTAGTCTATGCATTCTTAATTTTCTAGTTTTACTTTTTAAATGACTTAATTTATTCATCAAAGCTTGCAATTTTCAGATTATTTATAGATACAGAGGCCATTAAGCCTGGCTGCCTAAATGGTAAATAATGAAACCATGAAAATAATCCTTTAATATGACTTTATGAATATGTATGGCATTATCGTGAGTAGTACTAATTCCTCAGAACTTCCTTATAAACAGGATAAACACAAATGAAACAAGCAGTAGGTATTCCAACTATATGGGTTCTGTACATAATTTCTATATGAATAATTTATGTAAAAACCTAAAAAGAAAGTTAGAAATTATTTTTTAGTTCTCCAGGTTAAAATTCATTCTTTTGAAAGCTCCTTTTGCTACTATATAATCGAAAAGAAGGGGCGTCCATATCAGAGTGTAAGTGAATGATGTTAACTGGAAATTTATCTTCTTTGTCTATAGTTCCCAGGAATAATGTTGAATAATAAAAAAGCCGTAACAAGCCCAAATCTACCACCTGCTAAACTTTATGCATCAAATTTGGGTGCAATAAAATAAACACTTTATTTTCAGAATTATCTTTGTCATTAGCTTAGAATCCCAACCAATTATATTGACAGATTTAAGTGTTTTTATACTCAAAGATATCTTGCCTTAAAAAAACTAGAATGCATTATTAAAAGCTGAATTGTTATTTTCCTTTATGGATTTTTTTTCTCAAAATAGTTTGTAATCATAATTATTAGATATTTGTTGTGAATGCCCTACATACCAATCATGGCAATATAATTTAAAATTTTCCCCAAAGCTTGGTTCATGAATTTAAATTGCCCAATATCAGTCACAGTAATTGACAGCTATTTAATAGGAGACAATTCTTATTTACTATTCTCTACCTTTGGTGGGTTTTGCATTAATTATTTACAGTACTTTCACTTCGATAGAAACAGATAGGTAAACCTAATTAACAATTAAAATTTGGGATATCCTCCATGAAAGATTCTTGCATTTTAGTTAAGTAACGTAAGGAGCTATTGCAACAAAGAGGACGATGAGATAGAAATTAAAATATTACTTTATACTGAATAATGCTGAAGCCAGCATCAGTGGATGCATGGCTAAAAAAAAGTAGCTTCATAGAAACATGGATAGAAGTGAAAACATTGTACTGAATGGAATAAGCCTGGCACGGGATGACAAATACTCCATGATCTCACCTATAGGGGGATTCTAAAAAACTCTGTCTCATAGAAACACAGTAGAAAAGTGAGTATCAGAGCCTGGGGGTAAACAGGAGAGGGATGGAGGAAGGGTATAAGATTTGTTAGATTGTAATAACAAGTTTTAGTGACTTAGTGCATTGCCCAGTGACTACCCTGAATAATAATGTATTGAATATTTCAAAATTGCTAAAAGAATAGATTTTTAAAGTCCTGACAACAAAACCTTTATAAATTGGTGAGAAGGATGTGTTAATTAGCTTGATTGAATCCTTCTATAATGTTGATCAAAACATTATATCCCCATAATATACACAATTGTTATTTGTCATTAAAAGGGGAATATATATATATATAACTTGACATAAACAAACAGTTCGTTACAAAACAGTTACTAGTTTTTTCAAATAAAATATTAGATATTAATTATCAAGAAGGTGTGCCTTTAAAAGTTTTCTCAAGACAATTTCTTGCTTTATTGTATCTTTCAAAGGAGTAAATTTAGTGTTTGAAATTTTAGAGTCAAGGGAAGATAACAATGAAAAGAGAGGTTGTTTAGAAGATACTTTTGAGTATAAGGTAAATGGGTTAATAGACAAGCAGATTTAATTTTAAGCCTGGACCCCAGCATTCACTTGCTTTGTAAATCCAAAAAGATGCTTACTTTTTATGGACTAAAATTTCCTATTTGTAAAGTGAATAGGCTATCTTACTCAGTGAATTGTTTGGGAGATAAGAATAAAACTACAAAGGGTGTTCTGCAGAGTTCTACAATATTGGAAACCAAACAGGTGCTAGTGATTTGTGTTTACAGTATTCCTGAAGAGACCTCATCTAAACAGCTGCCTGTCTAATTGACTATATGAAGTTTACACCTTAACTTCTTACCCAAATATAGCATGAATTGTGTTTGACATCCGAGAAGTGGCCAAAGGATGCTCTGTCCCTTTATTGAGAAAGATAGTGGTGATTAATCTGGCTAACTGCAAGCCCATTCAGGCATCATACTATTTTAATTCATATAAAATTAATATTATGATAAAAATTAGACAAGTGTACTTAATGCGGACATTTTTGGAAGAATATAGAAGTTAATCTGACAGGCACGATAACTGTTTTCAAACGACCGCAGAGGCAGTTCCCCACGCTTTCCATGCACCAGTCTTGTATATTCTGGTTTAATTACTGACACATTTTATGTTTTCCCTTACACAAAAAGAAAAAAGAGTTTGTATTTCTTATAGGTGAGGAAAACAAGGTGTAGAAAGATCAGTTACTTGTCAAGGTCTTTAAATTATTAGTTAGTGGACAGGACTTTTATCTTAAACTGCCTGACTCTAAGAACTATGTTTGACATTGGCCATTGGCAAAATAGTGAAATAGAATGATCACATCTGTCTCTCCTGTCTAACCCGCCTTTCCCTGTCTTTGCTTTCAAATTTGAAAGTAGATTTTCATAGAGAAGTATCTAAAAACTACAAAAACTGAAAATAGTATTATTACATATTTTTGTGAACATTTGTCTGGCTTATTATATCCTAATATGTATAAAGAATTATGTATAAAGAAATATGTGTTATATATTTTATTGAATTTTTCAGTTTTTGATTGCTTTTTGATTACTGAGATATAATTTATATGACATAATGCACTTGTTTAAAGTGTAAATTCCATGTTTTTTAATATTTGTCAGTATATCCACAGAGTTATACAGTTGTAACAATCTAATGTTAGAACAAGTTTGTGTATTCTAGACGTTACATGTAAATGAATTCATGGCATTTTGTGACAGACTCATTATACTTAGGTAATTTTTTTTTTTTTTTTTTTTTTTTTTTGCAGTTTTTGGCATCTGGAGCTGGCACCTTACTCCTTGGAGCCACAGGCGCTGTCCTATAGTTACATAATCTTTTGAAACTTCATTCATGTAGAAGTAGGTTTCATTACCTCATTGCTTTTTATTGACGAATAGTATTTCATTGCATGAACAAACTATATCACACTGTTTTTAGCCCTTTATCAGTTTATGGACATTTGAATTAATAGCAGTTGGATTATTATGAGTCGTGTTTGTTTGAACATTTGTGTGCCATCTTTTGAGTGGGTTTATGTATTTATTACTCTTGCGAGTCGACTCAGGAGTGGAGTTCTGGGTAATATGAAAACTCTATATTTAACTATTTCAGGGAGTGACACACTATTTTCCCCGATAGCAACACCACTTACATCAGCAGTGCGTAAGGGTGTCATTTTCTTCATGTGCTCACTATATTCATGATTACGCATCTTCTTAATACAGTGATTCCAGCGAGTGTAAAGTGATTCCCTCTGTGGTTTTAATTTCTATTTCCCTAATGGCAAATAATGTTGAGTGATTTTTCAAGTGCATACTGCTTATCTGTAATGAAATTTTTATTCAGACAGTATGTTCATTTTAATTTGGTTTCGTGGTCTCTTAATTGGCTAGTTATAAGAGTTTTTTAAAAATATGTTCATCGTATTTTATTCTTCAGATATCCTTTTCTTTTGGGCAGGGTTTCATTACCTCGTTGCTTTTTTATTGGTGAATAGTATTGCCAATACTCTGTTGCCCAGGCTAGAGTCCTATGGCATCAGCTTAGCTCACAGCAACCTCAAACTCCTGGGTTCCAGGATTCTCCTGCCTCAGCCTGCCAAGTAGCTGGGCCCACAGGTTCCTGCTAGGACGCCCAGCTAACTTTTCCCTTTTTCATAGAGACAGGGACTGGCACTTGCTGAGGCTGGTCTCAGACTCCTGAGCTCAAGTACTGCTGCCACCTCTTTTTTAAAGAGTGCTAGGATTACAACATGAGCCTCCTTGCTCTGCTGTCCATTCACATTTTCATAGTGTACTTAATGACAAAAGTGTTTAATTTTGATAGCGACCCATTTATCTAACTTTTTATTTGTTGTTAGTGCTTTTGGTGCCACATCTAAGAAATCATTGCCAAACCCTAAGTCACAAAGTTTTACCCTGTTTCCTGGGATTTTTGTAGAGTGATCTGTGATCTATTTAGACTTAATTTTTGTGCTTAGTGTAAGGTACATATCCAACTTTATTCTTTTGCATGTGGATATACAATTGTCTCAGCATCACTTTGTGAAGAAATTTTGTCCTGACTAAATGGTCTTGGCCCTTTTGTCAGAAATCACTCTTAATCCTATCTCATTGATCCGAATAGCTATCTTGATGTCAGAAAAACACTGTCTTCATTACTGCAGCCTGGTTGTAAGTTTTAAAATTAAGAAACATTAGTCTTCTAGTTTTGGCCCTCTTTTAAATAGCATTCTGGCTATTCTGACTTCCTTGAATTTTCATATGAATTTTAATTACAGGCCTTGTTTGCAAGGCCGTTGAGATCTATCTATCTATATCTAACTAGATTTTTCTAGGTATTTTTTTCCTTTATTAGCAAATCATCTTCAAAAATACATTCACAATTCCAGGACTTTTCACAGTTATCAAACTGTGCAAATGCTCAAGCCTCTGATATAAATTAGTGCAGTATTTGTCTCTAATGTATGCACATCCTTTCATATGCTTTAAATCATCCCCAGATTACTTGTAATACCTAATACAATTTAAATGCCATGTAAATAGTTTTGTACTGTATTGTTTGAGGATCAATGGCAAGAAAAAAAGTCTGTACATGTTCACTACAGACATAATTTGTTTTTAATAGGTTCTACCTGTGGTTAGTGGTTTCACAGAGTCAGAATCCAGTGTGCCATACACTGAGATCCCTCCTGTCACCCTCGCGCAACCTCCTCCCTAATCCCTCATTCCCCTACCCCCCCACCCAGTATTAGATCATCTACTGCCTTCATGTTAGAATTGAGTACAGTTGGATTCTTGCTTCTCCATTCTTGTGACACTTTACTAAGGAGAATATGTTTCACCTCAATCCAGGTTAAAACATAAGATAAAGTTTATGTAAAGTTTCCATCTTTTTATGACTGAATAGTATTAATTAGCTTATTATTAATCCATTCCTGGGTTGGTGGGCAGTTAGTTTGTTTCCACATTTTGGTGATTATAAATTGAGCTGCAATAAATAGTCTAGTGCAATTGTGCTTTTGATAAAAGGATTTATTTTTCTTCTGGGTAGATGCCTAGCAATCAATTGTAGGGTCAAATGGGAGGTCTAATTTGAGTTCTTTGAGGATTCTCCATAATTCCTTCCATAAAGGTTGTATTAGTTTTCAGTCCCACCAGGAATGTAGAAGTGTTCCCTTCTCTCCACATCTACGCCAACCTCTGCAGCTTTGAGACTTTGTGATGTGACCGATTCTCACTGCAGTTAGGTGACATCTCAGGGTGGTTTGTTTTACATTTCTGTGATGATTAGGGTCAATGAGCATTTTTCATGTGTTTGTTAGCCATTTGTCTATCTTCTTTAGAGAAGGTTCTATTCGTTTCCTTTACCTAGTGATATATGGGATTGTTGGGTCTTTTTTTGTTGAATCGTTTGTCTTTTTTTGTTGAATCATTTGTAGATCCTAGTTATCAAGCTTTTGAACATGTATGGATGTTCTATTACATGGAGGCACTGTTTAAGACTTGAGGATATAGGGTGAGTAAGATACTCAAGGTACTTGACTGAAGGAAGCTTATGTTACCATTGAAAATTATGCAAGAAATAATAGCAAAGTCATTCACTGAACAAAAACAATTTTGAGTGAGAACAGGTGAATTTAGGAGGAGGATGCTGAATGAAGAGAGAAAAAAATGAATCAGGAAACATTAGATGCAGGATGGGAAGTTGTTAATCACTGTCAGTGCTAATTTTTGTATGAATGGAAGTGAATTCATGGTAAAGTATGATAAATGGTAAACAAGGAAATACATAAAGTATAATCAAGGGAAAAGCTGAAAAAGCAGTATTCATAAACCCTGCAAAGTCATGTATGTGGGATTTTCTGTGTTCAAATTCTTTCTGGAGGTTTGGGCCGATTTGCTTTATTGTCTTTAAAAACAATAACAAAAATCAGGATAAAAATTAGACATTTTGAGGCTGCATTTTTTTTTTCATTCATGAACAATGGGGAAAAACCCTAATATGTCCCGTCTACTAAATGCAATCGAGTAACATCATGTTTTCCATTGCTGTGTGGTAGCATGTGGACAAAATGTATGAATCCAATAGAAAAGATGCTCTAGGGTATCACACCATACTTACTGATAATGGTTAAATAAAGAATTTTCACCAAGTGTATGACTTGTAGGTTTAATAATATGGAGGAAAATATTTAGAAACAATGAGCACACAATTTGCAACTGAATTCTTTCCCTAGAAACATGTTAAGAAATTACTCTGAGGGTCAGTAACATTGCTGCTGAAGGAGCACATGCTCTGTGGGTCAGAATCTAAGAACTTTGATGTTCTTGTTCAGATAAATGAGAGCATGGCGGCATACTAGAACTCATGTTCCAGGACAGGGCTGAAGAAGCAACTCCATGGCC
This sequence comes from Otolemur garnettii, assembly GCF_000181295.1. Classification (NCBI taxonomy): domain Eukaryota; kingdom Metazoa; phylum Chordata; class Mammalia; order Primates; family Galagidae; genus Otolemur; species Otolemur garnettii. Next base: position 16,455,042 of record NW_003852399.1, read on the forward strand.
CAGAGGCCCTAGTGCCGCCCTTTGCATTTGACCGCTGAATAACAGGGTATTTTGTGATTCAAGGAAATATGTCTGTCCTCAGTCCTGCTGGATCACTTACCACAGTATATCAAGAAAGCATTTTGTCTTGAAAAACATGGAAAGAGCTTCTCGCTGTGTATAATTTTACCAGAAAAAAAGTGTATTTTATAAAGTTTAAATGTACAAAGTAATTGAGCATAACTAACTGAAACCATCAGGAGATGCGTGTCTGTTCTCAGTAGGAAAAAGACTAGCTTGTAAATAAATGGTTTAAAGAGATGAACAGACTTTAAATGCAAGAGTGCAGTTTCTGTTGTGTGTGTAAATGTGTAGGTGCTCAGTGTGTTTTGATTATTACTGTTATTATTGGAGGGGAGTTAATTTTAACGATACAGTACGGGGAAGCAAATTCATGAGTAACTGAGTAGGGGATTCCATTTATACTTTAATTTTGAGTTTTTCCTCGTCAGGCATTAGAATCCAACCTGAGAAGTTTAGAAATTTTCTCTTCCTTTGTTTGAGATTTTAGAGAGTTATTATCTTTTGATGACTGTTGCATCCAAATTCTCCATTCTGCAGCGATTTAAGAAGCTTTAAATAAAATGTGCTCAGATGGAGCACCTTTATCTTTCCCAGGTATCCACAGAAATCACTCGTGGGAATGTGCAAGACACACGGGATGCTGAATCTTGTCAGTGGTGGGAATGTGCAAGACACACTGGATGCTGAATCTTGTCAGTGGTGGGAATGTGCAAGACACACTGGATGCTGAATCTTGGGCAATTCACACGGCATGAATTTCTTCTGATATACTGATGCAAGGCTGGCAAGTAGCTTTTCAAATGTATATTTTTCCTTTTGTCAGATAATTAGTGTTGATTACAGTTTACAACAAAACTACAAACAAGCCTTCTCCCTCCGACCAATTCAATCAGTGCTAGGCAGGAAAGCTCTCACTGTGGACAATGCCCATGCCTTCAGCGTCCAAGAACTGACTCTTCAGCCAGCTCTATATTGGAACATCCCTACCGGGGTGCAGGCCTGCTTCACTTAGACATCTGGGGCTGCAGAGCCAAAAGGGTTTGGTATCACAGAACACCAAGGGCATAGATGGGAATAATTTCACAAATCCATCTCCCCAAGGATTGGGGAGAAAGGGTTTTTAAAGATAGTTTGGCAGGAAAGGGCTAAGCAATTAGCTGATTGGCTGGGTTTGGGGCAGAACCATGGAAGTACCGGGATTATCTTTTTGTGCGGAGTCAGTCCTTGGTGGGAGCAGGGGATCATAAGACCAGTTGAGTGAGTTCCCTGGTAGGGGCTGCTGATCCAGGTGGGTCAGCCATTCACCAGAATGCAGGGCCTGGAAGATATCTCAAAACCAGCATTAGATTTCACAAGAGTGATGCTCTCCATGGAGACAGTTAAGAATCTTTATGACTGTTAGATGTGTCTCCTGACTAGCAATTATAAGAAAGCAGACGTGGGGACAATGGCCGGTATTATTAACTATGCCTGAACCTCTGCAGAGTTGAGGCCCCTATCATAGTTCTCACACTGTACCCCTTTATAAATTTATAGAGGGTGGTTTTGTATGAGTGTGTTGTAACTTGAATTTAAGTCAGAGTCTTATCTTGGCAGTCATCTTTGGGGTAATGGTGTCTGTGAAGAGAAAAATTCCTTAAAATCCTGTCACTCACTTTAAAGAATTATGTTAATGAGCTTCTGTAAGCAAATTTATACCTTATAGATGAAATACAAAAATAAATAGTTCAGATCTAAGCTATTGAAACTTTAAAATATTTTGAGCCTTGAAGGAATGTGATTATGACCTGCGTCATTTAAATAGGCAGCTATAACCTAGACTGTTGGAACCTTAGTTGTTCTGATTTATAGATTAGCATTCTTCCTTTCCTACATTGGTTTATAATATGAAAATGACTAAAAATGCAGAGAAGACCCCTCTTCACTGTAGATCTTCACTGTAGATGAACTTTCCTCTGTCCTTTTTCACATAAAGAATTTATAACCATCACATATACTATGGAATATTAAATACACTTTTAAATTGGAAAGGAACTGAAAATAAGCTGTATGGAAAAGAGTGTAAACTATAATTAATTAAGTGGGTGAGATTTACAAACCATCTTCATATAGAAAATGTTCTCCTCCCACTGAATTTCTTTGTTTTCGGTCTGTATAAGAAAGATCTTAACTTTCACCTGCAGAGCCCTGACCCTATTTTTCTGTGTTTCTCTGGATACTCCCAGCTTTGGGATCTAATAGCTCTATACTTAATCATGTTTTATGAATCTTGATTTTTAAGTCTGACAAAAACATTAAAAAAAAACCTATTTTCTGGATATGTCAATAACTGTTGTAAAAATTGTGTGGAAAGCATGACTTATTCTTACTTTAGAAGAGTTAAATATAAGTTCTATAGCAATTTTTGACCTTTAACATGCTTTAAGTGAGTTGTTTATCCTGACAAATTGTTTACGTGTAAATAGAAATATGTTATGTAATGGCTCAGAGCCTGTAGCTCAGCGGTTAAGGTGCCAGCCACATACACCACCGGAGCTGGCAGGTTCGAACCCAGCCCAGGCCTGCCAAACAACAGTGACAGCTACAACCAAAAAATAGCTGAGTGTTGTGGTGGGTGCCTGTAGTCCCAGCAATTTGGGAGACTGAGGCAAGAGAATCGCTTAAGCCCAAGAGTTTGAGGTTGCTGTGAGCTGTGATGCCATGACACTCTACTAAGGGTGACATAGTGAGACTCTGTCTCAAAAAAAAAAATAGTAACACATAAATATGCATGCCTATCTTGTACATATTTATGCATCATATATTCATAATGAATAAATTTATATGTAGTGTTTGCATCAATGCAGATTTTCTCTATTGACGCAAATCTCCCCAGCAAAAGGCAGCTTTGCAGGGCTCCTTCTGTCTACCGGCTTTCTGAATTACCATCTCAAAAATATGTCAAAATATATTTTGAGGTGAAGCATTTTGTTTTTCTTCAGAGATTTTGAACAGCATTTTCATCTCTATCAGTGTGACCTGGGTGACTCTGCTAATTACCCTAACACTTCAGGCTCCCAGGTGGGAAAGGTGTTCTAAGGCCTGCATCAAGGTAATTCTGGGAGCGCCAGTAGGAAAAGAAGCAGAGATGGTTAGTTGTGCTGCCAAGTATCTACTCAGCGCTTTTAGGAATAGAAACTTAGCATTGTGCGCACGACCACTCAGGATAAAGACCTTCCAATTTTCCTTACAGTGAGAGGAGGTGTGGTATCTAAGTTTGGGTTGGTGGTACATAAAACAAGGGGATGTTATTTTTAAAACATGTTTCTTTCCTGACTATTTCTGTCCTTCTTTTTGAACAATGAGGTGGCCCACTAAGGAAGGCAGAAGAAACCCAAGACTTGACAATTCTGGAGCCATCAGATCAGCTCCGGGCTACCTGTGTTTATTTATAGGTAAAGACACAATTTTAACCATGTTAAAGACACAGCTACTTTGAGTTTTTTCTGTTACATGTTCCCAAATGTAACCCTAACTAATACAAATGGGAATGATTTTCTAAGTAATCATTTCTAGGGTTATGTTTCACAACTTCTTAAAAACAGTTACTCTAATAGGAAAACTAAAATAAACTAACATTGAGCAAGCAATTGAGAATAGACATTGCAAGCATTTCAATGTATTAAGAATTTATTAGATATGAGTATCAAAAAGTAGCTATTATTTGAGGTGCCCTGAGGCATGTACATGGCGAGGCAGGCTCCTCTGTTTCCTTTTGTAAATCTTTTTCTTCTGGGGCTGGGCATGGTGGCTCATGCTTGTAATCCTAACACTTGGGAGGCCTAGGTGGGTGGATTTCCTGAGCTCACATGTTTGAGACCAGCCTCAGCCAGAATAAGAGCTCATCTCTAAAAATAGCTGGGCATTGTGGCAGGCGCCTGTAGTCCCAGCTACTGAGGAGGCTGAAGCAAGAGAATGGCTTAAGCCCAGGGGTTTGAGGTTGCTATGAGCTATGATGCCACAGCACTCTGCCAAGGGTGACAAAGCAAGACTCTGCCTCAAAATATAAAATAAAATAAAATAAATCCTTTTCTTCTGTTTGATATGTAAATATTGTAAAGTACCAGTGCTCTGGCATGGGCCTTCTTCTCTTCTAACCAGTAAACCTTCCCTTGCAGGTCTTCATAGTCCTGTGGTTCTGAATACTACTGCCATCCTTGATATATCTTCCAGACTCCAAGCTAACATGTACTCAACTGCCTACTTGAAATCTCTACATGATATCCAACAGGCTCAATGATTTTTCCCTGCTAAATAAGTTCTTTCTCTAGCCTTCCACATGTCTGCAAGTGGCACCACCATTGTCTCAATTAAAACATCTTCAACCACACCAGCATCTGTGGTTTGGGGATCTTGTGATATTGGCTAATCTTACTGGTGTTAGATGATATCTCAAAGTAGTTTTGATTTGCATTTCTCTGATGATTAAGGATGGTGAGCATTTTTTCATATATCTGTAGGCCATGTGCCTGTCCTCCTCAGAGAAATTTCTCTTCAAGGCCCTTACTCACCCTGAGATGGGGTCACTGGTTCTCTTCTTGCTAATACATTTGAGTTCTCTGTGGATTCTGGTTATTAAACCTTTGTTGGAAACATAATCAGCAAATATCTTCTCCCCTTCTGAGGGCTATCTGCTTGCTTTACTTATGATAGAACACGAATATGCATTTCAATTCTGAACAATAAATACTGAAAGGTATTAAGTACTCATCTTCTAGGAAAACTATTTTTCATTAAAGCAGAAGCTGAAGAGAAGAAATCGACTATTTTTTCTTCTATCTTGTGTAAAGTGTCATGTGTCCATCCGATGTGTGTATCTGTGTCAGCTATCTGTGGCCGGAAGAGAATAAGCCTAACAGCCAAGTCAATGCTTTTGACAATTGCAAATGTAAAAAGCCAGAACCATCCTGGACCCTTGATGGCATTTCTAAATCTGGAAATCTCTTCTTTCATATTTTTTGTTATAGAGACTGTTTAAGCCTCTTTCAATTAAATTTTTTATTGCTTGCATGTGAAAGCATCTTGACTGATATCCACACCTCATCTAGTCCGCTTATATGTCCTTTAAAATCTCCTGTACAAAGATATTCTGAATTGACTTCTCTTTATCTCCTTTAATTCCCTAGGCCAAATTGTAATTCTCTCTGACTAGGAACACCACACAGTCTCCTAACTGTTTCCCCTGCTTTCATCCTTGCTGACACTCAAATCACCACACCACAGTTAGAATTGTCTTATTAAAAATAGACAGTCTATGTCAGTTTTCCAAATAAAATTCTCCAGAGCTCTCCCATTGCACTTGGGAAAATATCCTACTGTGGCCAGGGCCTCTGCAATCTGCTCTCGTCTACTTCTGTCTGCCTCATTCATTCTGTTTTAACAGTGATGGGCATTTCTGGTTTTATAGATATGTCAAGATGTCTCCAAAATAAAATTTTTCCATAAATAGCCCTGGTCCTATAATCCTTATTTTAATGATTTTTTAATAGTGTTCTTCTATGAAGGAGAACAGGCATGGCCCCTGTCTTGGTGCTCCCCAATCTAGTTTTGTCCCACAGAATTGCTCACACTCAGTGAGGCAATACCATTCTACCAAACTACCAGTTGGAAAGCGTGCCAGTTTCAAAAGGATGTGGAGACTCTAGCTGAGCAACAGGTGCAATAGAGTCTTAAAGGTGACCTAAAACAGCTCTAAGATGGATTATCATGTCATTAGCTTAAACCCGCATTATGGTCCAGACCTTGCACCCCATGGACTCTCAGAGAGGCTCATGGGAGGTCTGCATAAGCAGTAAGACTCTGAACAAGGTCGGCCTGAGCCAGGAGATATAACAGAGAACTGCTGGCCATCACCTTCGCCTCTTTGCCTTTTTCCTTCTTGTGACCATGGGGGCCCGTTTGCTGTCCATGGTGACTATATCTTGCTCTATAAACTCACATCTTGCTCTCACTCTATAAACCTATCTTTCTCCTTCTCAATAAACTGCTTCACACTTGCCTTACTCTGGAGCGTCTGGTCCTTTTTCAACTAAGAGTGCTCCAAGAACCCCAGAGCTAGGCAGCTGCCTGAAACACCAGCCTTTTAGGAGACAGGGAGCTGCCTTGAGACCCAGCAGGGTCCTTTTGGATAGTAACACCTCAGCTTAAAAAAATCTCTTCAAGCAAACTTTTCTCAACAATCTAATTTAAGCTGGTGCTCCCAATCAGTCCATTTTATAGCACTCATTTGAATTCCTTGTGTAGTATTTATTGGCATTTTGCTCATAAATATGAAGCATACTTTTATCACACTATGAAAAGAAACCCTGAGTCTATTGATTTCATCCTTTAGTGCAACAACGAGAACACTGCTAGGATCAATTTGGGCCTTCAAATACATTTGTTAATTATGAAATAGTACTTTGTCTCTTGTCATTTCTTCCGTCTTAGTTATGTTTTATTTCTATATTAATAAACTTTCTTTTCATGTTTGTTTCCTTTTTGTGCTTAGTTAATGTAAGTCTAATCTGGAGAGCTTTATGGTATTTGAAAACATTGCCAAAATTAAATTTGTAAGCCTAGTAAATTAAACAGAATATGACACAGCCTTGTGCAGATTTTATAGTATACTACCTTAATACCAAGACCAATGTTTTAAGAAACACCTCATATATTTTCCCTAAAGGTCCAAGTTCTTTAAATTGTAACTTGAACATTTTGGGGTTTTCTGTATGCATTTTTTACCCCTCCCCAATTCTTTCCCAATTTAAATAGCATCAAAGAATTTTTTTTTTTTTTTTTTATTGAATGGTAACCATGTACATTAATGCACTTCATCAAAGAATTCTTGATGGTAATAGGTCATTGCCAAGAAAGTAATTTTACCTTTTCTGGATTTTTTAAGGGGGGGGAAATTAGTGAATATAAATTGAAATAAAATTTTAAAAGAAAATTTTATCCTGTTTTATTTTTACATTCTAAAATTTAGTTTAATAGACATTAAATCATGTTCAGCATCTTTCAAGAATATACTTAGTTTATATGTAAATGGAATATGGTTCCATTAAGATACCATGGATCTTAATTTAATGAGTGAAGGTCTCTAAATCCTAACTTCATTTTAGTAAACTAATAAAACATAGTGCATGTTCTTCTGTATCACTACGTGGAAATTGAAACATGAATTTAGGTTTCAGTGTGCTTCACTGACTTCAAGTTTTCTTTGGAATGTAGTCTGGTGTTACAGCTCCAGTGTTTTGCAAAATATGTAACATGTAAGAAATGTGCAAAAAACTTGACTGCACTGGACTGCCACGCTCACGATCTTCACAATGGTAATTAACAAACAAACAGACAGGAAGAGAGGATTCTAGAAATATGGGGTAGAAAGCACCAGGAATCTGCCTCCCATTTAGACAATTATCACACTTGCAGACTCTGTTTGATGTAAGTATTTTGGGACTCAGGAGTCTTTGATAACTTGCAATTGCAGGAGATGACCTGGATGATAAATTGCAGGAAAGTACCTTTAGCTATTAGTCCAGTAGCAGCTACTAATCTGCACTCACTCTTGATTTGGGCAGACAGCTGTCCCTGTGTTCTTGGAGCACCCTGCTCACTGCCTGGGGAGGCCATCATGGGAAAAATAACACTATCCTCCAAATATCGAGGTCTGTCCTCTCCTTGGTTCTTCACATCATAGAAGTGCAAAACAGTAGGTGAGTGGCTATTGTTGTTGCGTCCCTCCACCATTGTTGCTAGTCCTTTCCTTCGGTTGAAGTGACTTCCAAGAAATTTAAAGAAGTGGAACTCTTTTCCATTCTTTTTTGTTTTATTTTTCTCCCTTTTAGAGCCAGATAGTAAAAACAAAGATATTCAAAAACAACTCCATGTACAAGAAAAATTTAAAAAGTGACATGCACATAAAAGGAAAGGCTTAAAAAAGAACCGAAAAGACCTTAAACTTATACGTAAAGTTAATGCTCAGCACAGAGAAAACTTACAACAAAACAACAACTAAAAAATAAATAAATAAGAAAGAAAGAAAAAGCACCCTAGCAAACCTAGGGAAGGGGAATTAATCTTATTTCTAGAGTTATCATATTATTGGATATAAATAACCAATTTTGAAGGGAAAAAAAATCAAAAGGAATACAAAGAAATAGTAAAATATGGTCCATTCAAAGGATATACATCAACAGAAACTATCCTAACCATCAACAAAAATTACTCTAATGAAAAGGTAAAGAGAGATCTACCAGACAAAGAATTTATTCATTTACTTACTTATTTATTTATTTTGACATGGGGTCTTACTCTGTTGATTGGGCTGTAGTGCAGTAGTATCAACATAGCTCACTGCAACCTCAAAACTCCTAGGCTCAAGTGATCTTCCTTCCTTAATGTCCTGAATAGCTGGGACTACAAGCATGCACCACAGTGCCTGGCTATTTTTTCCTTTATTTTTGAGGGTCTCGTTATGTTTCCTAGGCTGGACTCAAACTCTTGGCCTTAAGTAATCCACCTGCATTGTTCGCCCAAAGTGCTAAGATTATAGGCATAAGCCAGCATACCATGCCTAAACAATGGCTTAAAAAGACCTTTTATAAAGATGTTCAAAGAACTAAAAGAAGATGTGGACAAAAACAAGCAAATAACTTAGGAACAAAATGCCAATATCATAAAGAGACAGAAAAACTTAAAGAAAAAGGGGCCTGGAGAATATTTAAAGAAATAATACCTGAAAACTTCTCAAGTTCATATTCACATGAATATGAACATTTCAGAAGCTTAATGAATTCTAAGTAAAATGATGTGAAAGAAATGTGTATTAAGACACATTATAATCAATTTTTCTTTCTTTCTTTCTTTCAATTTTTTTTTGACAGAGTCTCACTTTTTCACCCTTTGTAGAGTCTCATGGTGTTATACCTGACAGCAACCTCTAACTCTTTGGCTTAAGAAATTCTCTTGCCTCAGTTTCCCAAATAGCTGGGACTATAGGTGCCTGGCACAATGCCTGGCTATTCTTAGAAGAGGGGTCTCACTCTGGCTAAGGCTGGTCTTGAACCTGTGATCTCAGAGCAATCCACCTGCCTCAGACTCCCAGAGTGCTGGGATTACAGGCCTAAGCCACTGCTCCCAGCCCTATAATCAAATTTTCTCAAAAGGATCAGGATAGAAAGAACACATCATAATGTGCTAAAATATATGAAGAAAAAACTGACAGAATTGAAGGGAAAAATAGACTGTTCTATAATAATAGTTAGAGGCTTCAACATCTCATTCTCAATAATGGATAGAACAACCAGAGAGAACGTAAATAGGAGGACTTAACACAATAAACCAATTAGACATAACAGCAGACAGAGTAACACTCTATCATTGCTTTTAGCATTTGGGCTAAGATCAAATGAGAAACCCTCTATCTCATAATAGTATCATATACATTCTTCTCGAGTATACATGGTACATTTTCTAGGATAGAACATAAGTTTGGCCACAATTAATTTTTCATAAACTAAAAATGGGTGGAGGGAGGGGGATTGGAGGGATCTCTTCTGTGGTTTATCTTACAAGGGTACAAGTGAACCTTTCTAAGAGTAGAATATGAACGTTTTGACACAATAACTAGGCAAATGACATGAAGACTATGTTAACCAGTTTGATGAAATGTTTCAAATTGTATGTGAAAACACCACACTGTACCCCAGAAATGCATTAATGTACATAGTTACCATTCAATTAAAAAAAAAAGAAATATTTTAATTTGGATGTAAGATTCTGACAAAGTAATTCCTTCTAACATCATGGATTAATGTTGGCCATTTTGAACTGTGCATAAATTAAACTATAAAAATGTAATAATTTGCATCTGACTTCTTTCACTGAACATCAGGTCAGTGAGTAAGATCCACCCGGGTCACATGTTCATTCATTCTCTTTGGCACATGCCATTTTACTGAGTGTACATGCATCACTATCCATCCAGTAGGGTTGTGTCTAACTTGAGGCTATTACTTGAGGCTAAACTGTGTTGCTATGAAAATTCTTGTTTATATCCTTGAGTGGCCATTTGTAGACAATCCTGTTGATATACACCTAGGGGTGGAGTTGCTGGGTCATAGAGTATGCCCAAAGGGGTCGAACCCATCAATTTTTTACCTAAAGGTTTTTTTCATCATTGAAGACCATTTTCTGATTGGATATTAGATTAAATTCATATTAGATATTCAGGGATTGTTGTTAATTTTGTTAAATGTTATGGCTATGGAATGAAATGCCTTTTCTTTTAAGTTGTATTTTGAAGTATTTTAGTACGTTCTGCTATGTCTTAAAATCTCTATCACCTAAGCAAAATTAGGTGAGAAGCTTTAAAAAATAAATGTGGTAAAACATAGATTATTTTGAAGGTACTTATATATTTATCTTTCTTTCTACTTTTCTTCATGTTTGGAAATTTTTATAGCAAAAATGCACATTGATAGGAAAAAAAGAAAAAGTAAAAACTCCTAATTTGAAGATAATATAGCCATTTATATAGAAAACCAAATAGCATGATTAGAAAGAATATTATAAATATAAAGATAACTATATTTGCTGTGTCTAAGTAAAAATTGTATCCAGAAATGTTAAACAGACGAAGTTAAACAAGCCTATTATGGAAGTCTCTATTTGAGGTGCTTATAATAAGGGGAAAGAAGCCGGAATTCAGTCTGATATTAATTCTGTGGAAAAAAGGCTGAAAGGTTTTTAAGAGCTTGGGTAGGGGAATAATAGGCCATTTGAATTTGCTAGTTGGCTTTATCCAAAGGAAGAGTAAACTTTCTTGTTCCATCATGATAGGTGATGGCATTACTAATTAGAATAGGAGTCTGCATTAGTTAGGCCTCTAGCCTTCCACCTTCCACTAAGACTATGAGATAGGGATGCTCTATCTGCCTTGAAGAGTATATTGCAAAGGAATGGCTCTCAGACCCTTAAGAACGATAATTCTTGGTTGCAAACCAGGCTATTTATAGCTTTATGGAACTCTCTACCATTGACTATGCAGGTAAGCTATAGAATAGCCAGTTCATCTTAGATTACTAGTAAAAATATCATGCACAAATTTTAAGGTGACAATTTTTCCCCCAGGAATTTGTATTAAAAGAGTAGGACCATCGCCTATTTTTGATGTTGAACTCAGTGCTCCTGAGTTCATCCCAAAATTTAATACATATTTTACATACAATAACAAATACAATAATGTAATTTGGAAGTTTTTATCTTAAATCAAATGACAAAATCACCTTAACAAGAATGTTCATATTATTTGCTAACATTTTATAACAGGACTGCTGAGTCTTTCTTTCCAGACCATATTCAACCTAACTGCTTATCTGCCACTTTCCATGTTCTTATTTATCCTCACTGATTGGCTGTGTGTGTGTGTGTGTGTGTGTGTGTGTGTGTGTGTGTGTATGTGTGTGAGGGGCTCCATGCATGTCACAGACTGCAGCCCATGCCACCACACAACTTGGCTTAGTAACTGGCTGGCAGAATCAGAATGGAAGCATAGGGTTACAGGCTCAAATGAGCAGAGCCCTGCAGTCATGATGTATGGTTATCTCAGATACCTTTATATCCTAAGATAAGGATACATTAGTTCATCATTGCCTTTGACTATTCTTCTTAAAACAAATGACAGTTGTACCTTGCAGCCAAAATATGTCACATAAGAGTTGTGTAAATAGAAAAATATCTATTTTCCAGGATTCTTTGTAAGATAAATAAAACACGTGTTTCACTAGCCTTGGACGATTTTAAAGTATTTAACAATGTTTGTTATTTGTGATGTTATAAATTCTGATGCTTAAAATTAGTGATAGACAAGACAATTCTTTCCATTTCCATTCTGATGCTAAATTTGAACACACGATTCTCTCTGAACCAGTGGTTTCTAACTCTCTTTTGATTCATGGATTACTTTAAATATATTCTGAAATCTATAGACTCCAAACCTTGTAAAACACATAGAGGTCCATCAAACACACATGGACAACACTGAGAATGCCATAGAACACGCAAGGAATTTGGAATCTCCTCCAGTTCAGTGGATTCTAGATAAATAATCTATGCTCTAAAATATATAAAATTTATAGTTCAGCCCAGAACATGCAAACCAACCACTTATGTTGGTATCTTTACCATTTATATTGGTAACTTTATAACTGTCTTATAAAGATAAAGATACTTCATTCCTTTCAAAACTTCTAAAGAAAATTTTCAAGTTACATAATGTGTAACTAAAATACTGCCTGTGTGCCATACAGCATGGGGTTAACTCACATGATTTTAAATTAAATGTTTTTTCTGTATTCACTTGACACTTTTTAGTATGTTTGTGATTATAACATTAATCTTAAGTATAGCCTATTAACAAGTAACTTACACATGAAAAACAGCACTTTTGAGTACATGTTATTATTCATTTCTTTCTACTAGCATAGTCTTTTTTTAAAAAGCAAATACAATTTAAATAAGATCTTACATTTAACTAAACTTTCTTTTATTTTACAATCAGGCTGGCTTTTTAAAAAATATTAGAACATGAAAAGCTTTTTTCATAAGGAAATATGAAAATAAAGTACTATTGCATTCTAACCCTCATTAGCATAGGATTAATTTTCAAAGAATGGGAATGAGTTAGCAAGCGTCGATTCATTTTAACTCAGGAAAGAATTGCCTGTAAAATAATTGTGCATCAAATAATAAATACATGTATACTTGAAACTGGCATTTGCTCATTCAATGCACACGAAGTATGTTAAAATTAAATCCAAAAGAAGGAGCGACTTAAATGTAATCAAAGGGGAGTTTGAATGGTTTAAATAGAAAAAAATCTCTAATCTGGTCTTCAATTTATCATCACACACTGACAAAAATATAACTTGTTTTCCTGTTTACTTACATAAGTCTTTATATTTCTAAATTTCAGAAACCAGAAGCTTATAGAGCCAAAGAATATTGTCTTTTCTTCCCTTTAAATAACTCAAATGCCCCTATTCCACGTTCTCAAACATTTATGTTAGCTAAACTAAAACCCTTACTTTTATCGCCTGGGGCTATTCAAGGGCCTCCCTGAGACTGATTCTCTTAACTTCCTTAAATTGCTCAGGCTTCTGTATTTGTAATATTCCCGACCCACTTCATCAAACCCAGGTGACTTTTTCATACTTCTAAACATATTTTCCCATGGCATGCAATATTCCACATTGTAATCTTGATTGCACTAGATGTGGAGCGAGGAGATAAATCACATCGTCTACCCAAAGATTTCTGCTGTTTTTAGAAATTGAGGACTTAAAGAAAGAAACTGAGGGAGCATTAACATAGAGGGCTTGTTTGGACCAAGGTTGAGGACTACTCCCCGGACACACTGGGGAATGTTCTGGAGAAGAAAGGAGGAGCTCAAGGATTTTTTGGGAAAAGAACAAATTGGGAAAGGTGGAGTTTACAAAAATTGTTTATCAGGAATTCTCATACTTCACAGAACTAATTAGTGATTGGCTATACATTTTTAACTGTAAGGTATGAATTAAGGCGCCCCCTTGTGGCATTGTTAGGTTTATTTGTGACCAGGTGGAAACATTCTAGAGTCCATCTAGCGGGCTGGTTATTTAGCTCAAGGGGAGTGAGACATGACTGCTGTCACATTGTAATGCCTCTCATGGGAACCTTCTCTAATGAGTTCAGTTTGTGTCTTTGGATGTGAAATATCATTGAAAAATATATTGGGTATTATCAACGTCTGCGTCTTGTTTAAATAACTCATACTGTGGTATAGATGTTCTCCTGTTTCCTGCTTTAAAAAATAACATTTTTGAATAATCTAACCAAGTTGCCATATGTATCTTTTTAATAGCTAACAAAATTTTTAATTAAATTATAGCATGTTTTTTCAAAGGTTGCCTTGTCACATTAATTTAAGCATTTTTCTTAGTAAAACTGAATAATTCCTTTTCTCCTCCAACCCAAATAGTCTTAGAACTTAGATGGTTTTATGAGAACCCTGAGATGGTTTGGGGTTTATAACCAGGAGTCAGAATATTAGTTTCTAAAGTTTATGCTTACTTATTTTCTAAATACTGCCAGATTGCCCCAAAAGGCAGTAACTGCCTACATTCCCTCCAGAGAAGTCTGAGAGATCCTATCTTTACATCATAGACAGTGAGTCATCTTTTCCTACTCAATTTGGTCAATACAGTGCACAGTGTTATCTCATTGCTTAGCTTGCATTTTTCTGATTACTAAAGAAAGAGTGTACTTATTTTCATAGGCTTATAACTAGTCTGTGTATTGCCTATACAAAGTATCTTTTTGTTTGTTTGTTCCACCGATTGCATTTGTTAGGTAAAGTCCCTCTTTATACATAGTATTTTCCTATATTTTTTCTTGAGTGTTTTTATCTCCTCATGTTAATTGGGGAGTTAGTTATACACAAAAATATTAATTGTCAAGTTCAGCTGCTGTAATGTCTCATACCAGTGCGCTAATATTTTTCTATTAATTTTGCCTAAGGTTTCCATAGCTGAGAAAAAGAATACTTTATTGCTTATTTTAACTTTTAAACGTGTAGAAAAGATTCTATGGCTGAGTAATTGCTTAACGTTGAAAGAAACGATTTTTTCTTTTGTAGGAGAAGAAGACATGAAATGAATAAGAGGAAGGAAAACAATCTGTGCATTGAACATATTTCTCATACCACGAAAATTTGTAATTAATGCTTTTGTCTTACTGGAAATTATTATTGGTCAATTATTTTTCTTAATTTTGTAATAAACTCTTTTAGCAACAATCAGCTTGGTAACAGTGTATGCTTAATGAAAATTTAAGATGCCTAATTTAAATATTTGAAAAAAGGTGGTGATAAATGGGTAACTTGTTTAAAATATTTGTTGGCATGCACTAAACACGCTGGTGATATCACTGGTCACAGAAGATAGAAATTTACTGAAGAAGTAGTAATGAAGAAGACAGAAATTTACTAAAGAAGTATCAGATATACTTCAGAAATTTACTAAAGAAGTATCAGATATACTTCACAAGGTAATAAATATTTAAAATACTGTGGCTGAAAATGGAAACTAAAAGAGGCAATTGTAAAAGGTTCACTTACATAGTACTGTATAAAACATGACTTTTGAATTATATCAGTCGAGTGTTCTCCTACATTAATTTTGGTTCATTTTTGATACCAAGTTTGCAAGTGTGTGTGTTTGCACTTATGAGAAGTGAGAGGAGAGCTATTGATGTGTGAGATCCATTACCAGAAGAACTCTGCAAACAGTTACATAGTGCTAGTAAATCAGTGTCATCAGATGCTTTAAACAGAAAGACGATTCATTCTAATAATGAATAATTTGTTTCATCCAACTATCGAACAAAAAATAAGTTTTGGAAATTCCTTCTGTTAAAAATATTTGACATTTTTGAGACTGCTATTTGAGATTTAATTAAGGTGTTCAATGTTGAATATAAAACCGTTTTTGTCATAATAATACCAAAAAAAATGGAAGGGAACAAAATGTCATGTTCTAAACATTATTCTTACTAACTTGAGATGATTCCGAGCAAAATGTCCTCGGAATACTGATGAAAACAAAAGTTATAATCACATCTGTGGAAGTGGCAAGGCTCTACTGATCAAAACAGGAGATAATACGGAGAAAGACAGAGAGAATTAAAGAAGATTTTGTATGTATGATTAGGACCATAGTGCATGCTTTCTTCCTTTCTGCTTGTATTAAAGGAACATTTAAACTTCTTAAAAAATTATTTGTAAATTCACTTTTCTACAATGACAATAAATTTGGGGGTGGGGGCAAATATATCCCCTGAAATTATGGATGCATTTTCTTCAAAATCAGTTGTAAAGCTTTAGTCAAAGTTTTCATCACTGAGAAAATTCAACTTTTAAAGCTTTTCATAAATTGTAGTATCGAGATTAAACTTAAAAATTGGAAACAGGCTATATTTGTTCAATATCAAGGGAGAAAATGAGCAATTGTAGGATGAGAACTCAAATAGTATGTGTCTTAGTCAGTTACAGCTCCTGTGACAGAATTCTATACCCTGGGTGGCTTAAAAAGCTGACACTTGTTTCTCACAGTTCTGGAGTCTGGAAAATTCAAGATCAAGACACTGGCAAATCTGTGTGTGACGAATGCACTTGCCCTGGTCTGCAGATGGCCATCTTGCTGTATTCCTGTAATGCCCAGAGAGCAGAGAAGGGAAGGAAGCTCTCTCGTGCCTCTATTTATAACAGCAGCCATTGTGAGGGCTCCACTCATATTACTTAATTACCTCCTAATACCAATACCATCTTATTGGGGGTTAGGATTTCAATATTTAAATTTTGGCATACACAAACCTGTAGTTCACAATAGTGTGTAAGACTAAATGCTGAAATTTAATCTTTATTCCTTAGAACGTACCAATTTATGGGATGAGTTATTTCATACTTTTCTTATTTCTTAAGTAGATTTATATCCTACTGAAATGTAAAAAGCTAAGACCTATATTATGCAATATCTAAATATGATGAAGCATCTGAAATTATCAAATTTCTTGGAAGTTATTTGCTTTTTGTAGAAAAATACCCCCATAGAAGGCAAAATAATGGTGTCTGCAAAAACATTTCAGTTGAAATGTTTAACACATTTCAGTACAAAGGGAAAATCAGTGGTATTAACCAATTACCATATTGTTCTCTGAGTACTAAAAGAAAAATCAGTGCTATCAAGCAATTACCATATTCATGTCAAATACCTTGGCAACCATGGAAAAATATTTTTCCATTAAAAAAGTGTTGTACTGAGATAAAAAAATTCAAATTCATTAATGTAGAAGGGAGTTTTGGAAAAAATGTAGGGAGTTTTATCAGAAATTCAGGAATAAGAACATTCTGGTGAAACCTCTAGGTGACATTCCTACAACACTCTTAAGTGAAATTCTTCCTTCTGGGTCCAAGCCTATCAGGGAACTCTTTCCTCATTATAGTGTTCCAGTTTTAATTTTCTTTTAAAAAATACTTATACTCCAAAATAGGGTTAGTTGGTGTCAGTATGACATTAAATGCATGTAGTCTATCTTTGTCTTTAACTCAAAGCCCTAATATGTGATATTGATATTAAGTGCTTTTGTGGGTGAGTCAAAACACTGTCTTGAATAGAGCCTGCTCATCATAATTTATCAATGCATTTGCTGGTTTGTTATGCTATGCATAGTCTCTGTGTGGAATCATTTCAGAAAAGAGGACTGCTTGTCATTCACCATAATCCTAAACAACATGTCTCCTAAATTGCTGAAAGGCAAAGAGAAATAAATATTTATGAAAGCAAGCAAAGGAAACAAACAAACAGAAGAATAAAATTAACAGATGACATCATACCAGCAACCATGTGATATAGTTTGTTTTGTTTGACCCTTCCAAATCTCATGCAGAAATTTTATCTCCATGTTGGAGATGAGACTTAGTGGGAATTGTCTGGGTCATGGGGACAGATCCCAAAGGCTTCTCTGGGGTGGTGGTGAGTAACCTCTCCCTGTTAGAGCCTGTGAGAGCTGGTTGTTAAAAACAGCCTGGTGCCTCCCTTCTCTCTCCTGCCAGGGGATCTCTGCACAAGCTTCTCCCCTTCCCCTGCTATCTTGAGTGGAAGCAGCCTGAGGCTCTCACCAGATACAGACACAGGTGCAACGCTTCTTGTACAGACTATACACCATGAGTCAAATAAACCCTTTTTCTTTATAAATTAACCCAGCCTCAAATATTCCTTTATAGCAACACAAAGGTACTACAAAAGCTAGAAAACATTTGAATGACTTATACAAAAAGATAAAGGAAAAATAAAAATCTGTAAATAAGAATTCTATATTCCTCAGGTTATCTTTCAAAATAAGGATGAATAAGGCTGGATGTGGTGGTTCATACCTGTAATACTAGCCCTCCAGGAGGGTGGATTGCCTGAGCTCACAGGTTCAAGACCAGCCAGACCCAGAGCATGACCTTGTCTCTAGAAATAGCCAGGCATTGTGGTGAGTGCCTGTAGTCCCAGTTACCTGGGAAGAGGCTGAGGCAATGGAATCACTTAAGCACAGGAGTTTGAGGTTGCTGTGAGCTGTGATGCCACAGCACTCTACCAAGGGTGACAAAGTGTGATTCTGTCCAGAAAAAAAAGGAGGGGGGACAAATAAGGCCACTTTTAAATAAAGAAAGAGTAAGAGAATTCTTTTTGTAAATACATTGCTGTGATAAGGAATTCTACTGAAAGTCTTTCAGTCTAAAATTATCGGGAATAGTTTTAGTGTAATGGATAAATCCTATGTGTACACATACACATTTGTCAAAACTCATCAAATTGTATCAGAGTGTTATTATATGCAAATTATGTCTAAATAAAATAGATCCTGTGGTGATAAAGGTCTTCAGGTGTGTGCTACAGGTTAGAGTTCATGATTGGTTCTTACTGTGCAGTACGAAAATAATTTAGCATTAATATCTACACCTTATACTGCTTACCTCACTGACGAAATCTGTAATAAAGTTTATATTGGAGTTAGAATTATATCAGAGAGTGCCAATAATGAGATGCAGCAAAATCGCAAGTGAGATAGTAACAGATATTTGGATAAATGACATTTCTTTAGGGTAAGATACTTCCAATTTAAAATCATTTCGCCTGAAAATTTGAGACAGGTAAGTAGTTAATCTTTTAAAGGTACTGGAAGAGCAATTTATCAGGTCGTTTCATAACTGGATAAATTAAATACACAGTTGAATGGAGAACGTTTTCCTCAGCTTGCATTCAGAACAGAAAGCTAAAACTTAAAGTTTTAAAACTTATTGATACAATTAGTAATATAATAGTAAAATAAGACGAATTGAAAAAATTCAATCCTGAGGTTCATCTGTGAACACAGAATAAAGATAAAATGAGAATTTCTCTAGATTTTAAAGAATCCAACTTTCTTAATAGATGAATAAGCTTAGTATGAAGAAAAATACAGAAATTAAAAATAAATTTTAAAAGTTGATATTAATACTTTTTATCCTGTACAATTCATTTTTTTGTTCATTGCCAATATTTAAAAATGGTTGAAGCATTTAAAAGGACTTTATATATTACTCATCAAAAGTTTAAAACATGAATTGTGTAATCAATATTCATATGCTTTAAAAAACCTGTTCTGAAATTGTACTTTTTACTTTTTAACTCTATGTTTGTATCTATTGAGAAAAACTTTTTTTATCCATATGTAGTAGATTGCTGTCCATGTCCTTAACTATTTATTGTGGAAAACATAAATAACAAAACGGAAAGAGAGAGAGAGAGATGTCTAATCATGATGAGAAGAACACACTTTCATTGCCTTTTCTTTTCTACGAGACCGTGTTCAAGGTCATCTGTGTCTATTAACTTCTTTGGTCCTGACCATCTTTGCAAATGTAGAACTGTGACAAAGGCAAGTGAGGAGGCACACTCGAGTGGCACAGACATTTCATTAGACCAATGTATATCAGAGTAAAGGTTGAGGTAAATGGCCTCAGGACCACAGCTTTAAATGAATTCAAAAAAGCGTTTAACACTACTACCACTGCTAGTAACAGATTAGTCTTGTGCATCAGCAATGTTGATGAGAAATATTAATTAAATAAGTTAGTTTCTCCACAACAAAATGTTAAAGAAGTCATGATAATTTTAATATACAGATTCTATGAAAAAGTAATTAGGAGAACCATTCAATTTTAATGCTTCCCTGAGTTCCTCATTTTCACATTTACTGTGGAACTCTGTTTTAAAGTATGCTGCAAATCTTTCTCCTTTATTTAGTTCTGGTCATGAGAATTTATGTTCAAATAAAAAAATAATTGGGCTCAAAGAAAAATAGCATTTTGAGATAGAAGCCAAGAATAACCATTTTTTTTTAATCAATGCCCTCTAAGTTGAAAATCAAAAGTACTTAATTAAGACTTGAAACTTCCTTTGATACGATGTACAAAAAGCAATTTCTCTTGTTCTAGAATAAATATGTATTATGTTTTACCCCTCTGGCCAAGTCACTGACTCTAGGTTAAATACAAACAAATTAAAACACATGGAAATATGGCTCAGCGCCTATAGCTCCAATGGCTAAGGTGCCAGCCACATACACCAGAGCTGGCAGGTTCGAATCCAGCCCAGGCCTGCCAAACAACAATGACAGCTACAACCAAAAAATGGCTGGGCGTTGTGGCGGGTGCCTGTAGTCCCAGCTACTTGGGAGGCAGAGGCAAGAGAATTGCTTGAGCCCAGGAGTTTGAGGTTGCTATGAGCTGTGATGCTATGGCATTCTTCCAAGGGTGACAGCTTGAGGCGCTGTCTCAAAAATAAATAAATAAATAAATAAAAATATATGGAAATACACAGTTTAAGATGTTCCATAACTGATCTTTCCCTCTCAAGAATGAATATGTTTGTCATGGATCTTCCTAGGCTGAGAGATGAGGACCATGTGACAGATACAGGAACTATTGTTAAAACAACGGTAAGTCATAAAACAGGGAAACCAAAGGAATAAGAGAGGTTTTGGGTTGGAAAAGTAGGTGGGGATGATTGAATTCATCTCCACCCTTCTCTTTAGGGAAAGGTGTACTGGGTTATGCATGGGGCTGGGAAAGGGAGTCAGGGAAAGAACATTCACGGATTATTTTAATCACTATGTAGTGTGTTAACAAAGTCAGTTAACAAGGAAGCAGAGAGCCCGAGTTCTGAACACCCTGAACCAACACAAGTCCCCTCTGGAGTATCGCACCTTTACATCCAGGCTCAAAGAATTCTCACAGATGAATCACAGGCATCATGTGCTTACACCTTTTAAAAAGAATCTTGAAATACTAAAGTAAAACAACAGTCTACCATCCTTACCCTCCAGGGCAATGTACTTCAAATCTTCAGGTATTTCTTCTGTTATTTACTTTCATCTTCGTAAAAGTATAAAAAGTAATATATTCATTATACAGTTTGTTTGTAGATGAGACTTTATGGCTTGATTATCATGCGAGAAGAAGAGAGTGATAGTTTTTGTCTGCTTCCTTCTCCCAAGAGCGTTTTTGTTCATACACATAAAACCAAAACCAAAACATTATTCCTCTAGTCAGATCTGTGATTGTATGCTTACGAATTTGTTAAGAAACATAAATACATTTGTTAAGCTACGAATAAAATACAAATATACGTAAAAGGAAACAAAAAATGAACACAGCAAAACAAGCAAACGTGCATTCCCTAGCTCCAATCTCACATTACAGTGTGAATAAAAATTTCAGTTATTCTAAACTTTAGAGTTCTTAAATTATGATTATTGTAACTGTATCTACACTTGAGCTTCATGGTCTATGTTTGTAATCAAAGCACTGCTCTATCTCCCCAGTTGAAGTAAATTTTTATGTTATCTTTAGAGGTAGCTCTTTTTTTTTTTTTTTTGCTTCTATAAATCTGTCAGTAATTTATATTCGGGGATATGAAATTTGCTTGAGCACTGAAGTACCTCACGTCACATATCCACCCCTTTTTCTGGGGGACACCCTCCTCCTTGCACGCTCAGTCCCCTGGCCTGACTGTTAGTTCTGCTGCGTAGGTACAGGCCTGGTCCTTACTTTTAGCAACATACTGAGGATCTCCTTTGCTGTCCTTCTGAGTAAAATCTCATGAAATGGTCCACCTGTACTTCTGTTCTTATTATTTTACTTACTTATTCCTTTGTGTGTGTGTGTGTGAGTCCTCCAGTATCATACTAAGAAAGTATACATGGGATTCAATCTTTGTAATGCTGCCTTGTCTGAAAATGTCTTTATTTTAGGCAATTGATCAAAGGGGGAAATGAAATGACTAATATGCACATGAAAATACTGCAACTTCATCCACAGTGCAGGGAAGCATGTTGCATCCAAATCTCATAGCCTGGGAGTGGGGATGTTTCATGACAGGGGATGGTTTGGGAGATGCCAGGACAGGTGCATCAACATCTGTCTGGGCTCACTGATGATGCAGCTCTAACGCTGGTGTTATTTACTCATGATTACATTTTTAAGCCACAGTACATTTTTGAGTCTGGCACCTTAGACCACTCGGCCATCCTGACACCCCACAATACATTTTTATTTGAACTTTGTCAGAGTGCTAGGCTATTCATTAAGGAATAATTTCCATGTATTAAGTAAAAAGTGAGACCTTCTGCTTACCATCACCTCAAAGGTGAAGAATGGGCTTTTTATATTTGTGAAAAGCCATAGAACTGATTTTATAAAGTTGAATTTTATTTAGGAAAAAACACGAATAACATGTATTAATCTTATTACAAATAAAGTTCGGGGTGGCATGCCAATTTAAACAGATTTGAAGTATTAAATGTATGAAAAACATTCAACTGTAGAAAGCACATATATTGTCTTTGTGTGTATGTAAAGATGCATGAGGAAATATTTTTGGTACAAGAAGAAATATTTCTAGATTTAATAATATTACAAAATTTTAAAATAGAAAAGACATAATCACAAATAGTTATAAGGCAAAAGGCAATAAGTATTGTAATAAAAAGACAGTATTTGATAATTGGAGTATTTCTTGTAGATGAAAATTTGCATGGCAGGGTCTTGGCGAATGAAGAAGATTAAGGGTTGAATATCTGAAGAGTAGATATTCACTTCAAAATGCGAAGAGTTTACACTGATTCACAATGTTTCAAAACTGTAGGGAATATTTTGACAGCTTGAAATAGCTGAAATATAAGAGGCAGGGTGAAGCATGTACCTCTGGGTTATTTTTACAGTCTCTTATATTTATTTACTTTGCTACATTCTGAATTTAAAAAATTATGAGATCCATCTTTTCATGTATTTTTCATGTGCAGAGTAGCTGAAGTAATGTACTGTAATATAATCATAAGTAAATTTTATATTGGTTACGTTGGTGTAGAATTATACAACAGAAAGCTGCAGATTATAATTTTGGCCGTATGTGTGTAATTTTATTTAGAAGAGGAAATTATTTTCTTAAATTTATTTTATTAAGGAATATAAATGTTACATATGAATACATTTGACTTAGAGTATACCTACAAAACAGAATATTTCCATTTTAATCCCTATCAGTGTTTCATTTTCCCGAAGTCAATTTTAGGAATACTGCAATGCAAATGGAACAGTGGATGATGTTAGAATTATTTCAGGAAGTTGGAAACGTGCTACTCTTTACAGTCCCTTTTCTTTTTTGTCATTTTGAGGAGTTTATAAAGTAAACTGCAACAGTAATTTTCAAGATGAAACTTGCCTTTCAAAGACCACAGTCGTGTGTGTGAGAAATTTTGGAGATGCCACTTGAGCATTTGAGCTGATTGCTTTCCCAATGAGGGCAGGGGGAGGATTACCAGGGCGCTTCTCGGTGCTCTCACTTTCCAACTAACAACTAACTTTCATTTTCAAATGATATTTTACAGGTCATTGAGCTTTCATTTATAGGAATCTTATAGTTGGGGGGAATTTTAAGGTTCTGATTATGGGGAAAACATGCTTATAGCATGCATGCAAACACTTTCTCCGTTCTGACAAACTTGCAGTGATACAATCCATTTGCTATGCCTTGCCCAGAAAGTAATTTTTTAAAATCATTCCATGCTCTTTTTTTTTTTCTCTATATATCACTGGCTGCTGGATTTCTCTTATGTGATTATATTTTATTCTTATTGATTTGATTTTCAATCTACAAATGACAAGGAGAGCAGGGGCTCTGAATTCAGTGAGATGTGGGTTCAGATCCCAGGTCTGCCGTTTATCAGCTGTGTCTCCTTGGGCACTTTATTGTTCTTCACTTTTCTTCTCTGAAAAATAAGGACAAGATATCATGGGGTTATTGACACTTAGATGAAAAGCCTCATAAAGCATCTCTGGCAGTGTCCGGTTAGAAGGCATTCAACGATTTCTCACTCTCTCTTGAAGAATGGTACCATTCCAGCATTTCAGCATGTATTTCAAGCACCTAGCACTAAGATGCATCATCTTTGGTGACTTCTTAGTTCCTTTTTAACTGGTCAAGTCCATTTTTTATGTGTGCGAGGTTATGCCTGATGGTATGTGGGTGATAATAAAATTTGTCTTTTGAATCTATTCCAAGTCTCCAACCTCTTCCTTCGTTGTTGCTTTCTACATTTGTTTAAATACTACGGAGCATTAATTTAGCTCACCTCTGCATTTTATACACTCCAAAATAATTCATTCTTAAATTTCATAATCTAATTCTTATGCTAAAGTGAGCATGAATTATTGAGTCAAAGCTTAAGAAATTACCATTGTTACACTGTATTTGATTTACAGAAACTACAACTCTATATACTCTGAACTAATAAATTCCCAAAATGATATTTTAAAAGTAAGCACTTATTTTCTATCATGATCTACTTTTCGTCAGTCTCTCGTGCCTATGGAAGACATGCACCTATAGGCCAGATGTGGTGGCCCACGCCTGTGATCCTCTCTGGGAGGCCAAGGTGGGTAAATAGCTTGAGTTCAGAAGTTTGAGACTAGCCTGAGAAAGAGTGAGACCTATCTCTTCTAAAAAAATAGAACTAGCTAGACATCACGGCAGGCACCTGCAGTTTCAGCTACTCAGGAGGGTGAGGCAGGAGGATCGCTTGAGCCCAAGAATTTGAGGTTGCTGTAAGCTATGATTACACCACAGCACTCTCCCCAGGGCACCAGAGTGAGACTCTGTCTCTAATAAACAAAAATGTCCACATATATGAGTGAAACTGGGGGTAATAGATGAACAGAAGTCCCTTAAGAGAAAGCAAATATTATAGAAAGGAGTTTTGTAAGTAAAATTTGCAAGCATTGAGAAGTAAATTTTGTTTTGTAACTTGTTTTCATAATTTAAATAATTAATCTAAGGAATCTTGAAGAAAGATGTTAATCAATTTTTAAGACAACTTTTATGAAATAAAGCTAAGCTTTAATCGTATGCTTGCCATTCCTTCTCAACAGCCATGGCATTAACAGAAAACTTAAAATTCAAATATGATTCTTACACACCCGAACAACTTTCAGGTCCATAAGTGGAGGCATTGAATGAATTAACCCATGCACTGTGTGTCTTCCTATTAGCTAAGGAAATCATTATCCCAGATAAAAATAATTCTTTCCTTAAAACATCTCCAGGCATTTTCAACAGTCACTCAGCAAATTATCATTTCAGTTCTTTATATAAATGACAATGCCACTGGCTAAGATAATGACAGCCAATTTCACATTTAAATCTTTTTAATTGTATTCTTTTTCTTATGATGTCTAATCCCGCTCCACATGAAATATGCAAGAAAATCCCTGGTTCAATGTCTTAATTACAGCATTGGTTAATGTTGCTAGGTAGATGATTCTTTAGTTTTAAATATTTTTTTAACCCTCTGAGAAGAGAAGATAGGCAATCTTTTAAATAGATGATCTAGTTTTCTGTTCTCCCAATTCTAGCAGATGGGCTATTTAGATGGCAGGGAGGGAAGCTATGCATGAACTCAACCATATGGGCTTCCTCTCACCAAAGTTCTGCGAGGCTGAGCTGTGCTGAACTTCCTCACAATAGCAGAGACTTACATTTCAGGCAGCCTCATTTCCTGGGTGCCCCGACTGACTTCATTAGAACTCTTCAACAACAAGGGGAGATTGAAATACACCTGTATTTGGCATGTGTGCTTGCCTGTATGCCTACAACTTTTCTACCATTATTGTTCTTTGTGGACTTTTAGAACGCTTTTTATCAGTGCAGTGTTGGTAAATATTGAACAATTAATTCTCCACAAAGAAGTAATTGTATATTTTCACATAGAAATGCATTATAAATCATATTGACATAAAGGATATGGAGGATAGATTGTCAAATGATAGGCTGTATGAAATTCACTATGACCAATCTGAATTGATTCACACAAAATGGGTTTGCTGATTTATGCTGAGCTGTTTTATCCATAGTTAATCTATCATTGCAAATAATCAATGAGTGTCATTCAGACATACGTGTGGATTGATATTTTCTTTTAAATTGATAAAAATTAAATAACAAAGATACATGCTGAAATTTCATTACCGGCTTTGATGTGATTGGTGATAGCTGCCACTCATTTTTTTCCCCTCAAGAAAATAGAGACATGATACTCTTTCAAGTTTAATCTGCACGATAAACACTTTCTTCATCAATTTCTAGATAAATAACAAAACAATAAATAAAGTTGTGATTTCATCATTTTCCAGGCTGTCAATATTCCCACTATGACCAGTATGCTATCCACTGAGCTTGGACTTGAGAAAAGATACTCAGTGTGGCACACTTTTGTGTAGTATTTTACCCCATAAATACAATAGATGAACATAAATGTCAATACTGCACTGTGAATCTAGTAAGAAAATTAGGAGTGCGGAGACTATAAATACATCTTTGAAGGGCCAGAAATATCCATATCTTCTTCTGTGTCTGTTGTCTATGCCTGCCTGACTGTCTTAGTCCGCTCAGTACCACTATAACAGAAGACTTGAGATTGGATTATTTATAAAGAACAGAAATTTATTTCTCAAAAAAAAAAATTTACTTTTTATAATTCTGGGATCTGAGCAACCCAAGATCAAGGTACCAGCAAGTTTGGTGTCTGGTGAGGGCCTGGTTTCTTCCTCTAAGATGGTGCTTTGAATGGGGCATCCTCTGCTGGAAAGGAACATTTCTCCTCACTTGGCAAAAGAGTTGAAGAGCAGAGAGAGAGAACCTGTTCCCACAAGTGTTTTATTAAAGTCATTTAACTGACCTAGTCACTACTTAAAGCCCCCACCTCCCAATACTGTTATATTGGTAATTACATTTCTAAAGGAGTTTTAGATGGGACAAACATCAAAACTGTAGCAATGATGTAGGGATTTCCCCAAAGTCTTGGGTTCATCCCTACTGAGATAGCTCTGCAGTATTCCCACCACCTTGAGAGCTTAGCCTATAGACCTATTATGGGTTGTAATTATATGACCCTCTTAGGGATATAGGTCCTATTATCCTTTTTGTTCAGAGCAATACACTACACAGATGGCTACAAATCTCATTCTCAAGATATAGGAATGGACTTAGGAAAGCGTGGATTTTTACAGAAGTGATAAGAAACTCAGTGAAAGTTTAATATCTTATAGGAAACTTACATCCATTAATTGTTAATAATAGCCATGTTTAACAATCAATTAGAGAAATGCCTAAACATTTAACAGTTGTTGCTCAAGACTAGTGTCATGGGAATAGTACACTACTGGACTAATTGTCAACATATTAGGTATATATTATCTACCTAGACAAAGAACTCGTTTTAAGGAAAAAGATAGCCTCTTGCCTCTGCAATTCCCTCATATTATTAATTAAGCCACTTATTAATGATAAAGTGGCTTTCAGTGGACTCAATCAGAGCTCCTTGGGATGTTGGGTTATTTTTCTACAGTACGTAATTTGTTTCTTAAAACAGAGGTTAATATACAGTGCTGCTTTCCCCACTAACAATATATGAGTGCCCAGGAAATAAGGAATGTAGGTGAAAGATAACCCTTTCACAGTTACACTAAATAACCCACTTGTGGGATATTTAAATTATCTTGCCCATATCTTTCTATTTTGGGGTCATAACCCACTTGTGGGATATTTAAATTCTCTTGCCCGCATCTTTCTACTTTGGAGTCATAATGTTCCAGGCAACAGAATCATGGCTCTATTAAACCAAAAGCTAAAATTGTATATTGGCAAACCATTTTGACCCCTCATTCTAGTGAGTCAACAGACAGAAAAAAGGTTTGCTTTACTATCAGGGACGGTTGATTCAGATCACCACATAAAACTTGATTGCTGCTACACAATGAGGAAAAGGAGGTCTGTTATAGGTTGAGTAATAGTCTTCCTAAGATGTCCATACTTTTTATCTGTGAAATTTGTACATGTTACCTGATATGGCCAAAGGGACCCTGTATATGTAGGTAAATAAGGATACTGAGATGGAGAGATTATCCTGGTTTATACAGGTAGGCCTAATGATGTAACAGAAGACAGAAATGGAGGGACATTAAGAAAGAGATTTGAGGATGCTACAATTCTGGCTTTAAAGGGGAAGGAAGGAGACAGCATAAGAGAACAGATGATGTCTTGGAGCTTTCAGAAGGAACACAGACCTGAGGATCCTTTTTAGATTTAGGGTCACCAGAATTATAATATAATAAATGGATATTGTTTGGACTTAGTGAAAGTCAACAAGTTTGTGGTATTTCTTATATTTTTCCAGCAATGGAAAAATAATATAAAGTCTGTCTAAAATCTGAGCATTCACTGGGGCATCTTTTAGTATCCAATGACCCATAACAGTAGTCGGTGGGAAACTATGAGAATCCAATGAATACAGGAAAACTTGGATTTATTGGGTATTATACTTTGGGTCACTCCAGTATTTAAAAACTCCCAACTGGCAGAATCCAGTAAAGAGGAATAGAATGGGAGGATGGACTAAAGATGGAAGAAAAAACTATAATTTTCAATTAGAACATACTGTAAATAATTTAAAAAAGGAGATTATAGCAGATATGTGATACAGTATATAGGATACATACAATGCTAAATGCTAAGAAGCCAGTTACACATCATACCTGAGTCTTCGAAGTATTTTGGACAATTTGAAAATTCAGGAAGAGAAATGGAAGGAATGCAAAGTTCCTGATGCATAGAATCAATTGAAGCGGATTGATTCACTGGTTTCAATGTAAATCAGATGAATATTTATCTATTAGATAGGAGACTTCCATTTCCACTTCTTAGTTGTAAAAATATACTTTGGTTCCAAACCTTTTAGGTGCTAGGAAAAAACACTCATTTCCTTTGCCAAACTATGACCTTTTAAAGTAGACTATCCCATGAGGATGCTGATTTCCCTAATGTTCACTTTGGCTACTTTACAATGGAGCTATACAACAGAAATAGTGAAATTTGCCCCAGAATCTGTGCATACATACCTCTGCCAAGTTAGTAGCTTGGATATCTAGAGTTTATTCTAGTAGGTAAAGTAAATAGCCTACTCTTATTTAGTAACTAGGACATATTTTATTAAATGGTAGAAGTTTGAAATAGAAAGACTTTCTGTATTAGAGGGAATGAGGTATTATTATGCATTGTTGTGGAACAAGCCACTTCCTGATTGACTATAATAAAACTAATATTACACTCAATTAGATTTTCTCAAGGCCATTCAGCTATGAAATAATCTTTGTGCCAAGTTCTTGCCTTAAATAAGAAGCACTAAATCTACCCAAGCCTACTTCATGTAAGTACTCCAGACAGCATTGCCCACTTTGTAGTTAATGTGAATGGACCACCGGAGATGTTCATTGTAACCCTGACCAATTGGCTCCTGGTTTTTGTTCGGCTGCACTTAAATTCCCATATCTTTAGTCTTTTGATGGAATTAACCATGTCCATCATTGACTTAATGTCTGTCATGTCTTCCATCAGTTGAAAAATCTCATTTTAATCTATTGCAAGCGTAGGCAAAATTTAATATTAGAAATATCTAAGTTTTTAAAACACAAGCTTATTTGGGGGGGGGGGTTGAGAATGTTTATAGTTAAATTATCTGCAGTTTCCCAGTAACTCAAGGAAAAGGGAAAAAATATATCAGATTATATTCAGAAATATATCAGAATATATCAAAAAACAAAGCGATGCCCATTATAATGACTTCGCTAGCTGAATTGGCAAAGAGAATTTATATTTTTGAGGATTACTTTCTTAAAATCAGACATGAAAAAAGTACATTGTCTGAGGCAGTTCATTTGAAAAATAAAAGCTATCACATAGGAATGCTCTTATCTCACTGTCATAAAAATAATTTACCCTTGGGAGGCACCTGTGGCTCAAAGAGTAGGGTGCTAGTCCCATATACCGGAGGTGGCGGGTTCAAACCTGGCCCTGGAAAAAAAAAAAAATTAAAAAAAATAATCCACACTTGTCTTGAGTGTCTGCCTTTGATCCTCTCCCTGAAAAAGAAATATCTGTGCTCCAATCAAGGCCACACCGTTAAATTTTCTTTTCTTTCTTTCTTTTTTTTTTTTTTTTTTTGAGATTTCCCTATCTATTAAATTCTCAACAATGTCACTCTTTAATGTCATTCTCCATCCTGCATTACTGAATCATTTACTTCCATTGATTGGTCTCCTGAATGCTGGACGTCTTCTTGAGAGCTGGGTTTTGTTTGTTTATTTTATTTTTTCTGATGATTCTTTCCCACACATTCTCTTCTGGCTTCTGTACTGTCTTGCCCTGTTCACTTGCTGCTAGAATAATATATGAAGTTCCAGTAGCTTGTGTTAGATTCAATCATCTTCCATTCTCTCCTCAAGTCTGAATTTTGGATAATTGCTCATTAATTTTCTTTTTCCTCAGTAAGTTCCCCAGCATCTGACCCTTGTCCACACCACTCCTCTTGGACCTTTTCCTCCTCAAGGCTCTGAGATACGACACTTTATTAATTTTCTCCTACCTCTTTGATCACTGTGCCTCCTCAGTTTCCTTTTTGTTCTTCTCCTCTGTTTGAACTCCAGATGTGGCAGTGCCACGTGGCTCTACCTTGGCATCACTGCTCTTTTCTTTATATTGATTCTGGATGACTTGTTCTTAGGTTCTTAGGCTCTCTAAATATTGTGTGCTGAAGACTCAGGAATCTGCATATCCATTCTTGCCTTCTCTCCACAATTCCAGACTCTTACCACCAGGTCCAAAGGTGATGTCTCTAAATAGAGGCCTCCTTAGGTGTCATCTCAAATTTAACATGACAAAAACAGAACTACGGATTTCTTTCCTTGATTGTACTGTGCTCCTGGCCCAATTTCTATTGCTCCATCTCTGCAAATGTCATTCTCAGTTGTTTGAGCCTGAAACACGGCAGTTCCCCTCCATTTCTTTTTGCTTCCTACTCCCAGATTATCCAATCCTACTGTATCTACTTTCAGAGTAGATCCAGGACGGTCCTTTTCACTCTCCATCTCCACTAGTACCCCCTTCAGCCCAAGCTGCCACCACCCTTTGTCAGGATTACTGTAATAGCCTCATAACTTGTCGCCTTGCTTTCTGTCCTAAAGTCTATTTCCTGCACAGCCCGTAAAGTAATCTGTTCCTGACTGAAATGCTTCAAAAGCCTCCTGTCAAAACACACATACGACTCACTTATTAAATGAGTTGGACTCAGAAGGAGTAAAGAAGGAAACATCTCTATACCGTCTCGCCACTGTCATTCAAAATCACTCTTTTGGAATTTTCCTGTCTGTCTCTGGCTGTTTACTTGGGCTAATTCTATAGATTTTCAACTCACATTTATATATAGATGAGCAGTCTTGTTTTATATTAAAAAAGACTAGTCCAGT
This sequence comes from Otolemur garnettii, assembly GCF_000181295.1. Lineage (NCBI taxonomy): Eukaryota > Metazoa > Chordata > Mammalia > Primates > Galagidae > Otolemur > Otolemur garnettii. The sequence goes on from NW_003852399.1 coordinate 16,486,606, forward strand.
GAAATATAATAACACTTCAGTCTGTCATGAAATTTAAAGTCTCTCCCTTGACAGTTCAGTCTTGAATTACATTTTTAAAACTATAGCAGAGGAGTGAAACAGGCTTTGTCTTGTCTCTTTACCATTCTCTCTCTCCTCCCTGATTAGATAGCCGCTATTCCTGGCTTCTCCAGAATCTGGTGTAGAGGGAAGAAAGATTTAGAAGAAATAGCGAAGTCTTATGTGATTTATGTTATTCTGTCTGCTGCTGTATCCTCCTATGTAACCGAACTCTGAAAGCATGTTTTTGTTTGTTTGTTTTGTTTTGAGATCCATCACTCCCTTGAAACTTCCAGCTATGTCTTTTTCTGGTCCGGATTCTATTTCACCGAATGTCCACTTATAACTTCCCACTCAATGTGGATTCTTTAGGATTAAATGACATTTGAAAGGCAGACTCCCTGGGTGAGGTCCTATGACTCACCTCCCTGCTATGTTGAGACAAAGGACCCGAGAGCGGAGCTGGGTAACTGGATGCAGGGAATCAGGCACTCTGACAAACTGTCTCTCATCAGTCTCTCAAGGAATCTTTCCATTGTTGTGATATGGCTTAGAGATTGCGGATAAGGCAGGAGTTATAAATTAGGTTTTGACCCCCCCACCACCACCCATCAAGTTTATTGCTGGTCCAGCAAATCATATGGAATCTCAATGCACTTGTCTTGTTTTGCCCAGTTTTTAGGTAGTGTATTAAACAAAGCAAACAGTAATCTCTTTTTGGCAAGTAACTACATGTTATGAATCTAGTATGCTTACCTTAGTTTACAGAGACTAGCAGGAATTAGCTCATGCTACGTCTTACAGCACCGTGTCCCTCACAGCCAGGACCAAAGAGCACTGGCCTTATTTCAGAGACTTACACACAATGTTATTCTTGCCACGAGATCTTTGTTTGCTATTTATTTCTTCATAGAATGATCTTTCTCTTGATAGCTGCACAGTAGACTCCTTTTTATTTAGTGCTTTGGTTAAAAGCTCCCTTTTCAGAGAGGCCTACCCTGGTGCTCCCTGGTGCCTGTAGTAGAAACCAAGTCACTGTCATATCAAACCTACTATATTTCTGTAGGGAATTTCCTCTCTCCCTCCCTGAGACAACTATTTTGTTTCTCTTCTCTTCACAAACATCTAATACTTTCCTGTTTTTCTCTCATTTCGTTAATGACTTCTCATTTCTCTGAGAAGCCAGAGCAGTGGTAAGGAGATAATATCACCTTCCTATCACAAAATTTTCCATCTTATTTGTGGCTCTACTCAGACTCTGCCTTCCTGTTAAATGGACTCTCTCTACTCATGTTTAAGTCAAATCCTATCTTTGTGGTGTAGCTCATACAATTTTCTCTATTCAAGACCATTGTTTACTCCACTTTTTGACCAACCCTCACCCAGTTGCACCATCCCAAGGTGCGTGCAAATGTGCTGTAATATCTCCTATCAGTAATACCAACTTGTTCCACATTCCTCTCTAGTTACCATCCATTTCTCTTTCTTTTGTGACAAGATTCTATAGAAACTTGTTTAAGCTGCTGTCTCCATTTTATGTTTATCATGCGAATTTTTTTCAATCAACTTTGTCAAGTTTCAAACTTACCACTGAATTAAACTATTCTAGTAAATGCTAGTAATGATTTAACTATGACAAAGGCTAGAATCAATTCTCATTTTTTTGTCTTATTCAGTGTTTCTTAGTATGATATGTAAACTTAAGACTGAAAAATCCTTGTAATAATCCATGAGTTTATTCCCATGCTCAGGACTTCCATTACTAATTCTCAAGGTGATGTATCAAAGTCGATGTCTAATGCAGTGGTTCTCAACCTTCCTAATGCTGCAACCTTTTAATACAGTGCCTGTGGGTCGTGCCCCACAGGTTGAGAACTCTGGTCTAATGGATTCTCCAATTTCTATTGCATATGCTGGTTAGTCCAAGATTTGCAAATGATGAAAAGATCTACAGGTACAATATGTTAAACCTTAGTTTACTTAGATTTCCAGGAAACATGCAGAATAGATATCAAAAGAGCCAAACAGTCTTGTGGTCAGGAGTAGCTTACTGTTCCTACATCTCCTTGGTTCTTGGTGGCAAGGGATGCAGAGACAGAGAAGCTACACAATCCATCCCTGACCTGTATTTTATACCGTGTCTCTCATCTATAAGCAGATGCCAATTTTCATCACTCTCCAGGACATTACAGCTCATCAGTTAGCATTCTTATAAGTATGAATATATACATATCTATAACCACAATTTCAATTAATTCATTTATTTTGTCTCCATATCTTTTTTGGTTATATTAGTGAGTCTTATTCATTCACCTCTAATACATATCTCATATCTGAACTTTTCCCGTTTTTTTTTTTTTTTTTTACCACTTCTAGTGCCATCATTCAAATTTATAAAACACTTAGTTATTTTGATTTTTTCTTTCTCCCTCTCTTCCTTTTTTTCTTCCTTTCTTCCTATTTGCCTCTCATTGACAATATATAGGCTCTCTGGGAACACAAACATAGCCTGACTTGTTCACCGACAAATCCTCAATTTTGATAAAACCACCTCCCATGCAACAGGTATTTGATAACTATTTGTTGAATACATAATTACACATCTTCTTTCTCAGAATGACCATGGGAAATGCAGTAGTTATTATTATTAAAAAGTTTCTTGTGAAACCTCATTTAGCCCTCTTGACATTTGGGGAAATACAGTAGAACCTCCATGTTGGCCACCTCCCTACCTTGACCTCCTGCTTAAGTTGGTCTAATTGTCACAGACTGGACATGCACTACGTGTGCTCAGCATGTAGTAGAGTCTTTGTGTTGTTGACTATGTCCTCACATTGACCAATATGTGAGAGTCCTTCAGGTGGTTGACTTCCAGAGGTGTCACTCGACTCCGTTCTTCATGTGACCTGAGTAAAGGCCCTTGTTCTTTCTCATGTTTACCCTCAGGATATCTTTCTTACACAAGACTTTCGTCAGCCTTTAATTTTGTCAAGCATACGATCTTTATCATCTCTCTGCTCTTCTTATACCGTTCATCTGATAAAAATCCCTAGGCTTTTATTCTGTTTGTCTAGCACAGGACTGTTAAACATACTGCTCTGACAAAAGTCATTCTGTGGAACCAAAACATACTGAATTATATTTTATTAATACTCTTCCATTCACTCCTGTTTTTGAAGCAAAATAATAACTGCTGTTAATAAAAAGACATCAGAAAAGAACAAAAATAATTAGTCTGAAAAAAGTACTTGATGACTAATTTATGATATTACTCATCTTGCCTATTTAAATTAATAATTCATATTAATTTATGCATCCGTCCACTTGAATTCCCATATCCAGGACTTCATGATTAACCTTACATGCTCCAAAACACTATTATAAAAATAAATGAGTACATTAAGTTTAGCTATCTGTTGAGAATCTGAGTTCTTTTAGGAGAGACTGTGATCAGGCACACTCATTTTGAAGTCCCCCTTGAGGGAAGAAGCATGGTCTGTAAACATTCTTTATCAAGTGGGCGTTTAGCTACATGTCCCAGGAATGGAAAATTGAAAACTCATTAGTGTCACAGTGAGGTCAGGGAATTGAAGCAGCATGTCATGAGACTGAGGTAGGGTTACTGAAGTTCTAATGAGACTTTTGCAAACTGCAAATTTGAAGGACTAGAGACAATGAATAAATTAGTCTGTTATTCCTTCCTCATAATGGGGCTCTGTTATCTAAAGAGCTACATCCCTCTCATTGGCTTCTATTTTTTATAGTCAAATATAAAATCAGATCTGTATTTCAGACAGTTAGGTACTGTCTATCAGATGAAATCTCCTTCCCTGATGTTCCTCTGTTATGTTAATTTTTATTTAAACTGATCACAAATTCTCCACATTTTAAGTTAAGCTCCAAGGCAACATTTATATGTAATTGTCCTGGTTATCAATTTCTTTTCTCAGTTTCAAATTTGCCCTTCACTGTGTGTTCTCTAATAATAAGCAGGATCCCTGTGAATGTGTCTGGTCTAAAAGGATGTTAATGTTAACTCTTCTTGGTGGAGAGTCCTGCAGGACGCTGCAGGGGGACTGGCTTCTTCTGCAGGGTCTGGCTGCTGTGTAGCAGGTCAGGGAAAGAGGACAAGGATACCCAGAAGAGTGTGGCTCTAGGGACACTCAGAGAACAATTAGTCTATTGGCAATTACAATTGGTGAGACCCAAGACCACCCATCTGCACCCAGGTTATTCTGCGATGCCTCAGTGGTCACCTGCACAGCAGAGGGTTGCTGTGGGCCATCCCAGGGGCAATGGTGCAGGCCTGAGCACCCTGGCTAAAATGTCTCTGCTCTCTAGTGGAGAGACTATATCTTTTCCAAGATCTGAATTCCAGTTGTGGGGAAGGGCCTCTGTTACCAGCTTGTCCTCCCTTTGGTACTCTCCATTATCACTCAAATATCATAGAGAATTTCCTTATATCTTATAGGTATTTTCTGGTCTTAGTGAAATAATTTTTTTTGTTGTTGTTTAATATACTTTCTGGTTTCTATGTCCTAATTGGGTCCAGCACCTCACACACTTAATGGCATTTGTAGAAAAATAATTCTTTTCTTTTTTTTTTTTTTTTTTTGTAGTTTTGGCTGGGTGGCTACCCACCACTCCCGATATCTGGGGCTGGTGTCCTACTCCTTGAGCCACAGGTGCTATCCAAGTAAATACATTCTTTAAGTGAATAATCAGTAATATCTTCTATTAAATATATTCCAGCTTGATTATTTTCTCATTATCCCTCCTGGGTTACTTTATGAACTCCTTTTCTATGAGAACAGACATTTGGTCTTGGGATTTCTGTAGCATTGTCACCTGTTTTCCAATTAATCAGATTTATGTTTCTACCAAGTCTCCTTGACAAGTCATTTCTCTCTCACATTTAAATACATAACATTTTGGAAAATCCTGCCTTTTATTTGATTTCTGATGCTTAATGCCTGTTTGATCCCAGCAGTTCTTGACTAGGCATGGACATTAAGACAGAAATCCCTTCTCTGATTCCTCCTAAACACAGCAGACCTTTAGATTATGTAGTAAGTGGATTTTAACCTTTGGTGCTAAACTTGTTTGATAAGGAACTATAAAGTTCACTAAAGGGATTCATTCTTGCTGATCCCCAAATGACTTTTCCCATATGGCCAAATATGTGAAATTGCTTGACAAACAAACAAACAAAAAAATAACATCCATCATCTTTTAATTAACAAATGATCCAATTTTATTTATTGATGAGACTGCAGAATTGAGGTCTTTTGAGAGTCACTCTGTGAAGGGGGAGAGCTTTACTGGAAACTAGGAAGAGCTTTACCTTTCATGTTTCAGGAAACACCATTAAAAGTATTTTAGATTAAAGGTATTTCCAGTAAAAGAAAATAGTAAAAAATGTTCTCTTACAACTGTTTAAATAAAATTGCGTACATTCCCAGACTTGAATGCCCACAAGTATTTTTAATCATATGTGTAGAATTCTCAGCCAGTGCAGCTCAGAAACATTTTGCCTCGCCACCTTTGCTAGGTTTGAAGTAAGTTAACACTCATTTCTAATTTATAAGTTATGAATATATAACCTTTTAGTAAGACCCACAGGTTCATAAAATAGCTGATAGAAAAGTAGAAAACACATAATGGTTGTTATCTAAATTTATAGACTGCTGAACTCACAGAGCTTGGAAAAATGGCATTAGCTCTCATAAATTATAGTTGAAGTAAAAATGTCATTGTGTATTTGGAAACTTTCCATTTAATAAATCATTAAATGCCAGAAATGAATTCATACTATAAAGATATCTAGTATTAATGGGATAGAATTTAAATTTCTCTCTTATTCCAAGAGTGTATTCTCTTTGCGAGACATCTGAATGAGCCAATAAAGAATACATAAAGCAATTTACATTTTCTTTTTCTGGTGTCAAAGAGAATTAGAGCCTCTGGAATTTGTAGCCAACTTCTTTAATCTTCTAGAGCTTATAATCCTGGTAGCTTTCTGTAGCTTTCATTAGATGCATACACAAGTTTCTGTTCCTATGCAAGTGATCAGCCCATACAAGATGCAGAATTTCTAGCATGAAAATTCTTCATAGTAGAACTTTCAGGCCTTAATGAGTGAATGCAATGAGTACTTGACCATGCTAACTATAGTAACTAAAAATAAGGTTTGATTTTCTATGTAGTAACTAACATATATTGGTAGACTCAGAACTCCTCAAAAAACAATAGACAAAAACAAAAGCAAAAACAATAGCAGTTTTCATCATTTTTTGAAAATCTGAAATGATGACATAACTAGAAAAAAATTTGCATATGGTCACTTACACTTATTTGGAATTTCCAGGTGTGTAGTTTTCCCATGCTGTTGGGCAGCAGCCTGTAACTTTTGTTCAGTTTTGTTTTCACTTAATTTAGATTGAAGCCTTGTAATTTGTTTTCTGAAGTGGTTTCCATGGAGAAATGTAGTTGTACTATCTCATGTTTAAAAAATATTCCATGACATTTTTATTTTATGGATACTTTTTTTACATTATACATATATTTTTATTTTTATTTTATTTTATTTTTTAAATTATTTTTTGTTAAATCATAACTTTGTACATTGATGCATTTATGGGGTTCAGGGTACTGCTTCAATATACAATGTGAAATGCTTACATTGAACTAAGGAATACATTCATCACAATTATACTCATTTCTTAATAGTTTTGAAATGTACCATTGCATCATGCACATTAGGTGAGGTCCCCACGAATACCTTCCCTCCTCCCATGTCTTCCCTCCCTTCCCTTCTGTCTCCTCTTCCTTTCTAATTTCTGGACTGTAGTTATGTTTTGCCATTCATATGAGTGTGTAAGTGGTTATATATTGATTTTAAAGTAGTATTGAGTACATTGGATACTTTTTTTCCCCATTCTTGAGATACTTTACTAAGAATAATATGTTCCAGCTCCATCCAGGTAAACATAAAAGATGTGAAGTTTCCATATTTTATATGGATGCATAGTATTCCATGGTGTACATATACCACAATTTGTTAATCCATTCATGGGTCAATGGGCACTTGGGCTGTTGCCATGTCTTGGCTATTATGAATTGGGCTGCAGTAAACATTCTGGTGTAAATGTCTTTGTTGTAAAATAATTTTTGATCATCTGGGTACATACCTAGTAGAGGAATTGCAGGATCAAACGGTAGATCTACTTTTAGTTCCTTGACTGTTCTCCAAACTTATTTCCAAAAAGGTTGATTATCTTGCATTCCTACCAGCAGTGTAGACATGTTTCCTTTTCTCCACATCCACAACCAACATCTGTAGTTTTGGGATTTTGTGATGTGGGCTAATCTTACTGGAGTTAGATGATATCTCAAAGAGGTTTTGATTTGCATTTCTCTGTTGATTAAGGATGATGAACATTTTTTCATGTGTTTGTAGGCCATATGCCTGTCTTCATCAGAGAAGTTTTTATTCAAATCTCTTGCCCACATAGAAATAGGGTTATTTATTCTTTTTTATTGATTAATTTGAGTTCTCTATAGATTCTAATTATCAGACCTTTGTTGGAAACTCAACCTGCAAAAATCTTCTCCCATTCTGAAAGTTTTCTGTTTGCTTTACTTACTGTGTTCTTGGCTATGTAAAAGCTTTTTTGTTTGATCAGATCTCAGTAATGGAGTTTTTGTGCTGCTTCAATTGCCCAGGGGCGAGGGGGTCCTCCTCATAAAATATTCTCCCAGGCCAATTTCTTCAAGTGTTTTCCCTGCATTCTCTTCTAATATTTTTATAGTTTCATGTCTTAAGTTTAAATCTTTTATTCAGTGAGAATCAATTTTTGTTAATGGTGAAAGGTGGGGGTCCAGTTTCAACCTTCTACAGGTTGCCACCCAGTTCACCCAGCACCATTTGTTAAATAGGGAGTCTTTTCCCCACTGAATATTTTTCACAGGCTTGTTGAAGTTCAAATGGTGATAAGTAGTGGGTTTCATCTCTTGGTTCTCTATTCTGTTCCATAAATCTACCACTCTGTTTTTGTGCCAGTAGCATGCTGTTTTGATCGCTATAGATTTATGGTACAGCTTGAAATCTGATAATGTGATACCTCTTGATTTCTTCTTATTTCTGAGTAATGTATTTGCTATTTGAGCTTTTTTTTCTGATTCCATATAAAATGAAGTACTATTTTTTCAAGTTTTTTAAATTATAGCAATGATGTTTTAGTAAGATTGCATTAAATCTGTAAATAGATTTTGGTAGTATGGACATTTTAACAATGTTGATTCTTCTCAGCCTTGAGCATGGTATGTTTTTCCATTTGTTAACATTTGCAGCTATTTCTTTTCTCAGAGTTTCATAGTTCTCCTTGTAGAGGTCCTTCACATCGTTTGTTAGGTAAATTCCCAAATATTTCATTTTTTTGGAACTATTGTAAAAGGAATAGAATCCTTGATTATTATTTGAGCTTGGCTATTGTTGGCGTATATAAACACTACTGACTTGTAGGTATTGCTTTTGTATCCTGAGACACTGCTGTATTCCTTGGTCACTTCTAAGAGTTTTGAAGTTAAGTCGGTATTTTCCAGTATAGGATCATATCATCAGTGAAGAGTGAGAGTTTGATTTCCTCTGACCCTATTTGGATACCCTTGATCAACTTCTCTTGCCTGATTGTGATTGCTAAGACTTCCATTACATAGTTGAAAAGCAGTGGAAACAGTAGGCATCCTTGTCTCATTACTGATCTGAGTGGAAATGTTTTCAATTTTACACCATTCAATACGATTTTGGCTGTGGGTTTGCTGTAGATGGCCCCTATTAGTTTAAGAAATGTCCCTTTTATGCCTATTTTTTTTAAAGAATTCTGACCATGAAGGGATACTAGATATTGTCAAAGTCTTTTTCTGCGTCAATTGGGAGAATCATATGGTCTTTGTTTTTTTATTTTATTGATGTAATGTATTATATTTATAGATTTGAATATGTTGAACCAACCCTGTAACCCTGGAATAAAACCAACTTGATCATGGTGTATAATTTTTTGATGTGTTGTTGAATTCTGTTTGCTGAGATTTTATTGAATATTTTTGCATTGATATTCATTAATGATATTGGTCTATAATTTTTTTTCTTTGTTGGATCCTTTCTGGGTTTGGGTATCTGGGTGATATTTGCTTCATAGAAAGTGTTGGGAAGAATTCCTTCTTTTTCTATGCTTTGGAAAACGTTGTATAATATACGTGCTAGTTCCTCTTGAAAGGTTTGATAGAATTCAAATGTGAAGCCATCTGATCCTGGACTTTTCTTTTTGGGAGATTTCATACTGTTGATGCTATTTCAGTGACTGATACAGGTCTATTCAAGGTTTCTAACTCTTTGTGGTTGAGTCTAGAAAGGTGGTGTGCTTCCAGATATCAGTCCATTTCCTTCAGATTTTCATATTTCTGGGAATAGAGATTTTTGTAGTAATCATTGAGGATTTTTTGAATTTCTGAAGTGTCTGTTGTTATTTCTTCTTTATTGTTTCTGATAGACGATATTAGAGAATTTACTTTTCTGTTTCTGGTTAGGTTGTTAATCTTATAAATAAAACAACTTTCTGTTTTGTTCATCTTTTGAAAGATTCTTTCGTTTTCAATTTCATTTAATTCTGCCTTAATTTTGGTTATTTCTTTTCTTCTGCTGGGTTTGGGCATGCAATATTCTTCCTTTTCCAGTTGCTTGAGATGATCCATTAAATTGTTGGCTTCCTCTCTTTCTGTTTCCTTGATGAAGGCTTCCAATGTTATAAATTTCCCTCTTAGGACTGCCTTTCAAGTATACCACAAGTTTTGATAATTTGTGTCTTTGTTGTCATTATGTACCAAAAATTTGGTGATTTCCTTCTTAATCTTGTCTTTGACCCAGCTATCATTTAGCCTAAGATTATTTAGCTTCCATGACTTTGTTTGAGTATAAAGATTCCCATTACTGTTGAGTTCAACCTTTATTTCATGGTGGTCTGAGAAGATATAAGGAATAATTTCTACACTTTTTAATTTGCTGAGGGTAGACTTGTGTCCTAGGATATGATCTATTTTGGAGGATGACCTGTTGGCTGATGAGAAGAATGTATATTCAGTTTTATTAGGGTGAATTGTTCTGTAGAGGCCTCTAAAGTCCATTTGTTCTAGGGTCAGGTTTAAGTTTAATATTTCTTTGTTTAGTTTCTTCTTGGAGGATCTATCCAAAACTGTCAAAGGAGTGTTAAAATCTCCAAATAATATAGTGCAAGAAGATATCAAGGTGTTTATATACATTAGGGTCTGTTTTATGAATTGAGGAGCATTCTGGTAGGGTGTATAAATGTTAATTTTTGAAATCTCTTCATATTTGGTGTTTCCCTTGACAAATATGTAATGACCTTCGTTATATTTCTTTATCTTTGTTGGTTTAAAGCCAATTGTATCAGCTCCTAAAATTGCAACCCCTGCTTTTTTCTGGTTTCCATTTGCCAGTAACATACAAGTCCATCCCTTTACCCTGAGTCTATTTTTATCTTTTAAGGTAAGGTGAGATTCTTGTATACAACAGATATCCAGTCTGAATTTATGTATCAGCCAGCCTGTGCCTCTTTAGAGGACAATTTAAACCATTCACATTAATTCAGAGAACTGATAAGCTGGGTTGTATTTTGGGTGTCATGATTTTCGGATGTCCAGTGGACATTGTTAATCCCTTCACCACTGTAGAAGTTGGGTTTTGTTCAAAAATGTTGGGGTGAGTTTACTTTGGAGCATTGCATTCCTCATTGTGGAAGATAGGTCTGAGAATATCCTGGAGAACTAGTTTAATTATGGCAAATTTCTTCAACATGTCTATATCATTAAAGAACTCAGTTTAGCTGGATAGAGAATCCTGGGATGGTAGTTGTTTTGTTTTAGGAGACTGAAGGTCTATGACCATCTTCTTCTGGCTTAAAACATTTCGGCTGAGAGATCTGTAGTCATTCTACAGATCATTCTCCCTTTGTAGGTGATGCTTTTCTTATGTCTGGCTACTTGCAGAATTTTCTCCTTGTCTTAACTTTGGCAAAATTAATCACAATGTGTCTAGGAGATGCTTTATTTGGATTGAGTTTTGCTGGGGTTCTGAAACTGTCTGCTATTTGAAGTTCTATATTTCTTGCAATGCTTTGGAAACTCTCCTCCAAAATCTGTTGGAGTAGAGTATCTGTTCTATATAGAAGTTCTGTTCTATATAGAAGTTCTGTTCTATATAGAAGTTCTATATTTCTTGCAATGCTTTGGAAACTCTCCTCCAAAATCTCTTGGAGTAGAGTATCTTGGAGTAGGACCATTGTCTTCTCCTTTGGGAATTCCTGTAAGATGAATGTTTGATCTTTTCTAGTGATTCCCACAACTCTCTCAGGAATGATCAGTTTTTGCTCTCCATTTGTCTGCCTCCTTCAGTTTTTGGGAATGTTCAAAAGCTTTGTCTTCTGATGCAGAGATCCTTTCTTCTGCCTGGTCATCTCTATTACAGAGGGATTCTACTGTATTTTGGAGCTCCTCAACTAACTTTTTCGTTTCCTTGAGCTCTACTATCTCTTTTCTCATTATGTCCATATCTTTGGTGACTTGGGCTTTGAACTCATTAATTTTTTGAGACAACTTTAAAACTATTCTTTGGAATTCAATTTCCATCTTTTCTTCCATTCTATTTATCTTATTTGCAATCCATATTCTGAATTTGAAGCCGACATTGGTGCCCTTTGTTTATGCATGGCATCTTCAGTTGTATCTCCTTTGTCATTTCTTGGGGGTGGGGAGTTGTTCTACTCTAGTTATTCATGTTGCCAGAGTTTTTCTGTTGGGTCCACACCATATTTATTTTCCACGGTTTGGTTATTAGAACCGGTAGGGTGAGATTGAATTGGGGTTCCCAGGTAGTAGAGATAGTCCCTTACCAAAGCACTAGGCTTTGTAATTGTGGCTTGTCTTCTACAACCCTACAAAGGCACTTTTCAGAGTTTTAGCCAGAGACTCTGAGGACCTACCTACTTGGTGAGATAGCACAAGCCAGCTCTGTTTTGATATCAGCTAACCTCTATCCTATCCTAAGAAACCACAGTATTAGGTTTAAATCTCGACTGTGAAGAGATACAAACAGCTGCAGGGCCCAGCCTCCACTCTTCAGTTCTTGTCTGCTACAGAACTGGAAGGTCAACTTTAGAATGTTCCCGAGTGGACATCCCCAGACATGGGTTCCAACCAAATTGTCTCAGGCCATGTAAACCCTGCCCAACAGAAAGGGATTCAAGGGTCTCCAACAGCACAATTGGAGCCAGGGAACCACACTCCTGCTTGCCAGACTCAGTCCACACTGTTGTTCACTTCTCTGGTCACAGGCCAAGCTGGAGCCAGTGGCCACACCCACCCCCCCACCAGTCTCAGTCAACATCCAGCTAGCCTCTGCTTGCCAGACCCGTTGGCGTCAGGGCACCATGCTCCCACCTGCCATATTCAGTCCACTGCCTGGCAAACCTCTATTCACAGGCTCTGTTGGAGTCAGGGCACTGGCCTGGCCTCCAGTCTCAGTCCACACACAACCAACCTCTGCTTGCCAGACCAGTTGGCATCAGGGGACTATGCTCCTACCTTCCAGTCTTAGTCCACTGCCTGGCAAGCCTCTATTCACAGGCTCTGTTGGAGTCAGGGCACCAAGCCCTGTCCCTCAGTCTTAGTCCACACACAACTAGCCTCTGCTTGCCAGACCAGTTGAAGTCAGGAGAACACGCCCCAAACTGCCAGTCTCAGTTCACTGCCTGACAAGCCTCTGGTAGCAGGCTATGTTGGAGTCAGGGCACTGGCCCTGCCCTCTGGTCTCAGTCCACGCACAGCTAGCCTCTGCTTGCCAGTGCAGTTAGAGCCAGGGGACCACGCTCTTGCCTGCCAGTCTCAGTCCACTGCCTGGTAAGCCTGTTCACAGGTTCTGCTAGAGTCAGGACATGGCATTCCACCCTCAGGTCTCAGTGTCCTTACCTGGTAAGCCTCTGCTCACCAGCCCCGCTAGAGATAGTGGACCATGCACTAGCCCTCAGGTCTTGGTTTGCACCCAGTAAGCCACTGCTCAAAGTTCTGTTGGAATCAGGGGACCAAGCCCTTGCTCTCAAGTTGCAGTCCAAGCTTATCAAGCTTCTGCTTGCAGGCCCAGCAGAGGCTGGGGGACCAGCCCTGTGTGCCCAACTCAGTCCACATGGGGCAACCATTCTCCCACTGTGGGTGACCTCAGAGCCAGGGGTTCTGCACCCCATCCTGCCAGACATAGCTCCAATAAAAGGTCAATACTAACACTAGCTAGGCATAGTTATAACCAGAGGATTGCCCCTCTTCCCACTGAATGTCCCTTTCTTCCCACACCCTCTTTCTTCCCTCTTAGTCACAGATTCCATCCTGATGGTTGGTAGTCCACACTATGCCCAGTTCTCTTAGGACAAATCCAAACATTCTGTGCTCTTCAGGGAGCACAACTTCAGACCACCATGAGAGGGAGAAAGGGTGAGTGGACTGGGAGTTTGGACTTGTGGGGGGAAATCTCTATTCAATTTTATGCCTGGAGGGGTGGGTCTAGGTTCATAAGTGGGACCTCCTTGGAGAAACAGACCTGGAGTTCTGAGGCTCTCTCCAGCAAGGTAAAATGAGAAGTCTTCTGTTCCCTCCTCATTTGCAGATAACCTGTAACAAGCCCCCTGCTTGGGGGAGGGGTCTCCCATCCTCTAGTCAATAGGCTTTGTACCTGTAATTTGTTTTCTTAAATGCTCTTCCTTGGAGTTACAGCTTGCCGAATTTCTTTCTTGGCTCAGCTCCCTGTCTTTGGCTTCATAGAGTCCGATTCCATCCAGTTTTTCTCCTCTGCTCAGGAACCTCTGCCCAGGGTTGCTACTAGTCAGCCATCTTCCCAGAATTCCCCCTTGAGATTTTTCTTCATAATCATTCAGCAAATATAAATCACAGGGCAATGGCAAACCTGTGTCCAAGTAATTTAAATCAGGTTGTCTTTTGAGTGTCTAACTTTCTGAAGTAGTTATTTTGCCAAAAATCATTCATGACCATACAGAGAACATAAAATTCATCAAATATTTTGATGTAATATGAAAATAATTCTGAAAACACCAAAATGATGGAAAATCTTTTAAAATACTTCAATAGAACTGAGAACACTCCATTCAAGCCATAAGTCTCAGTCTGAACTTCATTCTTTATACAGATAAAACTGTGTTTTCACCAAGAACAGGAGTTGTTTCTGAAAATTTACAGGCTCATAGCTCCTAGACTAAAGTAACTTTTACCTTGACTGTCAATCAGAATTGAAACAAGGGCTGTAAATACCGAGGTCCTTTTCGGTATACACCTATTTCTATATTGATGATATGTGCATATGCGGATGGACATTTGGGTACTTGAGAAGAGTCATATCTTGATGTGCTTACATTGCCAGAAATAATGATTTAATAAGCTTAAAACCAATTTTCAATTGTTTATTATAAGTAAGTTAGGAATTTAAATAAGAACATGATTGCTGATGATGAACAAAAGGGAGCAGAGATAGAAGTGGATTAGAGAAAAGCAGGTATGTATTCTGACTATAGGAACAATACCGAGAAACCCCAAACCTGTTGCAAAGTGTGACAGCCAGAAGCCTGGCATTTTCAAGCAGAATGTCTTGCCAGAGCTTTCCATCTCCCCAACACCACACGGCTCAGAGGTCACTGAGCACTGAGAGACAAGGCTTGCTGTCCTCTCAAGGGGAGTAAGTGTATTTGGAGAGTTAGGAAAATAGTGAGGGGGTGCTGAACTTGCTGGAGACAGGGTGAGCATCTAAACCTTATTAAGAGAGAAAAAGTCTCTCAGGAAGAAAAGGGAAAATATTTCCTTTCTTCTGTCATCTTGGTATTAGTAGCAGCACCAGCTTGGCTGCACACAGGCTTACTTTAATCTCCATTTTTGAGATTTGTGTGTGTGGTCTGACTGGGGCCTGCTCCTGAACTGTGTTCCCTGTCCCATGCTCTGTTTGGGTTAAGATCATAAATAACTTAGCATAATAAAAATAAGAGGTAAATTAGTCTAATTAACCTAGTTAAAGAAATAGTTTGGTTAGAAAATGCAAATCCAGCAAGAGCCATGGTATCAGGGTTTAGCCTTTCGCCATTAGATTGATTACTAAAACAGTGGTGTGTGTAATAAAAACAGAGCTAGCCCAGAGCTAGGGCCTTTTCGCTGGTCCTCATGCTTGAAGGTGGAAAGTCCCCAAGTCAGCTTTCTGAAACTTTTTTCTTGTGGCTTTGAATCTCCATTTTCCCTCATCCTCTTGTCTCCACCAGTCACTGGGGAAGAACTCATGCTGTGGTTCAGGGCTGGTCCCCAACAGGCATATTTGCAACCTCTCTGTTAGAAACTTGATGCTTTTGAAGGGGAAAGAGAGCTTTGTGTGGACATGAAAATCACAAAAATGTAATCTTACAAATCCCTAATGGAATATATTTACCTAAATTGCATAGGAAGGGTAAGATAATTATTCAGGATCAAATTCCTAAATTAATCTGCAAGGTACTTGAATTACTTGAGCTACTTAGTACATGAAATGGGCATGAAGGACCTAAGACACTCTAAATGGGCAATTCCAATGGTTTCTTAATTCAGAATTCCTAAAGAATAAAACAAAGAACTGCATTTTCCTAAAAATAGATATAAAGGCCTATTTTTAGAGTACATGACCTTCTAAAAGAACTCAGAGTATGTTTCTTTATTGTGGATACGTCCTTATATTAATTCCTATGGAGTCTGCAACAAATTACCACAAAATTGGTAGCCTACAACCACAGAAATTGCTTCCCTCACAGTTCTGGAGGCCAGAAGCCCAATACCGGTATCACTAGGCAGTAATAAAGATGTTAACACTTCCAGGGGAGGCTCTAGGAGAGAACCCCATTTTTGTTTTGTCCAGCTTCAGTGGTGACAGGTCATACTCGTCTACTTGTGGCCACGTGACTCCACTCTCTGCCTCTGTGATCACATTAACTATGCCTCTTCTGTCAGGATCAAATTTCTTTCTGCCTCCCTCCTGTAGGAATATAATTCAGAATAAACTCCCAATCCCAAATCTTTCATTTACTCATATCTACAAAGGCTCTTTTCTTGTTAAGTTAATATTTACAAGTTCTAGTGATTCGAGGTCCAAATATAGTCATGGGAAACAAATGAAAAATTTCTTATGATCTATAAAAATGTCCTTTGAACTATATTTTTCATGGACTTTAAAATGTGCTAATTGTTAATCTTTCTATGTCTTGAAGAGGCCAGGGTGTCCTTGCCATTATCAAAGCAGGAAGATCTATATAAAAAGAAGGCTGCCCAAATACCTATGATCCCTGGCTATCTCACAGAGACAAGCAGACAAATGAGTTCTGCCTCCTTCCAGGGTAGAGCTGCTTTCAAGTGGTAATAACAGGAGAGACCCAAGTCTGTGAAGCACAAATCTCATTTATATTAACTCCAGGAAAAGCCAGTGGGAGAAATGCAGTGTTCAAAAACACCAGCCTGTAGACTCAGGACTATTTTTCATATTTACAAGCCAAATCCTTCAGCTTCCCTAATACGTATTCCTCCAAAAGCTTCCATCCTCCCTATTAAGGAAGTAGAATAAATAGTTTTTATCTCATGTGGAAAAATTGTCATGGAAAACAAAGAATAAAATATTAAGAAAGCAAAGGGAAAATTAGCAGATTGATCCAGTAAATATATAGGCATCACTTGTTGACAGGGATACATTTGAGACAGGGATACAGTCTGACAAATGCGTCTTTAGGTGATTTTTTTCCTTGTGTGATTACAGAGGGTACTTAACACACAACTACATGATGTAGCTACCGCTATATACCCAGGCTGTATGGGACAGCCTGTTCTCCTCGGGGTACAAACCTATACAGCACATGGCTGTCCTGAACACGGTAGATAATTGAATCTGAGCAGGGCTTGTATATCTAAAGATATCTAAACACAGTGAAGGTACAGTAAGACCACCTTTTATTTGTAGTTTGTCATCGTCTGAAACATTGTTATATAGCTCAGGACTGTATTATTAAAGAATAATTGAATCATAATTCCCAAATTTCCTAATATTTGTTTGTAAGAGGATGTTGTTGCAATACACTGAAGGCCACTGTTTAAAGTGCAATAGTAAAATCATGAGGGCGGTTAACTGGGTGAAAATATTTATTTAAATGATCTTGTAACCGTGTCTTTCATGTTACTTCCAAATGAATAAAAAGAAATAAAAACATAGCAAAAAACCCCACATAGTTGTATCAATTTTCTGCAAAAGCCTCTAACTTAAAATATGTAAAGAATTTTTAAGAGTGATGAGCAGAGAAATAACGGAAGAGATGCTATGAAGAGATAACTGTTTTATCTTGGAGCAGGTTTTAAAAATTTATAATTATTAAGCATTTGTGAGTCTCTGAAAGCCATGTGAGTTTCTGTTACTTTAGTTGCCTTTTTTTTTCAAAGAAACACCACTTTCCAAAAATGACCAAAAGAAGTCAATTAATTAATTTTAATATAATAAAAACAATGGTCTTTGATTCGCTGGGTATTTTGCAGCAAACCAAAACGTTTACATAAGAAAACTGTGCTGTTTTGTGTCAGGATTGTAATTCAGACTCAATATGTTAGACTTTCACATTTTTTTGAAAAACGTGGATTTGACCTGTTCAGGTCTGCTTATACACAGATTTTTAAAAATAAAACTCACAATAAGTGTTCCTACCTCTGTTATCTTTTCCTTCAACCTCTTCCTTTTCTTCTGTCTCTGCCATCCCTGAGGCAGAAAGACCTCCTCTTTTTCTCACTTAGCCTTTTCTCCCTTAGCCTACTCAACAAAAATAGCAATGTTTACGAGATCCGCGTCCATTGAGAAGATTAGATATATTCTTCTTCCTCATTATTTTCTTAATATCACTTTTTCTCTAGATTACTTTATTATAAGAACATAGTATTAAATACATATAGTGTATAAAATACAGTATGTTTCAATTGCTAGTGTTACTGGTATGCCTTCTGGTCAACAGTAGGCTATCATTAAGTTCTAATTTTGGGGAGTCAGAAGTTATAAGTGGTTTGTTGACTGCGTAGGATGTCAACACCCCCCAACCATCATGTCATATTGTTCAAGAGTCAACTGTATTCGCATTAAGAGTCATTTCAAACACACTCTGAGAGATTGAGGTAGGTGGATTATTTGAGCTCAGGAGTTCAAGACTAGCCTGAGCAAGAGCGTGATCCCATCTCTACTAAAGAGACCCCTGCTCCAGCTGGGCATTATGGCAGGTGCCTGTAGTCACAGCTACTCAGGAGGCTGAGGCAAGAGGATGACTTGCTGAGTTTGCTATGAGCTATGATATTGCCACAGCTCTTTACCTAGGGTGACAGAGTGAGAGTTTGTCTCAAAAAAAGAAAAAAAAATGATTCATTCCAAACAAATTATTAAAATATCAATTTCTATCATTGACTTTTAAATTTTTCTGAAAAGATATACTTTAATATGTTGCTTTTTTTTTTGAATTACACTTTCTAAAAGGTGACAATAGTGAAAAGTGATGTAAAGGAGGATAAAAGATGATGGAAAAGTATTAAAGTTTTACAATGCACCTAAATAACTTCCACTGTGGCTATGGATTAACTAATTTCCATACTCTAGTAGAACAAAGAAGCTAGAGTTTGGATGTAGGCATGTTAGGTTTATATCCTAAATACAATACTCAGTTACTGGAGAGATTTTACTTAGATTCTTATTTCCTGTGGTCCATAGCTTCTTCATTTCTTCAGTAAAGTGAGGAAATTAGCATATATTTCATTGCTGTTAGTGGAAAATGCAACAAAAAGCATTAAGATCTACGGTCTCACTTTAAAAGATCCCAAAGTATGGTGACTCCAGGATTAGTAAAATTCAGTGATTCAAAGACATAATAAATTACTCATATTTTTCAAACCTTTCTTCTTAGTATCTCTAAAGATTTGATCTTGTTCTTAAAACCATTCTTGGCTTAAGAAGGCTACCGCCATTTCTGGTCTGATGACAGGACAATAGCCAAAGGAAAAAAACTGAAAGAGATCATCCATTTTCAATACCCCTCCCCCTCTTTTTCCTTCTCTGTCCCATTTCCGAAGCATACCCATAGACCTAGTTGTAAATCTCTTTGCCCAGATTTTGGTAACATAAATTTTGCTAAAATGATCTTTGGTGAAATGAATAAAATTATCATGTTTGTTTCAAATTATTTCCCTAAGGTGGTTTGGATATTAATGGTTAACAAAATCATTTCTAAAAGAAGTTGTCATTGCATTGATTAGAAATTCTTGCAGAATATTTAGAAAGTAAAGTACACAACAAATAGTAGCTATCATTTAAATTACAATTATATGTGAGAACTGCATTAGGAAACTGCATGAGTCGTTACCAACTTTTATAGTAAATAAAAAATTAAATGATGATCTGTTGAAGATCTTTTACTTCCCGTTCCTCCCCAACATGAAACTCTTCTCAGCAATGGTCTTTTAGAGCGGGAAGCAGAATGAACCCTATTTGACATCTCTTGTTCTTAATATGTTCACATTTTAGTGACTAGAAAAGCGATGTAACTTGCTGTATAATTTTCTAGAACTTTTGGTCTGGAACATTCTGTCATAAGTTGCATATAAAATTAAATTGCATTAGACTAAGCCATGTCCAGTTTTCACATGGAGTTACCAGGATGAAATCATTAAGAAATGCTTCTCAGGTATTTAGCATAAGTATTTTTTAGTTCACATTTGTCATAATACATCACTGCTGTGACTATTTATAAGCATTGATATTGCTCAGTTCACATGAAAAAAATGAGCTCAGGCCTAACATTCCATTAGCTAGAGAATTCTAATATGGGCAAGAAGGTGTCAGACCTACTTGCCTGTCTGGTAAGTCTGAGGATATTTTTTATCAATTATTTATTTTCATTTAATGTCCCCAGACACATTCTTGAATTTGGAGATAGGCCTTTATAGACTATGTCAATGTTATCCTTTAAACACACTATATTTTAAGGTATTTACATTAGTATTTTTTTCCGCTGCATTCTCTTGAAAACAATCCTGATATAAATAAAAGTGAGTTGGTGACGAGAAGCTAGTTCTAAAATATGCCAGCTACCATTTGTATTTTTATAAATCTCATTTTTTCTATTTTGGTAAAATGACTTCTTAAAAGGAATGAATATGAAAAGAGGGAATCTTTAACTGATGTCCAGGAAAATGTAAAGTTTACTGTACAGCCTTGCTGTGTTCTCAACAAATTATAGCATTAACAGGCTTGCTCTGCATTCATCTGAATAAACTCATACAATGTGACAAATACACTCAAGGGGAGGAAGAAATAGATTAGTTTCAGTAAACAATGACTGCTCGTATAATGGTTCCTATTTTATTTGACCAGTCCAGCAACTGAAAAACCCAGTAAGGAGAACTACATATAGACTATCTTCAAAATAAAAGATGTGTAACTTTGTAAATACCTTAGACAAATCTTTTCTTTTTATGTAATCTGCTATAAAGTACTCTATTAGCATAACTTTCTTAGGCTGCGCTGTGAGTAGAATCCAAATGGAAATAATATATTTTGGGGAATTATATTTATTGGGATACCGTCATAGTTATTTTTTTTACAAAAGTAACAAAAAAGGTGGATTGACATGCCTTTCAACATTAACAATGAATGCTAGAAAACGTGAAAGGCTCTTTTCAGCATACTGAAAGAAAATAACAAAAGGTCAAGAATTCTATTCCTTTTAAAATAATTTTTCAAAAATTAGGCTTAAAAATATTTTCAGTATGAAATCATTTATCATGAACGGAATCTCATTAAAGAAACGCTAAAGCACATGTTTGTGGTGTAAGGAGACATACATTGAAGCTCTGAAATGCAAGAAGGAATAAAAAGCAAGGACATTTGGCTGACGTTTTACAAATTAAATGAGTGAAGTGTGCTATTGCTCAATTTCTGGGTTTGGTTTTCCAATATGTTTTTTGGCTGTGGAGAGAGGACGTACACTGGTCAGTTCATTTAGTCTATCGTTCAGAGCTCTATGGGTAAAATGATGTGTTGATTGGTTTATTGATTCTCATTTATATCACAAGCGTTATGAATCCATAGATACCTTAGTAAATGGTTAAAGAGGAGGGAAAACGCCAGTAGATAAATACAGTAGCTCCACTTTTCCTGTGGCTAAGTGTCATGACTTCCCTTCTTTGGGAAAGAATCTGTCCAATCATTATTACTATGTATAATTACATTCCTTTTGTTCCGGGCCTGGTGGGGAGAAAACACTTTTTTCATATTGAGATTTTAAAAGGCACACTTACCTCACAATGAATTAAGATGGAATACAATTATAGATTTTACTTTTCTATGATGGGACTTCATGTGTACAGGAACCAAATGATAATCACCTAATTAATAAATTAGTAAAATTAACAAAATCTGTGGAAGCCTATCAGTGAGGAGGATGAGTTGCACAGAAGGACGCCAGAGCCCAGAGCAGCTATCAGCATCGTAATGATGTTTGAGACCTGCGGATGATAGAGATGAAAGGGACCAGTGCAGCCACTTAATGAGGCTGCCAAGGCACCAGCTGCTGCTGTGGGAATGGAGGTTCGCAGCTCAGCATCTGGGTCAATGTTTGCCATCCGAAGAGGAAAATGACCAAGGATGTTCGTGGGGAATGGCAAATGGCACCTTTCTTTCGCTGCACAGTCACTTTAAAAGATGATTTTTAAAAGGCTACTTATCACCTCTATGAGAAAAGGTACCAATAAAATGATGCCGATGCTTCAGAATGTTTCTATAGACAAGAAGCTCAGAACGACTTAAAATACTTAATCACTTAGATTTTTTTAAATCCTCAACATTTATTTTAGTCCACAATATATGTAAATTATACATATATATGAAAACAAGAAGTTAAAATACTTTTATAACCTGTTTTGCAAACGTCTAAATGCTATAAAGGCTATTTTTATGGTCACTATCAATAGGACCTAGTGGCCGGTGTGTGCTCCTTGGGCCTTGATCCTGCCTTTAGCACATGCAAGTTTAATCTCTCTGAGCATTAATTTCTTATTTCTGAGAAATGGGATAAAATGTTACATTCTTTCCAATTAACAAATATGCTTCATGCACTAAGTAAAGTGTTTGTGCCGTATTTACTGAATGCAAAGAAGATTATTCTTATTTATCTTTTAAAATGAGTTAACAATATAGGTAGATTAAAATGTGTTCATTATTTTACAAAGGAGTGATTATCCCAGAGTGTTAATTATCCACACTGTTGCTATGCTATCCCAATTCTAGAAAAAAATTTCATTTTTTCCAGCTTTATTGAGATATAATTGCTGAATAAAAATTGAATAGTGTTAAGGTGTGCAGTGTGATGGGTTGACGTCTCTATACACTGTGAAATGATGAACACATGGTGACTATAGTTCGTAGGACTATACTGTAGACCTAAAATTTGAAAAGTGAGTAGACTTTACTGTCCTCACTTGGCAATTCTTAATTTTTAAAAAGTTATTTGTTAATTGATGCATGGAAAATTGTTAATATTTATGGTGTTCAATATAATGTTTTGAAATCTGTGTACTTTGTGTAATCAAGATAATTAACATGCATTATTTTACATTTTTGTCATTTATTTGTGGTGCGTGCACACTTATCATCTACTCCTTTAACAGTTTTTAAGTATACAATACATTGTTATTAACTATAGTTATCCTGTTGTACAATAATCTCTCCAACTTACTCCTCCTCAGTGAGGTTTTGTATCCTTGCACCAATGTCTCCCAAATCTCTCAGCTCCCTCACCCTCCCAACCTGATAAATACCATTCTATTCTCTGCTTCCATACGTTCAACATTTTTAGATTCCATGTATGAGGTAGATCATGTGATATATTTTTTTTTTTCTGTGCCGGACTTATTTCACTTAACATAATGTCCTTAAGCATCATCCATGATAGGATTTCCTTTTCTGTAAGGCTGCATAGCATTCCATTGTGTATGGATGCTACGTTTTCTTTATCCATTCACCTATCAATGGACACATAGGTTAATTTCATATGTGGCTGTGTGAATAGCCCTGGAATGAACGTGGGAGTGTAGAAATCTCTTTGACACACTGATTTGATATCATGTACATATATAACTAGTAATATAATTGCTGAACCATCTGGAAGCTCTAACACTTTGAGGAACTTCAATACTGTTTTCCATAATGACTATGTTAATGTCTATTCCTTCCAACATCATATAAGGTTTCCTTTTCTCCTAACCAACACTTGTTATTTTTTTTTTTTCTTTTGGATAATAGCCACTCAAATAGACGACATACGATATCTCATTGTGGTTATTGCATTTTCCTAATGATTACTGATTTGAGCATATTTTGGTATCTCTGTTTGCCTCTTGTATATCTTTTCAGATTCTTTGCCTATTTTCTAATAGAGTTGTTTTTTTTTTCTCCTTGCTATTGAGTTTAGTTCTTTATCCTAATATATTTGGAATATTATCTTCTTAACAGATATATAGTTTAAAAATATTTTCTTCAATTCCATAGGTTGCCTTTTCACTCTGCTGATTGTTTCTTTAGCTGTGCTATAAGCTTTTTTGTTTAATGCCATCCCATTTGTCAATTTATGACTTTGTTGCCTCTACTTTAGGTGTCATATCAAAAAAAAAAAAAAAAAAATCATTGCCCAGACCAATGTCATAGAGCTTTTCCCTTATGTTTCATTCCAGTAGTTTTGAACTTTCAAGTCTTATATTTAAATATTTAAGGCATTTTGATTTGACTTTGTATATGATGTGAGATAAAGCTCTTATCTGATTCTTCTGTATGTGGATATCTATTTTCTTCAGCACCATTTATTAAGGAGACTATTTCAATTATGCGTTCTTGATATCTTTTCCAAAAATCTATTCTATATAAGTGTATGGATTTATTTCAGGTCTCTTTATTCTATTCCATTGATCGATGTGTCTGATTTTATACTGGTATAGTGCTGTTCTGATTATTATATCATTGCAGTATACTTTGAAGTCAGTCAGTATGATGTCTCCAGCTTGCTTGTTTTACTCAAGATTACTTTTGCTATTAAAAGTCTTTTTGTGGTTGGTTGCAAACAAATTGTATGGTTATTTTTTCTACTTCCATAAAAAATGTCACTAGAGGAGGGACAGAGCAAGATGGTGAACTACAGATAGCTTCTTTGCAGCTGGGCATGGCGAGATTGGAGAGTAAAGACTTAGCACCTTGGGCTTGTGGGCTCTGCCCAGAAACAACCCTTTGGGGGCACAGGAAGGCAGCGGGAGACTTCAGGACCCCAAGAGGAGGACAAAAGCAGTAGGAAGTGGCAAGTGATTGCATTCAGATAGCAAGGCTTGGCCGTGGTGGTAGTGTGGTAGTTTGGAGATAGAGTAGGCCTTTTTTGTTTGTATGTTTGTTTGTTTGTTTGTTTGTTGTTGCTATTGTTATTGTTGTTTTTGGACTTGGGCACTTGGTTGAGTTAACTTTTGAGAGATTGGGAGAGTGAGCAAGTGACTTTGAACAGCACCCAGAGGCTGAGACTGAGCTGCCAGGACAGAGAGCTGAGCTTTCATTGTTCAGGGTACAGCCATTGTGGGAGAGCTGACTTGTTAGTTTGGCCTTCAGGATCCTAGAGGAAGGCCAGTTCTGGTGTGTCTGACCAGTGGGTAGCTACTTCTGAAGAAATCTGAGTGACACACTTTCCTGTGAAAGTCACTGTATAGCCAAGGGACACAGTTTGGAAAGATTGAGGGGTATCTATTAAGTGGACTGAGGAGAGGTTCAGCCTCATAATTATGCAGGGTTTAAGGGTGAAGAAGTCAGCAGAGGTTTCCAGTCTCCATCTTATACAGCTGTATCAGCTCTGTGATTAGCATCTCATACCACAGAAGATCACCTGTTGCCCAGAAAATATTCAGCAAGATATATATATTTAATTTTTTTCTACTTTTTACCCCTAGATTTTTTTCTTTTTGTTTTAATGTTTCTTTTATAAACATAATTTTTCATGGTTGCCTTCTTTAATAATAAAGTCTTCATTTTTTTGCTAGTTTTTCTGCCCCTGTAATTCATCCTTTCCTAATTTTATCCCTTAAGGTTTTTCTTTATTTTGGTTTGATTTATAGCTTTTTTGTTCTTTCTCTATTTGGTGGAGGTGAGGTCTTGGGTCTTCTCTGGCTGGCAAAGAGCTGCAGATGTCAAGTGACACACCCAGCCCAGCCCCTCTGGAGGTTGGGATTTGTGAGTGTGGGTCAAGTATCCCACTCTACACCACTAGTACTCCTGTCTCTCTCTTTCTGGTCTTTTCTTCCTTTTGTCAATCTTCCCTTTTACTCTCCCCTTTCCCCCTCACTTCTCTTTCTGTTTTTTATTCCTTCTTGCCCTTCATTCTTCTTACCAAAACGATACTTGAACACCTTAGGTCAGAGGCATGGTAACTTAAAGAGCAGGAGAAAGTGAAAGGAAAAAGTAGGACAAGAAAACAGATAAAAGCAAAATACTCATGAGAAAAAAAGAGCAGA
This sequence comes from Otolemur garnettii, assembly GCF_000181295.1. Lineage (NCBI taxonomy): Eukaryota > Metazoa > Chordata > Mammalia > Primates > Galagidae > Otolemur > Otolemur garnettii. The sequence goes on from NW_003852399.1 coordinate 16,512,334, forward strand.
AGAATTCTGGCAACATGCAAAACCAGAACAGAGCAACCCCCTCAAATGATCTTGAGGTAGCTACTGCAGAGGATTCCACCTATAAAGAAATGTTAGAAGTGACAGAAAGGGAATTTAAAACGTGAATGGTAAAAACAATGGAGAAAATTTTCTTAGAAAGTGGAAAATAACCACAAGAAAATCCAATAGCAGAATCAAATAAGAGATGAACGATATGAACATTATAAAAAGGATATAGTGGAGATTAAGGAATTGAAGCAGTCAATCAGGGAACTTAAAGATACAGTAGAAAGTATCAATATCAGAATAGACCATGTAGAAGAAAGAATCTCAGAGGTAGAGGACAAAACTCTTGAGCTAACACAGGCAGTTAAAGAGACAGAAAAAAAAGAGAGAGAAAAGCTGAAAAATCACTGAGAAAATTAAATTATGAGACTTCGTGAAATATTCAAATATATGAGTTATAGATATCCCAGAAAGGAAAGAGCACCCCAAAGGAATGGAAGCCATACTACAAAATATCATTAATGAAAAATTTTCAAATATCACCAAGTATTCTGACACACTCCTATCAGAGGGATGTTGGACCCCAGGTCATCTCAACTCAAATAGTGCTTCTCCAAAACATATTGTCATGAACCTGTCCAAAGTCAAGATGAAAGAAGATTCTGCAAGCTGCCAGGAGTAAACTCCAAATGACCTACAGGGCAAATCTATCAGGGTGAGCCTGGACTTCTCAAATGAAACTTTTCAAATCAGAAGAGAATGATCATCTACCTTTAATCTATTTAAACAAAACAATTTTTCAGCCCAGAATTCTAAATCCTGCTAAGCTAAGCTTTAAAATTGATGGAGAAATCAAATCATTTACTGATTTGCAAGCGTTAAGGAAGTTTGCCACAACAAGACCAGTACAGGAAATACTTAGACCTATTCTACACTCTGACCATCACAACAGAACCCCAGCAAGGTAAACACCCAGAAACTAAAGGACAACACCTAGCTTCCACAATTATGCAAAAGATAAAACTAAGTAATGGACTTTTACAAAAGAAGATGAATATAACTCCACCACACTTATCAATTATCTCAATAAATGTTAAGGGCTTGAAATCCCCACTGAAGAGACATAGTCTGGCTGATTGGATAAAAAGCACAAGCCCATCCATTTGCTGTCTGCAGAAATCACACCTAGCCTCAAAGAACAAAGTAAAACTCAGAGTTAAGGGATGGAAGACAATTTTTCAGGCAAATGGAAATCAGAAGAAAAGAAAGATTGCAATCTCATTTTCAGATACAAGAGGATTTAAAGCAACTAAAGTCGAAAAAGACATAGATGAACACTTCATTTTGATCAAGGGAATAAAACAACAAAAAGACATTTCAATTCTAAATATTCATGGATCCTACTTAAATGGTCCCAGATTGTTGAAACAGACCTTAATGAGTCTGATCAATATGATATCCTATAACACCATAATAACAGGGGGACTTTAACACTCCTCTTACAGAGCTGAACAGAACCTTCTCTGATGAAGAACGATGAATGACTAACAAACATTTGATAAAATGCTCATCATCCCTGATCATAAAGAAATGCAAATCAAAACCACTGTGAGATATCACCTAATCCCAGTGAGAATAGCCTACATCACAAAATCTCAAAGCTGCAGATGCTGGCATAGATGTGGAGAGACGGGAACACTTTTCCACTGCTGGTGGAACTAATACAACCTTTTTGGAAGGAAGTATAGAGAATCCTCAAACAACTCAAAGTAGACCTCCCATTTGACCCTGCAATCCATCACTAGGCAACTACCCAGATGAAAAATCATTTTGTCTTAAGGACATTTGCACTAGACTGTTTATTGCAGCTCAACTTACAATCACCAAAAATGTGAAAACAATGTAAGTGTGTCCCCAATCCAGGAATGGATTAATAAGGTGTGGTATATGTATACCATGTATACTATTCAGCCATTAGAAGAGATGGAGTCTTACGTCTTTTGTATTAACTTGGATTGAGGTGGAACATTCTGCTTAGTAAAGTATCATAAGAATGAAGAAGTAAGAATCCAATGTACTCAATTCTAATATGAAGGCAATAGATGAGCTAATACTAAGAGGTAGAGGATAAGGCTCTAGAGCTAACACAGGCAGTTAAAGAGACAGGAAAAAAAAGAGAGGAAAGCAAAAAAATAAAATCACTGAGAATATTATGGGACTTCATGAAACATGGAGAGTAGGGGAGGTGATGAAGAGAGTAGAGGAGGGAGGAGGATGTGGGAATCACAGTATATGACACACCTCTTGGGGGCAGGACACAATTACAAGGATGTCTTTACTTAACAAACACAATCAATGTAACCTAAGTCTTGGTATCCTTAATGAATACCAAATAATAATAAAAAAAGTTATTGGAAAAATTTTTATAAGGATTTTAGTGCATCTGTAGATCACGTTAGGTAGTATGGACATTGTAACAATACTAACTCTTTCAATCCATGAACACGACAAATCTTTCTATTTATTTATGTTTTGTTAACCTCTTTCATCAATGTAACACAATTTTTAATACATGACTAGGATACATGATGTCAGGGTCAGTCACTTCTGGGGGATGGGATATACCATGTTTTTCAACTAGAGAATTGGACAAAGAAAAAGACATCTGATTCTGAAAGTGAAGTGTGTTAATTGTCAAATTTAGGAAGATCATGTAAAACAAGGGAAGCAAGCATGCAAGAGAAATGAGCAGTCCACGGCACACATCCACGGATCATGTGTGTGGAATCAATCTCAGATGAGAAAATTCATATAAAATGTATCATCATTCTAGGGAGGGAGAGCTAGGAAAAACATGATTAGGCTATGCAGATACTTGAAATAAAGACCCCCATCCAAACTTGGCCAAATTCAGTAAGATATGAGTTAATAATTTTATTTTTTTCCTTTATGTGGAAACCAATCGATTATGACCATGCCTTTTGTGAAACAGTTTTTGACATCTGCATGCTGAGCTCCATCATACTTTTACTTCTCACAAACCACCTGCATATTTCTGCAGTTCTATGTAGAAATAATGCCATAATGCATGAGTCACTCATTTGAGTGCTAAACAAGTCATATTCAATATGTGTTTCCTGGAAACAAAACTCCAAACTGTTTTCATTTGAAATAGGATAAAAAAAAAAAAAAAAAGCTCAGAAGTATCACAATGTGGAACTTGTATAATATATTCTAGGTAGTGAAAATAAATCAAGGGATTTTTGTCAGAGCTTATATTCCAAATCAGAAAATTAATTTAATGTGTCCATTTATAAATAAGATGAAGAAAAATGGTAAATAAGAAGCCTGGATGTTAGAAAAGAAAAGTAAATTGGATTAAGTTGTCTTTGGTGTTCAGCAGTTCCATTTCTGGAAATCAATCAGAGAGATGTATGAAGGTGTGCGTGTAAAGATGTGCGTTCTACGTTTATTACTACAGCACTGTAAATATTGGGACAACATTGTAAATATTAGGAAAAGACAAGAAGCAATGCAGTATTTAAAATGAAACATGATACGTATTTAGCATTGTGGGCCAGGGATCTATCTCACTGTCACTTTTCATGTTTGCTCGTTCTGAAAATGATCTCATGTGATAGGAAGACAAGATGAGGCTCTGTATTTTAATTCAGTCACATACAGCACTCTAAGGAGCGTGGCCCCACAGCTACTTATTACCTGCGTGTGAGCTCAGGTATCCAGTTGTCTCTGCTTACCTATTGATTTCCGTCACAGTTATCTTGGGAGTTATAAATGCTTTGAAATGTTCTGTAGGAAAAGGGTCATTCATTAGTCTCAAGACAGTCTATCCCAAGTATTTACTTGATTCCAAATTTTATGATTTAATTTTTTTGTATATATTGTAGATATATATAGATTAACCCATATGTATTATATATATATATTAACCCATTCACAGCACAAATATTATATATTAACCCATTCACAGCACAAATATCTCTATGTGCCAGGCATAGTTGGACTTGTCTTATTAAAAACATAAAAATTTAGTTACTACAGGCAAATATATTAGTTAAAATTCTGTAGTATATTTTATCACTGATCCTAAAACATATTAGGGACATACTGTTTTTTTCTTCATAGTGATCCTGAATAACGATAATCCAGCAGAAATTTGAGAGATACACTGAGACAGAAAAGAATGTCCCACTTTTTCTAAGAATGTTCCGCAAGTGTCAAAAATAAGCTTGCTAAACTTCATGTTTTATGAAAAGAGATGATTTGTATAATTAGCATCATGATCAAGTAGATCAGTGTTATACAATTTTTCTTCTAAGTATGATTGATAATAATGCTTTATAATGATGATGATGAGGAAAACAAGTATTTGTAAAAGAGAAAGCTGAACCATGGTATATTTCTTTTCTTTTCTTTTTCTTTATTTTTTTAATTTTGTAGTTTTTGGCCAAGGCCGTGATTGAACCTACCACCTCTGGTATATGGGGTTGACACCTACTCCTTTGAGCCACAGGCACAGCCCCCAAGGTATATTTCAAAAATATAAAGGAAATATATTCTCAGCTTAACTATTTCATGATTTAATTAAACTATTTCTTTTTTTAATACTCACTGTGCATTTACCTCTGTTACTGACCCACTTAAAGTCTTCATTGCCTCAGGACTAGAAGAAAGAGAACACTCAGAACCAATTATCCTAGACTGATAACTATATGTTATTTCCAAATGCCATAAGGTCACTCAAAAGGAAAAAAAATGAATTATACCAGCATTTAATATTAGACATTTTTATCGTTGATAAAAAAGTACCACCAAACTTTAAATATCAAGTTCTTTACCATGAATAAACCATGAAGAAAAAAAGACTTAAAAAAAACCCACAAATACTTATTATCTATTATTGATTGCTTAAGTTTTAGAGAAATCTCTTTTCAGTGACATAGTCGTTTTTAACTAGATTTTATATAGAAGCATCTTTGTAGAGAACTGTTTCTTATCAGGAAGTATGTTTACATTTATAACAGATGAACGTAAATCTCATTCAGTAAAAGTAATAATGATTAATATCCTCATTTGCTTATTGGAAGTACATAATCAGATCGAATTAGTACTATGAATTAATTAGTCTGTAAAATTAGAAGCTTGTGGTGGTGCCAAATAAATGTAAGTAATAAATGGCTGAATGGGTAAAACTAATCAATTTGGACATGGATGTTATCTGAGAGACATCAAACAGTATCAGTTCTGCAGACAATGAATGAAAATTATGCTAGCAATATATTATCTGTGTGTATATATATATATAAATAATATATATGTAATATGTGTATCATCTAATATATATTATCTATAAAACAAGGAGTAATTCCCACATTAAAAATCCAAGGTTAAGCTAACCAAAAACTAAAACAAATCTTCATAAACCAGAAATAATATGAACCCAAAGAGCTCAAGAACATCTGGTTGTCACTTGTGGGCATCTGTCAATTCCTAGTACCTTGGACTTTGTAATTTTTAGTGTACTTTGTAAGAGGCCACTTACTGAGTCTGGAACCTGGGAAAGGCAACACATTCATTGGGAGAAATCTAGAATAAGACACTTTTAAAGTGAGCTACAATATTCAGATTCCTGTCTGCAATGGCTTTGAGAAAAGAGGAAGGGGTTGTATTCTGACTCTCCCTAAGAGTCATAGGGAAGAAATATCAATAATTCATCTTTCTTCTTCAGAGTGGTTCAAAAACCCTCAACTTAAGAACTTAGGCTACAGTGTTTCAGAACTTTTAGCACCTGGCAGCTGGCAAAAGGATAGGAGTAAGATTTGGGGTGAACTATTCTAAAATAAAACATCAAATCATTTCCATAATATAGTTACAAGGGATGTGAGTTCACTTAAGTAAATGGAGAAATAGATCAACATGAAAAATATATTTAAAAAAACAGCAAGGAATACTGACTTTGTATATAAACAATATAAAATACACGTCTTTAACATATTTCTATTGCTATAAGAAGGAATTGAAAATTTGAGTAAGAGTTAAGAAACTATAAAACAACTGGATAGTTTTGAAAATTTATTTTATTTTATTTTTATTATTACTATTATTCTGAGATAGAGTCTCACTTTGTCACCCTTGGTAGAGTGTCGTGGTGTCATAGGTCACAGCAACCTCAAACTCTTGGCCTGAAGCGATCTTCTTGCCTCAGTTTTTCTTTTCTTTTCTTTTTTAGTAAAGACAGGGTCTCACTCTTGCTCAGGTTGGTGTCACACTCCTGAGCTCAAGCAACCCACCTGCCTTGGCCTCCCATAGTGCTAGGATTATAGGAGTGAGCCACTGCACCCAGTCTACATTTGACAATTTATAAAATTATTTAGTAAAGAGTAAAAGACTATAAAAATTTAATACCTAGGCCAGCCAATTACATTGGCAAAGACAAGACACAGAGCAGGGCACAGAGAGATAATAAATAGCACATTATATTAAGAGGTTAAGAGAAAGGGGGAAAGAATTTCAAAAAAATAAGAATATATTTAATTATTTACCAGAAAGAGATCATCAGGTTAGGAAAGAAAGGCCAAGTTAAAGGAGGTAAGAATATTGCAGAATTGGTAAAGACAACAAACCTTGTATTCATGAGACCGGTAAGCCATAGCATGATGATAGCACATAAATGCAAAAACACATTTAATACACTCTGGTAAAACGATTCTAAAATCAACCAACCTCTCCCTTAAAAGCAAAACAAAACAACAATAGTAACAACAAACTTAAAAGAATTAATTGTTTTTAATAAAAAAAGAGAGACAGTCTAACATTATTGGCCTCCTAACAGAAGATCACAGCACTGTATATAATGTCGTTTGGCAAAAATGCCCAATTTGCATTGTCCTTAGACTCAGTCAGCAGTTTACAGTAAATGCAGAAGTCTGGGTGATGCTGCGTAGCACACCAAACTACAACAGAGGATGCAAAGAGAAAAATTCAGAAATTGCAAAATTAAAGATATATGTTTCCATTAACACAGTTTGACTTCTATTAAAATTATGATGCAAAGCAAAAATTAATTATGAATTTTCTAATGTATAAATGATAGAATTTAAAGGCTGGCTACTTTGGATAAGATTTTAAGACAGTAAATTATTTAGTTATCAATAAATATTTATTGACTACACCAAGCAGTGTGCTAAGCTATGGACTTAAAAACATAAATAAGTCATGGATATTTTTCACAGGGATCTCACAGACTGGGGGAAAATACAAATCAGTAAAACAGAATATGAGAAATTTGTAATAAAACTGTGTTTAACGTGTAGCATTGGTACAATTGAGAGAGTGGTCAATTCTTCATTTCTTTTGATAAGAAAAATTAATTTACTTATTTAGCAGTGTTTTCATTAACAGCTAATTATAAAACCTCTAAGCAAATGACCAGGGAGAAGTGTATTTTAGACAGAAGGGTAAAAACGTGCTCCAGGTATAAGGAGTGAAGGCACCTGAGTGTCTGGGGAATCCGTTTGGTGAGTGGTGCTGCATGTATGCAGTCAACAGTCAAGATTACATGCAAGTGGGCAATAATGTATAGTCAGACTTTTTTTTTTTTTTCCTTTTTGAGGCAGGGTCTTGCTCTGTTGATTGGGCTAGAGTGCAGTGGCATCATCAGAGCTCACTGAAGTCTCAAACTCCAGGACTGAATCTATCCTCCCGTTTCAGCCTCTGAAGTACCTGGGAATGCAGGTGGAATGCATCCATCTCGCCCACCAGATTTAATAAAACTGTTCTTTCTGTAGGTACAGGGTGTTACTATGTTGCTCAGGTTAGTCTCAGACTCCTTTTCTCAAGTAACCTCTCCCCTCCAGCTCCCTAAGTACTAGTATTACAGACATGAGGCACAGCCTCTGACGCAGACGTAGTTAGGTATTTCAGACCCTGGAAGAAGTTGATGTTCGACATTTCAACTTGTTGTCAGTAAAGCAAAACTGAATTCGCCTCAGAATTTTATGTTGTTCTCTTGTATCACTTTCTAGAACTGAAAGTCATTCCTGACCTACAACTTCAGGGTGAGCAAGCCTCCAGTTCATCTAAGCGGAGTATCCCAAGTGTCATTTTTGTTAATGAGACCCATGCTCCTCCAGTGCTCTTCCTGCACTTTATGGGTGGAAAAACAAGTATTCTAACACATCAATTTCCCTCTCCTTTACCTCTGGGGCTTCTCTTGATTTAAAAATGTTTTAGCTTTGAAGCAGAACAGCGAGTGCTGTTACATGAATCTAAACTTTTCTGTAACATTATGGATCCCTGAGACTTACTCACTGGGGTTGCTTTCCCTCTGGTAGTGTTTCTCTTTGGGCTTCCATCCTCTTTCTCCTCCTCCACAAACCATTTAAAACGGTTTCTCCCTTACTGTCAGATCTAATTCCTTTTTCCATTACGTTTGCATTCTTAAAACAGACCAAAGTGTTAGTGAACATAAAGCAAATGGAACATAAGCAAATATATCAAGTAGTTTTTAAACATTTATACAGTCATTTCCTCTGATGTTTATTCTATTACTTTCTCCTGGCTTTGATAGCAGAATGTGTTCTAGTGGCTTGGTTCGTAGTAGCATAAAGAGATCAGCAAACTGTGATTTGTACTCCATTCTAATCCTCTGTTCTGCAGAGTCTGGGGAGGTAGAAGAAGACAGGTACTGGTTTTTCATACCAACAAGAGAGCACCATTGATTATTACAAAGTAGACAGAGTCTCACTTTGTCACCCTTGGTAGCGTGCCGTGGTGTCACAGCTCAGAGCAACCTCCAACTCTTGGGTTTAGGTGATTCTCTTGCCTCAGCCTTCCGAGTAGCTGGGACCACAGGTGCCCGCCACAACGCCTGGCTATTTTTTGTTGTAGTTTGGCTTGAGCCAGGTTTGAACCTGCCACCCTTGGTGTATGGGATAGACGCCCTACTCACTGAGCCACAGGCGCCGCCCCCCCCCCATTGATTATTGTTATCATTTTTTCAACTAAACAACTTCACTTCCTGTTTCTCTCTCAGACAAAAATTACTTTTAAGCAGAAATGTATCAGATGTGTAAATATGCAGCATTGTCATAAGCACATTGATTTAATGTAATTTGATAACATTGAAACTTGATCTAACTTCAAAGTTGCATTTTTTCACCTTACCATTGCTCATATTTCACTTTCAGCTTATGGAAGACCAAGGCACTGATAGAATATTAGAACATGCAGTATAACAGCTGTTATCAGATGCAAGTGCTAAAAAGTTGTCAGCTTAGAAATTAAAATCCTGGCACATCACAAAGCTTTTTTTTTTTTAATAAACATCAGAATTACCTTTCAGTTTTAAATAAAGAATATGACTTTGGCCTCATTCTAATACTTATTACCAAGAACATTTCAGAAAACAGATTAGTCAAAATATGCTTTTTCTTCATTAATATCCCCTGGGCCATGTTGTTAACAAGTGATTTCTTTTACTAAAAGTCAGTACTAAATAGGTCTTATCTGAAAACTTCCTGACAATTTCTAGGCATACTTTTTTCAATTGCTATGATGAAAAGAGTATTTTATTATGTAATAATGTCATCCTTAAATCAGATAAATAAGTTGATTGCTCACTGTGTGAATAATTCTGTGATAGATACTTTTGGGAGGGTACAAAGGAAGGAAATGGCCTTTTTTTTTTCTTCTTTTTCCTGAAGTTCATAAGGAAGTCAGAGGATAGTGATATGAAAAAGACTTTTAGGTCCCTTAAGAGAGCTCAACAAATTACTTTGCAACATGTATAGTTCCTTGTTAAAATAGATTCTTAAAAAACTGTTAAATTCCATAGTTTTTTAAAGGTTGCAATTACTGCACTAAATAACATTAATAAGTCACAGACCTAATTAGAATTTTCTTGAAATACATCTGATCCTAGGATGGTGGCAAAAATTTCCGAAATTTATGACACAATTTTAGAAGAACAGATTACGGGAAAAGACCCTTGCTGAAATTGAGAGTTAGGAAACTTAAGGAAATGTTACTTTGGAAGTGTAGAATTTGAAAGCTGATTATCGCACTCATTAGCCAAGTGTTCCTGGAGAGTTTGTTGTTCATTCCAAATTTTTGTTTCATTCTCTGAAAATTGAATACGATAATACAGAAATTCTAAGACTGTGATTGGCTTGCCGTTGGTCTTTATGTTAAAATCATAACCATGCAAAAGTTAAATAATGATAGCTCTTCTTATTTTATGCTGAAATACTATTTTAAAATAAATGGATATTTGAAATCATTGAGGTCATGTCCTTTAAATAGCCTTGTCACTTGATTTTTTAATCTTTTGCCTCTTGTCTTCTCACCTTTTCATTAGGGGCGCATTTCACTTTTAGGTACAGATTCTGCCCTGTTGAGGACAGTGAAATCTATTTTGTATTCTGTCCTTTATGAGACTTTTCAGAGATTTCAACAACCTTTAAGTCAAACTTTCTCTTTTCTTCTGAATTTTCACTCCAGCTCTCCTAATTTTACCTCTTGTCCTGCTCTTAAGAATAATGTAACCTAGTCATTAAGGACAAGATGTGTGGCGGTGAATCAGTTCATAGAGAGTAGCATCCCAAGACACAGGGAAGAAGGCAGAAGAGTTGGGAATAGCCCTGGAGAGACCATAAAGGAAGAACCAAAATGATTCCACTTCACCCTCTCCATTCTTTGTTGAGATAAGAATGATAGATCTCAAGTATAATATGGATGATGTGGTGTATCTATATTCTATCAAGGCTTCTCAAAGTATTTTTCATTTGGCAGAATGATATTCTGACAGATGGGATATACAGTTAAATTTCATGTATTTCCTAAACCCAGTATATTGTTACGCAGAGAAAAGAAATTAGCCTAGTACTTTTTTGCTTGCAGTAAGTTGAATGAATAAATCAAAACAATGAACCACATTAGAAAGCCTAAAGAAGAACTTTGCATGTCCCTCTCTGATGTATTTGTCAGACACTTTTCGGACACGTTAACTTTAAGGGAGAGCACTAATGTGTCCATTGATAAAATTAGTGTTACAAAAATATCCTGGAATGGTTAAAGTGATGAAAGGAAGACCTAATGGTGATTTTATTTACACACGCACACATATTTGAAAAACAGTAGAAAGTAAGGGTAGAGAAGTCATTTATTAATAATTTTGTACTTGTTCTATGGCCTAACAGATGGTCTATCCTTGAAAATAATCCCTGTCCTCTTGAGAAGAATGTACGCTCTGCTGTTTTGGGGTAGAATGTTCTGTAAATATTTGTGAGGTCCATTTAAATCCAAAGTTTCTCAGTTGATTTTCTGCCTTGATGATCTAGTTCTCTCAAGTACTGAATGCCCTGTCTGTTACAATGTTGCTGTTACATCTTTCTTTAGATTTAGCAGCATTTGTTTTATGAATCTGTCTTCTCCTGTGTTAGATAAATATGTAATTCACATATATATTTAGGATTGTTATGTCTTTTTGCTTTCTTGATTGTTATCAAAATATAATGACCACCTCTTTCTCTCTCTCTTTTTTTACTGTTGTTGATCTGATGTCAGTTTTATCCTATATAAAAACTGCTACTCCTACTCACCTTTGGTTTCAATTTTTGTGTAATATCTTTTCTCCCTTTATTTTCAGTCTATGAGAATTATTTTAAGTTAAATGGGTTTCTTGGAGACAGCATATACTTGAGTTGTTATGTTTTTTATCCATTTGTAATGATTCAGGTGCTGGCTATCATGGAGAGATAGGTTGCTTTCCTGCTCCACAATGATGGTCAGGTAGGGGACAACACACTGTAAACCTGAGATGGGAGGGGAAAGCTCCTCTTGAGATTGGCAGAGGCAGACATCTATGGGACAACAAGCTGCTCACATGGCCCTCTGGACAATGACAGTAGTGCTTATCCTTTAGTGGCACAAAAGCAACAAATTTCCCAATCCCCACCCCGTCTTCCCTGCAACAGAAATGGTGGAGGCAGCTTGATCTTCTGTGTGTAATGTTACCAAAGTCCATAAGGGCTATGGCTAACATAGTCCGGGGGGGGAGGGAGGAAGGTGTCATTGTGTCAGATAATTTTCTCCAGGGAAAAAAACACTTTTCAGAAGAGATAGGCAGTTTGTAGCCAAGGGAGAGGACTACTAGTCCTGCCCTCCCCGAGAATAGGAAGCTTTAGTCCTTGGGGGGTACAGAAGCACTCACTCTTTTTAGTACTGGGAAGAAAGTGAGCCTCCTGTTCTGTGGAAGCCTGGGTGTGGTAGATGCTCTGTCAGAGGTAGGCATCTGCTCCTAGATGATCTGGCTCTATTGTCCCCTTTAGGATCCTCCTGGTCCTGAGCAGAAGCAATTAACCTGGCTGTAATAGACACTCTGTCAGAGCTATGACAGACAACCACCCCCAACTTCACTGGTGTAATGGGCCCCTAAGAAATTCTCATCAGTCCCACATGAAAACAATCGTTCAGCCATGGCTGCCTCTGTGGCAGTGGGCAGGTGAGGAAGGAGGAGAACGCTCCAGATGGGGGAATTATCTCCACTGGAGGGGCACAGACAACTTCAGATCATGAACCAAACTGAAACTATAGTCTTGAAATAAGAACAATTTGCTTTTATTCACAATTAGTTTCCTCATAGTTTTTGAGTTTTACAAAGCATATTTTACTTAGGGTTCCCAAACTAAAAAATAAAACAAAAAAAGAAACTCCTCACTAACCACATTATGTATGGGTCTATTGACTAGGATAATACATAACATTTTAAAAAATAGATAGTAGGCTATCTATCAAGATTTAGTAATGTCAATTAATCTACTTTTGTAGTAAATTCTCTGAATTGCAGGCAAAATATTTGAAATATTTTACAGTTCAAGTATAACGGATTATGGTTACTTTTTTGTACTGGATGATCTTCATTCTTAGAAATGTTTGAATTTCCTTAGTTCATTGGTCAGTAACACAGTTTTGTTTTTTCACTTTCCATGGGAGGTCTCATAAAATTAACTTTCTCTTGTTCATGATAAAAATAAAATATACTAAGATTGAGTAACTTGCCCAAGGTTACTTAGTACAGAAATGTGTTGCCATTTATTTTTCTATATTTATCCTGAGGATTTCTCTCTCTGTATGACTGTTTAGCATCTTATTTCCCAAGATGTCAATATAACATATTTTTATTTACTTAACATTAAATGGATATTTTTCTTATGTATTTTCTAACATGTTTTACTTTACAGAATTGATCCCATGTTTTAAAAATCAGATTGTATAAGAACTCATTTTCACCTTGCTCTATCTATCATAATATTCACTCTTCCAAGGGAGTTATTATATGTAGAAGCTAAAATTTGTGTTGAATACTTTTAGATTAGGTTAATCTACCATTTTGGAAGAGTATTCTTAAATTTCATTCCTAAATATATTTTAAGTTATTCACAGAGTAAGAAAAAAGTTAACAATTTAAACAAACTTTGGCATAAGATAAACCAGTGAAATGTTATGATTGTACCATCTGCTAAGTAAATATCCTTTTCTTTGATTTTTATGACAAAATGATGGTTGTAAAAGTTTTATTAACAAGCGTATGTTGCATTCAGAAATAGGTATCTTGTCAAGAAAATTGCAAAATTCATAAAGAAAAGTTAATGAGTCACATATTTTTACGTAGAGTATAATATCAAGTTCTAGTCATTTCTCTATAACATATTTATTATTCATGTTATGCCCAGGTTTTAAATTCAATGCAACATGTTTATTAGGAAAATTAAAATAATTTACTATTCCTCACTTCACACTGCACATAGACAAGATCAGACCACTTACAATTTAACATCTTGATTTGAGCCACTAATAATACGTTTTATGGCTTAAAGGCATGTAATATTTCTCACATGGTTGTCATTTATCTATATTAGCCATACTTTCTTATAAAAATAATATGAAAATATAGAACTAAAGATAGTAGAAGAGACCAACATTTCTCACAGGAGGGAGACATTTTTGTAAAGCTGTCCTGGTCATCAATTTTGTCTGAATTCTGGTCTCCAATTTTTTTGAGAATTATCACCATCTCTATCCACACAAAAATATGATCCTGTCTGTATATGCAAAGTTAACTGGTAAATGGGAAAAACTAATCTGAGTTGTGTAAATCAATTGTATAGGGATTTGTAGTACTTCAAAGATTGGTCAATCTTTGAGCACTTGGATATAGTACTTCATCTCCTTGTTATCTGTGTATGGGCAGAAATTAAAAAAATAAATAAAAACTATGGTGGCTTAATTGAGTCACATTTTATGTTTATCTCACATACTGAAGAAGTCTGGAGGTAGGTGCTCCACTACTGGTTTGATGATTCCATAGTCACCAGGCATAATCACCAAGAAAGGATTAAGGAAAATCTCAAATGTGTATGTGTTTTTCTAATAATGTGGGAAGCATAGTCTTTATTTTGTGAGTCAGGGTAGCACTTTGGGAGGCCGAGACAGATGGATCGCCTGAGCTCACAGGTTTGAGACCAGCCTGAGTAAGAGTGAGATCCCGCCTCTAAAAATAGCTGGGTATTGTCATGGGAACCTGTAGTTCCAGCTACTGAGAGGCTGAGAAAAGAGAATCACTTGAGCCCAAGAGTCTGAGGTTGCTGCGAGCTATGATGCCACAGCGCTCTACCAGGGGCACAAAGTGAGACTCTGTGTCAAAAAATAAATAAATAAATCATGGCTCTATGATGAATAAACTAAAAAAATTGCCTTTGCGTCAGTAAGATTCTTATGAAAATAAGACTCAGGCGGCTAATTGTGGTTTTGTTCTGTGACTGAAATGAAGAAGACAGAAGAACAAAGAACAAAAGAGGGAAATATTCAAGAAACGACACACACGAGTGAAAAAAAAGTGACTGTGTGATGACATCTCCATCTGTCAATTATTAGCTATCATTTTTTCTTCTTTAATTTTCTACATGTCAAAGGCAGATGATAATGTTTGGGATATAGTCTGTTTTTAAAATTAAAAGATACCACTGTTACAAATATTGTGCATTATAATGTGCTACAAAAGAAACAGATTTAACTATTTTGATGATAATGTGAGTCGACCCTAGAATGTGACAATGGTTTAAGAAGTCAAATGGTTCATGAGAAATAATAATAGATTAAGAAAAAAAGGTACTAACACGCTAGTGGATTGTATCCAGACTGATGCAGGAAATGGAAAAAAGCAATAAATAAAGTTTTTGACTCACTAGTATTCCAGAACATTAGTAAGGAAAGGAGTGTCCAACATAGTCTGCTTTGTGTAAGATTATTTGCTTTTTCTCACACCAAGAGTTTCTGATGACATATCTGTGGATTCCCAGGACATTTCAACTGACAACTTTCTAAATAGTACTTACTCTTTGACTTCAAGCACTGAAATGCAAGGCAATTTTCCTTAATGCCTCATTCACATTTATTTATATATAAATTAGAAAGACTAATACTTGAAATTTAGTTCCATTAGAAAACCATTTCCTTAGAATATTTAGAGATAATTGCACTCAGCAACACTGCTATTTTCTTTAGAATATTTATCTCTGATCCTCCCAAATTCTTCTGAAACAAGTTTGGTGCTTTCTTCTAGGGTAGGGGATATGCTTCTTCAGGTAGAAAAACTTGAATGATTTTGCAAAGAAAAAAATTGTTAATAGAAAATCTATTAATTTGTGCTAAAAATTTACAGTGGAGACTCATTGAAGTGAACAAAACTGGATTATTGAACAAAATGATAATCAGATTCATGTAATAAAGTGTAAGTAAAAATTGGGAAATGTTATTATATCAAGAAGTGACATAGGGCAGTGCCTGTAGCTCAAAGGAGTAGGGTGCCAACCCCGTATGCTGGAGGTGGGGGGTTCAAAACCAGCCCTGGCCAACAAAAAACTGCAAAAAAAAAGAACTGACATAAATAGTTTTTGCAGTTACACATGGTATAATGGTGCCACCACGTTTATTTACCTATGTCTCACTTGTGCGTCTGCTGCGTCCTTTTTTCAAACACATATTTGATAATTATTAAGCATGTGTGAAATGCTGTTAGGAATTTAAGGGCATACAAGCCATCATTCCCATCTTCAAGAAATCGGCAATCTAGGATTTGAGACGGTACAGAGGTGGGATACCTATTCATGCTGAAGAATATTACAAACCACTTACCACTGTAAGAATTGCTGAAAATGACAACTATATTGAATATTGCTTATATAAATGTATACATATTCTGACCATAAAGAATTATTTTTCACTATTATTTTCAGTGTGGAAAGCATTATTGCCTTTAACGTGATCTGCAAACCCATTTCTTCATCTCTATCTCTCCACACCTCTGTATTTTCAATGTTTATTGTCTATTTTCCCTTAATCTTTGGTTATTCTTTTAACATTTTTCTAAATATGTCATACTCCACAACAGATCCTCCCTCCTGACTTCTTGAAGTGATCGTAACACCATCAAATTCTTGGCTGCTGAGGACTTGTGACCCAGGATCATTAGTAGCCACCCCTCTCATTAGTTCTTCATGTCTAATTAGCCTCCAGCACCTGTGTTTTTCTCTCTGTTCTGTCTCTCACAAGTACTCCTTTCTTTCTCATACCCACTGTCTTTGTCAGCACATGTATTATATCAGTTTGTTATTCAGATTTGCTATCAATATTAAATAAGCTTTATAAAACTAAGAACCTAATACAGAAATTAATTATGGTTTACCTAAATGTAGGAGGAGCCTGGATAGTGAAAGGCTGAAAGGCTATGGCTAGATGAGTGGAAAACCTGCCATCATTTTCCGGAGTGGTTCTGCCTTACTTCCCCTGGCTAAATCATACACAAGTTCATTTCAATCGCAAACCCAAATCCAGAACCGTAATGCAAAGAGAAGACTTCTCTATACTGCTGAAGAGAATGAATGTTCATGCTACCATGGGGGGGGGTTGTATTATATATTTATAAGTAGGATATATTCAAACTTTCAATGTCATACAGCTGTAAAATGAACACATTGTAGAGAGCTGTCTGGAGTGGCCATTGTTAGTAATATTTTTCATATTACATGGCTAGTGGCTGGATACTTTCTGGACAGCCCTTGTGTGTCCAATGTCATGTATTCTAACAAAAATAATATTGTGAAAAAAAGTCATGGACTGATAATATATTCTGCGTGATTCCATCTAGAGTTGTTCCAAAAAGAAAGAAATACAGATAAGACTTAAGTGTAATAATTATCAATGCAAGTTTACAGTAAACTTAAACTCTAAAAGAAGAGGGAGGCGTGATTCCCATAAAAATCAGAATAACTGTAACATTTTAGGAAAGGAAAAATAAAATATCAAATAGAAAGAAGAATGACATTTTTTTTTTAATGGAGGGATTAGTGGCAATGTTTTATTTCTTGTCCACAGTGGAAATAGTGATTATTCATTTTGTGATAAATCATTCTGTGTATTTTTCTTTAGATGTATTACAACTTTCAGTAAGTAAATATTTTAAAGCTCTAATATCTGGAAGAAAGTTTTATATTTACATTATCTTTCCAAACTATAAACATAAATAATCAGAGTGCAAAAAAGGGAACCTTATCAATGCAATGACAAAATGTTCAACAGTTTCAGATAATGCTAATGATAGCTATCTTGCTCAATCTACAGTGCTGCTCCCCTAGTATGTACATGTTGGAACCATAGTAACGTAAAAAAAACATGAAAAATGCTTCCCTGAAATTCCAAAGTTGAAAGTGTCCTGTCTTTCTGTGAATAAGGTTTCTTTCTAAGAGAAAACTGGGAGAAGACAGAATCAGGAAAAGGCTCATATTTTGAAAGTTGCACCAGTTGTGAAAGTTATACAGAGTTATCTATTACCAAAGAAAAATGAAAGCTGAAACAGATCTGATTTTTAAAATGAAAGCAATATAAGAAGAAGAGAAATGTGGAGACAGATAATACAAAATTTCCAGGTAATAGGAGGCTGAACACCGTGTCTAAAAAGAGAAGAAAACGCAGTAAGCTGTACTTCATACTCTCTACTCCATTAATGTGCTATTCTACAGCTATAGAAGTCACTAGTCCTGAAGCAGCTTCTGAAATTTTCTTTATTAAGATTAGATTTCATGGTTTCACATCTATAAAATTTAACTTCAAATTCCAATTTTATGCGGTAGTCTACGTAGAATGAAATCTGTTTAATGCAAACCTATATGGAGTAAGAGAAATGCTTTTTCTAGAAAACTGATTTCAAATTTCAAACCATACAATGTACAGTAAATATCTGTATGGTCAATGCTTATGGTAGGTTACATCAAGGATATAATCAATATAACCCCCAGGCCATGACTAACATTTTGTTAAGTATGGCAGCCACTACAGTAAACATTCTGTTAATTGAACAACACTATCGAAAAGTGGATCATACATTTCTTTTACAAAATATACATAACAAATACGTTTAATTAGTTAATTAATTAGTTTATAAATCTTTTCATTTCTCACATTATACTGTAAGGATCCCCTCTGACCCATAAACAATACCTTTCTTTCCTTTCCTCCTCTTTAATATATAACTATCAATTCTCCTTAATAATTACTGTCTTCCTAACCCCATCCCTGTGGACAATCTGTCTCTAATTACATTCGATCACTTCTTTTTTAAGAATATTATGTTTTTATGATTTTTTTGGTTCAGTGTGCCATCTGAATCCCAGGAGGAAACAGATGGCACACTCAAAAATGGGGTAATTAGAAGAGTTTAATAAAGCATCTAATTATAAAGTTGTGGTGAAGTTGAGAGAGCTATCAAGGAGAGTTGCAGTACCTCAGGGCTAAGAAACCAGAATGAGCTTGGGTTAGAAGGTTCACACAAGTCATAGAGGATTGTGAATGGGAGTTATGATGCTTCCTGGAGGTAGCGAAGGAACTGAGGTGAAGGGTGCCCTGGCCATACACTAGTCCATCCTGCGTTCTACTGCCAGTGCCTCCCACCAGCTAAAACTAATTGTAACTAGAACATGAGAGAGCCTTCTCATCTCCTCTATGAGGGCAAGCCTCCCAGAGGTACTTCCAAGGCAGAGAATGATAAGACAAACAGAAAGTTTCATACATTCAGAAAATAATAGGAGAAGGACCTCAGATTTTTGTGTGCATAATATATAGTGCTTTATGAATCCACTGTATGTTTTCTTTTAAAGTTATTTCTGATGAATTGTCTTGTAACCTCAAATATTACACATTATCCATCTTGTAAATTTTACTTTTAAATAAAAATGCACCATGAGGCTTGGCGCCTGTGGCTCAAGCGGCTAAGGCGCCAGCCACATACACCTAAGGTAGCGGGTTCGAATCCCCAGCCCGGGCCCGCCAAACAACAATGATGGCTGCAACCAAAAAAAAAAAATGGCCGGGCATTGTGGTGGGTGCCTGTGGTCCCAGCTACCAGGGAGGCTGAAGCAGGAGACTCGCTTGAGCCCAGGAGTTGGAGGTTGCTGTAAGCTGTGATGCCACAGCAC
Organism: Otolemur garnettii; assembly: GCF_000181295.1. Taxonomy (NCBI): domain Eukaryota; kingdom Metazoa; phylum Chordata; class Mammalia; order Primates; family Galagidae; genus Otolemur; species Otolemur garnettii. The sequence goes on from NW_003852399.1 coordinate 16,531,890, forward strand.
TCTACCCAGAGGGATAGCTTCAGGCTCTGTCTCAAAAAAAAAAAAATGCACCATGAATTCAGGGGTCTAATTAGCTCACTAGTTTACCCCTTTCTACCCTGTGGAAAGAGTATTGATTCAGAGTCACACAAAAATGACATAATTCTGACTCTTTTATCTTAGAAGTTATGTTAGTTCGATAAGCCTCTTTTTCCTCCCTTTGAGAGGAAAAAAGATGACAATAATATCTTATAAATAACACTAAGACTAGTTGAAAATGTTTAATCTCTATTAGTTCTGAACTTGTGCTCTCTTTGAGGCCGAAACTGAAATAAACACTTGCATACAGGAAGCAGAAATGCAACATGGGGACGTGAACAAAAAGACTGCCAGGACATGAGTGCATTTCTGAGTTAATCACTGCTCTGGTCACTGGTGCTTGATCCCACTAGTACATTATAAAATGTTGTACTAAATGCATCTCAGAAATGAATAGCCAGAGGACAAAAGGATAAAACTTCTGTTCACCAGTTCTATTAGACTGTCCCTCTAGTGTTCATGCCCTCATTTCATGAGATTGTATGTACATGAATATATATAGTTTTCCAAGGCTACCCCACACAAAATCTGCCAGGAACATAGCTGCAGCTATGACTGGAGTAAGAATCTTAGATGAGGGAAGTTTGAAGTGCTACCTATTTGATACTGACACATGATAGATATACTATGGACAGTGTAATTTTAATGATATTAACAAATAACCACCAAATACTATAATAAAGCAATAAATTAATGGGTACAAAGTTATCAACGTATGAGATATGTTCTAAGAGTTTAAACATTCTACTACATGGGTAAAACGGCTCTGAAAAGGAATGTAAATCATTGAAAAGAAATGAACTGATAACTTCTCATCTGACTTCTCAGAGCTAATTTTCACATATGCAGCTCTTCCCTATAACTTCACACTTAGTGAAATATGATCTGTCAACCAAAATGTTTAAAATTCAACAACATCACTTCATTCATTCATTTTTATTTAGTGCTCACCATGTGGCAGATACCATCCCATCTGCTGTTTATAAACAGTGGGGAAAATAGTTTCAAGTCCCTCTGCTTGTGGCACTTACATTCTGAGGGTGGAGACAAATAATGGAGAGGGAAAGTGGCCACAGATTATATTAAATGATGGTGTGTACAATGGAGAAAAATAAGCAGTGAAGGGGACTGAAAGAAGATCTGGGAATGTGAGGGGATTCATTTTTATGTGATGCAGTGATGGAAGCACATCTGGGGACGTGATATTTGAGTCAAAACATCAAGGAGGTGAGAGAGATGGCAAACCTGTGAACATTGATGGATACCTGCTTTATGCAGGAGGAATGGTCAGTGCAAAGACCCTATGCATGACTTACGTTTTTGAAGAAAACAAGAATGGAAGAAAAAGTATCCAATGTACACATCCCTATTATGAAATTAATTTATACCTTTTATATGAAAGCCATAACCTTATAACAGCCTAAGAATACGGGGAGGGAAGCGGGAGAGGGGAGGGGGAATGGGTGGAGGGAGGAGGACTGGAGGGATCACTTCTGTGGTTTATCTTACAAGGGTACAAGTGAATCTTTCTAAGAGTAGAATATGAATGTTTTGGCACAATAACTAAGCAAACGACATGAAGGCTATGTTAACCAGTTTGATGAAATGTTTCAAATTGCATGTGAAAACACCACACTGTACCCCAGAAATGCATTAATGTACATAGTTACCATTCAATAAAAAAAAAAAAAAAAGAAAGAAAGAAAGAAAAGTAAACAGGCCAGTGTGGTTAGAAGTGCTGAGTGACGGAGAGAGCTGGAAGAGAATTTAGAGAGGTGACAGGTTCAGATCACATGGTTTTCCATGTAATCATATGAATTTATCATTTATGGAATGGGAGAGAAAGCCACTACAGGGTTCAAACCAAAGAGTATGAAAGGATTGCGCTGACTATTGTGAGATGAGAAAAATAGTTGGGGATGCAAAGATAGAAGAAGTGAAATTATTGCAGTAATCCAGGTTATCAGACAGTAGTAGAGTGTGATAGCATTGAGGTGACTGGAAAGATCACCTATATGGTCTGCCTAACAAGGGTACAAGTGAATTTTTCCAGAACTAGAATATAAATGTTTTAACACAATAACTAAGTAAATGACACAAAGTCTATGTTAACCAGTATGACGAAAATATTTCAAATTGTATATGAAAACACTACACTGTACCCCATGTTTGCATTAATGTACACAGCTATCATTTAATAAAAAAAAAGAAAGAAAAAAAAGAATGGTGAAAAATGATGAGAATGAAAGACGTATTTAAAAGTATACCCATGAGGTCTTTCCTGATGGATTTTCAAAAAGTCTAATGAAGAGAGGAATTAGGAGTGCCTGACTGAGGCTTGAACACCTGAGAGGATGGAGTTGTCATTGACTAAACTGGGGAAGCTTGATGAAAATGAAAAATTTTTTTGAAGGAGAGTGTTTATTTTTTGGCATATTATACTTGGAAAGCTTTTGTTGGATGGGCATTTAGATATCTGAAAGTGTAGTTGGGATAAGAAGCAGAGGATGCTGGTGTTATTTATCTATTCATGATGTTAGAAGCCAGGGCACTGGCTGATGAAAACATCAAGAGACGAATGTAAAGAAAGAACAGAACAGGGAGAAGGACTGGGCTCCAAGAGATTCCAACATTAATTTGTTAGAAATATGATAAGCGACTAGCAAAGGACACTGAGACTTAGTAGCTAGAACTACAGAGCTAAGAAGAGAACCGGAAGTATGACATCTTGGAAGCCAGGGGATGACGCTATGTAATGAGTCAGGAGAAAACAATAGTATTCAATGTTGCTGATAGTTCAGATAGGAAGACAAGTGAAAGGAGACATCTTGCATAGCCAGTGTAAATAACTATTGATTGTAACAAGAGCATTCTGAGTTGAATTCTGGAGCGAAAAAGTGAGTATATATGGAAAGAGTGAAATAAGAAAGGGGAGGAGATGGAGACTGTATGTGTAGAAATTTTATCCCAGGAATTTTTCTGTAAAAAGAGAAATGATTTAGTAGCCAGAATAGAATACAGAAAATAATGTATTAAAATAGAAAATATGATTGCATGTTTGAATTTCTTTTGGAAATAATACTGGAAGAGAGAGAAATTGATGATTTAAGAGAGGAAGAGGAAAACTGATCTAGTCATTATGTTCTATAATAGTGAGAAAGAGTTTTAGCACCATGGATATGAAGATTATCTGAATATGTCATCCCAGAGGCCACTTATTTTGAGGGGAAGTTCTTCTAATCTCTGATAGGTTTCTGAGAACTCTCCTTCTTCATCATATTCCCATGGTTGTGTCTCCTAAAACCACATACTTCATGTGAAGAAAGGGGTCATGCCCAAAAGATGCACACCAAGTTTTTATTTAGAGACATAGCTTATCTGTCAGGCACTTAATTATTATTCTACCATTTTCCATAAATCTCCTGAGAACAAAATTGAGCTAATTTTCTGCTTCTCTCTGACAAAAAAAAAAAAAAAAAAATAGAACCACCTCAGCCATTTTCAAATACTGTAAGAGTTGGGTTGCTTTCACTAAAAAATTTCAAGGCACCTAGGTACATATATCATTTAAGGGAATTGATGTATGTTGCAAAAGTAGATAGTTTGGATTCAGTAAACCTTCCAAACAGCAACCTATTCATTTCAATTTTATAACTGTATAGGTGTGGGAGAGAAGGAAAACTTCCCTCTCACATACAAATTTTGCTGAAAACAATTCACAGTAAGGTGTGTTAATAAGAGAGATTACAAATTTATTTACCATGTTAATAGAAAGAATCACAGTGATTACCTAATTTCCTAATGGAGGCCAGAGTTTGTATACTCTCATTTTAGAGGAAAGGGAGGGGAGATGAGGAATAGAGATTATTCTGTTGAGGGTCAATGCAGCATTACTAGAGAGAATGAATAGATACTTGGGAGAATGAATGAGGGAAGGAGATTGACTGGTACTTTACAATCTTTAAAATAGATTGTACCAGGCCTGATTGCATTCTTGATCTTTCCCGGAATATTGAGAAAACCAGGAGAGGAATGGGAGAGGCAATTGTTCTTTTTGATAGGTGTGTTTAGTTTTATCTAGTTTAGAGGAAAACTCCTTTCCAATGCCTGTTGATCTCTAAAATGCTTTAATTCAAAACACTCTTTATACCAAAGAATCATATTTTAGGATGAAATTCTTGCTCTCCTTTACTCCCTCTGTCTGGGACTTCCTTAGAAGTTAAAAGTTAGACTCATTAAAAGCTGTGTCAGTGACTGTGGAGAGAGAGATCAAGTTAGTAGTCAAGTAACAAGAGATCTGAAAGAGAAGACAAGAACATAGATTAAAGAGAGCACAAGAACAGCTCTAAACTCATTTCCCCACGTCCCATTAAAGCAGTCTTTTATTCCTGGGAATTGGTTAGACCGCCAGAATGATTCTGCTTCTGTAATGTGATGGAGAATTTTTATCTTGTCTTTTAAGAGGTGTAGATCAGTCTCTACTTGCCCTGAGCAGTTTACATAGAAACCACATTTCCCCCCAATAATCATGCAAGCTCCTCCCTGTTGGGCTGTCAGGCCCTCCACAATGTAGTGATTTTAAATACAACAGAGGCAAGGCTGTCAATATTCAACCAAAGTGTTGTAAATGCTCACATAGTGAAATGAACCCTTGTTCTTTTGCCATGGAGAGATTTAAAAACTGTCTTTTTAATCTCTTAAGTTTCAAATGCCAAGAAAAGAGCCCTGAGCGCTGAGAATAACTTAGAATTGCAATATACACATACGAGTGGGTTTTCTATAACATAACATCTAGCATCTGTGTGTGGTAGTCTTTCATGAATGAAAGCATCTGAATTATAATTTTGCTGGCCTTTAAGTGGAGTACTTAGTAACAAAGGGTATCAGATAACTAAGACCATCCCATCTTGACCACCTAGGTAGGAATCATTCATGTACTTTATCACCATATAAGATAAAAAGGCCGGTGTTATTTACAGGGAGGGTCAGATTGGAACCTGTGACTCCCCCGCCCACCCCAAGTCTGGAGTTTGCTATCTTTTGTGTTTTCATCGGCACTTTCACATTTCCGACTTCCACATGCCTCTGCCAGTCTATGGGAAGAGAAAAGTTCATAAAATATTTCATGTAAAAGAACTTTGGCCCAGCTCTGACAGTTACAGGTCTTGGTGCTGTTACCTAACCAAGGTAGTCCAGTCTTTTGGTCTATCCGTATGTAATCTTTAGTACCTAGCAGTTTATCTAGGGCGGGGGAATGAGCTACTCCGGTTGCACAGGCTAGGGCTTGTAAGCCATGCATAACATCTGGTGATGTGCCAAGCGTTGATATCATAAGAGCTAGTGGGAACACCATCTATGTATGACCTTTGTAAGAGGTGCAAGAAAACATCTATGGAATAAAACCCATAGGGTCTGACTGCAATATGGCCTTAGTGTATCACCTAGAAAAATCCAGCATCTTTTCTGTTTTCAATGCAGAGGAGAAAATTTCTTTCCAGCAACTTTACCTGAGCAAAAGACAGTTGCAGAGCTTCCACAGAGGTTTTTCTGTGTCTGTTGACTCACCAACAGCACAAGCAGGATGATGTTTTTCCTGCAGTTGTGGATGCTGTATCTTGTCATGCATCCATCTTCTGGACTGGATTCCGCATTCACATTAGCAGAAACAATAATGTGTTCCATGTTCCTTTGCATGATGTGTGTGTGTGTGTGTGTACACACATATACATGTATATGCACACAGGCACATACATATTTAGCAATTAGATTGATTAATCTGCCTAGGCTTTGAAAGACTGGTACAAAGAGACTCTGAGTCTGTGCCGAACCTGCGAACAGTAAGCGTTCGTAACAGCAAGACACAGTTTGAAGGAAGAGTCACAGTGGTAGATTAAAGGGATAGGTTGAAGCAGCCTCCAATCAACTTTCAGTGTGCAATCCTCAAAGGGGAAGGCTTGAAAGAAGTATTTTAAAAGGCCATTTTTGTGGGGCTAAGGGAGAAAAAAACAACCAAAAAAAGGAGTTTTTAGATGAAAAACGAGGTTTCTTGATCTATGCAATCTTTGGATAAAGCTGCCTATTTTGTGAAGATGTTTGCTTCAGCAGGCTGGAAACTGACCCTGGAAATCCTCACTTGTAGGTCACCTGTGCACTGATTCTCTAATTGTCTCAGTGTAGTTTGGCGTGGCTCACTTGATTCCAAGAGAATTTTTCTTTTATTTTGATTACAGAGTAGGTGGTTATTAGTCCTTAACTAGGTTCTCCCCAGGAAAGTGACAAAGCATGTCTTCTTCCCAAAACTTTGATGAACACACAATCTCTTGGTCAAAAAGGAAGCCGAGTGGGTCAGTTGGTGGAGGACAGGCTCCTTTCACCTGTTAATGGTACCCTTCAAATATGTTACTTAGCAATGGTATGTAATTAGACATGGTGCCAAATTGTTCACTTAAATCCCCATAGTGTTTTGTCAGCCCAGGCATAGAGGATTTACGGGTGCCTCTAGGCATGGGATGACCGAACACAATTTTAAAAGTGGTTATTCCATGACTCCTATTTGGAATATTCTGAATATTTTTTCTTTTTTATTCAGGCCAAAGGTAATACTTTTGGCTATTTAATTTCCATGTCTTCATAGACTCTTTCCAAAGTTTCTTTTTATGTCTATACTTTTATGTTCCATTTGATCTGAGGATTGGGGGCTGAGTTGAGGTGTGGAGTTTTTAATGAGTACCCCAGAGCCTTAAAAGCAAGGGGTTTGTTTCTGCTGTAAAATGAGCCCCTCGATCTGACTCAATCCATAAAGGAACACCAAAATGAGGAACGATCTCAGTTACTAATTTCTTTGCTTCTGTTGTCATGTCTGTATGTTTTGTTGGATAATATTATTCCATCTACTAAACATGCAAACAATAATGATGGTAATAAAAGCTTAAAGCTGGAGGTAAAACCATAAAATCAATCTGGACCCCTGCAAGGGGGAAGGAGGCTATCTCCAGGTTCCAGGAGAACATCAGTTTCCTCCAGAGATTGGGTGAGATTTACAAATAATGCACTGGGAAATATTTTTTTCAGAGATTTTGTAGATCCTAGGGAAGTGTCAATTAATTTTCTTAGTTCCTTAATTATCCCCCATTTGCACATACACCCCACCTGACTGGAAGTAAGTGCAAGCCAAAAAGTTTTAAGAAAAGGATCCACAGACAGTCTGTTCGGCCAAATATACATATAATTGCTCTCACAATTGTTTAGCACTTTTTTGCATCCACTCACCCTTTTTGGACTGTGAGTTGTTAGCATGATGATTCATAAATTAACAGAGTGGAAAAAAGATAGGGAGGGCCACTGTGGGCTGCATTTGTAGCAGCCCTGTCTGTTCCATGATTTTCTGAGGATATAGTATTTATTTCCTTAGTTGGATCTGGGTGATGGACAATGGCAATCTCAGAAGGAAGGTGAACAGCTCCTAGTAGTGCTATAATTATAGGCCCGTTAGCAATAGGAATGTCAGAAGTTAAGAAACCAAGAGATTTCCAAATTATGTCAAGTGTATGGCAGATTCCAAAGGCATATGTGAGTCTGTTTAAATAGTATCAGTTTTTCCTTTTGCCAGTATGTAAGCTCTAGTGAGGGCTATGACAAAATTGGCTCAAGGCATTGTGAAGTGGGATTTTGAGTGCCCTGAGATAGTTCATGTCCTAAGCATGTAACAATTGTCTGTACCCACTGAACTCTATAGCTAGACTTCATGGCCTCGTGCCACTGTAGTCTTTAAAAGAATGAGGGAATCTAAGAGGACACTCTGTTTGTAGAGCAAAATATCATCGATGTACTGAACAAGAAGGAATCCTTGGGAAGATGTATAGCATCTAAATTGGCTTTGAGAATTGGAGAGAGTTTGAAGGAGACTTACAGTATCTCTGAAGTATTCAGGCCCATGTTAATTGTGCACTTGAAGGTGAATGTAAATTGTGAATCATGATGCAAGAGAATTGAAAAAGAACTGTGCAGAGTTTCACTAATGCATTGGGAAAGTCACATGAACTTTTGAGTTAGTTTATATCTTCTGATAGAATATTTGTTATGAGAGCTTCTTATTAAGCTAATTAATTACAGCTTTCCCCCTATATTTTGGTAATAAAATATCACATATGACATATGACCTATGTGTGTAAATGTCACATATGACATGTACAGGTATATAAACACACAGACATACAGATGGGGGCAGATCTAATAGCTCTTATGATGAATTCTTACTTGCTGGTTTTAAATATAATTATTATCTTTTTATTCAGACTATCAATCTTTTAATTACCCATTGTATTGTTCTAATCCATTATTAGCTAGGCAACAATTTGCCTTTAGTAATATTTTGTCATTTCTGTAAGCACTTGGTGCTTCCAGGGCCTACTATTTATACATTGATAGGTAGAGAGATCCAGAAAGAATAGTATTCAGTGCTTCAGACATTTAGGATCCTCTGTTTACCTGGAAGGTTGGAAGTTTCTGTCACAGCTTCTGAATCCAGTTATAATTAAAAGTTTGCTCAAAGTCAGAGACGCTAAACCACAAACACGTGGATCTGTGGCATTCAGGAGAGAACCCATCATAATTTCTCACTGCTGTGAGAGAACAGGGACACAGTGACTCCAGAAGACACCTGCTTGTTCACTCAGTGCTCCTGAGGGGTCAGAACCCACTTCTGGCAAATTAATTGTTTCATTGACCAAGGAATGATTCACAAGTTGGGCAGCTGAACAAGAACAGGTATAGAGAGGCCAGTGCTGCTGTGTGGTTGAAGAAGTTTTGTGAACAAAAGAAGAGAAAGTGACAAACAGAACCCTGAAGCGAGGTTCAGACACGGCTGGCCTGGTTTCGGCTCAGGCTTTGCCTCACTTAAACACGGTGGCCACCTTCCATTGGCAAATCTTCACGATTGGCAAAAAGGAAGGGGTGAAGATGAAGAGAACACACTTTAGATGGGACAAAGAACTGACATTTTTGTTTCTGAACTTTTAACCAAAGTACCCTTTTAAGCGAAACCTGTAAGCCTTAACCAAGAAAGCAAGACTGTCTCCAAAAGAGGTGGAGAATAACCTTTCTGAGACCCAGCAAAGCCACAGAGACAGCTCAGAAAAAGGAAAGTCGACTCATAAACAAGTGTAAGTCTCAGTTTTTTTTGTCGTTGTTGTTTTGTTTTTTGTCTAGCCATATTTTCTAGGGTCTCTGCTTTTCAGCAGACTGTTTATACACAAATGGAGAAAAGCCCCGTATATCCCCGTAGAATATGGGAAATCAAAAAGCTGTTCATGGAAGGAAAAAGAATCAATAAATGGCAAAAGTTGCATAAAAACAGAACTAGAACAGGTATTTCCTGCCCAGGAATCAAACCTAGGCTGTTTAGCGGCAAGCATAAAACTTCAACCAGTAGCTACGAAGTGAACTGGCTTGTATCATTCTTCCCACCTGGGCAGTGTACAAGTTTTTTTCTTAAGGTCAGATTTTGCTCTTCAATTTTGTCAACAGACGTTTTTAGGCTTGCCACAACTTTATGTCTTTCTTTTGATCTAATTCCTCTTTTACAAATAAGGCAATTGGTTAGAATGAACTCTAAAACTTATTATATTTTAAATTTGAAAATTGTTTAATTTAAAGGATCCATCTTTTGGCCATTAATAACTAGAATTATCAATGGTATATTTCTTCCAAAATGAATCAGTCCAATTAGTCTTTTCATAGAAAGCCCCGGTGGTAATTTTCCCAGTTCAGAAGCAAGAGGTGTTCCTAGAAAGGACAGAGAGGAGGCATTTTCCATAATCCTTTAATATCTATTCTTAGAAATACACTTAAAATAGAAAAGGAGGATGGGATATTTTAACACAAAGACTCACCTAGATCTTTACACATTTGATTCAATGATTGTGACTGTGCTACATAGAATCTTATATGTCTCAGATTCCCAATCTTTTCCAACTAGCCTGGTCTAATCCTGATAAAGCATGCTCCCTAGATGGTGGAGACAGGTGGAAATTTCCTACGGGATCACAAAACAATCTCTCTGGGAAATGAAATAAGATCAGAGGGGAAGCTGAGACATATTGTTTTCTTTTTTGAGAGGGACCTGCAGCAAAGTTTGTCTTACTACATGCTGGTCTCCCGGGAAATGTATAACTGGCTAGCCCGTAGGGCTGTCTCAGACAGAGCACTTGCAGGGGAACTGGGCCTATAGTCTGTCCTGTAGTAATCCTCTTTATGACAAAATGGCACAGAAAGATGACAAAGGAAAACAACAAAAAAGGCTGTGTCTGAGAGGAGAGGAGTCAGACAATATGAACACACACACCACAAAGCACCAGACATATATTAGCATGACTATATTCAGACTAGCTGCATACAAAACCTTTATCGTCATTGAACCTTAAATTTGGAAAGGGAAAAGAGACAATGATCTTTACTGTGTGCTCAATTAGACCCCACAGAGGGATCAGGAAAGTTGGGAATCTGACTAGCAAGGGCTCCTAATCATTTTGCCAGCAGGTTAGAACCAGTGTTCCCCTCTCTGCAGTTTCCAGAAGAACAGAGTGGAACATCCTACCAGCTATGTCAAACTGTGGGGGAGAAGGAAGATTCCCTAGTTGCTCCTGAAAGTTTTCTGAAAGATCAGCTCACAATAAGGCAGATTAATAAAAGAAAGAGATTACAATTTTTCATGAACATGGGAAGATACACACAGAGTTATTATCCAGTTTTCCAATGGGGTTATATATTCTCATTTTATTGGGGAAAGGGAAATGAAGAATGCAAATGACTTTCTTTGGAAATTAAATTCATCTGTGAGATCAGTGTTATCTTTAAAATGGGTTGGGCCAGGTATGGTTGCTTTCTTAATCTTTCCTGCAATATATTGAGATAATAGGGATGGAAAAGAATGGTAGTTGTTCTTTATGATGAGTCTATCTGGTTTCGTGCAAGTAGATGGACATCTTCTTCCAAGGCCTGTTTATCTATGAGACTTTTTTTCTGAGACAGAGTTTTACTATTCCTTGGTAGAGTGCTGTCACGTCACAGCTCACAGCAACCTCAAACTCTTGGGCTTAAGTGATTTTCTTGCCTTAGCCTCTCAGTTAGCTGGGATTACATGTGCCCGCCACAATGCCCAGCTGTTTGTTGTTGTTGTTGCAGTTGTCATTGTAATTTAGCAGGCCTGGGCCAGGTTCGAACCTGCTAGCCCCCAGTGCATGTGGCTGGCACCCTAACCACTGAGCATGGGCACCCAGCCTATTTATGAGAACTTTTAATTTTAAAATACCCTTTTTTATGGCAAAATCTAAAAAGTACAATGAGGCAAAAATAAAAACGACATCTGATCTCAATACTCGAAGATATTATCATTGTTAAAATTCCAGGGATAGCCTTCTAGTCTGTTATTCATGCTGACGTTTGCTAAAACAAAACACAGCAATGAACAAACAAATCATGATGTGGATGCTGTTTCATGATTATTCTCTCTCTTTGGCAATACAAAGTAAACATTTTTCTAGATACTTCAATATTCTGCTACATTGTATTCAAAGAGGGCATCATATTTTACTGCGTGAATGCATCATAGCTTTATACAGCCAATACCCTATTGTAAAACAACAGATTGTTTGCAGAGTTTCAGCCATAAAAAGGAGATTTTACATCTTTTGAATTTACCTGGATGAAGTTGAAGCATGTTCTTCTTAATAAACTATCATAAGAAAGTGGCAAAAAAAAAAAAAAAAGCAAGTATGTAGCGTACTCAATACAAATATGGAACCAGTAGAAAAACAACTACCGTACATATACACATGAGAAAATAGCACAAGTATATTTCAGTGAGGGGGAAAGCAAGGAGGGAGAGGAGAAGAAGGAGGGAGGCCTCTTGTTGCTCTCTCACCTAATGGGCACAGTTTAAGGCTATACAGCGCACCCTCTGGGTGCAGTGCTCAACCACAACTTGAAGTTTACCTTGCAAACAGTGTAACCTAATCATTTGCTTCCTCATCTTAATCTAAAATTAAAAATTACATTAAACACAACAAGAAATGAAAATAGAATTTTTTTAAAATTCCTTTGCCTATGGAGTCCTATTTGGGGGTAAAATTCCCTGAGCTTCTTCACATGTATGTCAGCATGTTTGACTATATATATTTATTACCTATAATAAGTGACAGAAGTGCAGAAATCACTTTTTCCTCTCCTTTCTCCCCTTTATTTTGAACCCACTTCATAAATGCTCAGTATGGAAATTACAAATAGTAGGTGATTGTGCCAGTCCTGTTTCCATTCCTCAATCATCTTTCTTTTAAACTCTCTGTATATGTTAATCCTATTGAATTTTATAAAAGGCTACGAGGGTGCTGCTAGGGTGCAGATTACTTTGTCAAAGCAAACGAGGAGGTCAGTAGATATCTCTGCAATCCTCCAGCCTCCAGGAACTGGGAGGTGAATGTCCTCCAGCAACAAACATTGACCAGCATTTTCACAAGTGAGAGACACTTTTTAAAACATGACTTGATTTATTAGATTTTTACTTCAAACTATGTAATTGTTTTACCATCTTAAGGTGCATGTGGGATAATTTACAATTGCCTTGAGACTTTATATAATTACTCTGTCACTCCCCAAAACCTGAATCCCTCACAAATGAGGCATTCATTTCTAGCAATGCCATATATGATCCTCTGATTCCCACTAGCCGTTATCTACACCTATTTATTTATTCCCGATTTCTGAAAGTAATGGACCCAACTCCTTGGGAAGATGTGGAAAGTATTGTTCACTTACTTGCAGTTAGAACCAAAACCTTTCTTTTTTTTTAAACAATTGGTGTGTAAGAATGAATTGTGTGAGTCACTTTTCACTTCGATATGTTTCCTCCTATGTCACACACCTGCCAAGTGAGTATAGTCTCAACAACCTAACTCCAAGTACATAAACTCTTCCAGGGAAGGCATCGTACATCTTATCTCCATGAGCCCAATTCAGCAAAATAGGCTGAGAAAATTCTACTCAAAGATACTATTGTATTTGCTTTGATTTATCAAACAAAATAAATCATAATGCTTTACATCCAATAAGCAACATGAACATAAATACAACAAAGGACTGGCCCATTTCCACAACAATGTGATATGGCATCCCAAATAATATTCCTTTGAAGGCTCTTACAAAATATAAATTTTGGAAAATAGGTGTCATTACCCTACAATAAAATTACTTATTTTATCAGAATAGTATTTTAAGAACTTTCTCTTTAAAATATCATTTAAAGTTTTCTGAAGATATTATTTTAACACACTGATTTTCACATTTTCTAGTTAACATAATGACTAAAAAACATGTTCAGGTCTAACAGTAATTCTTCTGACTCCTTAATTGTTTGATTATTCACACAGTCTTTATATCTCTCTTATTGTTATCTTGAATTCTTATATTGCTAGAAGAGTAGGATTTTAGTTCACCTGCGTTTTAACTGACTAACCCAGCACCATGTGCAAACTGGCGCCCCAGGAAGGATTTTAGTGCCAACAGTTGTATTTCACTGTAAGGACAATATAGATAATGATTCTCATGTTTTACATAAAGCCATCTTGACAGGCTATTTTGTTTGTCTTTCATCTAACCCTTAAGTTCGACCAGAAGATTGGAAATCTGGAGTTTTTGAATAATAGGGGCAAAACAAGACAGACAATAAGCAGCAGTCTTGTTCATCTAAACCATCTGGGCGTGGCTTTCCTTCTGGTTCACTTTGGCTGTAGAGAACTGAGACAAGTCACTGCCATGCCTGTCAAGAGCAAATAGCACAGGAAACTATTTTCATCGGAAATATACCTCAGTGCAGAATATCTGTTGATACTCAAGGAGTTTGAGTCCTAAGGAATGGATCAGAGAATCATGAAACACACCACACGCAAAGATTTTTTCCTGTAAGGCTAAAGGAGTAAACAACCACTATTAGTATTCTTTCCACGAAGCTACTCATGTTTCTGTGTGTCTTTTTAAAAAATTGAGAATCTTTAAACGTTGAAGCCTCAAATTATAGATGATTGTTGTAAGATGTGGTGCATTACGTATTTTAAGAGGCAATGTAGATCTATGATTTGAAAACCATAAAACTTAAAATTAAAGTGAATATACCATTTTATCTAATAAAATACTATTGAACAAGTCAAATTTAGTTAAATGAAGAGGAATTGAGTCTGTGTCAGGTCATAGACGAATGCACTAGGAGTTCTTACAGAATGCAGAACATTTTTCAACTTTTAATGTTATTATAGAATGAATCAAATATCAAAAATTTATAGCAACTACAGAACTATCAACTGGATCATATATTTTATATAATAATATCACAGCTAACGTATATTACTTCCCAACATATAAAATGACTATTTATTCATAACTACTGGGAGATGCAGACAATTAGGGAACAAAAGAGCATCAAAAGTGTAGAAAGACTTAGAGATACAAGTAGTTAAAGAAGAAATTGAAAAGAGGAATGTTTTGGTGGTTACAACGACAAGTGCATTATAAAAGATCTTTCCAGAGTGACTCATGGTTCAAGGGAGGGAAATTTGGTGTGAGATTCTGTGTATATGTGTTTTTATTGATGTGGGAGTAGAAATATAGAGTCCAGTCAGTTCAGTACCTGTTTACTGAGTATTAGGCACTATAATGGATGGCAAAGGGCTGTAATAAATGCTGTATTACTCTAGAGTGAGAGTCAATGACATTGATTATCGTAATATGCTGTGCTATATTAGTGTATCATTTAAATGTTTCAGGGTACAAGTTGCAATATGTCAAATCAAAATTATTTTAGAATGTAAGTTTATTAATCTCAAAATATTGAGAGGTTGGAGGTTCAAGGACTGACTGATACAGATCAGTGACATTAGGACCCTGGGTTGACTTCTTTGGGATTCATTTGCCTTTCTGTTCAGGGGCCTGCAAGCCTATAAAATATTACCTTATGCAGCAATAGCCAAGTTAACAAATGGCCTGGGGAGTGTTACAGGATAAGTGAATTGCCCCCCCCCCCCCAAAATGTTCAAGGCCTGAACCCTGGTACTTCAAGATCTAGATATAAGGTCTTTTAAAAACTAATTAAGTTAAAATTAGACCTTTTCAGTGAGATGTAATAAATGTGACTCATTTTTGTTTTGTTTTGTTTTGTTTTGCTTTTTAATAGATCTGGCCTCTTTTTGTCACCAGGCTGGAGTGCAGTGCTGCTGTGGTGTAATCATCGCTCCCTGCAACCTCAAATTCCCAAATTCAATTGGCTCTCCTGCCTCAGCCTCCCAAGTAGCTGGGAGTACAGTGCCATATGTGTCATGGCACTTTGCTATTTTCAAAAAATTTTTTGTACAGATAGGGGCATACTATGCTACCTAGGCTAGTCTTAAACTCCTCTCCTCCAGAGAGGTGCCTTGTGTTCTTTTAAGAGACAAATTTAGAAATGAAAACGATACCAGGGTCACATGTGCACCAGAGTTGACTATGTCAAGAGGCAGCACGAGGGCAAACATCTACAGGCCAAGGAAAGAGGTCTCAGTGAAAACCAACTCTTCTGAGTACTTGACCTTGGACTTCCAGCCTCTGGAAGAAAATACATGCAATAAAATACATGTTTGTTGTTTAAGCCACCCCATCTGAGATGGTTTATTGTGGCAACCCCCCTGAAAACTAGTTCAGGGAACATTTAGAGGGGGCATCCTAGGTTTTTCTCTCTTTTTACTGAGCATATTTCTCAATTACTCTCAGCAGATTTTCTCTCCGGTTCTGGTAGCACAGACAGGGTCACATTCCCATTGCCCAACTGCAGCAGAAAAAGCTGCTCATGTAAATGTTTGGGATTTAATACAGAGAAAAAATACAGAGAAACTGATGTGGGGTCTTCCTGACAGGAAGGAAGACAGAGGCTAAAAATTGCAGTTGAATAGGCAACTAATCACTTCTGTAAGTTAGTGGCATGTGAGGGGATACAATTGTCTCAAATTTTAAGGTTTGAGCAGGCTGGTTAGCAAGACTTGTGCAAATCAGAAAAATAAAGTCATCATTCTTAATTATGCGTTATGACCATCTGTTATGTTTGTTGTAATAACTAAACAAACCCACTCTAACTATACACGAGTCTAGGGTAGTTCTGGGAGCTGTGATAGTGTAGTTCTCAGGAACTACTGAGAGTGGAATTTGAAATGAGTCATAAGGTATAGGTAGGGATGAGATTTAAAAACAGAAAGAGTACATTGTAGCAAAGGACACATAATGAGCAAGGTCAGAGGGATATGAAATACCATGGCAACACTGAGGAACTCCAAGCTGTTCCACATTATGTGGCTTGAAACACATGTGAGGGTGCAGTGAGAGCGAAAGTGGGGGAAACTGACAGAGCTGGTCATTGTAGATCTGGAATAAGGACAAATTTCATGGTATGACTAGATGCAAATTAACACATATTGGAAGAGACAATTTGGGAATAGAAGGTGGAAATAGTTTGAGTGTGTTGACTGTGCCCTACGTGTAGAAGCAACTGTTGCAGAGGGGCTACAATGTTAGCTTGGGTTTTATCCACAAGTGATCCAATTCTTTTCTTTGTTCTTTGTTGCCTATAGGGCTATGGGACTACTATTTAACCTCTCTAAGCCTTGGTTTCCTGATTATATTATCTCACATAATAATCTCAAATATTATTATATGAAATTCAATATAATAATATTTGTACTTGAATCAAAGGTTTCATGAGGCTTAACTATCGTAATGCATGTTAGACCTACACATAAAGCTGTAAAATCAACAAATGCCAGCTAGTCCTTTCTTCTTTCTACTCACTCTCTCTTTTTTTTTTTTAATCTTTCCCTTTATCAAAATAAAGATACATGCTGGTTTTCTATCTAAAAGTCATGAAGTGAATCAATTTGAGAGCTAGATTAGGGAGACATCATCATAAAGTGTTTTAAAATTATGAAAATGGATAAGATTGTTTGGAAATCCTGTAAAGTCAGAAGCGCAGTGACATTTTACAGAGCCATGGGAAATACTGATTTTTAAGGGATGAGAGTAGAATGAGATTTACAGCCAAGGTCAGAGGCTGTTCAGACAGATGACGGGCAACTGAAGAAAAAGGTTTTATGAGATCCAAAGATGTGAGAAATTTCAGGAAGAAGTGACTAATTTTTAAACATCATATTTAGGTCAGATGTGATGACTCATGGCTATAATCCTAGCATTTTGAGAGGCTAAGGCAAGTGGATCGCTGAGCTCAAGAGTGAGACCCGGTCTCTACTAAAAATAGAATAACTATCTAGGTGTTGTAGGGGGCACCTGTAGTCCCAGCTACTGGGGAGGCTGAAGAGAGAGGATCTTTTTAGCCCCAAAGTTGAATTTGCTGCATGCTATGATGACACCATGCTAGTCTATCCAGAGCAACAGACTGGGACTCTGTCTCAAAAAAATAAATAAGTAAACAAATAAATAAGAGAGAGAGAGAGAGAAAGAAAACACAAAATAGTTAGATTTGTAAAATCCTATATCTATCTAAAATTTGTATGCTTTTAAAAAATGTTTAAGAGAGCAAGAAAGTCAAGAATTGCTCCCACCTAATGGGGACAATGTAAGGGTATAGGGCACACCTCCTGGGTGATATTTAATCATGAATTATTATGTAACTATAAATCAGTTGATATGTAAATTAATATGATTAACATTATTTACTCATTATGTATGTGAGGAAAATGAAAAGGAAATAATGGCATTACCTTTTTTTTTTTTTTTTGCCAAATTGCATATTATAGATAGCCCTGCCACTAACTCAAAAGGATGTTTGTGCATAATTGGATAAAGCACTCTTTTCTAAATATATATTACTGTCATTTGTGGGATAGATGTCATGCTAACCATACAAATTAATGAATACAGCAGAAAGGGTGTCTCCTAGGGTTGAGTAAAGCATCGTGTGTGTGCATGTGTATGCGTGTGTGTGTGCCAATGTGGGCTCTAGTTAAAAACTTTCAGCTAATTCTGAGCCGCAGAGTCAAAGAGTCGTCTCCAAATTTGAGATTCTTGAATTTCAAAACAAATTATGGTGGGCAAAACCACTACAAACAAATACTTTTTTAAAATTTATATTTTTGGTGTCTGCATGTATGGGGGGGCATTTTAAAATAATAAAAATTCTGGAAGGTGACCCGTTGTCTATTTGGGAGTGAATAATATATTTGTTTCCAAAATACAAAATTTAATATATGCAAAAAATAAAAATCATATGTACTCAATGTAGGCATTAAAGAAAAGCATTAAATAGTAAAGTATGGAAGAGAATTAATACCTTAAAAGTCATCAATATTCTTAATATGAGTTAAATTGTGTTTACTGTAGGAGCCTGAATTACCAGTTATGTGAAAATCTCTACACATTCTACAATATGGCACATAATATTCTAACAATATTTTATATTAACTCTCATCAGAAGGAAATAAATACATATATTTTCAGATGGAATAAGGGCATGGTAGGACAGGTCTAAAAGTAATGAGTAAGTAATTTTAAAACTAGCCATCCTATCTCACATATTGAGAGTGACAAAATCTCAAATTGGCAATAGGTCTCCAGGGACATACATATTCCTCACAGTAGCTTGAATGGAGAGTTTGTTACATCAGAGGAAATTGAAGTATCATTAATAGAGAAAAGCATCTCCTAGGAGTGTGCATCAATTCAACGCTTCAGTTCCCAAGCCTACAATAAATGCAGGGTCCATTTATCACTGGTCTTATTATTTAGGGCCTTACAATCCTAAGGAATGCCTGTCCTGCTTCTATGTTGGTAACAAAAGTAGTTGTTAAAGAATTACTCTGTAAAATATGAAATTCCATTTCAGCAAAGCAATAGAGTGTAAGAAATTTAGGTGGGTAGATACGGTGATCTTAGAGCTTCCAAGTGCCATATTAAATTCTCAAATGGGATATTACTCTTGCCACGCAAGTGAGAAAGAAAAAAAATATATATCATCCTAACTTTTTTAGGGTGTTTCAGTATAAATGAAATACAAGCTATGGAACATGAGGCTATCCCCCCCAATTTTTAAGTCCCATTAATAGCATTATGATATTAGTCATTTCTATGCATTTCTATTCATTGAAGCTCTCAATGAATAATGAACACCACTCTTTTTCAACATATCATGCTGTGCATTCTATTTTACATAAAATTATATAGCAAATGTAGAGTTGGAGAAAATTGGATTAAAAGTTATCCTATCCCTTGAAAGAATAAACCTACATATAGACTCTTTGGATAAAGAGTAAAAGTAAAATATAAAATGGATAGCACTTTCAAAAATAGGGCAAGTTATAGTGCTAAGAGAAAAAAAAAGCCAAATTATGAGTCTAAAATTGCCTCTTGGCCTTTTGGCTAAGATAAGTGAAATTATGGGTCTAAGAGAGACAGACCTGTTTCCAATTACCAATGTGAAAATAGTGATTCAATCTTAAAGTATGTCAAAATTATTAATAATTTCCTTTTAATGGTTCTTAAGTACAAAAATATAGAAATTATCTTTTAATCTGTAAGAGAGAAATTGTGCATATATATGAATATCAACTTCATCCAACTTGCTTTACAACATGCTCTATTTATTAGGATAGAAAACTATTGAGTTACTATTGAACTACAAAGAGAATTAAACAATAACCACTCTATCCTTTAGCATTTACTCTGTCCATCCCCAAAGTCAATGGCGTACAACAGAAAACGTGTATTTTCCATGTGTCTGCAGCATTCAACTGATATAGACAGGGTTTTGTTAATCTCAGCTGGGCTCACTCATTTCTCTGCTGTATCAGCTATCTTTCCTTCTCCTGGGGATCAACAGGCTAGTTTAGACATATCCCTCTCTTTGCAATGGCAGAAAATAAGCAAACAAGTAGAAACACGCAAAATCCCTCGGAGGCCTATGCTCTGGCATGAACACTGTCACTTCCACCTTATTATAATGACCAAAGCAAAGGAGATGTCTGAGTCCACGTTTTTAGCTTGCAAACATTGCAAGTTGTATGGCAAAGACACATTTCAGGTCAGAGAATGGTAAACAATTAAAGAATTATTCAACTGAGAAACACAAAGAATTGTATCGAAGGATTGAGGTCATCAACGGAATCAATAAGCCTAAATTATCTTTGCAGACATGCATAGAGTCTAAAGTGAACACCAGCCGTGTTAAAAATAAGGAATGATTCACTGAGCTGTGAACTATCAGAATTACCAATAAACATGGCTTTGAGAGTAGAGATAGTAACTTATTTTATATAACCAGTGTCAGTATTCAGCACTTTATTGAAGACCCAGGCTTTCCCTTTCTTTTTGCCCCCAGATCTGTTGTGTTGTCTCCAAAAGTGGCCACTAGACATCTAAGCATCCTGTTCTTATTAAAAAAAAAAAAAAAAAAATCAGAAGCAAAGTGGAAGAGGTGGCAGACAAAGGGTCAGTCTGTTTTCAAGCAGAATATTTTTTCTCACAGAAAATCCCAGCCAACCATTCCTTATATTTTATTGCTGCAGAGTGGGAAAAATCACCTGACAGGGAAAAGGAATTTCCACGATTACCTTCGTCCTGATTTAGTTGGTTTAGTTGATTTAGTTGATTTAGTTTGGATACATTAACATGCACACAAACTTGAGATTTGCTTAGCAGAAAAGAATGTAGGGGAAACAGTTGTTGCTTATGCAACCAACAACACCATAGCTGTGTGAAGGCTCAGAACATGTTACATGTGCCTGTAACATGATTTAAATATCAATTTTAATCTTTTATGTAAAGGCAAATTTAGTATTTTTCTTTTGAGATTCTATACCTTAAGTGCATGTCATCGTCATTAGTAAATTAATTATAGTTGATCGCAATGATTTTATTCTTTTTAGAGTGCTCCTATTATCTAAGAGGAATTTGCTGAACTTTTTTTAACATGTAAAATTCTAATTATATCTTTTCATTTAGACTGATGAATTGGGAAGAATTATGCTTCCAATAGTTATTTTCTATATGAAGAAAAAAATCCCTGACCTGGTAGTTGTAACTTTCACACAGACTATGTATGTGAACAGACTTTTCCCATTACGCTTCCCAAAATATCCTCAGATTTTACAACAATTATGTAGTAATATTAGAAATAGTTGCAGTGTTATTTTTCATCAGTAAAGAAGAAAAGAAATGGATATGATGATGAGTTAACTAAACAATATCCCTTCTTAAAATAACAGATTCACTGAGGAATTGTAACAAACGCTCTTATCTATGTTCTTCTACATTCTTCAAACAAATTTTTGTTTACTATAAATGTGTGATGAAAAACCTTAAGCAGAAATTTAGAGGGTGTGCTAACAAACTTTCAGAGTCTATATGGAAATCATAATCTGTCACCCTGTACAGACTATAAGGCTAGTGAGTTATTATTTATTTATTTATGTATTACTTATTTATTTTGAGACAGAGTCTCTGTTGCCCTGGGTTGAGTGCTGTGGTGTCTGAGTTCACAGCAACTTCAAACTGTTGGCATCGAGTGATCCTCTTGTCTCAGCCTCCTGAGTAGCTGGGACTACAGGCAGCCACCAAAATACCTGGCTGGTGTTTCTATTTTTAGTAGAGACGAGATCTCACTCTTGCTCAGGCTGGTCTTGAACTTCTGAGCTTGGGCAATCCACCGGCCTCAGCCTCAGGTTAATGAGTTTTTTAAAAGTTACATGTCTTATAATTTTAATCGAACCTTTGTTTCTGTGCATGATAACATTAAGTTGAATTTGAAATATGTTTTTACATACATACAAGTATTGCTATTTTTAAAATGTCATCACAAAATAAATTCCACAGAATCTCATAATATTATGTGAATTTACTTTGCTCAGATGTACACAATTTGGTAAAATTTTTATAAGAACGAAATGATAAAAGAATATAAGGGGGGGGCGGAGCCAAGATGGCGAACTGCAGCCAGCTTTTTACAGAAGCTCCCGTCCAGAAGGAGGCTGAAAGGACAGAACCTTAGCAAAGTAGCTGATGGTTTGGAGCAGAGACAAGAGAGAAGATTGAAGAGTGCACTTCAACCTTCCTGAG
>NW_003852399.1:16559069-16818505 GCF_000181295.1 Otolemur garnettii
AAAAAGATCTAGTAAGTAGGGTATCTGAACAAGTTTCAAAGAGAGTCATATTATTTATGCAACAGTGTCCCTTACTACTGGAAATACTATACTTTTTAAAATATATTCACTCTTTATATATCCATCACCACATGTATTGAACAGTTACTCTGGGCTAGGGACCAAAGATCACATCAATTAACAAGACAGAAAATAAAGTTGTAATTTTCATAGACCTTATATTCTAACAGAACTGAAAAAGAAAATGAACAAATAAATATATAAATGTAACATATGTGAGTTTTTCAGACAGTTATAAAAATAAACAGTGTAAGATGAAATGGCAGATAGTGGTAAAAGTTTGCCTTTCGTTTTTGTTGTCCTTATTCCTTTATTTTGAATCATAGCACATATCAAACACTATATTTGGATATATGTATTGTGGTCAAGAAATATCGATGATGAAAAAGATAATTTATAACATAAAATGGCGTGAGAACATTGGAGAGCAGATAAATAAACAAACAAACGAGGTAAACATCAGGGGAGAGTAGATACTTGGAAGGAGGAAATGGTGCTGCAGGAGTTTTTTGGGGTTGTTTTGTTTTTATTCCTTTGAGCACTGGGCTACGTAGGACCAAGGGATAGATAAAGTTATGATGGCTCAAAGGAGTAGGACGCCGGCCCCATATGCCAGAAGTGGCAGGTTCAAACCCAGCCCCGGCCAAAAAGACTGAAAAAAAAAAAAAAAAAGAAAAGAAAAGAAAAGAAAATCAACTGCCAACTCGGCACCTATAGTTCAGCAACTAGCGTGCCGGGTGCATACACCAGGGTTGGTGGGTTCGAACATGGCCTGGGCCTGCCAAACAAAAATGACAACAACAGCAAAAATAGCCAGGCATGGTGGCAGGTGCCTGTAGTCCCAGCTTAGCCTAAGAGTTGGAGGTTGTTGTGAGCTGTGATGCCATGGCACTGTATTGAGGGTGACATAGTGAGACTCCATCTCAAAAAAAAAAAAAAAAAAAAGAAAGAAAGAAAAAGAAAAAAGAATCTACTGCCTTTTGGCCTGATAACCAGAGAACAGAATTTGGGGCAACCCAACTTGACTGCCACCTGACAAACAGGGGTTGGGTGGAGAATCCTGAAAAGAGAAAAGCCAGAAAGAGGAGCTTGAAATTTCTATGAATTTACTCTAAGTTTCTAATGACCCCAGAATCATGTAAGCATGGACAAAAATTCAAAGATAATAGCTAATACTAAAATAATAATAGTAATAATAATAAGTGAGTGGAAATTGAGCTGAATTAGACTGCAAAGGAGATGTTTGAATAAGTTCCTACAAAATGAATAGCAGCAAAAAAGAATCTGTATTTTTTAAAAGCATATAACAACAACTCAAGAGACTCTAAGGCACATTAGTATAATGTCCAGGACACAATTAAACATTATCCATTATATAAAATAGGAAAATTAGTCTTTCATAAGAGAAACTAAAATCAATGTGTAGAAACCTGAGATGAATGATTTAGTTGTTGGGATTAACAGGCCAGGATTTAAAAGAAGTGATCAAAATAATGTTGAAATACATAAGTGAAAACAACCTTGTAATGAATAAACAAATGGAAAACTTGAAGCTAAGAAATAAAAACTGTAAAACAAAGTCACCTAAAAATTCTAGAACTAAAAATCTTAATAATTAACGTGCAAAAGTCACTGGCTGGTCTTCAGAGGAGAATGGTGACAAAAGATGAAAGAAAACTTAATGTGATGATAGATCAATGAAAATTACTCAGTTTGAAAAAAAGAAGAGTTTTTTTAAATTAAAAGTTTGTGCAACAATAACAAAAGTTATAACCTACAAATACAAGTACTTTGAATGCCGGAAGACTTGAGCAGCACTTCACAAATGAAAATATATATAAAGAACCAATAATGATGTGAAAAACAGACAAAAATCACTAGTCTTCATGAAAATATATGTATATTTTTACCTCAATGAGGAATGACCTCTACCCACAAAATGACTAACATTCGTGACTGAGAACATCGCGTATTTGAGAACATGACACAGCTAAAGTGTATGATCATTGAACTACAGGTACAATTGTACAATCCAAATGTTCAACAAATAAGAACTGATACCATCCACAAAATATTTATTCATAAAAAAGTTTGTAGCCACATTATTTGGAATAAACAAAACTAAAAATATTCCTATTGTCCATTAATACAAAAATAGAAAAACATACTTTGGTATATTCATATAGTGAAATACTATTCAAGAACTTAAAAAAAAGGGATAGACTACTGATACACACAACTACATACATAAATCTCAAAAATACCATGCTGAGTGAAAAACTAACACACAAAGAACATATGTCGTAATCCAAATTATATAAAATTCTATTTTTTTATTTTATTTTATTTATTAAATCATAGAAGTGTACATTAATACTATCATGGGGTACAGTGTATTGTTTCTGCATACAATTTGAAATACTTTCATCCAACTGGTTAACATAGCCTTCATGTCTTTTTCTTAGTTATTGTGTTAAGACATTTATACTCTACATTGAGAGAGATTCACATGTACCCTTATAGGATGAACCATAGGCTTGATCCCACCAATCACCCTCTCTCCACCCACTCTCCCCCCTTCCCTTCCCTCCCTCTCCCCTCTGCCTATATTCCTGGGCTAAAATTGGGTTATAGTTTTCCTATGAAAGCTGTAAACTAGTTTCATAGTAGGGCTGAGTACATTGGATACTTTTTCTTCCATTCTTGGGATACTTTGCTAAGAAGACTATTTCCCAGCTCCATCTATGTAAACATGAAGGAGGTAAAGTCTCCATCTTTCTTAATGGCTGCATAGTATTCCATGGTGTGCATATACCACAATTTATAGATCCATTCGTGGATTGATGGGCTCTTGGGCTTCTTCTATGACCTAGCAATTATGAATTGGGCTGCAGTGAACATTCTGATACAATTATTGTAGTGTGATTTTTGGTCTTCTGAATATATACCTAATGGAGGAATTATAGGATCAAATGGCAGCTCTGTTTTTAGTTCTTTAAGTGAATTCTAAATAGGCAAAACTAATCTATGGTAAAAATAATATTAGTGTGTTGCTTATTTCTGAGGGGGGTATGTATACAGGCAAGCTTTGTGTGGGAACATTGTGGGGCAGTGGGAATGTTCTGTTCTTTGATATTTGATTTAGGCAAGGCCTGTAGGGGATTGACAAATTAGTGGCATGATCCACTTATCATTTGAGTATTTCATTGTATAAAAAGTTTGCATGAAGAGAAAAAAGTATAAAATAATATTGAAGTCTAGTTAATTTTATATCCGCTAAAATATTTAGAAAATGTGTATTGCTGTTTGCAACTTCATTTCAAATACCTCAAAAAAAAAAAAAAAGAAACCAAACAAAACTGTGATTGATGGATGGAATGATAGGTGGATGAAGATATGGACAGATAGAAGTAAAAGCAAAAAAAAGTGTAAAATGTTCATTTAGATTCTACATAGTGAGCATATGGGTTTTAATTTTACTATTCAATTAACCATTCTGTATGCTTAAAAAAATTTAGAACAACATGTTCACCAGAAAAGAGGACAGAGTGAATGGAGAGAGTGATAACTTGTGGTTGGTTGCCAAAAATAAAATAAAACCCAAACAAAACAAAAAGCTTCCAGATAGAGGGGACAGAAGTCAAAGTCCTTACGACTGACGTGTGCATCATGTATAAATAAACACAGACTATTTGAAAGCAATTTATATCAAATATAGTTAATAAAGAGAAAAAATATGAATTACTTTATGTGAAATAAAATATACTCTGTAGACTTCAAGTTAGGGGTATGTCCTATAACTTTAGATGTATCCATTCACTCTGTAGATTGTGAAGGTCATACTATTCGCCAGGTGCCCAGATGCCTAGGATAAGATAGTGAGTAAGTTTTTCCTGACCTCTGCCCTCATGAAATTTGCATCCTCAGTTTTCATTATATTTGGCTTAGTTTCAAGCGCTACAACAAAAATGTCAGTGATCTGGAATGAACAATGATAGTTTCACGGTGTACGATCCTTCTTAAATTGTCGCCCAGTAGTTATTAAAAATTAACATTTATGTTCTCCACCGAGACTGCAAGTTAGACCCTCGGAGTGACCAGGGGAATCTGCACTGTAACAAGTCCTCTGAGTGATTTAGTGCACATCAACATTTGAGAAGAACTGTTCATTATAAATAATATTTGGAGTCAGGAATGGAGTAGAAAGGCCAATGGTTTCATTTCTATGTAACCTCAGGTCAAAACCTAACCGCCTTGATCTCAATTTCACATCGAACGAGTAGAGCATAAAATGCTTTCTCTAATTATCTCACAGGGGCATTGTGAACAGAGGGTAATTTTAAATATAAATTATAGATAACATTCATCAAAGTTCTTATGAAAGTTTAAAGAAGTATAAAGATTCTTGACATTATTTATAAGCAGGACAAATCTGTTTCTACTTTTTGTTTGCATGTATATCACTTTTTTATCCACTCATTCATGCATGGATAGAAACTTAGGTTGGTCTTCTATCTTGACCACTGTGAATACTGCTGCAATTCAACAGAGAGTAGGGACATCTCTTTGACACATTGATTTCCTTTCCCTTGGATATGCTGCCAGTGGTTGGAATGTTGGATCATCTAGTAGTTCTAGTTTTAATTTTTTGAGAAACCACTATACTGGCTCGGCACCTGTAGCTCAAGTGGCTAAGGTGCCAGCCACATACACCTAAGGTGGCGGGTTCGAATCCAGCCCGGGCGCGCCAAACAACAATAACAGCTGCAACCAAAAAATAGCTGGGCATTGTGGCGGGCACCTGTGGTCCCAGCTACTTGGGAGGCTGAGGCAGGAGACTCGCTTGAGCAAGGAGTTGGAGGTTGCTGTGAGCTGTGATGCTACAGCACTCTACCCAGGGGAGACAGCTTGGGTTCTGTCTCAAAAAAAAAAGAAACCACTATACTGTTTTTCATAATGCTTATTAAATTTACATTCTCGTGTGAGTAGATAAGAGCTCCCCTTTCTCTGTATCCTCACCAGCATTTGTTGATTTTTGTTTTTGACAATAGTAACTTTAACTGGGTTAGATGGTACCTCATTGTGGTTTTGAAATTCATTTCCCTAATGATTAGTGACTTTGAACATTTTTTCATACATATAAATATATATCTGTTAATCGTTTGTATGTCTTATTTTGAGAAGCTTTATTCAGATGTTTCATACATTTTTAAATTATTTTTTTTCCTATTTAGTCAAGTTCCTTATGTATTCTGGGTTTTCAGTCTTTAAGCCTCCACACAGAGTTTGCAATTTTCTTTTCTTCCATTCTGCAGGTTCATTTTCAATCTATTTTTTTCCTTCACTGTGCAGAAGCTTTTCAGTTGAAATGTAATTCCATTAGTCTATTTTTGTTTTGGTTGCCTGTGCTTTTGCGGCCTTTTAAAAAAATCTTTGCCCAGACTCATGTCATGAAGCGTTTCCCTATGTTTACTTTCATGATGTTGATAGTTTGAGGTCTTACACTGAAGCCTTTATTTTAAGTTGAATTTTGTAAGTGATAAGCGATAGGAGTCTAGTAGTGAAAAGAAGGAAGATAAGATTTAATCATTCAGGAAGGTAAATATCAGAGACTATTCATTTCTCGTGTCTTCCTTTCTCATTTATTCATTCAACAGACATTCAGAGTCCCTGGTATTTACTGGACTCTGTTTTGAATATTTAGGAGAAAAGCAGAAAACAAAGTGAATTTTAACAATTTCTTTAGTTTTTACGTAGCTCAAAAGCAAGCAATTTCTGGACATTACCTTTACAGCTCTGCCTTCTGTGTAATGATGAAAATCATTATCTTAGTGATGCTGAGCTCAGAAGTAGCTCACATCACTCAGGCTCTGTAAGAGGTTGCAAAAGTTCTTTCCTACCTGCGGTGAAAGAACAGAGATGTTCTCACTACGTTCCTTCCCCCCGTCCTGGGAATCTTGTCAATCACAAGCTTCTTCCCCTCTGAAGGACAGCACAGAACACGCCAATTTTCCCTCACTATTCTTTTATATATATGTATACACATTTATAACATACAAAGATAATAAACAGGTATTATATGTATAGCTTGAACAACTTTCAAATGAAGACATTTTAACCAATAACCAGCAACCATTATATGATTCCCTTTCTTTAAGACAGGCAGCTTTCTTTTTGGAAGAGTCAAAAAGATCTTCTTTGTTTTGTTCTAGTCCTTATCTTAAACATTGTTGTTAAATTTTAAGCCTTTTTAATTTTGTGAAGGCAAAAAGTGGAAACCTAAAAAATGCATGTATATAAAAAAAATTAAAAAAATTAAAAAATTTTAAAAAAAGATATTTACTATGAATTATCTAAAAACTGTAAGATAACTTACTTGAAAAGTCAGTTTGTCCCACACACCCGTGAGAGGACTCAGGAACATTCCCTTAGGATCATATGAGACTCTGATAGAAGAAAGCTAGAACAGTACCTTCGGCTTTCAGAAGGAGACAGCTAATAGGTAAGCTTAGTTTAAGTGACAAAAATATAGTCAAAACAGATTTCCTGACTACGTCCCTTCAGCAGTGCCCCGTGCAATTACATATTTATGTAATTGAAATACTAATTCACATTTTGTTTTGCTATTTTATTTACTAATCAGAATAGCTCTTATCAAATGAAGTAGAACTGCTGCTAGTGTTTTGTAACTAAAAAAAGTGCTTAATAATTGTGTTAATAAAAGCTTGCAGTGATTTGAAAAAAAATGAGTGTGAGCCATAATTCAAGGACAAACAAGAATTTTTTAAAAAGCTGAGGTCTCTTTCTCTCTACTCTTTGCATCTTAAAGAATTGATATAAATAAAGAATGAGCAGAAGCATATTCTGACTAGAAAGTTAGCTCATCCAAAGGATGTGATGAGGTTTCATAGAGAGGGAAAACCTCATTTAAAGAAAGGCAAATGTTCCAGAATGATCATCCATCTCTAAGAGATGGGATCGATTTCAAAGTCAAGTCCTATTTCTAAGGTGGGATTAATAGGGCCTTATTAGTCAGATAATTGCTTAGTTTTATTGACAACATCACAGTAAACAGTAGAGTAATTGACATTTTTTCAAATTAATGTATTTAGCTTCCGGGCCAGGAGAGTAATGGCAGAAAGACATCAAATACTTCTTCCCAGGGATTTTGAGTATCCCCACGTGGAGAAGAAATTTACATTGCTATGTAGTCCGTCCTCTCTCCCACTGTTCACTCTAGGAAGATGTACATCACTAAAATAGTATCCCATGGAAGAGTTCCTTTCCACATAAGCACTCAGAAAATTATTTCTTGCCTTGTGCAATACTCTTGCTTAAAGCCCTCCCTTTAGGTCACCACTGGCTTCTTTCAGGGTTGAAGTGCTCCTTAACTCTTTCTGTGCCAGCTCTCTCCTGGGTATTGAGTCACATATGAAGGTACAACAACAGGCATTTTTGCTTTACCATTAACCTTATGCCAATGAAATTAATTTAAATAGTAAATTTAATGCATCAATGACAAGTTGCATGTATTAGAGGGAAGCGATAAATCATATTGAGGCAACTAATCTAATATCATATTTTTTCTTTTATTTGATAATACATATTAGTGTTCATTGCCTGGGAAAATGTCATATAATATAAAAATGGAAGAAATGAGTGATGTAGTTGAGGTAAATTTATCTGGGATTCAAAACCTGCCTTTTTTTTTTTTTTTGTAGTTTAGCTATTAAAATAAACAGTGGGATGTCATTGATTTCCAGAAGACCACTGACCCCTCACACTTATGTGGTGATTAACTTCATTCTCTGCTCCAGGATGAAATCTCAGGCTGATTTTAGGATTTTCCTGCTTACTCTTAGTTATAAAAATGTCTTTGTTTTCTTTAACTTACAGAAGTAGACATGTTTTAATGACTATTATAGTTATAATGCCTTGAAATTTAGGAATTCCCCAGAACCCTTACAACAGTCTTCAGAAAAATTCCTGATTAATCTTCAGTCTTCTTTAGGTGAGTGAGTACTGGATTAAAACTCACAATGCTAGTTTTTGAAACCCCCCTAGCAACCCTTTCATAGGTGATCTGGTATACAACTTTGAAATATAAAGTACATGGCATCTCTTTACTTTGGTTTGTATTGGAGGCTACAGCCAAACACTGACATAGAAAGTTTAATTTTAATATTGTTTTATATCAAATAATCTCTAGAACTATGGAAAAAGCTTAACATTGAAATGAGATTCATGGTTAATGTCAAAAGATCTTGGGTTAATCCAAGATCCATCCCTACTTATTAATGGTTGTGAATCTCTGAGCAGGTCACTTACAATACTTTGA
This sequence comes from Otolemur garnettii, assembly GCF_000181295.1. Classification (NCBI taxonomy): domain Eukaryota; kingdom Metazoa; phylum Chordata; class Mammalia; order Primates; family Galagidae; genus Otolemur; species Otolemur garnettii. The sequence continues at coordinate 16,567,468 of NW_003852399.1, forward strand.
TTTGAAATTTATGTATTTATACATGGGGGTTGTTATATTAATGAAATATGAAATAATTATATATCAATAGATACTATACAAATATATAACATTGTACTAAGCAGAATCATGGCTATTAACATTAAATGATTGCTAAAAGATCAAAATGTAATTATAGCACAAATGCTTGGGTATTCAAAAGCAATATAAAACTTTCAGTTTACAATAAGAATTATTATTCAGTATTAAGCTCATGATGTCATTATTTTAAAAAATGTTATGTACTCATCCTATAATTAGTTGAAGTATTTTGTAGAGGTCATAGCAAAAGAAATAAAATTTGAAAATAAATCCTTTATATCTTACATAAGAGAGAGGTCATTTCTTTTTTGCAAACTGAAATTAAAAGAGTGATTAGTCAGCCCCAGTTGGTTCCTGAATTGTATTCGGTCTAACATAGTTATCTCCATATTTTTCTTCTGTCCCATATTGTTACATGGATAGAACTATAAACATTTTGTGCTTTGCTTACCTACTAGTTACTATTCAGTAGTATCAGTTACAAAGGACGTTCTCTTTATGTGAAAGACAATATATGAAAACAGAAAAATATAAAAATTATAACCTAGTTATAGGTCACTATAAATACTGTCCCAGTGGTCACATCACATTTGTTCTAAGGACAAAAAATTGCTCTACATTCTGAATTACTTCCATTACGTCATGAAAAATATATTACAAGGACTAAGAGAAATCACTCTTTTACTTGAAAAAGTATAAAGAGAGATAAATTAGTGTAACAAGCATCCAGAGTAACATTAAAAATATTCAACTAAAAGCATAAAAAATGCATACCTATGTATAGCAGAAACATAGCTATGTATTTTATATATGTCTAGAAAACTATAGCTAAACAGTTACATGTATAATTGTATTTACTCTTTTAAATTAATCTAGGTAATATTATTAGATTTTAGAGCTAGAGATGAGAAAAAACTGTCAAAGTTCCCAAGAAGATTAAGTAAACTGCTCAAGGCAGCTTAGCTAGAAAGTGTTAGAGTCAAAATTTGAATTTGATCTGCTTGACCTTGGAGTCCATTACGTTTTAAACTATGCTTTATTGCATTTTAGTTAAAAAAGAAATCTTTAAAAAGCTGGCTTTTAAATCACAGCTTTAATATATAGGCTTAAATTGAGAATATCTATCCTTTTTGGATGAAAGAATCACTACTTCTTATGTGTGTTTTATAAAGAATAGATATAACTTCCACAATAGTTAATGATCTTGTTCACTTCTATGGCTAATAGGGAGCATAGCCAGGCCCTGAAGTCAGATCAGCATGAGCTCAGAGCCTGTGGGCTTTGCTTTACAGTGGGAGAAGTGTAATAAAACAATAGCTATATTCATTATAGATGAACGGAACTGAAGGAGTGGAGAGAAGAATCTGGCATAGGTAAAGAGATTTAAAGCAAGTTTCTTCAGAACAACAATAAAAAGAAATCTGTCTCGGTGCCTATAGCACAGTGGTTATGGCAACAGCCACATACACTAAGGCTGGCAGGTTTGAATCTGGCCAGGGCCTGCTAAACAACAATGACAACTGTAACAGAAAAATAGCTGACCACTGTGGCTGTAGTCCCAGCTACTCGGGAGGCTGAGGCAAGAGAATTGCTTAAGCCAAGAGTTTGCTGTGAGCTGTGACACCATTGCACTCTACCAAGGGTGACATAATAAAGGACTTTTCTTAAACTAAACTATCATCTTAAAATAATAGAACTTGAATGAACCACATACATGAAAAATAGCTGGCCTAGGATTTTCAGAGTCACAATAGCCAATAAAAACCATAGGAAGTGAGATTTGAAGCCATCTATTGTAATGATTGTAATTGTAAGCCTCTCTACCAATTCTAAGGAATCATGATTCTGAAAATTATATATTCTTTTTCTCTTGTAACCTCTTGGGAGACCCTTGCCTCACATCCACTGATTAAAAGACATGAAGTTAAACATCTCCTTGGTAGACCTATGAAACAGAATGAGTAATGCTCTTTTTAAATTAGTGATAGGTGAATCACAAAGCTTTGGGAGGTTGAGTTCTTTTTCTTCATCTGAACTTTCTTTGATGAGGAAATAAGGCTGGAAACTTGTGGGAAGAACTCTGGAGAGCTCTAGTACTTCAGTGTTAACCTTTAGCTTTAAAATGTTTAAAAATATGAAAACATTTTATTCTGTAGTTCTAATCACTAATGTTATCTTAGAAATGAATCAAAAAATAGAAACAAAAACATAGTTTGTTTTCACTCCTCTCCTTTGCAAGTTATCCATTCTTCATAATTTTTACAATATATAAGAAAAAGACTGACATTCTGAGTCTGGATAGAACAAGTAAAAACACATTGGATTCTTGGCTAAATGAGCACGGAACATGCATATTAATAAAGAACACAAGGAAAGGAGGAGGAGAAAACAGAAGAAAGAGAGGAAGGAAAGAAAGAGAGAAAGAGGGAGAGGAGGAGGGAGGAAGAGAGGAAAGATATTTCACCATCATTTGTTTGAGTTATGAGTCTGCTACCTATAGTTTTTCTTACTGCCCTCTGAGAAACATGTCTTCTCTTTCTGAGCCCAATTTCTAACTACATTGGCCTTGTCGTTAGAATTAATTAACATGCAAAGCATTCTACTAGTAACTCTCTTTTTCTTTTTTTAAACAAACACTTTGTAAGTTTGTAAAATTTTTAAATCATTTATCAAGTGCCTTGGTTCACGCTGCCATAACACATGACTATACACTGGGTGGTGTCAAGAACATGTATTTATTTCTTACAGTCTGGAGGCTGGTAATTCCAAGACTCGGGGACTGGAGGATCCAGTACCTGGGGAGGAGCCTCTCCCTGGCTTGCAGACAGCCGTCTTCTCATTGCATGCTCACTCGGTGAAAAGCAGAGATCAAGAGCAAGCTCTCACATCTCTTCTTGTAAGAGCACTCACCCCGTTTCTGAGCATCCTACCTTCATTACCCAATGATCTCCCACAGGCCCCATCTCCCAAGATACTATCACACTGGGGACTGAATTTCAACATATGAGTTTAGGGCGGATACAAATGTTCAGTCCGTAACATCCACCACCATAACTGAGAAAATATTCAGAGAGAATGTTTTAAAACCTACAAAACAATGGAGTCTTTTAATCCCAATTTCACATGAAGTTTTGAAAGAACATACCTAGAGGCAAAGAAGTTGTATGAGATTAATTAAAGACACTTCTTCATATTTGGGGCACTACAGAGAGAATAATGGCCTATTAATTACAGCACTAACTATCTTAATTTCTTCTTCTTTTCTCTCTTAGATCTTTATGATCTGTATAGTTATGACCTAAATCAAACTCTGGCTAACTGACATCTTCTTATTCTGGTGATTTGAAATGTATGAGACCTTCCAAGAAGTCTCAGTAAATCTGCAAGTATACAGGTTAGACCTCATGATTCTTTTGCACCTTCATTTTTTTCTTCCTAAGGTGAAGTACTACAGCCTGAAAAGATTAAAAATCCTTTTCTTGGAATCTTTATTACAGTCAAGGCAAATGTGAAATATTACTACTTTGCTATATTTATTTTTTCAAATATATAACTTTTACTAGATTATTATTCCCTAGAGGTCAAGAACCACAAATTAATAACCTTGATATCCTCATGAGAGGTTTAAAAACAGTGTAGAAAATAAACTACAGGGTAGATTTTGTGTATTCATAATGTAAAATTTTATAATACTTTCTCTTCTCATTACTCCAATTCTACTGGTATTAAGTTATTCAACTGTATTCAGTTATGAGTTCATGTCAGGGATGAAAAGTGTCAAGATTTGAAACACTGCTATTGCCTCCTTCAAGAAAAACATAGATGGAGGGAGAATTGTATGAAGAAGAATAAGAGATTAGCCAAGGCTGAAAGGCAAGGGAGAAAAATGAAGTTCTCTGGCTCAGGAGACAAATTCATATAGAACTTTTCAAAAGATTCCTACATCAGTTATGCGGCAAGGAAGTAGCAGAAACTCCAAACACTTGAACAGGTGGTATTTATAGGGATGAGGAAGGTCTTGGATGAATTTTTTAAGTGAAAGATTGACTGGAGACCATATCAGTACTCGACCATCCCCACCTTCCACATCCCAGCAATGCTTAGAGTTGCGATGTCACTCTAAAAAGGAAGGACAGGATGGCTCAGAAAATGCTTCCCTTTAGTTATTTATTGTGATTTAAAAAAAAAGAAGAATGAGATCTCTGAAGTACACAATTGGAGCTGTGTACAAATAAAAAAATTCCTTTGTTCACGACTGATTTTGTGCACTGAGTATCATAGCTATAGCACTTGCTCGCTAGATTGGCTCAGACTGTGGAATACTGGGCACACGGAAAGTGCTCGTACTTCAATTCTGTATTATTGAGGCACATTGTTGCAGAATAGTGCAATGTAATTTTTATCTTCCAAAAGCTAATAAGGGACAACAATCCCAACTGAGAGCATATACTATTTTTTGCTCTTCATCTTGTTTTCATTGCTTATTGGTTATTTCATTTGTTTTATTGGTTATATTGGTTACATTATATTACACTTAATAAATGTTTTTTTTTTTTCTTTCACCTTTCAAATATTGTGTCCCAGGGTGGTGCCTGTGGCTCAAAGGAGTAGGGTGCTGGCCTTATATGCCAGAGTTGGTGGGTTCAAACTTAGCCCCGGCCAAAAAAAAAAGGAAAAAATTGTGTCCCTATCATTCACTTTCTAAATAAAGAGGTCCCAGATTGCTAATTCATCCCCCACAGTACGACTAATGGTAAAGGACATCTTTTATACTTATTTTAAACATATGACAACTTGGCTCATAAACAAATGAAATAAACAAGGAATGAGAAATCTAACAGAAATTCTTTTAACTCCGTCCCCCTCTGTGTGAAACATTTTGCTGTTTCCATCTATATCTTTTATACAACTTGCTAAAAAGTTCCTGTTGTTTTTGATAGGTTTGCCTTTTAGTTTCCTACTCAACATACAAGTGGCTTATCCACCACAATTATAGCACTGAAGTATTCTGCATTTTGTACTTTCTGTTGCCAGTAGGTTGTACACCTCCAGAAGATTTCTCATTGTTCATTATTGCTCTTTTCTATCTGATTGGAGAACTCCTTTTAGAGTTTCTTGTAGGAAAGGTCTGGTGTTGATACAATCCCTCACCTTTCTTTTGTCTGAGAAAGTCTTTACTTACTGTTTTGTTTAAAGGATATTATTTCAGGATTTCTAGAATTAATTTCTAGAATTAATTTTTTTTCTTCATGTCATGTCATGTCATGTCATGTCACTTTTTCCTGGCTTTACAGTTTCCACTGAGAAATCTGTTGCTAAACATATCAGAGCTGCTTTATAGTTATTTATTTTTATTGTTCCCCTTTGAATCTTTTCTTTATCCTTGACCTTTGGAAACTTAATTATTACATGATTTGAGGTACACTTGTTTGGGTTAAATCTGCTTTGTGTTCTGTGACCTTTTTATACCTGATTATTGATACCTTCCTCTAGATTTGGAAAGTTCTCTTTTATTATTTCTTTGAATAAACTTTCTACCAAAATCTATATCTCTAACTCATTTTGAAGGCCAATAACTCATGGATTTGGTCTCTCATGCTATTTTCTAGACCTTGTAGGCATGCTTCATTTTTATTTATTCAGTTTCCTCTTCTGCTTCTTTTCAAATAGTCTGTTTCAGGCTCATTAATTTTCTCTTCTGTTTGATCTTTTCTGCTATTGAGAGACTCTGATTAATTTCTTAGTTTGTCAATTGAATTCTTAAGCTCTAGAACTTCTGCCTTTTTATTATTTCAATTTCTTTGTTAAATTTCCCACATAGACTTCTGAATCTCTTCTCTATGTTGTCTTGGATTTCATCAACCTTCTTCAGGACAACTATTTTGAATTATTTGTCTGGAAGGTCCCCTCCCTCTGTCACTCTGCAATTGGTCACCGGGACCTTATTTAGTTTGGTGAGGTCATGTTTTCCTGGATGTTCTTGATGCTTGTGGATGTCTGTCAAGGTGTGGGCATTGAAGAGTAAGGTAATTGGATCTCACAGTCTGGGCTTGCTTAAATCTATCCTTCTTGAGAAGGCTTTCCAGAAACTTAAATGGAATTTGAGTACTATGATCCAAGTCTCCGTCACTGCAATTATATTAACATGAGGGGCCCCAACCCCAGTAACACTGTGAGTTTTGTAGACTACTGATGGTACCACCTTGTTGACTTTAGGTAATATGTAAGAAAATACACAGGATTACCAGATAATGCCTCTCATTCATTTCTCTCACTCGTCATGCTGGGCTGCTGGAGCTGGGGGAGGAGTGGTGTGGTCATTCCCTCATGACCACTAGCACCAGGTCACAATTGAAACCAGTCCACTTTCAAACAAAATTAGTGATCACTATTTCCTTGCTAACTCTGATGTTTAGTCAAAGCCCAAGGGCTCCTTAGTCAGCAGGTGGTGAATCCATCAGGACTGGGTCCTTGCTTTAGGGCTACATGTTTCCTTCCTGAGCAAGGTGGGTCAGAAAGGCCATCCAGGAACTAATGCCTGGACTCAGGTCTCCTGTGTCTGCTTGGCATTTTATTTTACTGTTTCAAAAGTTAGTACCCAAGTTGCAAGACAAAGTTCTCTGAGTTCTTCCCTTTCCTTTCCTCAAGTGTAAGAAGACTCTCTGAGCCTCGCTGCCTATAGCTGGGGAAGAAGTGTCTTAGGAACTTGCTTGGCTGTAGCTGCTGGGGTCTCACTGGGTCTTGTGCACTCCAAGTCCACTGGCTCCAAACCAACACAGCCCCAAGTCTTGCCCAACTTACTTATTAATTTAGTGTTGTTTGTCTGTCAGTGGTGGAACTATTTGGAAACCCAGCCTTTGGTATAAATAATTTCCCTCTAACTAAGCTAATCAAAATACTCCCTCCATGTCCACTGGCAGTAATGTATATTACTATACTATGCTCCTCAGTGACAGGGCAGCCTTGTCACTTCAGTCTCCCTCCCTTGGGCACACAGATTCTCTCCTCACTCAGTTTTCTGGGGTGACACTGCTGATGGGACGGAGGAAGGGTGCTGTAGGCAACGTAAGACTGTCTTTTTTGCACACTTTCGTGCATCTTTCTGTGAAATAATGTTAAAATCAGATCCTGCAAATATAATCATTCACCTGATTTTTGTTTTTTCTGAAATTGCTTTCTCGTGTGTAGAGTTCTTGAAGGTTTTTTTTTTTTGAGGCAGGATGATGATGAAGATTCCTATACAGCCATCTTGTTCTGCCTCCAACCAAGGTCACTTGGAGAGATTTCTCAGCTCTTGGATAATTGGAGAGAACACAAAGAAAGCTCCCCACAGAGCACAGGCTGGGGAAGGAGAGCAGAACTTCCCAATCAGTCCTTGAAATCTTGATAGGGATTGCATTTTACATGTGATGAACTGTGAAAGTATCATTTACCCTGCGGAAATGATCTATTCATGCTTTCTTTTTTAAAAATTTACTGGTTTCAGAAGAAAAATAAAACAGAACTCCAATATTTTTACTAATCCTCATTGAACTTCTTTCTGTAGATTTCCTTTTATGCATAAACATGCATGGTCCTCTGTCCCTCTTCAGGAACTGGGCATATAAAATCACGTGCCCTTTTGAATACTTCTCATTGGGAAACTTAGCGAAACTCTACTTTTAAGGAATATTGAAAAGTTGCCTTTTTGTGAACGTGTTTTCTCACTTCCCTAATGGTGACACTGGTGGTAGACACCCTCTTACTTTCCAGTACCTGATTTTCACAGCACTTAGTTATTACTTAAGTATTTATTAAATTACTAAATGTATAACTGTGTAATATCTCCTTCTCCAATTAAAGTAAATCCTTAAGAACACTCCTGTATTTCTTGCAACTTGTAGCTTCCCAGTAAATAATTTTATAAGGAATAAATGAATAGTTAAATCTGAGGTTTAAGTAGTTTTTCTAAAAAACTACAACTAGAATATTATACCATCAGTACTCGCGTATTTTTGTTGTTGTTGTTGTTGCTGTTGTTCTTTTTTTTCCCCTGCACTATCTTGCTTTTGATTACCTGGAGGAAAGAAAAGCAACAATTGACGTTATATTCCTCTATTAGCTTTACAAAATATGTTTTCTCTCTTTTTTTTTTTCTTTGCCATTGTGAGAGGTAAGTTATAGACTTTGATGAGGGCAGATTATGCCTTTTCAACAAATAAATGAACAAACCTGTGTATATGTTTTGGTTTTCTCTCCCTCTGTCTCCTTTTTTTTTTCTTTTTTTATCTAGAAAAGTTGAATACTTTTCAGAGATAAGGAAAGAGTTCAATATCTCAAATAGGTACTTAATCTAATACAGAGTAATTATATCCAAATTTTAGACAGGCCTTTGGCTATGTAAAACCATTCACTAAAAAAGTACATTAAAAAATAGTTTACTCAATGTAACCTGGTTCTTTGTAAACTTTAATGAACTCCAACAATTAAAAAAAATTTGACCTGAACATTTCCAGATCTTCTTTTTCTCTGAAACCTATCTTTCTTAACTCCGAAACATACACTGATGGAGAACAAACAAATAAACCAGACACACCAACAAAAAAGAAGTTCAGCACAAGGCTTGGTGCACAAAATGGGTTTGAGATGTGTTAGGAGACCCAAATGTTTGAAAAATATGTATGTCATAGATAATCTTCTATTAAATAGAAATATGCATCTCGTAAAGCTCAACTGAAGAATGCATTAAATATGGAAATATTTTCCATGAATCAAAAGCATTAAGTTTTCTGAAAATGTTAAACTATAAACCATATAAATTATACAAAATATTTACTGGCCTAGACACAATTATGTTACTTTTTATTTTTTACTGAGGCAATGAGAATTTTACTACAAGCTAATATACAATTAAAATGATATAATAATAACTTTCAATAATAACAAATGTATGCAAATTCATTTATGAAAAATTTTTGATGAGCTAAATGTAGGAATGTGTTAACAAATAATTTATAACACTGTCATATATCCTGATTAGCACTTATTGTTAATTTTGGCAGCTACTTCTAGTTTAACTCTAAAATAACTGCTTTTAATTATTTGTATGATCTATGTTTCTCAGTTCACATGGTAAAGGTTGGGCTGTCGATATTCCTAGGTGGCCATTCACAGCTGAGCAGAAGATGGCATTAGCATACACTGTTGCTGCAGAGCATAGAATTCTTCAATTATTTTTACATCGCTGTTGTTGTTTGTTTTAAATGGATGATCACAGAAAGTCATCATAGATTAACTAGGTTATTGGGATGGTTCCGGTGTTCTGCCTACTAGATAAGCAATCTTCTGCTGTATGAAACTCAATAATCATTGTATTTCTTATTCTCTGTAGGCCCCAAAGGGCACTATTTGCATATGGAGGGCAGTTGGGGATAAACAAAAGAAATAACGTGGTTCTGAATGGTAATGTGAAGTAATAACTCTTGTGAAAGAGCTGACCTTGATAATAATGAGGTTTAAACATGTCCCAGTTTGGAAAATGCTTATTTTTCTCCTTGAGGTTTAGACTCTACTGTCTTAGAGAAATAATGGTTTCACGTGTGTGTGTGCATGTGTGTGTATGACTGTGTGTGTTTGTGCATATTTATATGCAATGGATGCTATAATTACCTGTGGACAGGCAGATCAATACGAAAGTATATCTGGTGGGAAGACCTACAAGTAGGAGCTGAAGGGGCTGAAAGCCACATGCAGGTTCCTACTACAACCTCTGTGTGTCATTGCAGGAATATTAATGGGAAATATACTTCTGGGAAGAAGGATGAAACTTGTGATTTAAAGAAATACTGTGAGTACAAGGAAAGTAGCTTGAAAATGATACTTCCTTCCATATAAAAGTGAAACTTTAGATAGATGCAATGTTAGAAGTTGGAGACTTGCCCAAAGGGAAGGGGTGCAGCTAAGGCTTTCATTGAGGACTTGGATCAGTCATGTTTGTATATAATTTCATTTTCTTATTCTGTAGTAAGTACTTTTAATGACCCGAGAGAACCAATGAGGACTAATAAATATTGTATTACTACCTGTAAAAATGGAAAGGATAGTTTCCATTTGTCTCTCCGGATTTAGTCTCTAGGTCTTCACGAGTCTGACCCCTGGTTGCTACATCAAGAGATTTCCTTTCCTTTTGCCTTCAGGTTTGATTTGCTTGGAGACCCTCAGCAAGAGAGTGTTGAGACCACATGAGGCAATTGGCCTTACTGTTGCCTTTTCTTGCCTCCCCAAACCTAGGTGTGTTCATCCTTGTACCTGCTGGTAGGGTGGGAACAGCAATATAATACTCTGCCTACAATTTAGTACAGAATCCCATGGTACGTTTTCCTCCTATTGTCCAACACGGGTGCCATCTGTTTCATGCCAGCACTCAAACTGACACAGATATTTGAGGAAAATATGTGCTTGCTAGGGCTTGTGAAGTGATGACAAGAACATATTAAAAAGACTAAATTCTAGTGTTCCTTCCGATCATACCTGGTAAAGTGAACAAGGATTTTTAGTAGAACTGAATGAAGCACGTAAGAAGAAACAGATGGAGGAACAAATTGCAGGTAGAAAAATGAAAAAGTACATGTAACTCCATGTTTTAGAAATACAACCTGAAAAAAGGTGATCCTTGAAAGTTGGGTGTGAAGTCATAGTTGAATCATAGCATGAAATCTTGAATAGTTCTTAGAGTATTATTGTCATCTAATAATTTCTCAAAATATAACAATATTCATTGCAATCCTTTGCTCCTCTGTATTTGTGTGTGCCTTGCAGGATGAGTTTATTCCTTTCTCTACAGATGGTCCATCGGGTTTGGGAATGTCTGTAGTAAAGAGAGGACGTCTTCACTGCTTAACGTGCTGAGTACTTGTTCCGCCTTTAGTTCTCTTGGTGTGGATTTGGCATCCAGTTCAATTTGGAAAGAAGAGCTGATGTAAGCTTCCCTTGTTTAGTTTAATTTACCAGGAGCTCTGCCATGTTCATGTATTATATTCATTTGGAAAAGACTGCAGGCAACATTTATTTCTAGATAAATTTGGTCTTTTTTTTTTTTTTTTTTTTTTTAGAAATTGTTAACAGAATGCTCTGGCATCTGGCCATTACTTTTCAATCAAATGAGCAAGTACTCCTTACTATTATTGAAACTGAAGAGGAAACCCATAACATAATATACTGAGAATCTCTACACTTTCATTAGATAAGTAAAGAAAAAGTGGTCTTTGAGCTAGAGATAATAAGTCATTAGTTGTTCCTTTAACTCAGACATCCTCAAACTATGGCCCGCGGCCACAAGCAGCCCACCTAGGACATTTATCTGGCCCGGGTGTTTTTGCTGCTGCTGCCTGTCCTGCTTAGCACCTGACTCATCCCAGGGCCTGTAGTCTGGCCCTCCAGTGGTCTGAGGGACAGTGAACTGGCCACTTGTTTAAAAAGTTTGAGTTCCCCTGCTTTAACTGAATAAAGATGAACAAGTTTGGACCAACTTTTATTCTCCTGTGTAAATACAAAGTGGGATTTAAATGTCAACGTAACTAAGTTATTAAAGTCTCATTTATAATAAGATTTTTCTTTACCTTGTTTTCCTACAGTGAAAAAAATTCTGTGTATTGTTTACATTGCAATGCAGATTCACAGAATATTAGAACTGAAAAAAATCTTATAATTGGAAACTATCATCTTAGTTTAACCTCTCAATGACATGCTTAAATTGTCATTATTATCACTGTGATTATTTTCCATTCTGTGCCAGAAATTTTCAGTTGATAAACCAGGAACAGTGGTGCACACCTTTGCTCCAGTTCCTCGGGAGGATGAAGTGGAAAGATGGCTTGAGCCTAGGAGCTTGATTCCAACTTGGGCAACACAGCAAGACCATGTATCTAAAACATTTAAATAAAGGAAAGAGAAATTTTCAACTGACAGAGAGTAATCCTTGTATTTTCAGTCAGGTAAAGCTATTCCCTGCATTGAGTAGAAAATCTAGCTCAACATTCAGCCAAATTCTGCATTTAGGGTCATTCAAGTATTTTAAAAATCTATTATTTCTTCTACAAATGACAAATTCTCTTTCTTTATATCCAACAATAATTATTTCCTCTTTATGTTATTCACTCTTTTCCTTTCTATGAATCTGGGGCTTTCTGTTGATTTCCTTCCAAACAACATTCATAAGTATCAAGTTTTATGTGTACATGCACACACACACATATATATTAGATATATAAAATAAATTATATTTATACACACATCAAATAAATATACTCGTGCATGTATATACACAAACATATACATTTATACTGGTAAGCACAATACTATGATAAAGCTAACTACCTTAGCCCTGTGTTAATAGTTTCAGTTGCTTCTTCACATGATACTATGTTATAAACAAATTTTTAATTTTTTTCAACAAGTTGATTTATGAAAAAATTATTTAGGATTTTTACCAGATTTCTTAATTGAAAGGTTATAATTTAAAATTTGAATTGAAAACAGAAAGAGAACATAAAACTATTAAAATATTTACTCTATTTTCTTAATAAAAGATTGTTTTGAACAAATTATATAGTTCTTGACATTGTAAGTAAACTTCAATTGTTGTTCTTGATTTTATTTTTATTTTTATTTGGGGGGAATAGACAGGGTTCTCATTCTATTGCCCTTGTTAGAATGCAGTGGCATCATCATAGCATTCTGCAAACTCAAACTCCTACACTCAAGTGATTCTTTTTCCGAAGTCTCCTTTGTAGCTGGGAATACACACACAGACTACCATACTCAACTAAATTTTTATTTTTTTTGTACAGACAGGATCTGGCTATTTACCAGGGTGGTCTCAAACTCTTGGCCTCAAGTGATTCCTCCCCCTAGCCTCCCAAAGTGCTAGAATTATAGGTGGAAGTCACTGTATCTGACCCTTATCTTAATGGAAAAGCAAGTATCTAATGTACTGAATATTAATATGAAAGCAATAGAAAAAACTACATGCCCATATGACAGTAAAACACAGCATATTCAATTGGCTGAGTAGCAATGGGGGGAAAGGAGTGTAGAGGGGATCCGTGAGCTCTCACCTAATGTGCACAATGTGAAGGTGTCCAGCACACCCCTAGGATGAAGAGATCAACTACAACTTGAACTTTACCTTAGAAACACAAACAAAATAACCTAATCTTTTGTATCCTTAGATTAATCTGAAATAAAAAATAAAAATAAAAGAGGAAATAAAAAGAAAGACACATTTGATACAAAGAAAAAAAGAGCATTTATTAACATTTTCTTTGAAAATCTCACTGATATTTTCAGGAGCAGACATTGTAATTTTAAATTACCTTTTCATGAATAAAATGACTCAAAATAACATAATCATTTAATTATCTTTGATAACATTGAATGAAACAAAAGGTTCCCCATCATCATTTTCTGTTCTGTCTGTGTAACTTATTGAATAAGAATAAATTGTTCTTTTTATAACCTTTAGTAACTCTACACAGCTTTAATAATAGAATTTTGTAAACATTTTTGTGCACAATATTTTCGTAGTATTTAGATTACATTAACTTTATAATTTGAACAACTACTTATTACATTTAAGTTGGACACATTTTTTCTTCTTTTTTTTTTCTGAGGATAGTTTATTGAGTCATAATTTACACATAGTAAAATCCACCTATATTATATATATATATATATATGTATATAGATCTAAGAGTTTTAAACGATGCTCAGTTACATAACCACCAATATAATCGATATAAAATATACTTCCATCACACCCTTTTTAATATCCCTTTGTATGTATCCTCCCCTACCCCTCCTTTTTGGCAACTGTTTATTAGATGTATGGTCCTATGATTTGCCTTTTCCAGAGTATCATAAAAATTAAATCATAGAGTAAGTGGGGTGTTTGATTGCTTCTGGTAACTCCAAAATGTTAGCCACAGTTATCTACATATAGTGTAATTTATTCAAGACAAAAGAGAAGTTCAGTGCTACGGCTTGAGGAGCGTGGTTTGGAGACTAGAGTCAAAGGCAAATAAAGCCTGAGTCCTCTATAAGATTGTGGTTTGCTAAGCCAATCTTGTATCTCTCCTCTGTTAGACTCCTCATTATATGAAATATACTCTCTTATAGTATCAGCCATTTTTACTTGGATGTCTTATCACTTGCTCAAATGAAGAATGAACTACAAATAAAAGAGGGCATGCAAAGAATATGAAGAAATAGAACAAATATTTTTCAAATATTATTTTATTTACCTGGAGATAAGCAACATTTAAAGATATGTGAGAACTACTTAAAACTCAGTTATAGGAAAACATAATATGAAAGTCAGCTCCATCTTTTCAAGTTTCTTTTTTTTTTATGTAACTTTTACTCTTTACCTTTACTTCCTCAATCCATTGGCATTTCATAAAATTACAAGAATTTCTTCTTAGCAGAGTTGGGATATCAGTGATAAATAGTTTCCTTTAACACATCCTGGAAATATGCCCTCTGTTATCTCTATGTAATCTCTTTGTTTCCATAATGGACAAATTGTACTACACTGCTTAGAACAAATCATGCAAAACTAATTTTATCAAAGTTTTGATTAAAGTTTTGAGATCTAAAAAATTCCTTAGAAATACATATTCATTCAGGCTATTATGAGAAAGATAAAAGATAACAAGTGTTGGCAAGGGTGTGGAGAAAAGGGAACCCTTAGATACGCTCAGTGAAAATGTAAATTGGTACATCTGTCATGGAAAAAGAGTATGGAGAGTCCTCGAAAAAATAAAAATAAAGTTATCATATGTTTCAGCAATTCCACTAGTGGGTATATAGCAAAAGGAAATAAAAGCAGTGTTTTAGAGGAGATACTTTCACGCCCATGTTTATTACAGGGTGATTTATAATAGACAAAATACAGAACCAAAGGATGTGGATGGACTCCTCAAAGGATGAATGGATAAAGAAACTGTGGTATCTACGTACACAATGAAATACACGTACTCTGCAGTCTTTAAAAAGAAGGAAATCCTGCCTTGTGTGACGAGATGGATGAACCTGGAGAACATTATGTGAAATGAAATAATCCAGTCACGGAAAGAAAAATACCACATGACCTCATTTATTTGTAGAATCTAAAAAGGTTAAAGTCACTCAATAAGAAAGTGGGATGGTAATTACCAGGGTCTGGGGATATGGGGAATTGGGATGATTTGGTCAAAGGGTATAAGAGGAATAATTTTAGGAGCTTTATTTTTACAGGTATGTCAAGGTTGCTATACTTATAATAATATATTTTACACTTGAAAATTTCCTTAAAAAAGTAGATTTTGTCTTAGGACAAAATAATAAGTGTATGAGTTAATGTATATATTAATTAACTTGACTTAGCTACTCTACAAAGTATACATATGTCAAAATGTATGCCATGAATACCTACAAATTTTACTTGTCAATTAAAAAAAAGAAATGTATATTCATTCAACAGAGAATTTACCGATGTTTTTCATATTAAACTTGAGAAAAATGTAGTAAATTTTGGTTTTTGTTCATTGCATAATTGTAAGAGCAGCAAGCAATGCTCTGATTCCTTGCTTACATAGAGGGAGATTTCTAAAGGCTTTATGTTTTACTGTTTTCTCAACCATTTCTTTTAACATGAAACCTTGTAACATGCTTCTAAAGAAGAAATTGAATTTAAGCTTATGCAATTCATAACTGCCAAAATAAACACAGATAAACACACAAAGCAGCATAAAACCCTTCATAGAATATTAAAGTCTGTTTTAACAGAAATAGTATTTTAAAGTGTGAACATACAAGGCCAAAAACCCACATACCAAAAAATCCAAAAGGATTTTTTTTAGCAAATATACAATTTCTTGCATTTAGTATCTAAATTAATTACTCAAATACGGATGGAAAAAACGTAGCTTGAGGGAGTTTCTGAAAAGGGGATACCAGGATTTTGTTTACCCTAAACCTATGTCATCGCATAACTTGTAAAAATATGTAAAATGTTATTGTATATATGGAAATCCAATTTCCATATTGTGGTAAGAGGTTGACTGTCCCTAATGGATGAATCTGAAGAATTTTTCATTCATTAGATACTTTTCAATTCTGAGTGCCATAATCTAAAAAATAACCAGAATTTATAGTGTATTGAAAAAAGTATCAACTTGGTTATATCTTCATACTTCTCATTTAGACAAATCCAGGAGTTTTTGTTTGTTTGTTTGTTTGTTTTTGTTACATTGAATCTGTTTAATCTGACTGGTGTTCTATTTATCTTCTGAGGGTGTAGAGGTCAGAAGCAGAAGCAGCACCAGAGACACCTTTCTGTCGACCTTGAACTCCAGTGCTATAGAGGGGGTCATCTGACAGGAACGGCAGTCAGCCTCGGAAGGCTACACACTACAAGGAACTGGGTTCTTCCAAAAATCAGTGACTTTGGAAGAGGGTCCGAAGCCTCAGATAGGATCAGAACCCTAGCTGACTTCATTGTAGTCACGTGTCAAGGGGATGGTAGCTTTAGTTACAGCGCAGCTTTGCTACACCCAAACACGTAACCCAGGAAACTGTGACATAATAGACTTGTGGTGTTTTAAGCTTGTAATTGTGTGGTAATTTTTATACTGCAGTAGATAATAAATACAGTTTGGTGAAAATTGCCAATTCATTCAGTAGTTCATTGATACACTCATTTAGTATTTAACAATTATCTGTCATCTACCAGGCATTTTGCTAGAAACAAGATGGGAAAAGATTATATAGTCCATTCTCCACTTTTAAGAGGTATAGAGAGTAGAACAGAGGAGAGAGATGAGTTACGTAGTCATAATTATGAAAACTGAGCTATGGGCATTCAAGTAAGAATAAGACCTTACCCTATCTCCTAGGTTCTAGAGTTAGCATGATGTTTAGCCAGAAATTGGAGATTAATTGGAAAGAACCTTCTACATACAGAGGAAGGTATAGTTGCATGGCTACTCATTAGAACAAAATCCTACTTCCATGGTAGCCTGTTTCCAAGAGACAATAAATAAACTTCTATAAAATAGAAATTTTATATTGTTTTTGCTTTACACATAGACTCTAGTACATTACTATAGAAAGTACTTACTATACAAAGTACTTACTATACAACTAGACATATAAGTGAGTGAATCATTGATAACACAGGAAGAAGTGAATGGAAATCTATAAGAAGGGCATTTCTCTCCTTAGATTTGCCCACACATGAAGTTGACTTCCCCTTATTGAATAGCTGGATCCCAATTACTTGAAGTCTAAACAGATAATGTATGATCGTCACTCAAGAGTGTTGAAAATATAGTAAGAAGCCTCTTAAATCAATTCTGGTTTTCAGCATCTGCTTACTCTTAGGAGTGATAAATATAGAAATCATGATAGAGTGATGTGCCTTTATGAAAATCATAAACAGTAGCTGGAGAAAGAGAACTGTCAGAACACACGGGACTTGGGCCAGAATAGGATGATTTGCAATATAGCAATAGCACAGAAATATAAAAGACCATTTTTGATAGAGAAAAAAAAATCAGAGTATTTTACCTTAACAGGGTTTAAATAAAACAATACATATAAAGAAATGAGGAATTACCTGTATATAAGGAATGTTATTTCAAAGTACTATTTCTTAGCTTTCTGAGCTTCTTTCTCAGAAGAAAAATTGCTTTCTAGATGTATAAATAATTTGAATGTTGCATGATCCTCAGAATTCAAAGAATGTCCATTGCCTCAGTCTCAACACATGACTTTTTCCATTTTCATTCAATCTCAGATTTTAGACTGAAGGTGCAAAGGTTAGGCACAAGTTCTGCAACCTTAAACAATGATGGGTCAGCTTTTCGGGTGGAAACTTTCTTTCTTTCTTTTTTTTCTTTTTTTAAGAGACGGGGTCCTGTGTGATGGCATAATCATAGCCCACTGTACCTACCAGCTCCTGGACTCAAGTGGCTGAAACATTAACAGATATTTTTCTGGCTTAATCACCAATGTAGATAGTTATATATAGGTATTGAAAGATTCAACCAGACCAAGATGATTTGATTACATGTAAGATCAAAATCGGTCATCACTTATTTAACAATCTTCTCTTAGATTGTTAAATAAGTTCATTCATTTCTGAATGTTTAAAGGAAGTGTTAGATGATAAGTTAAATGCATATTTTCATTATTGCTTAGGCATTATATTTTATCAAAGATAGTTCACACTACAATTTGGAATAACAATGATGTAAATATGAAGGATATCATGCACATCAAAAGAGAAAAAAATTTGACTTATATAAAATGTACTCAATCTCTCTGACTCAAAGTCTGTCTTTGGTAATAAAAACAAGTGTTAGCTCCTTAAGAGAAAGAGATTTGACTTTCACAGTTACTGTTAAGATGCTAGAGCTTAGTATAGTGTTTGCAAAGTCAAAGAATTTATAATATTTGCTGAATACATTGGTGAATTCATAAAAAGATGTTTTGTAATTAGACTGTTCAAAAGAGTGGCCTTTTAAAAATAAACTTATCTTTTCAAGCACTCAAGTAGATTTGTTATTTAAAATGTTTTGAATACAATTCCTATTTCATTGCAATAAATAAAAATTATGTGTATTTCATTATTAACCTAACTTTTCACATTTTGTACACAAGCACTGGGATTATATTGTTATAAGCGGTAATACAATTATACTGATGACCAATATAAGACAATAATAGAGCAAAGCAAAATTGTTCGGTTAAGCAACTTTTAATCTTACAAATACTCACATCATTAAGCCTAGCATAAAGTAGAAAAATATCAGTTAACTCCTGGCAAATTTCTGGACTGCAAGCCCTCAACAAAATGGAGTAAGTCTGGTTCACTCCCAATATAAATGGGAAAATACTAACTTCTTACTTGACTAACTGTCCTGAGAAATGTACCAGGAAATACCAACTGTCCCTGGAATGACCTTTAAGAAATACCAGGTGGGGAAAGTACTGAAAGAAATGTTTATGATGTATGACTAACTAACTGCAAAATTCTGCTTCTATACACTGCTTGCTTGCTACCTTACCTGGATGCACCTGGCATCCTGTGTGCCAACCAGGATGCAAACCAAGCCCTAAAAACACGACCCCTTAAGCACTCAGGGCTGCTCTCAGAAACTCCATCGCTGGCCGGCTCATCAATAAAATAACTCTTCTTTAAATTTAACTTGTTTGAGCTAAAATTGGGTTATAGCTTTCATATAAATTGGTTTCATAGTAGGGCTGAGTACATTGGATACTTTTTCTTCCATTCTTTTGATACGTTGCTAAGAAGAATATGTTCCAGTTCCATCCATGTAAACATGAAAGGGGTAAAGTGGAGGACGGGTGGAAGGAGGGTAATCAGTGTGACCATACCTACGGTGCATCTTATAAGAGTATATGTAAAATTTACTAAATGTAGAATATAAATGTCTTAACATAATAGCTAAGAAAATGCCATGAAGGCTATGTTAACAAGTTTGATAAAAATATTTCAAATTGTATATAAAACCAGCCCATTATACCCCATGATTGCACTAATGTACACAGCTATGATTTAATAAAATAAAATAAATAAATTTAACTTGTTTGGCAGTGTAGTCTTTGTGGAACTCCTGGGCACAAAAACATAACTTAATCAGCTTTACTTTAGATAAAGAAACTGAGAAAAATAGGAATGATTTATATTAACTTTCAGTAATGTTAAAAGTAAAATGCTGATTAATGTGACTGTTATGATACCGCCCAGAGAATTGCAACTGTTCTCACAATTTTTACATTGCATAAACTGAATGGCATAATTTAAAATGTTTTATTACAAAATTTATATCACTTAATCTCCAGGAAGCATAATGTGGAGATAAGATAAACTGAAAATCAGTATTCATAAAATTGAATACAGGGTCAACAAATCTTTCTAATTGAAATAATTGAAATAATCTTGCTTAATTATTATTTGAAGTGAGCTAATGCCTGGAAATTATATTTTGTTAGCATCAGAGACTGTAAATTATTTGCTTGGCAAGGGTCATGAAATTAATAATCATTAGAAATTATTTTTTAGGTAATTCTAAACATTTAGTACACATTTTATCTGCTATAATTTAATTATGTAAAATAAATTTCTCAGAAAAACTACAGCATAGTATTTTCTATAACTATATTCAAATATAGGTCTGTAAAATAAGATATATAATAATTAAAAGAAAATTATGCATTTTTTATAATAGAAAATATTTAAGTGCCTATGTTCAGAATATGATTCTTGCTGTTCATATAGCTTTCTCCATTGGTATTGTAGATAAATATCATACTTGTTTTTACTCTTACTTAATTAGGATAAAATACAAACAAAACAATAATTAAGGAATAAAAGGATTAAAGTGACTTCAAATATTTGCTACAATCGCTGTAGGAAACAGTTGTGTGAAATTCATACTGTAGTCGACACAACTTTCCCATAGAATAGTTACAACTGAAGAGAGAAGCGGTACTACCATCAGAGGAAGAGTTCATGGTGCTTAGTCAAGTTCAGTCAGGATATAATTTGGTGTAGTCACCCTGTTTATTCAAGTATAATAGCCTCATTTTTGTGAGGGTCAACGTAGGGTCCTTCCTAGACTTGACTTTTCCAGTGTTGAGCAGTTAAGAAATATTTGCTGACAAGATACAAACTCCAAAGGTACTAAGCATAAGAATAAATGTTCCTAAACATACTTGTATAAAAACTAAAATGGTATGTACTTTCTAACTAAAGTTGGAAATCAGATAATTATGTATGGTGTTATTCATTTTTTCCCTTATGGTAGCATATACATGAAAAACCAGATAAGCCTTAGGAATATTATGAATAATAATATTTATAACAGAGTCCATTTTTCGTTTTTTGAGTGGCAGACACATGCCATGAGAACTGAGGCTACATAATCCTTACATCAGGCATGTAAGTTAAATGTAAGTGCCTTCCCTTTGTGGATGGGGAAAGTGACTGAAAGAGGGTAAGTAAATTTCCAGATATTACAGAATAGCAGGTAACAGAGATAGGATTTGAGCTCAGGAGTGGGTGTTTCCACAGGCCACGACATTTTCTCCAAATGCATCTGAATATTCAGATTGTTTACAGTAAAAACTGCAATGAGGTCTAAGTGATAGTCAGAAATACTGAACAAAAATGATTTTGAAAATAATACATCTAATTCATACAGTTTTAAGTGTCACTCAGTATCTTAGTGGAAATACCTGCATTCAGGAATAAATCTACCTTCTGCTGAGTCTTTTCTCAGAATTTTACATTTTCTTGAATTATATTTGCATTATAAATATAGATATTGTTGTATTTTCCATAACAGTGACAGTGAGGATATGTTTTTACAAAGAAGAAAACAATCATCCACTTTCAAAGTTTTCAATGTGCTCCAAGTATTTTGATGGTTATCATCACTTACAGTTACATTTTGTATAGGATATACAGTTTTTTGTTTGTTGTAAGTGTTAGGCATGAAACAAGAACAAAATGTTCTGGTTTTGACCTGAAATGGATAAGACCCTTAAGCTTCCACATACATGTTAGCCAGAAGGAATTAGTTACAACTTGAAGTTCAGAAAAGAAGTCTGAATGGAAAATACTGAATTGGGAATCACCAGAATTGTGTGGCAACTCAAGCCACCTTCACGGATAGTCATGCTGCAGCAGTGGAGAGTGAGCAGAGACAAAGCCAGACGTTGAGAAACAGTAACATTTGAAGGGCTGCTGGGAGAGGGATTCACTTGGAAAGGTCAATATAGAAAAAGACATGAGAAATACTAAAAAAAGAGTATTTTTTTTTTTTTTTTGCAGTTTTTGGCCAGGGCTGGGTTGAACCCTTCTGGCATATGGGGCCAGCGCCCTACCCTTTTGAGCCACAGGCAACACCTGAGAAAAGAGTATTTTTTTTTTAATAAAGTTAAAATCTGTCAAGATGTCTACTGATTTTATAATGTAGAAGCTACTGATAACCTGGAAAAAAATATTTTGGAGGCATAGTTGGGACAGAAACTCAATTTCAGTGTGATAAGAGTAAGAGAACAGTGGACAAATTTTAGACTGGAAAGTTTAGGAAGCCATGCCAAAGGATTAATATAGGTGAAAAATTAACAAGCAAAAGGGGAAAATTGACATTATTTTTTAAAATTTATTTTCCTTATTTTTATGTCAAGGAGATGGAACAAATGTATAAGTCAAGGGAATATGTATTAGTAGAGATATTAAAGTTACAGCTGAGAGAAGCACTAAAAACACAGGAAGTTGCCTAAGAATTTAGGGTGTTTGAGGATGCAGTATCAGGTAGAAAAACTATATTTCAAAGCATATCTCTAAAATATAATTTTATCTTTTCTCCTTTTCTTCCTTCACCCAAAGGAATACTAATTATAATAATATAATTTATTTTTGTCTTTAGTAGAATTAACGAAGTAGAGCCTTTTCCTGTGATAACCAAGGAAAAGCCAAAAAGTAAGTAATTTATCACATTTGTTATTCATCAAGACACTTGATAGGGATGGGGAAAAAGCTAAACAATATTTTATGCAGAAATGAGGATTACCTTCTAGGTAGGAAGTGATAGACAGCTTGCTAAATTAGGAGATTTTTTTCTTCCGTGTGTGTGGATTTAGATTAGCCCGTATCTCCACCTGAGTTTCCTTGGATGATATATTTGCACCTGGGCAATAGGTTCACTAATCAAAGAAATGAACATGCTTTCAACTCTTACATGTGGGAATAGCAATGGAGATGAATTCGTGGCCATCTTTAATGATGAAGTTTCAGAATTTATTCCACCACTACAACTCAACTCGCGGCTCCATTACCACCCAAGCCTTTCGCTCAATCTGACTCATTAATCTGCAGGACTTTGGTAACAAAGACCATCACTAATTGGGAAACCAAAGTAAAATTATTCTAGACTCAAATTGTGGAAAATGAATGGAGAAAATGGATTCAGCAATATTTACTCCTATGTTATGTAAATTGTTTATATTTCCCCCACCGATAGGTAAGGATTTCTCTGGCAAGATTTAATGAAAGATTCATTGAGAAATAGGAGAACAACCTCATGGCAAGGGACCTAAGTAAGACCTGGGTGGCAGAATGGTGGCACTCACCATCAAAATAAAGATCAAAGTTTTCCTTGAACTCCAGGGGAAACATTATTTTATAAAGAACTTATCCTTTTCTCTCCTGTGTTGGAATTAACTTTTAAAATGTGCCTATTGGTAATTAAATAGATCTTTCCTAGTTGTAGCCTTGGGGAATCTGAAGCAATAGAATAATATGTGGGAAAATGTTCTAATTCTGTCTGCTACCGGAACTTGACCAAACACAAATAGAAAAAAAGGGAATTATAAGTGATCGATATATTTGTAATCCAGTTGAGATTGACGTGTGAAGAAGATTGATGCGGATATCAAGATGAGACTGTGAGAATCCATGGAAAGAAGGGAAGAAATTTGTCATGGATGATCAAACCTGAAAACAGAAAAGTACTAAATGAGATAGATATGTTATGGTGGTAAAACCTGCATAGGAATAGGTACTTTAAATGAGGAACAATGGTTGGGAATTAACAGTATGAAGCTACTGCTAGGTTCATCTGCAAGTTCCCTGGTCCCAGGTTCCCAAGGACAAGAATTTTCCTTCCAGCTCCTTAGGGTGATCAACAGGTCAGGATTATGTAACAGATTACATCATAGTATACATAACAGGCTGCTTATATAAGAGTTTTTCCCTTTCTCCCATGTCTCTAATGCAGAATCCTTCATAAAAGCTCTACCCACATTATGCTAATTAGATGGCAATGAGTTTAAGGTTAGTTAAAAGTCAGGAGGGACTTTTTATTATGACTGTTCCCACTGGGGAACAGTTCCTACCTGCAATTTGGTTCCTACCTACAATTCAGTTCCTGCTCTCCATCCTTAGTCACTTCCTTGCCAACCATTTATCCTTCAACAGACCCAACTAACAGGTCCAACTTGTGGTTATTTGAGAATAAGAAAAGCAGAAGAAGAGTTACTTTTACTAATGAAAATAGTAAGAAAAATCATGCCTTCATGAAAATAGTAAGAAAAACCATGATTTCAAGAATCTAGGTTTCAGGTTAAGCCCAGAGGGGTAAGAAAATGATAATAAAAAATGATGACATAGATGTAGCAGGCAGAATAATGGCCTCAGAATCTGTGAATAAGTTACCGTAAATGGCAGAAAGGATTTTGGAAATACAACTGAGGTGGAAGACATAGAGCTGGGAAGATTATTCTGGATTATCCAGGTTACTCAGTGCAAGTCTCAGTATTCAAAAGCTGAAAATATTTCCTGGTTTTAGTCAGATGGAGTATGACTATAGAAAAAGGGTCGGAGAAATTTGACTTTGCTGGTTTTTAGGATGGAGAGAGCTGACTATGAACCAAGGAATGTGGGTGACCTCTACAAGATTAAAAAGGCAAGAAGCAAAGTCTCCCCTATATTCTCCAGAAAAAGAATGCAGCTCCTTCCTCATTCCTTAATTATAGGACCTCTGACCTCCAAACCCACAAGATACCAAACTTATGTTGTTTTAAGTGCTCACTTTATGGTACATTGTTAGGACAGTTACAGAAAAAATAATACATAGAGGAATTCATTTTGATGGAATGGAGAGAGGCATGGAGGAGAAGGTAACAAGGGGATAGTTGTGTCCATTTCACAAGACTATTTTGTGAATTAATGAGATTGAAATATATAAACCACTTAATAGTTCCTAGAAAACAACCTAATAGTTATTATTTAATTTTTCTAAAAGTTATTATTCAGTTTCTAAGACCTAATAGTTATTATTTAATTTCTAAGACCTAATAGTCATTATTAATTTCTTTTCTATTTATTGCAGGTCCTGTGAATCAAACTATGTGGCAAAAACTACTGATGAAATTCTAGAAAAATTATACATAAAACTTGTCCCATGTAGCTTATACTTAACTTTCTGAAAATAGAGTCAATTAGTTCTAGATAATTTAAAACAATCTTATAGTAAAATAAAAGAAGAATTGCAGAACTTTTCTCAAAATGTTTTGTTTTGCTTTTTTCCTCTACCCTTTGAATCTTAGTGTTGTTATTTTTGAAATGGAACTTTCATGTATTTATAAACCCTCGATTAGGACCAAATCTTCTACATCAAAGCAATTACCATGAAACATTTAAAAAATTTGGGTTTAATATTTTACTCTCTCGGTGTGTGTGTGCTCACATGCATGCGTGTCTGTCTTTAAAGGATTGAGCGTAGTTTGTGGTAAAAAATATAGCAACTATTCTTTTTCTTTTTTCTCTATTTTTAGCTCCATCCAGAGTGTTAATAGAGATGTAAGCAGCATTAGGTAATGTGAGCTTTTCACATTATTAGCAGTGGAGTCTGTTAAGCAACCCATTTATTTGTGGAGCTGCCATGGCTTCACAATTAAGGGGAAACACTAAAATCAAGGAAGTGTTTCTTAGTAATTTGTCGAGGATCAATTTAATTGTCCTTTGGCACTCAGTACTACTGAAACTCAATAAATAGTTCACTTGGAAGAAATGTGATGATGAGTAAAACCAAGAGAAAAACAAGATAGTCACTGTTAGTCACTATTCAGCTTTTGCCCCAAAGATGATGCTATCATGTGGTGCCTCAATTAAATGTTGCAGATTGAAATAATCCAAATATAAAAATAAAGATTCTAATTGTTTATTCAACTACACTCAACACATACTTAATGAGCAAAAATGATATTGTGTGAATGGCTATTTGTCTACATCCTGAATAATTTCTATGCCAAAGGATAATAATATTAGTAACTGTCATTTGTATAGTATTTTCAGTTTATAAAATATTATTTCTGTATTATTTTATTGGAAAATGTTCAAGTCTACTTAGAAATATAGAATACATGTATAAGATTGACTTTTTTTTTCTTTTTTTTAAATTAAATTATAGCTGTGTACATTAATGCAGTCATGGGGTACAGTGTGGTGTTTTCATATACAATTTGAAATATTTTCACCAAACTGGTTAACATAGCCTGCATGTCATTTTTTTAGTTAAGACTGATTTTCTTAAAAGTATAGGGAAACTGTAGGAATACAAGAGACTTATCAGTGATTTTGTCTGGTTAGTTACTAAATGATTTAACTGAAGATGAAAAATCTGAATTATGCTGTAAAGTTGGACAAGAAATTAAGTGGTAAATTCCATTACTTGGTAAATAAAATGAGTTTGGGTATTTCAAATAGCTAAATCATAGTGGACTTATTTTTCTTAATCAGTGTTTTTTTTTTCTTCAAATTTATACAGTAGTATAAGTAAAAATAAATAAATTTGCCTGGGGGAAAGAAAGGAAGCCGATAGATTAAAACTTTTTTTTTTTTTTTATTGAATAGTAACTGTGTACATTAATGCACTTCTGGGGTACAGTGTGGAGTTTTCACAAACAATCCGAAACACTTCCATCAAACTGGTTAACATAGCCTTCACGTAATTTTCTTACTTATTGTGTTAAAACATTCATATTCTACTCATAGAAAGATTCACTTGTACCCTTGTAAGATGAACCACAGAAGTGTGGGGGAGGGCACCTGTGGCTCAAAGGAGTAGGGCACTGACTCCATAGGCCAGAGGTGGCAGGTTCAAACCCAGCTTCAGCCAAAAACAACAACAACAAAAAAAAATTAATGGTGGAAAACATAGTTAGTCTTCCTTTGTCTTTGTTTACATTTTTTATTGACAAGTAAAAACTATATATGTTTTTAATATACAAAAAAATTGTATATATATTTACAACGTGATGTTTTAATATATAGTATACATCAAAGAGAATACCATCATGGAATGGCTAAATCAAGCTAATTAGCAAACATATTACTTCTCATATTTATTTTTTTGGGGAGAGATGCCAAATCTACTCTCAGTAATTTTGAAGTTGATAATATATTGTCATTAACTACTAATCAGCATTTTCCATGGATAACTTGAATTCAGTGATTTTAAATGTATAATTCAACGAGTGTGAAAATCATGATATAAAATATTATCACCACTGCAAAGTGTTTTCTCATGCCCTTTTGTAGACAACCCCTTCCTCTCTGCCACTCCTGGTAACCATTATTCTGTTTTCTTAATATTATAGTTTTCCCTTTTCCAGAATGTGAAATAAATGAAGCATAGAATTTTTACTCATATACATAGTTTTTAAATTAGTATTTGAGTTTCATCAGCATTGTTGAATACATTAGTAGTTAATTGCCTTTTTAGCTGTGCAAAGTTCCATTGTAAGGATATAATATAATTTGTTTAGAAGTTCACAAGCTCATAGGCATAAAGGTTTATTTTCAGCATCTGGATATTAGGAGAGAGAGAAAGCCTTCATGTGAGCATGTCCTTTGATTTACCTTCAGTAAATCCTTAGGAAAGGATTCCTGGGTCTTATAAGAAACTGCTGAAGTGTCCTGCAAAGTTCCAATACCACTCTGCATCCTTACCATCAAAGTGGGAGATAGTTCTCTACATTTTATTGTCACCAACACTTGACATCCAGTATTTGTTATTCTGCCTGACACTTAGTGTTATCTTATTATGGTTTTACTTTGATTTTCCTAATGGCTAATAAGCATCATTTAATCTCCTTATCTCTCAATCATATATATTTTTGTGGAAATGTCTTCTCAAATTTTTGCAGATATGTCTTTTATATTGAATTGTCTACTTGCTGAGTTGAAAGCAGTATATATTCCGGATGGGTGTCCTTTTGAAGAATATGTACACAAAACATATATCTGATAGTTTAGTATTTGCCTTGTGTAATAGAGTTTGCTATTGTTTTAAATGCTGTCTGATCCTGTTTTGAGGTCCCGCCTGGAGGCATCTCTGCTTCTCTTCTTGAGCGGCTGATTATGTTCATGTGACAATCATTTCCTTTCCTTTACTCTCACTTTGGAATCACTAGGCACCTGCACTAAATTGTTCCAGAGTCTGTCAGGTACCAGACAAGTAGGGATGACACCTATCCCCAGAGCCAGTGAAAGTATTCAAATCAGCCAATGCACAAGGAGTCTGTGCCGCCCAGCTAATCCTATCAGGCTTGCCATACACAAACAGCCCCCTACAGCTCCAGCAACATCTTACCACACATAAACGGCACCCTGTACCTCATAGCAACATTAGGAAGTAGGTGTTATGATCACATCCCAGTTTTTTCAGATGAAAAATGTGAAGCCTGGACAATTTATATATTTTTAGTCACCAGTGCACAGTGAGTTCAGGAAGTTTCTGAACCACTCTGGATATTTTCTAAGTTCCAGAATGTCTAGTTTGAATAAGCATATTCAGAGATGCGAAAAAATCCCTACACTGGTTCCTTGACCAAGGAAGGGGATTATAGCTACAAGAATAGCCAAACAGAAGTTACTAACACTGCCTTTACGTATCAAAAAATAAAGCAAATTCAATACTGCATTCCCAGAGGCACTGCAGACGTTAGTCTTCTCACCAAGGGCAAAGCTAATGCAAGGATGGTAATGTCAGTGCTATGGCCATCTACCTTGCCTATTTGACCTGTGGGGAAAAGGAGCATGACAGTGAATAATTATGAACGCATTTTGGTTTTGATTTCAACTGCAGCTGCTGTTCCAGATGTAGTTTTGTTCCTAGAACAAGTCAACACATCCCTGGCTCAGGGTGTGATCTCATAAACAGTCTTTTCCATATACTTGTTTATAACAGACAACAGGGAATAGTCTCCTTCAGAAAGGTCGGTGACACGCGCATAGGACTATAATTATGTTCTAACTACAAGTTAGAATGCAACATAGTGGGACCTTGATCAGCTAATCTGTTATGCTGATGCTGGTCCATTATAATGATGCCAGCATGGTCATTGGACCAGGAGAGTCAAATGTTACTACTCCTTTAGAAATCTTGCTAAAAAAGCAAATGGAAACCGAAAGACCAAACTACACAAGCCAAGAGTAAATCCCACAGAAATGTAAACATCTGTAACCTCACTGAAATTTCTAGGTATCTAGTTATCTAATCATCTGGGGCATGTTCATTCATTCCTTACAAAGTAGAGAGGATCATTTGCTGCATCTGCTTCTCCCACAACTGAGGCATCGCATTGCTGATGGACTTACTCGGCTTCTGGAAGCAACGTTTCCCTCATTTGGCTGTGTTACCCCAAACTAATTACCAAGTAACCTAAAAGATTGTCCCTTTTTAGTGGCATTCAGAATAAG
This sequence comes from Otolemur garnettii, assembly GCF_000181295.1. NCBI lineage: Eukaryota > Metazoa > Chordata > Mammalia > Primates > Galagidae > Otolemur > Otolemur garnettii. Next base: position 16,596,845 of record NW_003852399.1, read on the forward strand.
AAAAGAAGCTGAAACAAGGATGAGGGTACAAGCTGTTTTGTCCGTGGGTCGTATGATCTGCATGTTGGAAGGTGTTTGAAGTATCTTTGATGGTTAGAAATACTACATGGAACTTTTGGCAGGTCCTAAAAGTGAATTGTAACACAGAACTTGGAGATTTTGAAACAGTGCTGTGGCAGCCTCTCTGCATCACCGTTCTTTTGAGATGCAGCTTCTAGCTTGCTACTGGCCTCATAGAGATTGAAACTTGACCATCATGAACTGGATGTTTCCTAATCTACCAAGTTATGATATCGGGTGTGTAGTATGCCTACATCAAATGGAAGTGTGTATTCAGGACTGCACACAAACAAGCCATCATGCCACAAATACTCTGCATGAGAAAACGGCCTAGGTGCCTACTCCTGACAAATTGCCTTTTCTCTTTCAACCACTCCCGTGACCTGAAAAGGAATCCCCATAACCCGCTGGCTGAGTGATAAAATAAGTGCGGTGGATCTGCATAATATGTTGGCAATATCCCAAAATGGGTGATGTCAGTGTTACTACAGCCCCACTGAGGGGTGGATCTGAAGGATGAAAGGACAGGCTGTCTCTCCGCTGGACAGAACTGTGAGTAGTGCGTCTGGTATTTGCTTTGCCTAAAAGCAGTTATGGCTAGAGATATGATCTACATGGGTTTGGGTCTATCGGTATGAAGATCTGGGACTTAGGACAGTACAAGTCAAAGATAAATAACAAGGTCTGAGGGGAGGTGTGTGGATGGACCGCTCTGAATGGCCATAATATGTGAAGATATCTGTGTCTCCTGTGACGCTGCCCAAGGAGCAAACTAAGCAGTGAGAAACTTTAGTAACTGGAAGACAAAACCCATTTTATGAATATCTGTTATCTATCTTCCCAGTAACCCTCGTGCTAAAACATAGTGAAACTCTTTTATTTAAACAAGAGGATTATTTTTTCCTTCCCTCTTAGTTAAGAGGCTATTGTCTAGTTGCCAATAGTTCTTTTACAACACGTATAATTTTTAAGTAGATTAGTTTTTTCCATATCCACTATCTTTTCTTAAAATTCTCATTACTTTGGAGTGGCACCTGTGGCTCAGTGAATAGGGCTCTGGCCCCATGTACTGAGGGTGGCAGGTTCGAACCTGGCCCCAGCCAAACTGCAACAACAAAAAAAATAACCTTGCGTTGTGGTGGGCACCTGTCGTCCCAGCTACTCAGGAGGCCGAGGTGATAAAATCACTTAAGCCCAAGAGCTGGAGGTTGCTGTGAGCTGTGACACAACAGGACTCCACCAAAGGTGACAAAGTGAGACTCTGTCTCTAAAACAAATAAAATAAAGTAAAAATATAAATTTTTCATTACTTTGTTCTTTTCATGTATACCTTGGGAAACTCTTCATATTATTATCTAAGTTTATACTCCATCATTTCTGCCTTTTATGGCCTCTCATGTATCTCAATTCTGTTACACATTTTTTATTTTTTCATTTAAAATTACGTTAAATTTTGTACATTTTCTAACATTTTTAAAAATTTATTTATTTCAAAATATTAAGGTGGCACAAATGTTTTGCATGGTGCTTAAGTCAGAGCATTTAGTGTGTTCTCAGAATAATGTGCATTGTGCCCCGTAAGTCTTTGTCCCTTCCCCCCTCTAATCACCACTCTTCTTGGCTTGCAACGTCTTTTACATCCCCTTGTGCACACACGTAACCATTGCTTAGTTCCCATTTATTAGTGAGAACAGCAAAGGCAATAATCAACAGTGTGTAGACAGCCTACAGAATGGGATAATATGTCTGAAAACTATACGTCTAACAAAGGGCTATTATCCAGAGTCTACTAAGAATCCAAACAAATCAGCAAGAAAAAATAACAACCTTAATAAAGTGGGTGAAAGACAGGAACAAAAATTTTTTCTTGTCTTGTCTCTTTTTCTTTTTTTTTAAGAGAACAGAGAAATGGCCAACAAACTATGCAAAAAATGAAATGCTAGCAAGATTTGGTAGTGCATGCCTGTAGTTCCAGCTACTTGACAGCTGAGACAGGAGGATCACTTGAACCCAGGAGTTTGAGGTTGTAGCAGTGAGCTCTGATGACACCACTGCCACTGGGTCTATTGTTATGATGGGTCTACTCTAGCTTGGGCAACAAAGAAAAAGAAAGATCAAGCCAAACAAAAAAAAAAAAAAAAAAGGAGAAGGAGGAAGAAGAAAAAGGGGACTATCAAAGATACAAAAAAAAAAAAGAAAGAAAGAAAAAGTTTCACATGACTAATTATCAGAAAAATACAAATAAAAAACCACAATGAGATACCACCTTAGCCCTACCACAATGGACATTATTAAAAAGTCAAAAAACAGTGGATGCTGGAGAGGATAGAGAGAGAAAGGGATGCATCTACACTGTTGCTGGGACTGCAAATCAGCACAACCTCTACGGAAAACAGTATTGAGACTCCTCACAAAAATAAATGTAGACCTAACTGTTCAATTTGGCAATCCCACTACTGGCATCTAAACAAAGGAAAAGTCATTTTATCAAACATTTATCTCCCTTGCATATTTATTGCAGCACAATTCACCATTGCAAATTGTGAAATTGCAAATATCCATCAATTTATGATTGAATAAAGAAACTATGGTCTATGTAGAGGGTGCCCTAAAAAGTAAACACATTTTAGGAAAGGGGAAAAAAATTTGTAAATTTGTAACACTCAAGTCCTTTTGAATTCTGCAATTACAGGAGGTGCTCGACGTGACCGCATTCATCTTTTGTTATCAGCATATATTGAGCATTACAATTGTAATGCAGTTTTTTTCCCCTTTCTTAAAATGTGTATACACTTTGTTTGCACCCTCGGTATTTACCGTGGAGTACTACTCAACCATAAAAAAGGAATGAAATAACGTCTTTTGTAGCTACTTGTATGGAATTGGAGACCATTTTTTAAGTGAGGTATCTCAGGAATGAAAAGAAAAAAAACTCATGTTCTAACTAGTATTTTGAATATAATTTGGCCAACTTTCTTTGGTCTTGTTCTAATAAAACTATGACTTTTACATGCTAAAGAACATTACAAATAAATTTCTACTTAGTTGTATTTGTACATACAATTCTCAGTTGTGTCTGAGAACTCTTCAAGGTGGTGAAGAGCTTTGTGATCTGTTTTCTCTCTTCGACAGTAGCCTTATATTGACTTTGTTTTTCTTGTACTCATTCCTCATGGAGGGCACATTGGCGGAGGTGTAGTTTTTGCCAGTAAAAAGTCTAAGTATGTGGAACTGGGCTCTGATCGGATGCATATGGTTCAATTTTCAGATGCATAGTTAGAAAGATACTTCAAGTAGTTTCTTAGGATTCTTATACTGTAAAATGTTTAATCTCATATAAATAAAATTCTTGCCTTCTAAAATCAACATGATAGAAAATGAGGAAAAATCCCTCTAGGTACCATAGAAAGCATAGTGGGTGAATGCAGATTTAAATATCTTAAGGAAAACAGGAAAACTTATGATGGCATTTGGAAAAGAATAGAAGAATCTGATTCAAGAAAACCATAATTTCATATGCTGTTAAAATGACTATACATATAAATTTAGTAAGAATACATATAAAGGATCAAATTGTTGCTCCTATTTTGATCTCAAATCAAAACTTTGCTGTTTAACCAAATTTCAATCTAATTAGCAATCCTGGGTCTCATTTGTAGACTTTGTAATTCAGATTGTCTTTAGTTTTTAAGATTTTATTTCATAATATCACAGGGTTACAAATGTTTTGGACTGTTTTTGTACTGCTCGAATCAAAGACATAAATGTCCCCATCACCAGATAGCCAGATAGTGTACACTGTACCTATTAGACATGATCTCACCCATCCTCTCCTCTCCTCTCCCACCTGCTTGATTTCCATGGAGTTTCTGTGCACTTGAGTGCTGTTCCGTTAGTTCCAATGCAGTAGTGAGTACATGTGTTCCTCATTTTTCCATTCTTGCTATACTTCACAGAGAATAGTCTCTAGTTGATTCCAGATTGCTGCAAAAGGTATTAGTTCATTTTCTATGGCTGAGTGATACTCCGTGGTATACATATACCCCCATTTATAAACCCACTAAGTAGTTGATGGGCACTTGCATTGATTACATATCTTTTCTATTGTTAATTGTGAGGCAATAAATATTTTATTGCAAGTATATTTTTGATAAAATTATTTTCCCCTTTTAAGGAAATGCCCACTAGTGGGATTGCTGGGTCACATGGTAGGCCTGTTTTTAGTTCTTTTGAGAAAACTCTGTGCTGTTTTCCATAGAGTTTGTGCTAGTTTGCAGTCTCACTAACAGTATTTTCTCTTTGAATCCATGCCAGTGTCTATTGTTTAGGGACAATTTGATAAAAGCACTGGGTTTAGCTGATACCTCATTGTGGTTTTGATTTGCATTTCTCTGACCATTAGTGATGTCCGTTTTTTCATATCTTTATTGACCATTAGTCTATCTTCTTTTGAAAAGCTTCTGTCCATGTCTTTTGCCAGCTATTAACAGAGTTGTTTGATTTTTTTTCTTGCAGACTTTCTAGAGTTCTTTGTAGATTCTGGCTATTACCCCTTTATCAGATGCATGACATGTGAATATTTTCTCCCATTCTGTAGATTGTGTTTGCTCCTTAGATTGCCTGCATGCCTGTCTGGAATCTTTTTAATTTAATAAGTCCCAATTACTTATTTTTGTTGTTGCTGTGATTAGTCTTGAGGCTGCTTCTTCATAAATTCTAAGCTTAGGTCTATATACAGAGAAGTTTTTTCAACATTTTCTTCTGTAATTTTATGGTTTCATGTCTCAGATTTCTTTGAGTAATCTATCTTGAATTAATTTTAGTGAGTGTGGAGAGATAAGGATTCTGTTTCAGTCTTCTACATGGGGCTCTCCAGTTTTCACAGCACATTTTATTGAATAGAGATTCTTTCACCTAGTATAGATGGCTGTCTGTTTTATCAAGGAGCAGATGGCAACATGTGGATGTTCTTATATCTGGGTTCTCTGTTCCATTCCATTGCTCTGAGCCTTTATTTTTGTGCCAGTACCATTCTATTTTGATTACTATTGCCTTGCAGTATAGTTTAAGGTCTGGTAAAGTGATACCTCCAGATTCCTTCCTTTTGCTTAAGATAGCTTTGGCTACTCAGGCTCTTTTTTGGTTCCAGATGAAGCAGAGAATTATTTTTTCTACATCTGTGAAAAACAGCATTGTTATTTAATGGAGATTGCATTGAATCTGTAAATCACTTTGGGTAGCATGAACATTTTGTTAATGCTGATTTTGCCATTCCATGAGCACTATGTTTATTTCATTTTTTTTTTTCCAGAGACAGAATTTTACTTTGTCACCCTTGGTAGAGTGCCGTGGTGTTACAAGTCACAGCAACCTCCAACTCTTGGGCTCAAGTGATTCTTTTGCCTCAGCTTCCCAAGTAGCTGGGAATACAGTTGTGTACCACAACACCCAACTATTTTTAAAGACGAGGTCTTTCTCTGGCTCAGGCTGGTCTTGAACCCATGAGGTCAAGGCATCTTACCCACCTTGGCCTCCGAAGTATGCCATTTGTTTACATCATCTGAATTTTTCTTCCTTGGTGATTTGTAGCTTTTTCTTGTAAATATCTTTCATCTCCTTGGTAAATATATTCCTAGGTATTTTATTTTCTTTGTAGCTGTTGTGAAAAATATTGACCCTTCTATTTGATTCTCCACTTGGCTGCTGTTGGTGTATAGGAATGATGCCATTTTTATGTGCATTGATGTTATAACCTGAATTTTTGCTGAACTAATTTATCTATTCCACAGTCTCTGTGGTGGAGTCTTTGGGGTTTTCTACATATAGGATCAATCATCAGCAAACAGCATTGATTTGCCCTCCACTTTCCCCATCTGAATACACTTACATACCTTCCTAACACAAGATGATTCAGTTACGATGATTTGCTATACATCAGAGTGTTTATAGTTAACAACACTGCGTCATACACAAGGAAATTTGATAAAGGTGTGATCTCAAGTTAAGTGTTCTTAGGGAAATTTTAAAAAACATTTTTTTCTCATTCTTCTTTATGCTAATTTTAAATTGTTGGATCAATCACAAACATATTACAATATCAGAAAGCATATACCTTTTATTTGAATGGTAATCAAAGTCGAAAAATGCATGTGAGTTCTAAAATCCACTTTTATAAAAATCCAGTGTGAGTTCTAAAATCCACTTTTATAAAAAAAAGGCAGTCACGATTCTTGAATTTTATTAAAATCATGGGAAGTGAACTCTAAAAGAAATATTTCTTTTTAAAAATATGTTATTTTATGTGACATTAAAGACACATATGCTATATTACTAAGTCAAATAGTAAGGTATTATCTAAATGGAAAGAATTTGCATGACTTTCAGAATAACTTAGAATTTTATACATTTGTCTATTAAAATGTTTTATGCTCTCTTATAACAAGAATTTCTAAATTTCCTTTAAAAATATCTCACAAATATTCTATCAATTCATTAATTTTCCTTTCTCTGATGGGTGAATTTTTTTTTTGCTATTCACAATGTACTGATTGTTTTTAAGGTAAAAATCCTTTCATATTGGCAAATGACATTTTCTTCCATAATTTTACAGGTATATTTTTCTTTCTCATATAAATTTGTAATGGTCTTTTACATATTTTGGCTATCTGGTATGTTTTAAATATGTTCTTACCCTTTTTTTTTTAATTTTATTCATGATATCTTTATACACATAAATTTCATTTTTCTTCTTGACTCTGCCTGTTGAATTTAATACCCTTTGTCTTGGGGATTACTTTAAATATTGCATTTTAAACATTTAGCATAGTTTCTGTTGCAGAGTGGGTATTGAACTCCTAGTTATTAAAATAAAGTGCTGAATATTGTATTTTATTTGAGCCACAATTACTACTTTTTAAGCAACTGGTGATAACTCTAAATATTATGTTAACTAATTAGAGTTAAGGAGAACTAGTAATTTATCATGCAGAATCTCAGATATTACACGCAATTCTTGTGACTTCCTGTAGATATTAAAAATAAATAACATATTTAGTGCCATGATTGGACAAGATGATCTTTTAAAAGCTGTGTTCTTATACTGCATATCTCAGTGTCATTCTGATGATGTGCTACCTGGACTTTCATCTTTCAATTGGCATCTATTTGACAGCAATGGACACCACTTTTTCAAATTCTAACTCCCTTCTGCATCTAATTCAAAGGCATTACCTCAGTTGAAATGTTTTAAATACTTCTGCCTGTAACAGCAAATGAGAACAGTAAAATTCATACACAAACATATATTTATTTACTAGATAATTGGTTCGCTAAATTAAAACAATAGATTTCTTATTAAAATTTTTCATATTGTTTTTATTGGTACTATTTAATCTTAAAAAAAGTGTAATTTTTCATTTTTATTGATGCTTATAAAGTTCCAAAATGAGCAAAGTATATTTTCTTAAAATATGAGCCAATAGTTGAGAATTATTCAAATAAAAAGCAAACATGTAAACATATCTCATTGTTGATGTGCTGGCAGACAGAGTTATGGGATAAATTGTGATTATAATGAAGTCAGAGTAATACAAATTTTAAAAATGATCCCACCTTCAGCAGATTGCTAACCACTGCATAAATTTCACAACCAGTAATTCACTTTCTCTCAACTCAAAACCAGAAAAATAACCTAAAACAGAGTGTAGGAAAAGGAAATTAACTCTCTGTAACTTGTTGCAAAAAGTCATTATTTCAGTTCTTATTCTGTTATAAGTTTTTTTTTTTTTTTAATTCTCGCTGTTCAATTTAAATAGAAAGTAGAAGCAATTTGCTGCATTGGAAAGTCAGAGGTAGGAGAAACCACTATTTGGTTTTAATATGATTTGATTTTATAGGTTTTAACTTTTAGCATAACCTTTGGTATCTTTCAATTTCTGTGAATTTTAGTCCTTCATTTGTTCAATGAGGCTAACAATATCACTTCTTCTGTTACACAGGGTTAATGTTGGGACTGGAGTATAGACTGTGTTTAAAAGTCCTCTGTAATTTGTACATGATAGATACAAATTGATATCTGGATATAATAGTAATAGTTAACCTTTACTAAACACTTACTGTATATAAGCCTTGCAAGTATAAAATAATTAATTTTTATGATAACCCTTTAAAGTAACTGTTTTTATCACATGTGATTTAATGTGAGATTTAAGATGAGAAATACTGAAGCAGAGAGATTGCAATTGCCCCATATTATATAACTAGTCAAAGGTGAAGCTGGGATTCAGTGCAAGAAGGCTGAGAGCCTGTGGGGTTCCTGACTGTTCTATGGCCCTTTCATGTCACTCAAATGTATATAAATATGGACAGTGCTCTCTCCTAGTGAAGATATACATTTCCTTTGAAGTTATTCAAAATTGCTCTGGCTGGCTCATCAAAAATAAAAGCTGAGACTCTTTTATATAAAACACAGAATTTGCACAGATAACTAAAGAACTATGTATAGCTTTTAAAATGGCTACTCAAAGTGTAAATTTAGTATTGCTAATCGATAACAGGATATAAATCAGTAAACCAATAAAAACTTTCAAGGGTACATGTGAATCTTTCTAAATGTAGAATATAATTGTCTTAACACAATAACTAAGAGGATGCCATGAAGGCTTGTTAACCAGTTTGATGAAAATATTTCAAGTTGTATATGAAACCATGTATATGTACCCCATGACTGCATTAATGTACACAGCTATGATTTAATTTAAAAAAATTCTTTTTTAGTATTTTATCCCTGCTTTTGACACATTTGAATTTCTGTCTAGATTTAATAAAGAGAACATAATACTTACTGTTCTTTCAATAACTAAATCATGAAACAAGTTTTAATTATTTTAGGAAAAGATAGCCTGAGATAGGCTTCAGCACACAGATACATGTGTGTTGAAAAAAATGTATCAATAATGTATCAACACACAAATGTATCAATAATATATCAATACCCCAAACAATTCAAATCATCAATGTAGTACCTATCAAAATTATAATAATAATTTCTGGGTAATTTTTAAATTCATAAGGAATCGGAAAATGGCCCCAAATTGCCCAAGTAATCTGAAAAAAAGTTAGAGGACTCACACTTTCAAATCTTGTTACAAATCTATAATAATAAAAAGTGTGGTACAGGCATAGGATAGATGTATAAATCAGTGAAATAGAAATGGAAGACCAGAAATAAACCCAAACATCTATGGAAAATGGTTTTGGACCAGGGTGCCAATTACACTAAGAAAGAAAGAACAGTACCTTCAACAAACGATACTGGGTTCCCCATGCAAAAAAGAAAGAGGTTGCAAAGCTGCCTCAGACCATACCCCCAAATGAACTCAAAATAGATACACAACTGTAGGGGAAACTGAGCCCCGATCTTTAGCATAAAAGTCACTCCATGCTTGAGAGACCTTGAGAGTCAGGAGAATGGCCTGTGATTTGTGTACATGCAGGAGTTCAGAAAACTGGGCTCCATGGGAGAACGGGTACGTGAGGACGGTCTCTTGTGTTGGATGCAGAGGTTGTGTTCAAGGTCTGGTTTTGCAAAAACAAAGGTGGAGACATTCTACCTGGCCTTCTCCATATCCTTCCTAATTAGTGCTAATGTCAGGCAAGCAGCTTTGTCTATTTCTTCCCGTTTTAGGGATAACAAATACGGACCGAGATTTACCCGGGAGGGCTCCTCCCGGAGTTCTTCAGTCCCCTGACACAGACTCTGCGAGAAACCTCTTCATTCCTCGCGCCAAGATCCCCTCATCTGGTGACCTCAAACCCATTCAAACAACCAAAACATAAGGGCCAACACTATAAACTCTCAGAGCAATACTTAGGGTTAAATCCTCATAACCTTTGGTTCGTCAATGTGTTCTTATATACGACACCAGAACATGAGCAACAAAAGAAAAAATAGACAAATTAGACTGCATCAAACAAACAAACAAAAAAATTTTTATGCATCAAAGAAAGTAAAACGGAATGGGATAAAATATTTGCAAATCACATCTCTGATGAGGGTTTAATATTCAGAATATATAAAGAACTTCTAAAACTCAGTAAAAAAATAACAATAGAATGGGTAAAAGACTTAGACATTTCTCTAAAAAACATCTGTGGAATTAATTCTGTTCTCCACAAGTTGATATATTGAGTCCCTAACACCCAATGTGACAGTATTTGGTGATGGGGCCTACAAGGAAGGAACTACTGTTAAATGGAGTCCTAAAGGTGGGGCCCTCAGGTTGGGCAGCTTTGTAAGAAGAGGAAGAGAGTGATCTCCCTCTCACACATGCTCCATGCGGTGGCCTTTGAGCACACTACCAATGGTTGTTGCCTACAAGCCAGGAACAGACCTAGGAATAAAATCTATTTTGCTGGTACCTTGATATTGGACTTCCCAGGAGCCAGAACTGTGAAAAATAAATGTCTACTGTTTAAGCCAACCAGTCTGTGGTATTTTTTTATGCACACCCAAGCAGACCAATACAGATTTTTGTACTGTGAAGTGAGGTGATACTCTAATAATGACCATTAAAAATGTAGAAGCGGTTTTGGAACAGGGTAATGGGTAGAAGCTATAAGATATTTTTTCCTCTCCTTTTTAATTTATTTATTTTTATTTCAGGTTATTAGGATAGTACAAACAACCAATCACAATATTTGAATTTGTTAGGGAGAGTCCCTTTTGTAGTTATGTCCTGCACCCAAAAGATGTGCCATACACCCCTGCATCATACCCATTGCTGTAAGATTTTGAGGTACATACTAGAAATATGGACATTGATGGAGATTCTGGTGAAAAATCAGGAAGGGGAAAGTAGAGATAGAGAGAATGCCTCTATCATTTTAAAGATGACAGAAATAATATTGAACAGAATTTTCTTAGAAATATGGACATTAAGGGTACATGTGAATCTCTTTAAATGTAGAATATAAATGTCTTAACATGATAAATAAGAAAAAGACATGAAGCCTATGTTAACCAGTTGGATGAAAGTATTTCAAATTATATACAGAAACAGTACAGTGTACCCCATGATAGTATTATGTACACTGCTATGATTAAATAAAAATAAAAAAAAATAAAAAAAAAAGAAATATGGGCATTAAATGCCATTTTGATGAAGTCTTGTACTGAAAGGAGAAATATGACTGGAGACTGGAGGAAAGGTAATCCTTTCAATAAAGTGGCAAAACACTTGGCAAGAATTGTGTTCAAGTGGTTTACGGAACATAGAACTTGGAAATGATGAAATCGGATATGTAGTATAAAAAAATTATAAGCAAATATTGAACATGTAGTTTGGGTATTCCCAAACACTTACAGTAAAGGGTAAGAAGAAAGAGAGAAATTTGAGGAAATCTTAAACAAAAAGGAAAAAGAACTTGAAAATTTAGAAAATCATCACCATATTTATATTGCAAAAACTTAGAAGGCATGTTCAGAAGAGAATACTAAACATGTGGCTGACAGAGATTAGGTGTGAACCACAAATGGAATCATCTGTATTAGCAGAAGCCAGGAGCAGTGATAAGATTATACCAAGAGAAACACTGTTGAAACTAAAGAAAACAGAGAGAGAGAAAAAAGGGAGGGGGCAGAATGAAGGAAGGATGCAAGTACAAATTATCCTTCAAGAAAAGGGAAGAATGATCCCACAGGTGGTTCAGATACTGGGGCTGCCCCCCTGTTTGAAAGGGTGGGACTATCACCTCAATTTCAGTAGGCCAGACGGTTTCCGCCTGAGGCTTTGGAGTTGGGGCTGCCTCCCCAAGGGGGACAGAAGGCAGAGGATCAAGCAGAAGAGAATTATTCTTGGGCCTTAGAATTCAATAAAACTTGCTTGGCTGTGTTTTGGACTTGTTTGGGACCTTTCCTTCTTTTCTTCTCCTTCTTTCTTTCTTATGCCCGTCCCACCATTGTGGAAGCACATAACTTATTCCGTTTCACATATTCACAGCAGGAGAGAAGATTTGGCTACACCACAGATGGACATGAAAACATTATGCTAAGTGAAATAAGCTAGACACAAAACAAATACTGCATGATTTCCCCATATGAGATGTCTAGAGTCCATAAATTCATGAAGACAAAGTAGGTTAGAGGTTACCAGGGGGAAAGGAAAGGGGGAATTACTACTTAATGGTTACTGAGTTTCTTTTTGAAGAGATGAAAAGATTTGGAAATACCCTACCCAACAGTGATGGTTACAGAACATTGTAAATAAGATTATGACATCAAATTGTACCATTAAAATGATTAAAATGGCAACGTTTATGTTATATATATTTTATCTAAATTTATTTTTTTAAAACCAGTACTTATCTCCAGTTCAAGCTAAACACATTTTGTAAACTTACGTGATTTGTCTTTTATTTTACCTTCAATACCTGAACCATGCCATACAACAGATACAGCAAATAGGCCTATTTATTGCCAACTGAGGAGTTGGCTAGGTTGCTATCAATTGTGTTTTTAAGAGATAGGAGGAATCTTTTCCCTGTTTTAAAAAAAACTTCTGACTCTATCCGACATTAGAAATGTCAGAAAGCTATTTATACTACCTGATTTAAAAATAATATAAAGTTATAGTAATCAAGGTAATGAATTGTTAATGAAAAGACAGATATAGATTAATAAAATATAACAGAGTTTAAGTTAAGAGAATTGATTTTAAAGAAGAGGCCTAGGAATTCAGTTAAAAAAGCATAGTGTTTTCACCAAATGGTGATGGAACAATTTGGTATCACTATGAGGACAAAATTAATGAACCCTTACCTCACACTACACATAGCAGTGATCTCAAAATGGATTTTAGAACTAAACATAACAACTAACATTATAATGCTATTAGGAAAAAAAATAACATAGTCTTTCTGACCTAAGGGTTTCCAAACATTTGTTAGAAAGGATACAAAGAAGAATGAACCACAAAAGGAAATTTGAAAAATTGGACTTTATTACATTTTTTTGGAAAAAGCTTTTTGAAAGCTGCTTTCAAGAAAAGCCAAGGCACACAATAAAGGTTTTATAATTGAGATATCTGAGAAACATCTTGTGTCCAGAATATATGTTTTACAACTCAACAAAAGACTAACCAATAAAATAAATAGGCAAATAATTTGCACAGCCACTTTACAAAGGAAGATACATTAAAAGCCAGGAGCCACATTAAAGGATGTTTAAAATCATTAGCAATTAGGTAAATATAAACCAGAACTACCACATAGTCATTGGGATCATTAATTAATAAGACAGATTATATCAAATATCAGCATGGAAGCATTGCAACTGGAATTCTCGTGCATCACTGTTGCCAATGTGAAATGGCACAAGCTCTTTGGAAAACCATTTAGCTATTTTTGTAAAAAGTTAAACATATCCTTTTGAGATAATTCAGTCCTTCAACTTCTAAATATTTACTCCAGAGATGTAAAATGCTTTGAGGTTTCACTTGGAATTTCAATTGATAGCAAAATTTTCGTGTCTCCTATTAAAAATCCGGTGTGTAACTTCCTCTGAACAACATTCACCCCTTTCTCTACTCTTCACCTCAAAACTACCTACATGAGTTTTATTCACTGCTCCATCTCCCTATTTCTCAATCTACTCAGTTTACTTTTTTCTTTTTTTTTAAAAAATTTTTATTCTGTTTAATAGTATTCAGTTTGTTTTTTGTAGTTTTTGGCTGGGGCTGGGGAGTTTACTTTTTTCAACATTCAATAAACACTATACTAATCAACTGTTTTAATTTACTTCATCTTGCCAAAGACCAGGGTCAATTCTATGGTTTCCTCTTATGTAAAGTATCAGCAGCATTGATGATAGTCAATTATGGTTATTGACATAGTTAATATGACATAATTGATATAGTCATGACTATTATAATTGACTATCTTTCTGTCACCTTCGTGATTATGTCACCATCTTAATTATATTTTCCCCTTCAATTTTCACTCTCACATCTTCTGGTTTCCTCTCATACAAGGTGGCTGTAGGTTCATGAGCTCCAGCCATCTCCCTTTGCCTTCCATTATTGCCTCACACTCTTCCTTGATGTCACATACTCCTGGTTTACAATTTTGAAATTTTTGTTTTTTAATATGGAACATTTCTTAGTATGAGAATTTTACTACTCATCGTGTGTACTCAGCATTAGGTTGGGTACATTATACTCAATTATACCAATTGCTTACTCAAAAGCTTTTAGATGCCCAAAATGCATCGAAAATGTCTGGTCAAAACATAATTACTCATATTCTCAGTCTGTTAGCCCAAACTTATTTCTGTACACATTTCAAGCTGTGCATGGTGGCAACAATTTTTCTTGGGTAGTTTGTCTGGAGTATAAATTGCATCAGCACCTTAGCCCACATGCTTCCTTGGACTTCACTTACTTGCCCAGTGAGAAGGCAAATGGGACAACACAAAATATTACAAGCACAAAAAATAAAACACATTCCCTTTTACACCAGTAGCATAGAAAGACAAGAATCCCACAAAAGACTGATATATTATTCTATTAAACATAGTGACTGTCATAATTTGAGAAAATAGTTTCTTTGCTCCAGAGTAACTTACAAATTGTTAAATACAATGAAAACCTTCCATTTTGTTGGTCTGTCTGAGTTTCACAATACTGCTGGCATTTCTTCTTAACCTTTCTTATCTCTTATCAATGGAATCAGACTTCTGATTTCTTCCTGATGATCAACCTCAGGTGTTAGCTCTTCTTTCTCAAATTGTTTTTTTAAGAGTTTAATTTATGTATAGGGTCCTTCTCTATCCAATTATATAGATATATATGTATAAACACATATATATGAGTGTGTGTGTGAGATACATTTTTCTATAACTCTATAGCTATACCAACTTTGTTAAGAAAACCTTATCAAGTTTCTGATTTTAGAACCATTACCCTGTTTTGATTTCTTTTGCTTATGCTTCTCTGTTAAACTTCTTGATGATCGTTGCCTCCTTAACTCTTCCTTATCATTATTCTTAATTTTACTATGAGTCAGATGACCGTAGCGCTCCTAACAGATTTTGTACTAACCCACACATAGAATAATTATACAGAATGAATGTAAGAACACGTTCATCTGCTCTTTTCCTTTTTAGTTTATGGACACTGAGTAAATAATGTGAAGTTGCTGAAATTGGTTTTCTCCATTATAAAACGAAAATAATAAAACATACATCCTAAAAGAGATACAGTTCCATAATGACACCTGGTGAAAATATTATAAACATTAAAAATTATATGGATGGTAATCATTGCAATTAGGAAATTTCTGAAATAAAACCAGAACCAGAAAATGGTCATCGATATATTAAAAGTCAAGTGTATAAAACATAGAAAGGATATTGTCTTGAAGCTCAATTTGAAATGCAAAATTATGAAGAAACGATTACTGGAAGTAATAGCAATAAACTACAAGATTCCACCAAAATCTATAATGTTTCTAAAATAACATAATTTTGTGGGTGAGTTTTAGTCAATTCTATACAACTACTTCAATTCCTATTGCAGGTTAAAAATCTTATTACTATATAGTAATTTTAAGAAGTTACTTGAAATGAAAAGGTAAATTTACAATATAATTTACCCTCTCTTAAATTTTTATAGTTTAAAGATTATTTTAATGTAACAAAAAATGTTTTCTGTAATATCAGTATAATTAGAGTATGCCTCTCTGATTTGTTTTTGTGGAATATAATTTATGAGAAAGCAGAATTACAGAAATTACTGGATGATTTTGTTAAGAGCTAAATTTCAGTTAAACAGTGTATAAACAATGAAGTCACACTCTAAATTGTTTGGATTTAATGTCACAGTAGGGTAACACTTATTAAGGCCTTAGTTTCTGTTCATCTCCCATAGACACCCTTGACTGTAGTTTTGCCTTCCATGGTTTCAGTTACTTGTGTTCAACCATGATCTAAATATATGAAATGAAAAATTCCAAAAAAAAAAAAAAAAAAAACAAGATAAAAGCAGTGCATAAGTTTTATACTGCACATTGTTCTGGGTAGTGTGAGGAAATCTCACAGCACCCCACTCCGGTCAGCCCAGGATGTGGATCCTCCCTTTCACCAGCAAGCCCGTGTAGAGATTCCTCACCTGCCAGCCACTCACCAGGTCAGGCTGGGTGTGTTTGAATAACTGTTCTTTTACTTAATAATGTCCCCAAACACAAAAGTAGTGATGCTAGTGATTCAGATAGGCCAAAGCAAAGCCATAAAATATTTCCTGTAAGTGAAAAGGTAAAGCTCTCCATTTCATAGGGAAAAACAGAAATTGTATGGTGAGGTGGCTAAGATATACAGTGGGGGTGGATCCTCTGTCAAAGTGTGAAGAACAAAAGAAGAAAAAAAGCAAAGAAAGAAACAGATGCATGTGGTTCTGCTGCTGCCCGTCAAATGGAAAAGTTATGACCAGGCTGCTAGAGAAAGGCTTAATTATGATGGAAAAAGCTTTACCTTTGTGGGTAGAAGATGCAAACAGAAACATCTTCTGATTGACAGCGATTGAATTCGTACTATCCTCAGCTTCAAGCATCCACTGGAGGACTGGGAACAGATCCCCCCTGGAGAAGGGAGGGCTGCTGTATTTCAGACTTAGCCACTCTCAACACGACATCAGGTCCCCAAGGGGTGCAGCGCAATTTCAGCAGTTACAGGCACTGCTTCCTCACAGAAAAATATCCAGAAGTGCAAAAAGCAATTTCTCTTTGCTTTTCTGTTTTTATGGTGGAGGAAAACCCGAATCAAATGTAAGGGACCTTCCTTCCACCTAACTGAGGAGGGTTGAAACACAAGCCAGTGGTCAGCACAATAAAAGAATGACCTTGACTATCTTGATTAACCAGTATCTACTGCCTGGGGCTGGGGAGGGGTAGGCCAGCTGAATGAAACTAGGTATTCTTAGTCTGGAAAAGGGAGAAATGGCTACTCCCTAGAAGTGAAAACTCACAGGCTGATCTCAGTTGAATTCTGTCCAAACAACAGAGTGAGAATAAGGTGCCCAACATGTACTGAATATTCACTGTAAGACGTGTAGAGATGTGATCGTGGGGAAGAATTACAAGGCAAGAAACAGAGGAAAATGAAGAGAAGAGGAGAAAGAAAGAAGAGAGAAAAAAGAGGAGCTAGAATAATGTCACTGTTAAGTAAAGGCTTAGATTCCTAGTGCACGATCTGAGAAATTTTCAACTTGTGGTCTTCAGGCCATGGAGTCCGCCAGATTCACTAGAGAAAATCCTCAAATTCATGGGTCCTATGCCTTATCCGGAGTTTATAAATCATCTATCTCACCTATTTAGGAGATGACAGGTGCTACAGGGATTGACAAAATTTAAATTACTACAAATGGATTACTGAAATAACTATAGGTTTTGTTTACCATATGGGGGATGATGAACATTGTTTTTTTAACTTTAAGAAAGAAAAAATGGGACCACTGATACAGACAGTGTTAAATAAATATGTAGAAGGAATTTCAAAATGAAAACCTGGGCTCTGTACCTGCTGTGTTCTCATTGGCACCTTCGTGTTTAGAGTTTTCTCCAGGGAAATTCTCCTATGGGTCAAAACTCATTAAGCGAGTCCCTGGATCCATAGGGCTAATGGCTTATTTTCCTCTGAATCTCTGCCTTTAGAGTTAAGAACTATAGGGAAATGTGGGCCATTCCTAAATTTCCTGAAGGCAGTGTGTGTAACGTAGGACTGTGGTCCCCAAATCCTGGGCCGTGGATCGGTACCATCCATGGTCTGTTTGGAACCGGGCCCCACAGAATTACTTCCCACTGTTCCATCTGTGGAAAAATTGTCTTTCATGAAACCCATCCAAGTGCCAAAAAGGTTGAGGAGCACTGAATCTCACCTGATGGGTGGAAAGGATCCCAAATCAAAAGTTTATTTTAGGAACTAAATGTATATTGGAGGAGAAACTGTTTTGGAGTTTAGTCACATTTGGGCTTAAGATTTTCTGACTGAGCTCTCAGGTCTCCTGCCACAATCAGAAAAGCAGGAAATTCCTCCTATCTCCTATCGGAGAGATCTGAAAAAAACATTTCAAAGTATGAAGGCTTTAAGTGGGATGTGGAATGATGAATATTTTATTGGTATGCTACAAAACAAGGCATTCGGGTAGGTGAAGCAATTATTTGGAGAAGGGCAAGTTTAAGGACTCATGATAGCAAAAACTGGAAAAGTGAATTACTGGAAAGTGTGTTGGAAAAGTAGATTGTAACCAAATCTGGCTGAGTCTGGTGAGTCCTCTCTCCCCTCACTACAGGCCTGCTCCAGGTAGAGTCTCAACTAGAGAGGGGATTATGTGGAAAAGCGGGTGGGAGGGAAGGATCAGGGCATAGGTTTTTGCAATTAGGCTTCCTAGATTTGAATCTGGAATCATTTACCTTATTGATTCGTGAGAGTTAAATAAGGTACCACACATGCTGTACGTAGTGGAGGGGCCAGAAATTAATATGTGCTCAATAAATGTTATTTAACATTATTTATATCTCGTTTCATTGCAGAGAGAAAGAAATACATGATGAAGATATTTGAAATCATTTACCTTTGAAATATATGGCTCAATATTTGAACAAATCCATTATCATGGAGTCTATTTTATTATCATTTTTTATTTCATTCATAATAATTTTTCTACATGATAGCATGGGACAACTCTTTTATTCAAAGCCACAAAAATACATTCTACCAACATACATCTTTTCAAAGTGATCCCTTTTGGTAGAAAATTGTGAAGAGAGAGTTCATTGTATTTTATACTCATCCCATATTTTTCTCCATATAATAGACTAATACTAGCAAGCAGGATTATGTAAATGCAACACTATAAAAGCAGCTTAGTTCAATGGTCTCACTGAGGGTCAGGCATTAACAATTTTATGAGCAACCCTATGATAAGAAAGGGATTTAAAATATTAGATGACAACATTCAATTGAATAATTTTCTTCAGGAGGAAGTTCTGAAGTTCTTATTTAAGAGCTGTTTGTAAGAAAAGGCAAGTTGTATATTTTTCTTGACAACTTACATTTGTGGTAGACAAGGCAGATATACCTTGTAACAATGTAATCTGTTCCTAAACATAGTTTTAAAAAAGCGTAAACAAGGCTCTGAGTAATTATCAATAGACAAGTGACATTGCTACTCACATAAGCATGTGATTAACAGAAACTGCATAGTATAATAAATAGCAAGGAATAATAAAATCACAGAAGCATAACGAAAATGCATATCACTATCATCATCATTTACTTCCTTGAATATTTTGTCAGAGAATATTCACACTGTTTAGACGTAACCAGAGAAGGAAATATAATGAGCCCTATTTATAGAGTCGCTACCATGTGCCAAGCATGGTTGCTCTTTCACATGCTCGGGCTGCTTTAATTCCCGCAATTACTTATGTCAGTATCAGTGTTTCCACTTTATTGATTAAAAAGCCTCTCTGAAGCTTAGATAGCAGATCTTTCTAAATTCAGGGCCCATGTTCTCAATTACTATTCTCCTAAAGTTATAGAATATGGCCTTTTACATCAGAACCACTAAAGGTGTTTAATAAAATGCAGATTTGCAGGATCCAGTGCAGAATTCCTAAGTGAGACCCAGAGATAGGGTCTAGGACTATTGTTTTTGTTTGTTTGTTTGGGATTTTTATGCAGTTTTTGGCCGGGGCTAGGTTTGAACCCGCCACCTCCAGCATATGGGGCCACACCCTACTCTTTTGAGCCACAGGCACCGCCCCAGACTATTGTTTTAATATACTACAACAAAATCTGAGAAATGTTGCATTATTGACTAGCAAACCCAATTGATCTCAAATTCATTTCTAAATCATGTATCATTAAAAAGTAGCTGAAAAAAAACAGTTTCAGAGAAGCCAATAATTTGGAATTGTAATAAACCACATGCATTGCATTGAATAACAGTCAAATCAATGTCTTGATATTTATAAATAATGTACTAATATAGGCAGCAGATAATCAACTGATCTTTTGGAATGATCCTCCAAAGACTCTCCATTCTGTGATGATGCTGATAAAGATGGAACTGGTTGTTTATAGAAGCTAGAAAAGGAGTTTAAGACGTAATCTCTGCCTTCAAGTTTCTTACACTGAATTGCTCCTGGCTGGCTCCATCATGAAGGAATTCTACCTATTGACAAAAAGAAAGGAGAATTATGCTTCCTTTAGTTAGCCTAACTTCTCTGCTTTGACAATCTCAGCATTAATCTGAACATTTATTTTTATATATTCTTTATTTTACATTGAATCTGTCCTAAATGTAACAGGCCTTATTTGACCTTTACATAATAAATGCTATAATGTATATAAGAATCAAAAATCATAAAAAGAATACATTAGGAATTCAGCACAAAATTATTTTTGGTGGCTTTGGAACAAATTGGATTCTCAAACATCCTAAAATACTATTTTGTAGTTTTAGAACTATTACTACTATTAACTAAACGTATAATACATTTTATGCAGATAATTGCTGGTAAGCTAATAAAATTGATGGCTGAATGCATTGTAGTGAATATACAGCTGAGTTATAGCATCTTAGAGTTAACAAATTCAGACCTCACTGGGATCGTATAAAATACAGTATAAAGAAAAGCAATTTATACCCATGCTAAGTGTAAGTTAATTTCCAATATGTTTGTTATTCTCTCAGGATATTACTATGCTAGCTCTCTCTAGTGGTCACATGTAAGTATTACACTAGCTAATAAATATAAAATAAGAAACATGTTCTAATTTGCAACTGTTATTGTTAATTCGGTTTTTGTAACCTGAATGTCAAATGATCTAAAAATATAAAATTTTCACTCTATCTTAATGGTTGGCAGTGACTTATTTTTCAATTGTGGTAAAACACTTGAGATCCACCTCTAACAAATATTAAATTTACAACACATAATTGTTATCTACAAGCACAATGTTATGCAACAGATCTCTAGAACTTAATCATCTTGCATAGAAGACACTTTATCTCCCTTGAATAACAACTCCCTGCCATCTCCTTCCCCAGCCGTGGCAATCACCATGCTATTCTCCACTTCTACATGTTTGGTTGTGGTAGAATCATTTTTAAACTAGGCTTACTTATTAAAATTGAGAATTTTCATTTTTAATTTATTGGCATTGATTTTGATGCATAACATGATTTAAAAACTTGAAAAAATTAAATACTTTAAAATCTATAATTAAAATGTACAAACTAGATGAGATTGTAAAGTGTGATCTTAAAAACCTTGATGAGTAATCATAACCATAGCAAAGTCTAACATTTCTTTTTAATCTATGTAAAATATTTTTCTCAGGTCAAAATTACATCCTCCTATGGAATGGTATTTTACTGTGAAATCAAACTTCGCTTGTTGTCAAAGAAAGTCTATGTATCATGTAAGTAATTCATAATCTAATTTTTAATGCCTTCATTGAACAATCACTTAGTTGCAATGAGATTATCATTTAGCTATCCTCTCAAAAACTAATCAATGCTCAATGGTGTCAATAAATAATCTTTTATTTATCTTATCAGTTTGGTTCTGCTTATCTGGGCTAGATGTGGTTTTCAGATAAACCCATTCATGCAGTTGTGGTCAGTTGCCAGAATGCTGGATAAGCTGGAGGCCGGCTGGTCTAGAACAGTCCCATTTGGTACAATTCAACTTTCAAACTCTATTAAGCAAGCATAGCTGCTTTTTTTATTTGTTTGTTTGGGACATAGTCCCACTCGTTGCCCTTGATAGAGTGCCATGGTGTCATAGCTCACAGCAACCTCAAACTCTTGGGCTTGAGCAGTCCTCTTGCCTTAGCCTCCCAAGTAGCTGGAAATACACCTATACAATAAATGATAGATTAGTCCCCCCACAGTTTCTTCTTACTTCTCTAACATTTTTTTAATTTCAGGATTTTTTTCTATTTTTTGGCCACAAACCTCCTATATACAATTTATTGCTTTTCTGCAAAAAATAAAAAAAAATCAAGATTATTCTAACCAGCAATTAATTTCTACTTAATTTTGGAAAGTTAAGTATTGCTTGGACTAGAATGTACACATATCTGTCAAAGACAAGAAAATTAATTTTTCTATATCCTTGTGACAATGACAACTCTGATTCATGTTAGGTGTATGTAGTTTTGCTCTAAAAAATCAGTTTATAGTGGTAATGTTGCTTTTGAAGTATTGATAAATGGACCACTATAATTTAAGAGGATAACATTAGATGAAACCTAAATAGGGTGAGGGTATTCAGGAACTCTAAATTGTGTACAAGTACTATAAATCTAAAGTTATTCCAAAATGAAAAGTTCATCCATTAATAAATAATGCAAAAGGAGAAATCACATCATCGACCTGAAGACTTATCTGTAAGTAAATAAAAATACCTTAAAGTGGCTTGGCGCCTGTGGCTCAAGCAGCTAAGGCGCCAGCCACATACACCTAAGGTGGTGGATTCGAATCCCCAGCCCGGGCCCGCCAAACAACAATGATGGCTGCAACCAAAAAAAAAAAAAAAATGGCCAGGCGTTGTGGTGGGCACCGTAGTCCCAGCTACTTGGGAGGCTGAGGCAGGAGACTCGCTTGAGCCCAGGAGTTGGAGGTTGCTGTGAGCTGTGATGCCATGGCACTCTACCCAGGGGGACAGCTTGAGGCTCCATCTCAAAAAAAAAAAAAATACCTTAAAGTATATTCCCATTGTACAATATTTAGCAATGAATTAGCCATATTTATGTACCTTAATATAAATAGATTTCATGGCATACAGTTTTGGAAAGCAAGTTGCAGAATATAAGATGTAATTAAAATTCAAGAAATTCTAAAACACATCCATGCCAACATCTATAGTTTTGGGCTTTTGTTATGTGAGCTACTCTTACTGGAGTTAGATGATATCTCAAAGTGGTTTTGATTTGCATTTGTCTGATGATTAAAGATGATGAACATGTTTTCGTGTGTCTGTAGGCCATGCACCTTTTTCAGAGAAGCTTCTGTTCAAGTCTTTCACCCATAGTGAAATGGGATCACTTGTTCTTTTCTTATTAATATGTTTGAGTTCTCTGTGGATTCTGGTTATCAAACCTTTGTCAGAAACATAACCTGCAAATATCTTCTCCCATTCTGAGGGCTGTCTGCTTGCTTTATTTACCATGTTCTTGGCTGTGCAGAAGTTTTTTAATTTGATCAGGTCAAGTTTGATCAGTAATGTTTTTTCAGTGTTGCTTCAATTGCCCCAGGGGATCCTCCTCATAAAATATTCTCCCAGGCCAATATCTTTAACAGTTTACCCTGCACTCTCTCCAATAATATTTATAGTTTTATGTCTTAAGTTTAAATCTTTTATTCAGTGACAGTTAATTTTTGTTAATGGTGACAGGTATGGGTCCAGTCTCAGTCTTCTACTAGTCACCAGCCAAATCACCCAGCAGCATTTATTAAACACCATGGAATATTATGCAGCCTTAAAAAAGATGGAGACTTTACCTCTTTTAAGTTTACATTAATGGAACTGGAACATAGTCTTAGTAAAGTATTTCAAGAATGGAAGAAAAAGTATCTGATGTACTCGGTACTATTATGAAACCAATTTATAATCACTTACACTTTCACAAAAGAAGTTAAACTACAAGTATAGCCCAAGATGATGGAGGGAAGAGGCGGGGGATGGGAAGATAGGGGGGAGATTCAATGGAAGGAGGTAAATAGTGGGACCATTCCTATGGTTCATATTGCAAGGGTACATGTCAACTCTATTAAGTAAAGAATATAAATGTCTTAACACAGGGTGGCGTTTGTGGCTCAGAGGAGTAGGGCGTTGGCCCCATATACTGGAGGTGGCAGGTTCAAACCCAGCCCTGGCCAAAAACCTGCAAAAAAAAAAAAAGGCTTAACATAATAATTAAGTTAATGAGGTGAAGGCTATATTATCTAGTTTGATGTAAGCATCCTAATTGTCTATAAAACCAGCACATTGTACCCCATAAAGGCATCAATGTATATATGGTCTATGCGTTTATGGCTTAATAAAAAAAAAAGAAATTCTAAAACATTACCTATTTTTCATACACCTGCATATATATATGTATGTGTGTGTATATATATCTAGAAAATCATCCACAGAATGTGCACTGAATTTATAATAATACTGATGCAACATGACTAGAGAGGAGAGCAGGAGGGAATTAATTGTGCTAATCTAATTGTGCTAATCTATTGTGCTTTGATTCCTCAAAGAAAATCTACAGCAAATTTATAAACAAAACCTAATAAAAATTAGTTTGCTTCAGAAATACCTGCTGTAAAACTGTTAAAGCAATTCAAATTTGCATTTTTTGACTTTCTGTGTTGTGTCCAAATTTCTGTATTAGAGAAAACACAGAGAACCTGTCATCATCAACTATTTCTATTTCAATGTCCCCTAACTCTCAAACCCGCCTTCTTCTCTCCATCCTCACTGCTCTTACTCTAATTTGAATGAGGTCTTCTAATCTTCTCACAAGCCTGCTGCCTGTTGCTGTTTTCCTAATTGGTTTTCCTGCCTCTGGCTCACTCTATGTCTGATCAATGTTCCTCAAGTACCACACTGATTCAATCTGTCTCCTGTTTTGCCACCTTACATGACAGGCAAACATCAATTAAATACAACCCCTCTATATCTGATTTTCCAATAATTCCACAAAATGGCTCAACCTAAACTTTCCAGTCTATTATCTACTTCTGCTGAACACTTATGTATTAAGAGTTGTTTACTACAATCAAACATTCCTGAACATTTTTCATATTCTGCCACTTTCATTCTTTTGTACCTGTTAATTCTTTGATTTTATAATAACTTCTAAAACTCTGACTCCTGGAATCCAATCCATCTTTCAGGGGGGAAAAATACCTTTGTTATGTCCTTTTAAATTTTTTTCTGATTCTAATTGACCCTTATTCACCTAAAAATGTAACCTTTCTTTCTTTTAGGTATTCATAACATTTATCTTGTACTTTTTAATATCACATGGATAGGCTGGACACAGTGGCTTACTACCATAATAATAGCACTCTGGGGAGGCTGAGGAAGGAGGATTGCTTGAACTCAGGATTTCAAGACCCACCTGAACAAAAGTGAGACCCCATCACTTCAAAAAATGGAAAAAAATAGCCAGGTATTGGGTGGCAAGTGCCAGTAGTCCCAGGAGTTTGAGGCTGCTATGAGCTAGGCTGACACTATGGCACTCTAGCCTGGGCAACAGAATGATATTCTGTCTCGAAACAAAACAAAACAAAACAAAACTCACATGGATATAGGTAGGTTGATATTTGCCTTACACCTTTGTAAACAGTCACCCATGGGGATTTATGCCAATCACATCAGTTGGTATAGTTAGGAATCAACTAATCTTAATATAGCTATACTTGAATATGTATTTTGTAGAATTGAAAAAAATGGGCTGAAAAGTTATTTTGAATTGAAATCTTTGACATTGTTGCAGAAATTTCTCAAGGAGGAAAGGCATTAATGTGGAAATAGAAGTGTAGTATCTATTGAAAAGTAACTTAATACTTTAACTGCTTCAATAATCATTCATTGGAGGAAATTAAAAACAAAAACAAAAAAAACATAGTCAAGGTTCTCCATGCTTCTCTCCAAAAAAGGCTGGATTAGTTTTC
Organism: Otolemur garnettii; assembly: GCF_000181295.1. NCBI lineage: Eukaryota > Metazoa > Chordata > Mammalia > Primates > Galagidae > Otolemur > Otolemur garnettii. The sequence continues at coordinate 16,622,641 of NW_003852399.1, forward strand.
AATCCCAGCCGTGGTGTAGAAGTGTTCCTTTGTCTCCACATCCATACCGGCAAGTGGTATTTTATGATTCTGTGATGTGGGCTGATCTTGCTGGGCTTAGGGGATATGTCAGAGTGGTTTTGACTTGCATTTCACTGATGATTAAAGATGACGAGCATTTTTTCATGGGTTTGTTGGAAAAATCCTCAAAGATCTAAACATAGACCTTCCATTTTATCCTGCAATCCCATTTCTAGGTATCTACCCAGAACAACAAAAATCATTTCACCACAAAGACATTTGCACCAGAATGTTTATTGCAGCTCAATTCATAATTACCAAGTTGTGAAAGCAGAAGTACCCATCAACCCATGAATAGATCAACAAACTGTGGTATATGTGTACCATGGAATACTATTCAGCCATTAAAAAAGAGGGAGACTTTACATCTTTTACATTTATCTGGATGGAACTGAAACACATTCTTAGTAAAGTATCACAGGAATGGAAAAACAAGGATCTAACGCACTCCAAATTAATATGAAACCAATATATAAACATTACATGCTAATGTGTGCAATAAAACAATCATACAAATATAGTATCATTCAGGTGTAGGGGGAGGAGGCACAGGGAGAGGGAGGATGATTCGAGGAGAGGGGGCATGAGGCACAACCTCACCTAATGTGCATTGTGAGGGAGCAGAACACGGCCCCTGGTGAGGGGCTCTTTTACAAATGAACTTTACCCTGGAAGTGAGAACAATGTAACCTAAAAATTTGTACCTTCATATTAATTTGAAATAAAAATAAATTTAAAAAATGATAACAACAGTAAAAATAAAAAAAAACAAGTAACTATGTCCTTAAAAATCATAATCAGCATTTCAGAAAAACAAAACAAAAATACACACAAAAACTCATTTTTATATTAATTAACGTAGTTCAACAGAGCTATTGAACTGAATGAAAAATAAATGTTCAGGAAACTATTGTTTTAGGGAACAGGTATGAACAACAATAATTTAATAGATTACTTATAATGTTTTTACATACGATGCCATGCCTTTTACCTTATATTTTTTACAGAAATGGAGAAGAAAGTCCAGCTTTTGTTTTTCATTAATTTATTTATTTCAATGTACCAACTGTTATTTCTTTATTTTTAATGACCATATTAACAAAAGGAAATAGAAGTTTTAGAAATTTCAAGTGCCCAAATGTGAAAAGTAAAGTTGATACAGAGTAGAAATGTGCATTTAGTCCAAACATTTTATTGGTGATGAATTATGGTTAAAAGGTAATAGAAACTTTTTTTTTTGATGGTGCTAAGTGGAGGATTTAAATATGTTTTGATTAATAGGACATGCTAGTCTAGCTTTCCAATATTGTGTTCTGAAAAGTAACTGGAAATGTTAATAGATGCTAAATGGAAAAGAAATTCTGAAGCAAATTTGGCAAACACTACATACAGTCGCCAAGTCTTGGAGAGCTCCAGTGGGAATTAGCATATATATAGCTCTCAGAACTCTTGTTATCAATTTACTGTTTAAGTGTACTTATCGTGGCACTTCCTAAATTTACAATATGTAGTATAAGATCATTTTTATTAGCATTTTTTAAAAACACTTTGGAAAATGCTGTACAGGATTCCCGCCGTTTGTCATCTGTGCATCAAATATTTACTGTGCATCTTCCACAATTCAGGCACTTTTTAGGCTAAATTTATAGAAATGGACACGTTCCTTGAAGTCAAGAATCCTCGGAGTAAAACAGGGAGGAAGATGTCATAACTTTCTATCTCATGATTACCAGAGGTTAGAGGTGAGTACAGAGGGCAGCCTTGTGGACTCACAACCACACTGGCGCCCTCTGATTGCTGACTACTTATCAACCCGTGATAGCAAGACGGTGGATCTAGGAAGTGTTCCGGGAATAAACATCTAAGTTGAGATTTTAAAAATGAGCAGTTACGTGGATCATTATGAAGGTTTTAAGAAACACAAAAATCAAGAAATGTAAAATCTGCGTGGAAGGAAACACATGAAGCCCTCACAGCAGCGCTGCTAAGCCAAGCAAGTTGAAACTCTCAGAGGTGGATCAGAAAGAAGTCTGTCAACGTTTCTTACAACTGAAATAACAGATCATAGCAGTCGGTAAAAACTTTCATATGGTCTCTGTATACAGACAAAGCAGCTTGTAACTCGTGAGAATCAGAGAAAGCATTGAATTAGGGTGGCTCATTTAAAGAACAGTATGTGATTTCACATGGAATTCACAACGTGGGAGAAGACAGTGGTAAGAGGGGACATGAAAGAGACAGGCAGATCCTTAAGTTGTAGCAAACTAAGACTTACGACTTACTGGACATCACGGTCCATTCGAAGAGTTTAAAAATGACATCAACATATTTATGTTTTAGAATTCTATGAATGGGTAAGAGTGAGGACGAGCTGGAGGCTACTGCAGATATAAACATATAGCACAACACTACAATTGTCTACAGCCTATTTCTTATTTAGAAATTCTCATTCCTGTCCCAAGGCTTCATTCTGCTTGCTGTTATACCTGGTTATCTCTGGAGCAACAATTTGGTAACACTGCCCTTCATAGTTGACAGCTACATTTAAAGATCCTCTCCTATCCTCACACAAATGCTTCTAGAAGTAGGACCTGAATCTTTGCTAAACTCACTTATCAAATCCAGGAATCTTTTGGAAGTTCTTAGGATTTTTCCAGGCAGAAAGCTTTGGCGAGATTCTGGAGAGCATTGCCAACCACTCACATTTCAGTCTTGGAACAACATTGTGTTGCATCGCTGTAAAGGAAATAGCAGAAACCTGGTAATTTATAAAGAAAAAAGGTTAAGTTGGGTCATGGTGTCGCACACTGTACAGTCATGTCACCAGCATCTGCTTCTCATGAGGGCTTTGGGAGCTTTCAATCAGAGTGGACGGTGAAGGGGAGCAGGTGTGTCATGTGGCCAGGGAAGGAGCAGGAGAGAGGGGCAGTGTCAGGTTCCTTTAAATAACCAGCTTTCATGTGGACTAACAAAGTGAGAATTTACTTTTTATCATGGGGAGGGCACAAAGACATTTATGAGAGATCTGTTCCCATAACTTAAACACTTCACATCAAGTCCCACCTTCAATGCAAAGGATCAGATTTAAACATGAGATTTGGAAGGGCCGAATACCCAATCCACAGCAAGCCCCTGGCAGGGCAGACAAACCATCCTAGGTGTGGGTAGGAGAGCTGGGGCTGCTCCACACCCCTCAGCTGGGCAGGGCTACAGCTGTGTCAGCTCCAATTTAGACTGAGTGTGTGGTGCTGCCTGCTGTTAAACTCCCCAAATGGCACCACAGGCCTATGACCAGAGATGTGGAGTTCTAAGGCTGTCCACTTTGGTGGAAACACGTGAGGAGTGCGTTTTGTGCAAGACTGGATCTCACAGAAGCCTGTTGCAGGATGGTGGGCATTGTCCTACCTGTGTGCTAAAAACCCTGGTTTCCTTGTCTCTCTTTGGTCAAGTGGTAGTTGGAGCCACATCAGCCAAACTCAGCCTGAGGGCAGGGCACAGCCCAATGTTAAACTCTCAAAGTGGTTGAGACTCTCAAAGACTGGACCCCCTCCCTATTCAGGTAAGCAGTGTGGGCCTGAAACTGTGGGCAATGGTGTCTTCTCACAGTCTCAGCAGAGCAGTGGGGACTTTTCTAAGAGTGTATGGTAATACCTGGGCTCCCAATTCCTCCTTAAGTCGGTGCAGTGGCTCCAGGCACACCTGCAGTACCCTGTGTGTAGGGTCTCAGGATACTCCCTCTACCCCCAGTTCTAGCTGCCATACGCTTGATGCCTGTGGGATTCTGTGTGGGTTCCCTTTCCGGCACCATGTCTCTATGCAGTTTCCAAGAAGCTTATCATTAATGTGCATTTGAAGTGTAGAGCCTTGAAGGGTTCTCTCTTACTCTCCCTGTGTCCAGGAGCTTCTCCTGGCTCTCAGCCGGTCCCCAGCCAAGCAAGTTGCCCAACCCTCTCTTACCTATTTTTGGTGTGTTTTGTTGTTTCCCTGGTGAATCCTAATATTCTCTTCTGTTTCATCTGCTCAAAATGTCTTTCTTTCTTTTATGTAATGAGTTATAATACTCTTTGCAATCTGGGGTTATCTAGTTAGTTTAATATTCTCTTTTTCATACTGAAGATAATCTTGTGTTAGTTCTATGCTTTCAATAATTTCATTCCTATTTTTTTTCTTATCTACTTTAAGCATGATAGGATTAGCAGCTCCACAGTCAAAGTTTATATGAAAATGAAAACAAATTAATATTTTTGATGACAGAATATAGTTTTGCCCATAGATATTAAGGAAATAAATAATGTTTAGAAGATTTATCTATTTTATAATTAGGATATGTTTAAGTATAAAAGAAAATTGAGGTCTCTTTTAGGTACCCTTTAAAAAAAAACAGACTGAAAACAGTAATATTGCACTATAAAATGACATAAAAACAAAACATTAAAATAGAAAGTAAAACCTACCAAGCTAAGAAAGCAAGAAAAGATATTCAATGAATTAATATCCTGATTATCCGTCGTCTAATTACCAGGTAGTAAGTGTAAAGTTGTACTTTCCTGGATAGCAGTAACAGCCAACAATTTTACCTGCAGGTTGTAATAGTGTTTGGGCTTTTGTTTTTATTTGATACTTCAGGTAAAATGAGGAAAAACTTGAAATACAGCTATAGGCATTGAGCTAGTCAAAAAGCCACTCCAAAGATCTAAAGTGGTCCTGTATTTTCTTACAGTGGTTCTGATTTTAACAAAAATCACTTTGAGTTATATTTGTATATGGGGTAAAAAAAAATTAGTTGTATAATAGTCTCAGACATAAAATTGCCAATATTTTGCTCTATTGACTTACAATTAAAAGTGACCTACAATCAAAGACTATCCATTGAAACCATTTGTTACTATTATACTGTCTATACCAGATGTCCTCAAACTAAGGCCCTCAGGCCACATGCGGCCCACCCAGGACATTTATCAGGCCCAGGGGGCTGTTTTTGCTGCCACTGCCAGTCCTTTTAAACTAGCCCTCCGGGTCTGGCCCTCCCTCCAAAGGCTGAGGGACTGTGAACTGGCCCCCTGTTTAAAAAATTTGAGGACCCCGGTATACATTCTTGGGAAATGTACCACATCTTAAAAATCAAGTTTCTGTAAGTTAACCTGATGGGCCTGTATTACAGAGTTAAAGTGAATCTTAGAAGATATTTATGTAGTAAAGTACCTAATTCATTTTTTATATTAATTTCTGTATTGACTTTTTCTTTAGTTACTACAATTTTAATTCTAATAAAACTTATATATTCCAAAGTGTAATTCTGGTGAATTTAGAATAACATGTTTTTAAAAACTTGCATATTAATCATAGAAATTGGGCTCATGGAGGGCAGCAATACATTCAGATTTATAATTTTATCTCAAGTATCCTAAAAAATCCATGAGAAAGACTCATATTAAAGAAATTAAGATTACCTCTATGACTTAGCACAATTCAAACTAATAGTATGTGCTCTTTCATTATTCAATTAAAGATAAATACTGAAAAAGAAATACAGACAAACTATTGTGGAGAGACCCACTAATGCTTAAGGAAAAAAAAATTGTAGATTGTGGTAACTTTATTTCTATCATGAGATTCTATGAAAATATCATTGTATATATCGATAATATTTTGTTACCTTGCATAGTATCTCTTAACTTCTGTTTCCTCATCTATATAATATAACTACTAAAATAAGCTTTTTGAAGCATTTTCTGGATACTGAATGGAGCAAGTGGCAATCGGTAAGCCTTCAATAAATATATTTATCAGTATCATAATCAACATAATTTTAATTATATTCAGGCATGATTTTATTCAAATAATTAATATTACTTTAAATTTATTGCCTATCAGAATGACATTGATGGGTTCCATATGAAAAGTACATTGTTTTTTCAGAAATATCCCAGACTATATGTTACTCATTCTATTATTATCAAGACTAGTACACTCCTTATACAGTTTTACAAGACTAAATTCTTGTAAAGAATTTATAAACTATATTCTTTATATACCATATGCAATCCCAAAAGCTTGAACCACCATTTTTATTTTGCTTTTTTGTTTTATTCCTTCATATTTTGTTCATCTGTACTCTGAATCTAAACTAATGTTAAAATTTGCATATTTGTTAATAAAGCTTGTCCAGAACTGATGTCAGCCTATTTAAAGTCTTTATTTATCCCACTTGTGTGAAATGGTTTTGGTCCATATACATCTGTGATTGATTATGGAATGATAAAAATGCTATATTTGATATAGTTTATGTATCACACTTCCTTTTAATATTAAAAATTCAAAACATACTTGCCCTCAAAGTTCAAAAACATGGATTATACGCATGGTTTAATTTTCCATGAAGTTATTTTTATATAACTTCATTTTTACTTATATATAGCACATGTGAATAGTAAATGAAATATAATATTGATAGTATACAGAATAAATAAATTACTGCTAATACAACTAACCAACTTTTAAGGAGCACAAAAATTATCTTAATTAACACATGTTACAATGCAATTAATGGTTTGAGTTTTGTACAAATCCATATATCTTATTGTAAACACAATTAACAATGATATTCTTTAATCCAATGATAGAATTTTTGACAGAGAACATAAATTTGTCCCTCATTATAAAGGAAGACAGGCGTCGCTTGTGAAGTCTGACAGACTTTTCCCTTCTTGTCATTTCCAAATCCATTCTTTACAGAGTGGTGCACAGTCAGCGCCCTGAGTTTTTACAAACGCATAGCCATGTATCCATCAAGATGTAGAGTGGATTTTCTGTGCCTTGTTATGTGCCTGCTTCGACACCAACTGATCTGATTTTTTGTCCCTGTAGTTTCACCTCTTCCAGCGAATCTTAACATTCATATAGAACAGAGTCTTTAAACTTTGGCATTGTTCACTTTGTGCACAGTAATACATTTCAGATTAATTCATGTTGTGTGGACAGTAGTTCACATATTTTATTTCCAAGTTCATTGTATAGATGTACCATAGTTTGTTTATACACTAACTGGTTTCTTTTTTATTGAGAGTTCTTTAATTATTATTATTACTGCTTCAATCTCACTGCTCATTATTGGTCTATTCAGTATTTCAATTCTTACTGATTCAGGGTTGGGAAGTTACGTGTTTCCAAGAATTTAGTCATTTCCTCTAGGTTTTTTTGTTGTCCTCAGTAGAGTGCCATGGTGCCACAGCTCACAGCAAACTCCAACTCTTGGGCTTAAGAGATTCTCTTTCCTCAGCCTTCCAAGTACCTGGAACTACAAGTGCCCACCACAACACCCAGCTGTTTTTTTGTTGTAGTTGTCATTGTTGTTTGGCAGGCCCTGGGCCAAGTTTGAACCCGCCAGCCCCAGTATTTGTGGCTGGTGCCCTAGCCGCTGAAATACAGGCCCCGCGCCCACACAAAATTGTGTATTTTTGTGGTATCGAGTATAACATATCCTCTTTCTCTTCTCCTGAGCTTACGTGAGTCCCTCCTCTTCTATTTGTGGTCAGGCTGGCTAGTGGTCTATCTATTTTTATTTTATCCTTTCAAAGAATTAACTTTTTGTTTTGTTGATCCTTGGAATTTATTATTATTATTATTTTGGTCCCATTCCATTTAGTTCTGCTCTGAGCTTTGTTGTTTCTTTTCTTCTGTTGGCTTTTGGCTTGGTTTGTTCTGATTTTTCTAGTTCCTTGAAATGTAACATAGGTTAATTTATGATCTCTCTGTCTTTTTGAAGTAGCATTTAAGCCTATAAATTTTCCCCTTACGAATGCTTTTTCTGTCTCCCGTACATTTTGAAAGCAGTGTCCCTCTGTTGTTCATTTTGAGGAGTCTTTTGATTTCTCTCTGAGTTTATCATTGCCCCAAGGATATTTCAGCAGCAGGTTGTTTAATTACTGTGACTTTCCGTAGATTTGAATGTTTCTCTTATAATTAATTTCTAGTTTTATTCCACTATGGTGTGAGAAGATATGTAATATGATAGCAATTTTATTTTTTCTAATTTGCTAACACTTACTTTCTGGCCTAAGCTATGATCAGTTTTGGAGAATGTCACAATAAATGGTTTTAGCACAAAGTTAACTTTACTCTTAATCATCTCATGTTTTTCTATTTGAACTACCAAGTTTTATAAAATGACACTATAAATGAAGAAAATATATTTAATTCATGTGTATTCAAAGCAAACTATGTCTTAATAAATATATGTCTTTATGCCTCTTCTTTTCTAATAGAAATGGAATTTAGAGGCATAAGCCTGGGTTACATAGGCTTTGTGTAATTTTATTTAACTTCTTTTAACCTTATTATTCTTTTTTAAACAATACAGGTTATTAATAAACCTCATCCCTTCCTTTTCATCATTAGGCTTTAAGTTTTTGTGTGTCTGTGTGTATGCTAATATATGTAAATATGATTGCTAAAATATAAAATTAATAGCATTAATATGCAAAAATGTTCTTCTTATGTGAATCTTACACATTCAATTTATCACTGAATAATGAGTGTGGAAATTTATAAAAATTAAAAAATTTTGAGTACACATCTATTTATATGGTGTACATTTTTGAATAATAATAGGCAATGTTATACTACTCTTTTTTATTATATAAGAACTTTATGTTCTTCTAATTTGGTCTGGTTCTTTATATATATGTGTTTATATAATGTATATAATACCTATGTAGGTTGATACATAAGTGTTTTTTTGTTTGTTAATTTTTTTGTTTGTTTGTTTGTTTGTTTGTTTGAGACAGAACACTCACTACGTCATCCTCGGTATGGTGTGCTATGGTGTTATAGCTCACAGCAACTCCAAACTCTTGGGCTTAAGTGATTGTCCTGTGTCAGCCTCCCAAGTAGCTGGGATCACAGGCATCCACCACAATTCCCAGATATTTTTTGTTGCAGTTGTCATTGTTGTTTAGATGGCCTGGGGTAGGCTTGAACCCACCGCCTTAGTGCATGTGGATGGCGCTGTAACCACTGTGTTATGGGTGCTGAACCTATACCTAAGTTTTTAATATAAATTTTAAATATATAAATAAATTTGTGATAGGGTCCTATGTAATATAACCAGTATAACAACTCAAACTTCACAAATAAGTACCACTTAGCAAAGAATTATTGATAGAAATAGTTGTGCCTGAAAATATGGGAAAAGTTAGTGATATTAGTACATAATGGAGAATAGAAAATGTGTTTGAAATGTGGGGAAGAGGAAAATAAAATGAACACTAAATTTAAAGAAGAAAATATGTACTAAAGATATAGATAAGCTAAGGGCAGATATTTCAGAGCAAAGGAATCTAATTCTGTGTTTCGTTTAATCAGTTATTTTTACTTTTCATTTCTTTTGCCACTGGACATTTTATTTTTTATGTACTATTTATTTTTTATTGTTTCAGGTTCATTGAGGGTACAAAGAATTGGGTTACATTGTTTGCATTTGCTAGGTACAGTCCCTCTTATAATTGTGTTCTGCTCTGAAAAGGTGTGTCATATATCATAACCCCCATTACTCTCTCTCCTCCCCTCTTCCCAATCCCTCATTCCCCTCAGCCCACCTTGAATTAATTTGAGTTTTTCTTTTATGGGGGTATGTATTAGAATGTCCAAAGACATCCTATTAGAATTGAATACATTGGATTCTTGTTTCTCCATTCTTAAGATACTTTACCAAGAAGAATGTGTTCCAACTCTATCCAGGTTAATACAAAAGATATAAGGTCTCCATCTTTTTTAATGGCTGAATAATATTCCATGGTATACATACCACAGATTGTTAATCCACTCCTGGATTGGTGGGCATTTTTAATTCTTCTTTTCAGGACAGCCTCAATGGAGTACGTCTGTTGAAATTCTGATGTCATGTTGAGTAAGACTGGCTTCTCTTTTTATTTGCATCAACATATATATCTGTGGCTTCTGTTGCCCTCCCATTCAAAGATTTGATTTTTTTTCCCTTTGCTTTATATTTTTCTTTTGTCTATATTTATGGAGTTCTCCTGCAGAACCCTCAATTCAAATCTCTTTATAGACAAAACAAAGCATGCTTAATAAAAGAGTTAATTCCCTTTTACTATGATCAAAGAAATAGTTTTAGACTGAAACAGTACTTGCTGCCTATACTACATTTAGTATGAATAATATAATCTCTCCCCACACATTTTATATTAAATATATATTCACTCTTACTTTAAAAAATAATCTGACAAAGACATAATTTTTTTAGGAAAATCATCGTGTAAATAGGTATAATTAACATTTTTTTTTTTTTTTTTGGCCGGGGCTGGGTTTTAACCCACCACCTCCAGCATATGGGGCCTGTGCCCTACTCCTTTAAGCCACACAGGCGCCACACTATAAGTAACATTTTTTTTTGACAGGAGCTTTTTCTCAACCTATACATTGTAAGGACAACTATCCAAAAATTTTTCATGTGAGCTTTCATCACTCTTCTGAATTTAATTACTGAACTATCCCATGTTTTCCGTCTGTAACCACTTTTTACTCTTCTAGTTTTTATTTTTAATTTATCTCAAAGAAGGACTATATTTTATAGTCTTAAGGTTATGTGGGTGTTGGAGGAATTAAGGAATGCCTGACTATGATTCTTGGTATCCTGTATTATTTGGCCAGGGATATTAAAGAGGTTTTATTTTTCCCTTTTAGTTCAACAGATTGATGAGTCTTTTTTAAATTAATAAAATAGAGCAGTATAAAAGAAAGATTAGAAAGAAAAATCACCCACTTTCGGTATCCAGAATAAGAAAATTGCATTTAGGTAGTTCTTAAAGCATTTCTCATATTAATCGTAGTCACGTATCTTCAAAACACCTACTTCGACTATTCATCTACATTGTTCTGTAGTTATTAATACTGGTTATGAATGGTGGTGAAGAATTACAGTTCAAAATCTTACTGAATAATATGTTGGAATAAATTGCATGTTCTGTCAGGAATAAAAGCTACTTGTTTTTATAGCACCTGTACTAAAGAAAGACTTTAGTTTTATCAGTGCAAGACTAAAGAAATATAAGGTTTACCAGAATCAAGAATATATTAAATATGCTTCTTGATGAGATGTTATAGATGTAAATAAAGAAATCTAAGTTATTTCCAGATGCCAAATTAGGATTATGTGTGAGACTAGTTTCCTGAAGTTTCTAGGAATTTATGAAAATAAGATTCATCTAATGATCCTTACATTAACATAACTACCATGATCGTATTAAAAGTTAGGAGTGCAAGAGGTTTAGCAGGATTGGGCACAGAAAGTCCTCAAACTATGGTACAGAATAAGTCTCCCAGTAGGCATGGAGAATAACTTGTAAACAAGGCACTCATTCTTCTATATCAGGTCCAGATATTCCTGGTTAAATTCCCCTGGTACTTAATCATAGTTATCCATCTTACAGCCAAGAAAGGTGGTGAAGTTAATCCTTATGGCCACTGCTACTGACTTGTTTGAAGTGTGTGTGGACACACTTGGGGTGTCTCTTGGATAACGGTGCTGGCTCAAGCACCAGAGATTGCTATCTTGTAATAGGAAAGTCACCTCTCCAGGTTTTTAGAATTTTGATCTGAAGGTCAAAATTCTTGAGCTGTACACTTGATGTCTCCATCCCACATTTGACAGTCCCAGTTTTGCCAAAAATCTTGATATAAACCTCAGTTGAGTACAGCTGAACTGTTCCTAACTATTAAATCTTCAGTTTAACCTTTACCTGCTCTCCTACTGTAATCAATAAGTGTCACTTTGTGAGTTAGCAAACAGGCTCCTAAGCCTTTACTGTTAGTTTTCTACTTTTTAAAGATTTTCCTGAGCTTTATAATATCCCTCCATCAGACATCAATTCTGCTTCATAACAACCAGTCAATTCCTTTGTTTTGGCATGGATGATTCCCCCTGTATTTTTCAAACTCCTAAATCACTGTAATGATCAGAGAATTCACCTCCACTGAAATAATTTTCAAGTTGTAAGTCGCTATCAGGGAGAATTACAACAATTGAGTCCCCACCTTATTCTAGGGATTATCCATGTCACACAAACCTCCAGGAATGATGATGTTTTTATTATCAGTAAAATGATGAGTAATGCACTCCCCATGTCTTACTTCTGATGCTACTGTGTTAAAGCCTCAGGGAAAAAGAAAAAGGAAAAAAACAAGTGTGGAAACAAAATTAAGAATGCACAAGGACTATTAAGGGGTTATGCCTACAAAAGACAAAGGGAAGATGAAGCAGGATTGGGCAGGAAACATTTAAGATGATGATGTGAATATGTGTTCGCCAACCCAATGGAGAGTTTGAAAGCAAAGATCATGTAGCACAAAGGCTGTGGGTTAGACAAAAATATCCAATGCATTCAGTCATTGGCTATGGTTCTCAGAGAAGAGCGTGACCTCAGCTGAGAAACTGTGCAAAAAAGTATGGTCACTAATAGTTGGAGGTTGTCAGCTCACTGCACCTCTTGAAGCTAATTAACAAGTGTTTTCTTGATGGAATATCAGAGCAGAGCACTGATTTGACTGTTTGAGGGTCCTGGTTTCACCAAAAAATATTCATGGTCACATCTATGGTCATGAGCAACATGGATAAAATTAGTTAATTGCATTTTTTCATATAAAACCACTAAATTATTTGATATGTATTTTGCATTTTTGATTGCTATGGTATTTGAAACACATGTTACGGAAATCCATTAAGTATAATTCTATTGTTGTAACTGTATTTTATACTTATTTAAATAAATCATTCAAATAAGTATTCAAATAAATCATATAGCACAAGAAAACTTACCATTTTAGTGTAGTTTTTTTAAACAACTGCAGAACTGGACATCATTTTTGATGTATTTAATTTAAACAATCCACAAAGGAAAAGGGACATGATGTTTATTACATAACACACAATATCTTAAAAATATCAAAAATGGTGTTGTTTGTATGTTTCAATGTGCTTTTCTAGTATCCTAGAAACAACTTCTGTGTGCTTTTAGAGAAATTACATTATTTACCATTTTTTTATTACTTTGAGACTGACTGTAAACATGAAATAGGAAATAAAAGCTTACAAATCACTCTAAATATAATACTGAAATCAACCATTGATTTTAAAATCTTTTTAGTTCATTTTAGCAAGCATTTTTCCAGCTTGTTATACAATAAGCAGAGTGGTAGGATTGAATAATTAAATAATATTGCTGACTTCAATGAGGTTTCATTCTAAATTCTGTAAGAAAGGTACTGACTTCTATGGGGCTTTACAAAGACCTTACATGGCTAACAAAAGAGGGGGAATTTGAGAGAAGACAACATAGATCTCATCAGATTTCAGGTAAATAAATGGAGGTTAGAAGTTTAGAGAAAGGTATGGCAAGGACAAAGACATATAAATTAGAAAGAGGGAAATTCTTAAAGAATACAAAATATGCTTAATTCTTTAGATTATAAAAGGAATTGCTGTATAAAATTGAGATATTCTTCTTTCCTAGAGTTGCCTTGGCTACTTGGTTTTTGTTCTAGTTCCATACAAAACAAAGAACTATTTTTTTTAAGTTCTTTTAGGTATGACATTGGTATTTTAATGAGGATTGGATTGAATCTGTACATTGCTTTGGGTAATATAGATGTTTCAACAATGCAGATTCTTCTAAGCCATGAGCATAATATGTTCTCCCATCTGTTAACATCCTCTGCTATTTCTTTTCCCACTGTTCCACAGTTCTCTCTGTAGAGATCCTTCACATCTTTTGTTAAATATATTACGAGGTATTTTCTTCTCTTTGATGTTATTGTGAAGGAGTCATTTGAGACCACTAAAAGCAGTTATGCATCAAAAAATTGAATAACCTAGAAGACATGTATAAGATCCTAAAATCATACAACCAATTGAGACTGAATCATAAAGAAATAGAAAACCTGAACAGACTGGGTGGTGCCCATAGCTCAGTGTGTAGGTGTTGGCCACATACACTGAGGTGGGTGGGTTCAAACCCAGGCCAGCTAAAACAACAATGGCAACATCAACAACAACAAAATAGCTGGGTGTTGTGGCAGGCGCCTGTAGTCCCAGCTACTTGGGAGGCTGAGGCAAGAGAATCACTTAAGCCCAGGAGTTTGAGGTTGCTGTGAGCTGTTTCACCACAGCACTTTTCCCAGGATGACAGCTTGACATTCTGTTCCAAAAAAAAGGAAAAAACAAAAAAAGAAAATTTCAGCAGACCAATAGTAAGTATAGAGTTGACTCATTAATGTAAAAATCTCTCAACAAAGGAAAGTTCAAGAACTTCTGGATTCATTAGTTAATTCTTCTAAACATTAAAAAAAATGTTAATCCTTATCAAGCTCTAACATAACTGAAGAGAAGAGAACAGTTCCAAATCCATTCCATGAAAACAGCATTATTCTACAAACCAATATTCCTGGCTATCATAAATGCAAAAATCTTCAACGAAATAATAGAAAACAGACTTTATCAGCACATTCAAAGGATCATGCCCCATGAACAACTGGATTATATCCCTGGTATGAGCAGATGCTTCACCATATGCAAATCAGTAAATATGGTATTCCACATTAACAGAATAAAAGAAGAAAAACATGACCATCTCAACAGATACAGAAAAGACATTTGAAAATTCAATATCCTTTCAGAAGAAAAATTGTCAACAAATTAGGTACGGAGGAAATATACCTAACATAATAAAAACTCACAACTAACATCATATTCAACAGTGAAAAGCTGAAAGTTTGTCTTCTAAGATTCGAAACAAGACAAGGATTCTGAGTCTCACCGTTTCTTTTCAGAATAGTACGAGAAATTCAACCCAGAGTAATTAGGCAAGAGAAAGGAATAAAAGCCATCAAAAATGGAAAGTAAGAAGTTAAATTTTCTGTTTGTATATATAATGCTTTTATGTACATAGAAAGCCTAACCCCTCCACTACAATTGTTAGAATTAATTAATTAATTAATATTGCGTTATACAAAATTAACGTGCAAAAATCACTTGCGTTCCCATCTACTAACAAAGTATCTGAAAATATTAGGAATACGATCCCATGAACACCAGCATCAATACATAAATAAATAAAATATTTAGGAATAAATTTAACCAAAGACACGAAAGGTCTTTGCACTAAAATCTAACACATAGATTAGGAAAAAATGAAGAATACACAAATAAATTAAAAGATATCCAATCTTAATGGGTTGGAAGAATTAATATTGTTAAAATGTCCATACTACCCAAAGCAATCTACAGATTTAATGCAATCCCTATAATAATCCGAATGGCACTTCTCACAGAAATAGAAAAAAATCTTAAAATTTATGTGAAATCATGAAAGACCTTCAAATGCCAAAGTAACCTTGAGCAAGAAGAACAAACTGGAAGTAGTACAGGCTTTATTTTAAAATACATTATAATTAATAGTAATCAAAATATTATGGCACCAGTATAAAATAAGACATATATGCCAATAGAACAGAATTGAGAAAGCAGAAATAAATCCATGCACATATGATCAACTGATGTTTGACAAAGATATTAAGAACACACAATGAGAAAAGGACAATGTCTTTAATGAATGATGTTGAAAAATATATGCAAAAAAATGAAACTGGATATTAGTCTCATGTCATTGACAAAGCTAATCAATGGCAGTGCCTGTACTCAGTGAGTAGGGCTCCGGCCACATACACCCAAGCTGGCGGGTTCAAACCTGGACTGGACCAGCTAAACAACAGTGACAAATGAGGAAAAAAAAAAAAAAGCCAGGCATTGTGGTGGGTGCCTGTAGTCCCAGGTACTTAGGACACTGAGGGAAAAGAATCTCTTAAGCCCAAGAGTTTGAGGTTGCTGTGTGCTGTGAAAGCACAGCACTACACCAAGGTCGACATAGTGAGACTCTGCCTCAAAAAAGAAAAGAAAAAGCTCATCAAAATAAAGCCCCAAATATAACATGTGAAACTACAAAGCTACTATAATAAAACCAAGAAAAAGCTACACTACATTAATGCGGGCTATGATTTTTTGGATATGACCTCAAAAGCACAGGCAGCAAACATGACAGTGGAAAAATGAGATTGCATCAAATTAAAAAGATTTTTCACAGTAAAAAAAAAAATAATCAACAGAGTAAAGAGAAAATATACAGAATGGTAGAAAATATTTGCAAACCACACATCTAATAATCACTTAATATTCAAAATATGTAAGGAAATCCTACAAATCAAGAGCAATAAATCAAATAATACAGCTAAAAGCTGAGCAAAGAACCTGAACGAAAAGAAAACATACAAAGAGTCAGCAGGTAAATGAAAACAAATGCTCTGCATTATTAATTATCAGGGAAATGCAAATCAAACCAATGAAATATTACCTCACAGCTGTGGCTATTATTAACAAATGCAAAATATAACAAGTGGCTAGCATCACAAAAGAAAAAAGATCATAAGTGTTTGGGAGGATGTGAAGAAAACAGAACACTTGTATACGACAGTAAGAATGTAAATTAGTATAACCACTATGCACAAAGTATAGTGTTCATCTAAGAAAATTAAAAAAAAAAAAACAGAAAATAAAACTACCATATGATTCAGCAACCCATTTCTTGGTATGCATCCAAATAAACCGAAATTAGTATGTCAAAGAGATAAATAACTATACTCCCGTGTCCATTGTTGCATTATTCATAATAGCCAAGAGTTGATTCTTTCCCCACAGAATCAGCCTAAATGTCCGTCACTGAACGAATAAGTCAGAAAACATACTAAATACAGGTAGTCCTGAGGTGACAGATAGAACACATTCCTGAGAAGTTCTTTAGGTCAGATTTGTGTGTAACTCAGATCCCTGGTGAACAGCACATATATGGTAATAATATATTATTATTATTATAATTATGAAATTATTATGAATACTTTTTCCTTTTTAAAATCATTGCTGTATACATTAAGGCAGTCATGGGGTACAATGTGCTGGTTTTATATACAATTGGAAATATTTTCATCAAACTAGTTAACATAGCCTTCAAGGCATTTTATTAGTTATTGTGTTAGGACATTTATATTCTACATTTAGTAAGTTTTACATGTACCCTTGTAAGATGTACCATAGCTGTGGTCCCACCAATTACTCTCCCTCCCTCCATTCTTCCCCCTCCTTTCCCCTCTCTTTCCTGATATTCTTGGGCTATACTTGGGTTATAGCTTTCGTATGAAAGCTATAAATTAGTTTCATAGTAGGACAGAGTATGTTGGATACTTTTTCTTCCATTCTTGAGATACTTTGCTAAGAAGAATATGTTCCAGATCCATCCATGTAAACATGAAAGAGGTAAAGTCTCCATACTGGCTCCCATGTGATAATAATAATACAGTGTAATACTAGAATAATACTAATACTCCTGTACTGTAATAATAAGCTACGGAAACTATTATCCTTTCTTTTAATTCAAACAAATAGAACATAAAAAACTCATACAAAAAATTTAGATAGGAGAAATTTCAAAAAAGAATATTAAATGATTAACGGTCACTCAATGTTGCATCAATACTAAGTGAATAGTAATGTTACACTTATTTTGATCTTCTAACCAAATCAATGCAAATCCTTTGCATTTCAAAAATTAATCCACAATGCTGCTTAGTAATAATTGATGCTTTCATTGGAGCACTGGCTTTTATATCCTCCATTTTTGTCACTTTATCCTTTATAATTGTTGAGTGATGGAAGCCTAATGCTTTCCCACTGAATGATGACAGTGTCCGGATTTCTCTGAATGCTTAGTTATTGCTACTTTCTTCCCTTGTAATTTCCTTTCCCTTCACTGCAAGCTCACCTGGGATTGCAGTGGATTTGCTTTGGAGGCATGGTTATACAGGTAAATACAGACTCAAAATCAAATTAAAAAGTTGACCCAAAGTGATACCGTACGTGAGCAATGGTGTGAATAAGACTCACCACTGGGGTGAAGACGCCCAGCCAACGAACTGCTTATGCCATGTGAGTTTGTTCACATGTACAGAAGAAACTAGTTCCTGAATTATTTACTACATTATTTAATAAATAATTATTTACTTAATTTATTTAATTATAAATTATCCTTATGGACAGCCTTCGGAGCTCATTTCTAACTATGGAATTCTGAAGGTCAGGTTATCTATAATCCAGGGACTGTCAGTGTACACACACACACGCACTCATTCATACATAGATATATGTCATGTGCAGTATAATGATATTTTTGGTCAAAATCTGATGGAATATATGATAGTGGTCTCATATGATTATAATATAGGTGAAAAATTTCTATCACCATGTGACATTGTGGCCACTGTAATGTTTTAATGTTGAGCAATGCATTCCTTACATGTGTGTGGTGTTGCTAGTATGAACAAACTTCCTGTGCTGCCAGTCATATAAAGGTACAGTACAACCAGGTGGATGAGACATGTGCTAGAGCAGTCTTCAGTAATTCTGAGTAAAAAGTAACATGATCAAAGACATACAGTGGGAAATAAAACCTGAGTATTAAGAGTGCCAGCCGAGCCCTGCTAATTATCTGTTTAGTGGACTGGATAAAGAAATTTGAACTGAAACAGTAGTTAGTAAAGAATGTTATTGTATTTTTATTTTAGCATAGCTTCTTAACTAAGGTGAAAGGGAAGATGTAAAGCTCCTTAAAAGAATTTTGGAAATTCATAGGTAAAGCCCTGTTTTGAATTTTTACCATGAAGAAGATAGGTCGACTGGCATTTAGTAATTCGCTGAATGTTTAACAAGGCACAAAACAGAGATACACGATAAAATATTAGCCCAGCTGCCAATATAGCTCTCACTGATAAAGACTACAGGAGTGAATCCCCAGCGCTTAGAAGGAACACTACCGAAAATATGGAGAGGGGAGCTTCCCTTTAGATCTACAAATTACAACCAGTGGCGCAATTTATATTTTCCACTTTTCTGGATGTAAAACATCTCTCCTGACTGCTTCAGAAGCAAAACTAATTTAACATTGTAAAATAAATAGGCTCTGGCTTCACTACTTGAGTTAACAGCCAAATAGGCTTAAGAATAATGGTTTTAATTGATGCAATGACTTTTAGGAAAATCAAAGCAGGTGTGTTCGGAGGGTGTGGTGAGTACTTTCAGGGAAGATTTATCATTGTAATTATATTTTCCTTTGTGTAACCTTAAAGCTCTTTTGAATATATAAGCACACACAGACTAATAAAAAAACATACTCTAGAACTATTTAGGTGTTGAAGGAGGTGAGCACAATGTTAAGCACGGTCCATGAATGAGGTCCTGGAAAATTCGTAAATACCTACTATTGGATATATTGTATGTTGTATTACTTTACTTAGTAATACAGTCTCTTGTATTTAACATCAGGTTGCAAAAAACTTTCCTTTCATAAATGAAAAATGTCACTATTTCATTAGAGGCTCACATATTGGTTTAAAATACACCATCTAATGATATAAATTTATAGAATTTTTGAATTTATAGTCATTGGCCAGCATACATTACCACAATTATTTTTAGAACATTTTCACACACACACCCTAAAAAACCTAGAAGCATTCACTACCTATTTCCTACTCACCCTACACTTGGCCCCATTCATTTTCATATGTTTGTATATGTATATATTTTTGTCAATATAAGAAATAAAACAAATCAAACTGTTAATTGTAGCTCCCTCTCAGAAGGAAAACAAGGCTTTGGGTGAACTTGGATGTGAATTTTATAAATATGTCCTTTGAAGTCCTTGATATTTTTCTAATAAGGACTACTTTTACTTTTATAACATGGAAAAATAAAAAAGAATGATGAAAAAGATTCATAGTCCAAAATTTTGTAGAACTTTTTTAATCTTTATGAACCATATGACTTACATAAAATGTGTCTGTATTTACTAATGTGGACCCTGAGAGTCAGATTTTTCTGATTCTGCTTAGAATTAAAATCTGAGAATATATGTTTAAACTAGGAGGTCAGCTTGCTCACTCTGAATTTAGGGCTCATTTCCTTTCATTGTGAAATAATTTTTAGGTTTGAAAGTCTCCTCCAAATTAACTTTGTGTTCATAACAGTAAATGTCTTTATTAAGAGTCATTACCTAGTTTCACCTTGTACTAATATTCTCATTTTGATTATCTGATAAATTTATTGGGACATCTTTACTGAGCTCCCACATTGTGACTGACACTGTCCTACATACTAATAATTTAGACTTAAGTGTTAGTTTAATTCTGGCCCCGAAGAGCCTGATCTCGGACAGCTCAGTAATCATCTGTCAGTCCTAACCTGATAGATAAAATGTTGCATATACCTCTATAAACATTATTATAATTTCAATTGATCCAATTTGAAGTTTCACAATTCCATAGTAAAAAGCACTAAAAGTAAAAGATTGATTTAATAGAAAGGAGAAAATGGCATAAATAAGACTAAGCTAAGGAAAATTGCTTGGAACATTTTAAAAATACACGTTTCTCACTACTTTTATAAAATTTTCCCAATGCTGGACATTTTTGCAAAACCAGTCATGACATTAGTGTTTTATTTAAAAATTATTATTCATGTTTACTTTAGGAATCTGTGAACTAAAATAAAATTCTAATCCCCAACTCCTAAAACAGACGGCCTCGGCTCAGATGAAACCTTAAAACTCAAGTCCCAGGCATCAGGGGATCCGAAGTCAGAGGTGCATCATTTCACGCCTTCCCTTACTCACAGCTATGAGGCTTTTTTGCCCTAAGGACCAGATAAACACTCTTTCCTGATACACACCAATCAGTCGTAAAGTGGTTTTAAACTGTGTATATGGCATGTGCAGAGATGGTTTTTGTGTCCTTGTTTCACCTTTTGACACAGAGGAAACCATTTCTGAACATGGACCCCCTAAAAGGCCAGAAAGCTCCATTGCACGAGTGCATGATTTTCTTTTCATAGATATCCATGATTACGCCTATAGCTTGTTAAATGTGTCTAGTTCTCCTTCCCATTTGGTATACAATCCTCTTCCCATTGTTCCTGCCTTGAGGTCTGTGTTCCTGGCTTACATCCCTGCTTCTCAGCACACCAGAACGGCCACCCACAGGCTACAGCCCTTAATGGGAAATAAAGCTCTTCTGTTTAAATGATGAACTTGGCCATTTTTTTTTTTTTTTTTTTTTTGTAGAGACAGAGTCTCACTTTTTCGCCCTTGGTAGAGTGCAGCGGAGTCGCTCTAGCAACCTCCAACTCCTGGGCTTAGGCGATTCTTCTGCCTCAGCCTCCCAAGTAGCCATTTTTTCAGAATACAAATCTCGGTGACTTTTTGGTATGAGTCTCTTGATAAACCAATTCCCCGGGTATGATATTGAAGATAAAATGCTGACAGATGTAACTGAAATATCAATACTCAGTGACAATAATGTCTGATCTATTTCAAATATTCAGTTTCTACCTAAAATTTTTGAGCGGTTATTATTCACATTTCCTGACTTATAGGTGAATAAAACGTGTAATGAATGACATAGAAGTCATAAGTTTTTAAAACTGATGACAAATCTAAGAAAGGAAGGGATTTAACTATAAAAATTAAATTCTATGTGTTTTTGACTTTTCAACAAATTCTTCATGCACGTATACATATACAGATAGATGATAGATCATTAAAGATTGATTCTTGGAAATACATGTTAATTAGCTTAAACCCTGCTATGTGCAAAGAAGCTTATTGTTAGTTCTTGGAGGAGATAAAGAAAACTCTCTTTTTATTTTTATAGAGACTTATATCGGGAGAGAATTACATACCCTCATATAATAAAAAGTCTAGAAGACAAAATGGGGGAGATAAAAAGCGGTGACAGTATATTAACCAGAAATTGTTTTGGTACTTTTCTTTTTCTTTTTTTATTCATTATGTAGAAGCCATTACTGAAAAAGTAAGTATTGGCTTATTACATTTGGAACTGTTAAGAAAGTTATTAGCATTCTGTGATGTAACACGGTGAAGGATATTTTAAGCTTTTAAAAATTACACAGCTTTGGGCCAACATCGGAATCATTTACACTTACACTCATCTAAAATCTAAGAAGCCTTGTATGCATCCATAAGGATCATATTACAAATTTCGGGAAGTGATTTCTGCTCATAGTCACAGCAGTAAAATTAGATAAGAGTGCACAGGAATGCAGCTCTGAGACCTCTCAGCCTCACCAATAATTCAATCATGGAACAGTATGCAAATGACCTAACAGGAATATAATCAGGGCTGCACAAGCAAGTCATTTCCATTTCCATTACTGCTTAATGAGATTGTGCTGCAGTTTCAAGCAGAGGAAATCTCCAGGAAGAGCAGCTTTCACTTCGTTTTTTCTTCTCTGGCTTCCTGATTCTTCCCTCTCCTTCCCTTCCCTTTTGCTTCCTCTTTTTACAAGTATTTCCTCAAATTAGACGGAACCATGACATGAATTGCTCTAACCCATTCAAGGACAAAAGAAGTTTCTAAAATGAGTTTGCCCCCTTAGGAGTGTGTTTTGAAGGCTTCTAACTTAAGAATTAAAAAGTAAATCTAGCCATAAAGATCTTGATTTTTCTTGACACTGAAGAGTGTGATATAGAATAATCTAGATTCTGTAAGACATTGTTTGAAGGCCTCTCACCCAGCCCATTATCTGTTATAAGATAAATAACTTCCAGAGAATCCTACTTAGGCCTTGAAATTCACTGTGTAGGAAAGTTTCTAGGTTATTGTAGTTAAAGTTGGTACGTGGCACTAGCCTTAAGTTCTGCAATGTCCTTCCTTATGTGGTCTAGCTCTTTAATTACTTTTTAAAGTTTTTATGAATTTTGTGGCTTCTTTTTGTTGGTTTTCATTCATTTTATTTGCTATCCATGTTCATGTCTGTTGTTTTGACAATTTTCTTGACGTACTGTAACTCCGTCGTCACCTACTGTAACTCCGTCACACATCCTTGGAGGTGTGATTCTGTTTTCCCTTTTCTTTTTGCCTGGTTCTTTTGCTTTCCATTCTAATATAGAACCTCTCTTTTTTCTACTCAGGGATTATAGGTTTTCAAGGCACCTGTTCCTTATTGAATTTTGCTGTGTGATTAGAGGAGGGAGGTGTGTAGAGGACGCTTTGTTTCCTACTCTGGAATAGTGACGTGGCAGAGGAGGGGCATACCCAGGACAAGCCTATAATGCAGCTGTTGTGCTTTGCTCGGCTCACCTGTGGCTTCCCCACTAAAGCACCTGCTAGATGTCGTGCCGAGTTTTCGGTCATTCACTTGTAGGATGTTTGAGCTAGGAGCTGGGTGAGACCCTCTTTACTGAGGCTGCTGTTGCAGGGCTCGCTCTATCCAGAGTCTCCTGAAGAAGATGACAGTAGCAACTGGGTGAGGCTGTATTGGCAGTGGTCATGGGCTTCTAGGCCATTGGCATCTGCTCAGACTTTGTGGTGTATTGACACTTTGAGGTTTGGGGGTCTTGGTGAGGTGCTGGACTTTGCAGCAGTTTCTCCAGCTCTGGCAATGGTGAAGGCTCTGGGCTTGGGTCAGCACTGGGTTCTTGGGATTGATAGATAATTAGATTGACTCTTAGAAATACATGTTAATTTGGGTTCTTGGGATTGTGTCCTAGGGCTCGTGGGAGATCCAGAGGCAGAGACAACGTCTTGAGCCACAGCATGAGAGCAGCAGAGCTGATGTGGAGGAGGACTCCAAGCAGGGCTTCTGAGTAGAGCCTTTAAGCCAGAGTCAGGGGTGTCAGGGTTGGTCTGACCTAGAGGGCAGGCAGAGTCAGGGCCCAGCAAGCTGGAAGCAAGTGGGACCTATAGGGAAGAGTCAAGGCCAAGAAGTGGAAGGTTGTTCTGCAGTGTTGGGGACCAGGAAGATGCTAAATCACATGGGCAGAGGTTGATTCCAGTGGCCCAATGATAGTGCAATTCCCCTTGTATCCCTCAGGACTTGCCTGAGCAGTTACCCAGAGCCTCTAAGACAGGAGCCTGCTGTGTCTGGTCAATTACCTTGCTCAGATTTCATTGCACTGTAGGAGAGGTGTGCTTGGCTTTCAGTCACGGGGTACAGCCCAAGAGAAGCTCCAGTTAGTTCACCCCTTCCCCATCCCAGGGCTAACTGGATGCCATGGACCTGAGAGCTCATGATGGCTTTAGCCTCTGCCTGATCCCCACAGTGCTGCTGCCTGGTGCAGGGACTCCGCACAGACTCCAGGCAGGCTCCCAGTATGACTGGGTGGAGGTCTATGGCAGTGGAGGGAGCCATCCCCAAATTTGCTGGGTGTCAGCACGGTGGTCCTGACACCCCAGCACTCCATCCTCCTATTCTTCCCCAAATGTACTTTAATCTTATTAAATATATTGCCTTGCCCCCCCTTTTTTTTTCTTCACAGCTCACATTGGCTGTCCCATGTTGCTTCTGTGTGATTTCACAGTGTTCCTTCAGAGAAGAGCAATACATAGCAGGCAGCTGCCTGCACTTGTCACTTTTTTCCTGGAGAGCAGCAAGCTGGCAGGCTGCTTTTAGTATACCAATTTTTTTTTTTTTTCAGATCATTTCCCAGTTTCCATGGTGTCCCAGCATCCTCCCCATGGATCTTCTAGTACCTGTGAGTCACAGGTCAACAGAGGCTGCCACAGAGCCTCCTGTCCCTCTTACAATAGCAGAGAAGGAGCAGGAAAGCCAGATCTGTCTTTAATTCTTAAAACAAGCTGTGAAATAGGTACAATCATTAACTTTCTTTTACAGATAAAGGTAATATTGTCTTAAAACTTTAAGTGGCTTCATAAACTCATACAGCAGGTAGTGAGATGAAGAAAATGAGCACGAGGTCTCTAAGACTCTAGGCCTTTGCTCTTAAGCACAACAAAAACCTGTCTTCAGTAATATTCTGTACTTAATGCTTCTCGAGCACCTGGATCCAGATATCACACTTCTTTATAAAATACACCCAAAGCTAATTTTTCAAAGTAGTCTTGCTGTTTCACCCTAAGGTAGCAAAGAATGATGGTGAAACAATTTGTTATTTTTCTGGAGATATTTGATATTTATCAAAGAGACAATGCTGGTAGGCCAAAAATTAAAATACCAGTATTGGAAATGTCATCCTTCAATGTCTGACTGTTAAGAAAGAGATTTAGTTTAAGAAGAACCTTTGTTGTGTCCTTGATTGATTTCCCCTGTGGAGTATAATGAAAAGAGGCCAGGCTTTAGAGATATGGTTTAATTCATGATTTGAAACTCATTTGATGTAGGATTTGGGGATGTTTAATTTACATTTTGGAATCTCTTTCTTTGGTGTACAATTTGAAGATAGTCGTGAACCCAGTGTTATGAATGTATTAAACTAGATTTAACTTTTTAATTCAGTAAGGGGAGAGATTTGGGATATCATGAGTAATAAGACTTTTTTTTAAACTTAAATGCTCATCATTTACTAAATCGTAGACTTTTAGGTTTGGGAAGAACGGGACAATTCCTATACTTTAATTGTGTTCAGATTTTGTGAGAAGTGCATCATCCTATAATTCAGGTGATTGGATGATGTAATGAGAACGGAAGGTGGGTAGTAGGTCTCCCATGTTCCTCCACCCTTGACTCAAGTAATCTCTGTTTTTAAGTAATACCTGTACCTCATTTTTATGTAGAAAGAAGACCATGCCTGAGAATGACTTGACATTTTTTTGACTTTGTACAAATCCTTGACAGGTAAATAAAATAACTTGGGAATTTTATACAATTTATAATACACAATATTACATAGAATGTATAGCTTTAGCTCAGTAAACTGTTCATATTGGTCTTTTATTAGTTTATTAACCATATTTTTATGCAAGCTACTTTATAGGAACATATCATCTTTGGCATTATTTAAAATGTTTTGAAATTCACTTCATAGTTTGGAAAATTTCCAAGTGTAAACATATGCCTTTTTTCCTAAGACTTATATTTTTCTTTACTACTTAAAAAAAGCTCTCTCCCCAAATGTGTAATATCTATTTATAATTTGAAATTTGATATCCATTTTCTGTTTTCTGTTTTTTTAATCACTCAAAATGGTTTAGGGCATTTTAAATTTTATTTATTTTAAAATAGCAAATCTTTCTTCTTTACAAGCATTTTATATTTCTAATTCTAAATATCATGTTCAAATTCATGATTTACATTGTTTTTCTCCCAAGTATGTTAATAGCACAATTTATGTTAAATCTGTGCAATCTAAATATCTATGTTATTATTGAGTAGTTTTAGTTTTAACTGAGTCAACATTTTACTATATTAATTCAGTTGATAATAATGTACCAGGAATATGACAAAAACCTTGAAACAATTATAGATTATGCTAATACTGCATAAAATACTCATTATAAATTTGTTATTAAAATCTTTAAGTGGAACCATGAAAGACAGTTTTATGCAATGTAGAATTCATGTTACAAAGTTTTGTTTTAAAAAGTTGTATAAAACAGTAGTTTTGTTTTATTGTTCCTATCCTTTTGGTTATGCTTTCATAAAATGTGTAATGTCCTTAGATAATATATTACACTTTGTTATTTTCCTTAGGTATTTATATTTTACTACAGGTAATTTTCTGTGCCTTTTTTCTGTACTTAGCTCATCAGTTACTCTGATATTCATCTATCCTGATAAATCCACTGTAGGAATCCTTCATACCACAGTGTATTTGTGCTGTACTTGTCAGTGTATACTGTGACTATCTTCAGGGTATTTGGCTGTAAAGAAATTAAAAAGTCACTTTGTATTTTTTTCTATGTGTGTCCTGGTACACAATTTCACTTAGAATATATCTAAAAATGGACTTGATGGCTCAGAGGCCATCAAAGGGTGGGCGAATCTTAAACAAAAGATGCAGATTGTTTTCTAAAGTCCTTTTATCAATTAATAGTAGCAATATCTAAAAATTTCTTTTCTTTCTTTCTTTCTTTTTTTTTTAGAGACAGAGTCTCACTTTATTGCCCTTGGTAGAGTGCTGTGGCGTCACAGCTCACAGCAATCTCCAATTCCTGGGCTTCAGCGATTCTCTTGCCTCAGCCTCCCGAGTGGTTGAGACTACAGGCATCTGCCACAGTGCCCAGCTATTTTTTTTTTTTTTTTGTAGTTAGGCTGGGGCTGGGTTTGAACCTGCCACCCTCATATATGGGGCCAATGCTCTGCTCACTGAGCCACAAGTGCCATCCACGTGATACCTAAAAATTTCTTAAATATCATAGTCTTTAAATGTTTCTGTAATTTCAGATATCTTAATTTTTTATCAATCTGCTAAGTTTTGAAATGCATTTCACTGTGCTTTTCTACTTCCCTGATTACCAGGAGGTAGATGATCCTTGTAAATGTTTTGAACTATATATTTTTATTTTATTAAATGTCTCTTCATATGTTTTGATCACTTTTATATTGTTTTAATTGTTTAATTTAGTTACAGGAATTATTTGTATAGTCTGTATATTTCATGTTATAATTTTTTCTGCTTCTCTATACATTTCCCTTTGTTTAGACTTTTGTGTCTTTTGAGGAACACAAATTAACTTGTTTCAACGTACAATTAAATTTTATAATAAATAGATGTTAACTTTAATCTATGTCTGTTCTTTACTGAAATATTACAGTTCTTCTTCAGTCTGTTATATCTTCTGTATTAGGGTTCTCCAGAGAACAAAAGCAAAAAACAAACAAACAAACAAACAAAAGAAAACCTATACATATGTGTGTGTGTGTTGAGAAGGAGATATTTATTTTAAGGATTTGGCTCACACAATTATGGAGGTTGGCAAGTCAGGAATATGCAGGGTAGACTGGCAGGCTGGAGGCCAAGGGGAGGGGTGATGTTGGGGTTCCACAGGCAGTCCACTGTGAGGACTCCCTTTTAGCCAGAGGGTTGTCAGGCCTTACATTTTTAAGGACTTCTACTGATTGGATTAGCATATACCCTCGTGACTTCATTTCAACTTAATTATTTCTTGGAAGTGGGCCATGGGCAAAAATTAAAGAATATTGAGCAGTAAAGGTAGTAATAGCTTAGATTGCTCTAAATAGATCTTTAATAGCTATATGTATATAGCTATATGTATATTACCAATTCTGCTGGCGAAGACTCAGAGGAAGTAAGCAACATGGGAGAAAAAGATATGAGCATTATTTTTCATGTTAGAGATTCATAAATGTATAGCACATTATCCTTCACATAAGATCACAGTCTAAGAAAGGCGATACATATGCTCATAAAAATTCGGGTGAGCGGAATAGGTGACATATAGCATTCACCGAATAAGGCATAAATGCGGTTGGCCCTTGAATGGCATGACTTTGAATTGCCTGGATCAGCTCACTTGTATGCATAGCCTTTTTCAATAAATATATTGGAAATAGTTTTGGAACAAAGTAGCAATTTGAAAAATCTCTCAGGTTAGCCAGGTAGACGGGAAATATTTTTTAAAAAGCTATAAATGTCATGAATGCATAGAGTACATATAAATACTAGTCTATTTTATCATTTACTACTATAAAATATAGACACATATCTTATAAAAACTTACAATTTACCAAAACATATGCACACGAACACAGAGAGTACATGGAACAATTTGGGAAATGTTAGCAAACGTAAAGACCAAATATAAATCCTAACTGCATACAATTAACTGCAGTACATACTGCACCACTGTAATAATCTTGCAGCCACTTCTTTTTGTTATTGCAGTGTTTCTGGTATCAGCTTAAAATGCCAAGTGAAGCTAATCCTCTTCACCTGAGCAGCTGTATCTCCAGTAACTTGTGTATCACAGTAAAAAGGGGTTTCTTGAAGTTCTCCAGTCTTTTTGTTGTGTTTAGTGCAATATTGTAAACCTTGAATAACATCATGAGTCCCATCTGAAGTGCTGCTAGTGATGCTGGAGTGCTCCCAAGAAGCAGAGAAAGTCACGACATTACAAAAAAAATTGAATTGCTTGATATTTACTGTAGATTGAAGTCTGCTGCTATGATTACCTGCCATTTCAAGATAAATAAATCCAGCACAGGGACCATGGTAAAAACAGGAAAGGAAATTTGTGAAGCCATTGCTTCAGCTACACCAACAGGCTCAAAACCCTAACCCTTTTGCAAAATACTTTTCCCTCTTATATTGAAAATGCACACTCTGTAAGTGCAGGATTTCTTTAAGAAAGGCATACCTATATTAAGCAGTTCGATGTAAGCATTTCACATTGTATGTCAAATGAGTACACTGTACCCCATAAATGCATCAAGGTATACAGTTATGATTTAATAAAGAAAAAAAAAAAGAAAGGCAAATGGACTCTAATATGATTCAAGAACTGAAGTCACTATATGACAACTTAAAGCAAAAAGGAGGTGAAGGACATCAACCTGGAGAATTTAATGCCTGGAAAGGATGGTTTGATAAAGTTAGAAATAGGTTTGGCTTTTTAAAAAAAGTCCATATAACAGGAGAAGCAGCTTCTGTCAACCAAGAGGTAATAGACAAGTTTCCAGATGCCATTAAGAAAATCACTGAGGAGAAAAGAACAGGCCTTTAATGCATGTGAAAGGGTCCCACACTGGGGAAAAATGCCAGAAATAATATTTCTTAGTAAGGAAGAGAAATGAGCATCCACAGACAAGACACAAAAAGATAGGCTAACCCAACTGTGCAAATGAAGTCAGGTTTATGATCAGGACTGCCCTTTGCTAGAGAGTGCTGACCCTGAAGTCTTGGAGAGACAAGATAAACACCAACTGCCAATGTTTTGCTTGTGCAGTAAGAAGGCCTGGACAGCGAGAATGTTTTTGCTGGGTTAGTTTCATCAGTGCTTTGTCCCCAAAGTAAGAAAGTACTTTTCTGGTAAGGCACTGACTGATGTTTATAGTTCATTTGATTTTGGCCACCCCCAACACCATGAGTTCAACAAGCAGGACATCAAAACTGTCTACTTCTGCCTAAACACA
This sequence comes from Otolemur garnettii, assembly GCF_000181295.1. Classification (NCBI taxonomy): domain Eukaryota; kingdom Metazoa; phylum Chordata; class Mammalia; order Primates; family Galagidae; genus Otolemur; species Otolemur garnettii. The sequence continues at coordinate 16,652,723 of NW_003852399.1, forward strand.
ATGTCTTTATTTCCACCTCTAGATTCATATGAATTCGGGGTTCACATGTACTTTTGTATAGAGTAGTATACTCTATACAAAGAAGTACATCTCTCTGGAAGAGAACCTTGACCGACAGAACGTCATGAATGTGGAAGCATTACACTATCAAAGATGCTATTGTTGGTTCAGAAGCAGCCATGAAAGCCATCATGCCCAAACTGATAAGTTCCTCTGGAAAAAAATGGTGGCCGGATGGTGTGCATGACTTCACAGGGTTTATGACAGAGCTCATCAAGGAAACAATAAAATATATTGTGGATATGACAAAAAGAAGTGGGGGGTAAAGGGGTTCAAGATGTGCATATTGGAGAAATTTAAGAGCTCGAGAACACTAAACCAGAGAAATGAACAGAAGACACCTGAGTGCTTCCAAACCACTGCCGGGCGATGAGGAAGATGTAGGAGAACCAGTGTCAGCAAAAAAAATCGAAATTAGACAATCTAACAAAAGGGTTCTTGTCACTCAATATTTTGTTTGATTTCTTTTACAATGCACCCTTCTATTATGGGATGCTGACACTGAGGCTAAAGCAAGCAATGGAAGAAGAATTGGTACCATGTGGAAATATATTTAGAGAAATCAAAAAGCAAAAATGTCAGACAGAAATTAGGATTTCTGTAAGTTACACTGTGTGCACCCACCCCACCTGCCTCCCATTCTTCCTCCTCCACCTCTTCCAGCTCTGCCATCCCTGAGAAAACAACACTGATCCTTCCTCTTCTTCCTCCTTCTCAGAATATTCAACATGAAAATGATGAGGATGAAGACTTTCATGATGGTCCACTTCCAGTCAATGAATACTAAATATACTGTATTTTATCTTCCTTATGATTCTCTTCAGGACAATTTTTCTCTAGCTTACCTTATTGTGAGGATAAAGTATGTAATAGACCTACAAAATGTAGTTAATATACTATGTATGCTACTGGAAAGGCTTCCAGTCAACAGTATCTAATAGTAATTAAGTTTGGGGGCAGTTAAATGTTATACATAAATTTTTGACTGCAGAGGGGATCAATGTCCCTAACACCCAGGTTGTTCAGGGAACAACTTTTATCATTTTAGATTTGTCTTCAGTCATTTTAAAATTTATTAAATGGCATGAATATGAACATTCTATGTAGTGTTACAAGGATTGCCCATTAATCCACATCTTGCAGGAAGTTATGTATGCCCCCCCAAATATAGCTCTTTGCTCTGCTTCAGTCATTTCCTGCTATTCCCTTAATAATAACAATGATAATCAAAAACTTTAGTATAATTTATAGTATTATACCTTAGCATAATTATAATAGCTCCTTTAAAATCATTTTCTCATTCCAGCATCTAGTTATTTCTGGTGATATCTCATACCTTCTATTCACTATATCAACTATAATACAGAGTTTGTGATCTTATGCTTGTTCTTTGCTTGAGAGACTAGACTTTAAGCTTGAGCCATGGCCACATTTAGGTACCTTAATGATTCTCATTTCATTCCCAAAGAAGAAATTTGATATTGAGCCTTTTTCTGGCTACTTTTTAAGTATGTATATTTCAGCACATTTAAATAAATTCTCATTGATAGTAATTAATTCCTTCTTAAGTTTCGCTTTGTTGGCACAAATGTCTTTTATTCCCCCCCCACTATGATAACTTACATGTGTATGACATGAATAATAGTTCAGAGAGTGTCATAGATCATCTGGTCATGATAATTATGAGGCTAATATAAAGCTGTGTGTTTTTTATCATGTTACATGGTAACTAATAATGTTATATATTTCACAATTTATTTAGGTATTTTTTTCTTCTTCAAGTAATGACAACGAAGACAGAATGGATATTTTACCAAGATTGCCAACTTTGAAATGTGTATTTTTTCTTTATTTGCCATTATTTACCAATTCCACATTCACAGAAATACCTTTGCTAATTAAAGAGAACGGCATTTGGAAGATAAGCATTCAAATTGTTTTTAAACTAATCTCAACAGCAAATACCACTGCCAATAATGTGATCTTTTCACTCAAGTCTGGCAACAGTTAAATATCTATTCATCAGTATCTAATGTGCAAAAATAAAACTCATCTCAAAAATAATAAGGTATATATCTTAAAAATATATATATTTTTATTGTTGGGGAGTACAACAGAACCAGGTTCCATTGATCGCTTTTGTTAGATAAGGACCCTCTTATAATTATGTTCTGCTCCCAAAAGGTGTATCATGCCCCTTGTCCCTGAACCCCTCCCTCCTTCCCTTTCTTACCTCTTCCCATCCCTCATTTTCCACCCCCCCCCACCATGTACTAGGACCTTAATTGTCCTCATATCAGAATTGAGACATAGGATTCTTGTTTCTCCATTCTTGTGATGCTTTACTAAGAATAATGTGTTCCACATCCATCCAGGTTAATACAAAAGATGTGAAGTCTCCATCTTTTTTTGTGGCTGAATAGTATTCCATGGTTAATAGTATTCCTTGTTAATCCATTACTGGGATGGTGGGTATTTAAGCTGTTTCCACATTTTGGTGATTGTAAATTGAGCTGCAGTCTAGTGTAAGTGTCCCTGTGGTAGAAGGATTTTTTCTTCTGGGTAGATGCCCAGCAATGGGTTTGCAGGATCAAATGGAAGGTCTAGCTTGAATTCTTTGAGGGTTCTCCATATTGCCTTCCAAAAACATTATATTATTTTTCAGTCAAAACAGCAGTGTAAAAGTGTTGCCTTCTCTCCACATCCATGCCAGCGTCTGTAGTTTTGAGACTTTGTGGGAGATGATATCTCAGGCTGTTTTTGATTAGCATTTCTCTAATAATTAGAGATGCTGAGCATTTTTTCATGTTTGTTAGCTATTCATCTGTCTTCTTTAGCAAAGGTTCTACTCATCTCTCTTGCCAAGTGATCTAAAGGATTGATAGATCTTTCTATGTTTATTAATTTGAGTTCTCTATAGTCCTAGTTATCAAGCTTTTGTCTGATTCAAAATATGCAAATATCCTTTCCCAATGTGTAGATTGTCTGTTTGATTTGGTTGTTGTCACCTTATTTTTTATGTTCTTTTGACAGTTCTGTCACAGTTCCTCAATGAAAAAAATATACCCTCTTCTGGAAGATCCAAGAGATAAATTGTGCTTACTACTTCTGTGTTTAGTTGAGCACTTCACCTCCTTTCTAACTAAATAAGAAGTATTATTCACAAATATCAATTACATAACGAGTAGGAAAATATAGTACTTTTTAACAAATTCCCTCAAAAAGGTCTTATTTTCTTCTCTGTAATTTTTAAAGATGATAAGGTAAAATTATAAGGAAGATGTCCAATTAAAACCAATCTTCATTTTTGAAATTTTAATTTCAAAATAGTATGAGGGTACAAATATTTTTTGTTTTCAATTCTAAAACAAAATTCAACTTGTAACTGAGCCCTTCACCCAGGGATCATGGTGAATATCCTCACACTGTGCACATTAGGTGAAATCCCAATAAATGCCTTCCCTTCTCCTGTCTCCCCTCTCCCTCCACTTCTCTGCCCCTTTGATAGACTATATTTGTTTTTCATCTTCCATATGGGCATGTAGTTGTTTATATATTGGCTTCATATTAGTATTGAATACATGGGATACTTCCCCCCCTTTCCTGAGATACTTCACTAAGAAGAATATATTCCATCTCCATCCACATAAACACAAAAGATGTAAAGTCTCCATCTTTTCTTAAGGCTGACTAGTATTCTGTGGTATACATTTACCAAGGTTTGTTAATCCATTCATGAGTAGATGGGCACTTGGGTGGCTTCCACAACTTGACAACTATGAATTGGGCTACAATAAATATCCTGGTGCAAAAGTTTTTGTGGTAAAATGATTTTTGTTCTCCTGGGTAGATACCCAGTAAAGAAATTGTGGGAAAAAATGGAATGTTAACTTTTAGTTCTTAGAAGATTCTCCATACTTCTTTCCATAAAGGTTTCATTAATTTGCAACCAGCAAATTACACGTAGTGTAAAAGTTTTCCCTTCTCTCTATATCCATGCCAACATCTGCAGTTTTAGCACTTCATGATCTGGGCTAATCTTACTGGAGTTAGGTAATAACTGAGAGTGGTTTTGATTTGTATTTCTCTGATGACTAGGGACAATAAACATTTTTTCATCTGTTTCTTGGCCATTCATTGTCATTTTCTGGTAAGTTCCTGTTCAAGTATTTTGTCTACTTCACAATGGGGTTGTTTGCTCTTTTCTTGTTGATTAATTTGAGTTCTCTGTTGCTTCTAGTTATTAGCCCTTTGTCAGATTCACAGCATGCAAATATCTTCTCCCATTCCAAAGGCTGGCTGTTTGCTTTAGTGGTGGTACCCTTAGCTATGCAGGAGCTTTTTAGCTTGATCATGTTACATTTATTTATTTTTGGTATTCCATTTATTTTGCTGGGGAGATATTCCTCATAAAATCCTTTTCTCAGGCCAATATTTCCAAGAATTTTTCCCACGCTTTCTTTTAGAATTTTTATTGTTTTGCATCTTACATTTAAAGCTTTAATCAGTTAATGTTTGTCAATGGTAAGAGGTTTGGATCCAGTTTCAGTCTTCCATATGTGGCCAACCAGCTCTCCCCAGTACCATTTATTAAATAGGGATTCCCCCTCTCCCAGTGCTGCTTTTGTTAGGCTTATCAAAGATAAGATGGAGATATGGTCTTGGCTCATCTCTAGGTTCTCTATTCTATTCCATAGATACATATCTCTAGTTTTGTTCCAGTATCATGCTATTTTGATCACTATATACTTGTAGTATAATCTGAAGTCTGATAATGTGATGCCTCCAGAATGTTTTTATTTCTAAGAATTTTATTTGCTATTTGGGGTTTCTTCTGATTCCATATGAAACAGTACTATTTTTTTTAAGTTCTTCAAAGTATGACATTGGTGCTTTGATGGAGATAACATTAAATCTGTAGATTGTGTTGGGGGCTATGGACATTTTAACAATGTTGATTCTTCCCAGCCGTGAGCATGGTATGGTCTTCCATTTGTTAACATCCTGTGCTATTCCTTTTCTCTCAGTTTCATACTTCTTTTATAGAGATACTTCACATCCTTTGTTAGATGTATTCCCAGGTATTATCTTCTTTGGAGCTACTGCAAGAAGTATCATGCAGTATCATGCAGTATCGTGATTTTATTCTCAGCTTAACTGTTATTGACACATATGAAAGCTACTAATTTGTGAACAATGATTTTGTATTTTGTATCCTGTGATGTTACTATATTCCTTGATCACTTTGATGAGCTTTGTAGTTGAGTCCCTGGGGTTTTCCAGGTTATGAATATATCTTCTGCGAAGAGAAAGAGTTTGACCTCTTCTGTCCCCATTTGAATATCCTTGATTTCTTTCTCTTGCCTGACTTCAATGGCTAGGATTTCCAGCATTATATTGAATAGCAATGGTGATAGTGGGCATATTTGTTTAGTTCCAGTTCCAAATGGAAGTGTTTTCAGTTTTACTCCATTCAATGATATTGACTGTGGGTTTGTTGTAAATGACCTCATCAATTTCAGAATGTCTCACCTAAGCCTATTTTCTTCAGTGTCCTTGCCAAAAATGGATGCTGGATATTGTCAAAAGGTGTTTCTATATCAATCAAGAGACTCAAATGGTCTTTGTTTTGATTTTATTTATATGACATATTACATTTATGGATTTACATATGTTGAACCAACCTTGCATACCTAGGTAAAAACCACTTGATCATGATATATAACTTTTTTAATGTGTCACTCTATTCTGTTTGCTAGGATATAATTGAATATTTTTGTATCAATATTCATTAATTGTATTGGCCTATAGTTTTCCTTATTTGTTGGGTCCTTTTCTCATTTTGGAATCAGTGATATTTGCTTCCTAGAATGTTTAGGGAGGGGGAGGATTCCTTCCTTCTCTATGTTTTGGAATAGGTTATGTAATATATGTACTAGTTCCTCTTTAAAGGTTTGACAGAATTCTGGTGTGAAACCATCTGATCTAGGGATTTTCTTGTTTGGAAAATTTTTTATTGTTGATGCACTTTGAGTGACTGATAAAGTCTATTCAAAATTTTTAGCTCTTTCTGATTAAGTTTAGGAAGGTGGTGTGATTACAGGTATTGGTCTATATTCTCTACATTTTCTAAATTTCTGGGCATAGAGTTTTTATGTAGTAATTGTTGAGAATCTTTCATATGTATGTGGTATCTGTTGTTATTTCCCCATTTTCATTTCTGTTCCATTATATTAGAGATCTCACTCATCTGTTTCTGGTTAATTTGGCCAAGAGCTTTTTGATTTTATAAATCTTTTCAAAGAACCAACTTTTTGTTTGGCTGACCTTCCAAATGATTCTTATGTTCTCAATTTCATTCAATTCTGCTCTAATTGTGGTTATTTCTTTGCTTCTGCTGGATTTGGGGTTGGATTGTTCTTCCTTTTCCAGTTGCTTGAGATGGCCCATTAGATTGTTGACTTATTCTCTTTCTCTTTTCTTAATGAAGGCTATAAATTTTCCTCTCATGACTGCCTTTGCAGCATACCATAGGTTTTGATGGCTTACAGCTTCATTATCATTTTATGCAAGGAATCTAATGAATTCCTTCTTAATCTTGCTTTTAACTCAGCTGTCTTTCAGCATAAGGTTATTTAGTTTCCATAACTATATTTGAGCATGAAGACTTCTATTGCTGTTGAGTTTAACTTTTAGTCTGTGATGGTATGAGAAGATAGAAGGAAGAATTTCTATTTTTTTTGAATTTGTTGAGGTTAGATTCCATATGATCTGTTTTGGAGGATGATCCATAGGTTGATGAGAAGAATGCATATTCAACATTTTTTTAGTATATGACTTTTAAGTCTATTTGTACTAGGGTTCTGGTTAAGTCCATTACTTATTTGTTTAATTCCTGCTTAGAGGATCTGTCCAGTACTGTCAAAGGGGTGTTAAAATCTCCATCTATTATCATGCTAGAAGATATCATATTGTTCAGATCCTTTAGGGTGTGTTTTATGTATCAAGGGGCATTTAGCATGAGTGCATAAATGTTAATTTTTGAAATCTCTCCATGTTGTATATTCCCTTGACCAGTATGTAGTGTCTATACTTGCTTTCCCTTATTTTTGTTGGTTTAAATCCAACTGTATAAGCAAATCAAATGGCAACTCCTGCTTTTTATCTGATTTCCATTTGTCTGGATGATTGTTTTCCATCCCTTCACCCTGAGTCTTATTTTATCCTTAGAGGTTGGGTGAGTTTCTTGGAGACAGCTGATATTGACCTTAAGCTTTTGTATCCAGCCAGTCAGTCTGTGACTCGTTCATAGGGAATTCATATCATTCACTTTTGTTGAGGTATAGTGAAATTTTTGTCATCTCATTATTCAAAGGTTAGTTTTATCCCTTGCACCATTGTGGAAGCTAAGCTTTGTTCTTTAATTTCTGAGTGTTTACTTTGGTGATAGATCGTCATGTTGATCAGTATAAAAAATGGGCCTGAATACTCCTGGTAAAGCTGGTCTATTTATGGCAAATTTCCTTAATATTTGGATATCAGTAAAGTATTTGATTTCTCCATCACAAAAGAAACTCAGTTTATCAGGATACAGGATCCTGGGCTGAAAAAAAATGTTTGGTTTTTTTTCAAAAAGTTAAAGACAAATGATCATCCTTTTGTGGCTTGAAAAGTTTCAGCTGATATACAGTCATCCTGATATGTTTTCCCTTTCTAGGTAAGATGTCTCCTATACCTGAATGCTTGCAAAATTTGTTCTTTCACATCGACTTTGACTAAGTTAATTATAATGTGTCTAGGAGATGCTTTGTTTTGATTGAGTTGTCCTGGAGTTCTAAAGCTAGTTACTATCTGAATTTATGTCTCTCATAATGCTTAGAAAATTCTCCATCATAATGTCTCAGAGTAGAGCATCTGTCACTTTAGGACAACCGTCTTCTCCTTCAGGAATGCCCATAATCTGGGTGTTTGATCTTTTGGAATAATCCCATATTTCCCTTAGGGAATATTTCATTTTTGTTCTTTTTTTCTGCCTCTTTGAATGTTTGGTACAGTTCAAAAGTCTTGTCTTCAATTTCTGAAATGGTTTTCCATGTTCTACTCTATTGCTGAGGTTCTCTACTGTGTTTTGAAGATCATCAAATGCCTATTTCAATTCTTTAAGATCTGCTGCATCTTTCTTCTTTATTTTCAGGTCCCTGATAACTTTGTCTTTATGTTCACTAATTACTTGAAATAACATTTGGATTAATTTTTTTTTTTGGTATTCTATTTCCATTTTCTGTATTCCAGTTGTCTTATTTGCCATCCATATTCTGAATTCTATGTCTGACATTCAGCAATTTCTTCATGAAGGTTATTCTCTGCTATATCGCCCTTGTAATCTCTTCAGGGAATTGATCTGCACTAATTTTTCATGTTGCCAGAATTCTTCTGCTGCCTCCTTCTCATGAGTATTTTCAGCTTTTTAATTTAAGTATTAATTATATATTTTTTAGTTGAAATGTTAGGTTGTCCCTAAATAGTTATTGAGAGATAATCTAATTGGGGACCATTAGGGAGCACTGCACAGATCTATTTGGCACTAAAACTGGCAGGATGAGATCAGATCTGGAGGCCCCAGGTACTGGAACTAACCACCCCTTCATCAATGAACTGGAGCTTGTGTTTGTTGCCTTCCCAAACAGCCTCATGAAGCTCCCTTTTAGGACTCCAGTGAAAGTCTCTGAAGGCTAGCCTTAGTTAGATAATTCAACCTGATTCTGTCCTGGTGTCAGACTGTTCTCCACACAGTTTAAAGGAGCCACAGTATTCTGCTGAGGTTTCTGCTGTTTAGAGATTAGAACAGTTGTAGCCCTGCCCCTGCCTGTGACAGCTGGAGGAGGGGAATTTATGGATAGACTGTTTCCACCTCTCATGGCGCCAACCCCTCTTTTGAAAGCAAATTCAAATTAGTAGTGAACTTGCAGCCCTGTCCAGTGTCAGCTATAGAGTAAGAATCTGAAGATAGTTCTGACTGAGAGTTCCAATTGAACTCACTCTAGCAGCACAACAAGTCCAGAAAAGCCATAGTTCTTCCCCACCCCAAGTCCTGGCTTTGTCACTCATGGATAAGGAGGATGTCTGGTTCCTGGGTCTTCTAGTGCTCTTTGCCTGAGGTTAGATCTGTCTCTCCAAGTTGCCAAGTGTCAACTCCAGCCAGGGGCTCTCCAGAGGGCCAGGGAAAAGTTCCACCTAGGAAAGAACACAACTTGCCATGCCAAAGCTAGAACTGTAGGCCTTGTTTCCTCTGGCAACAGGGGGTGGGGTATCTTGGGCTCAGAGGACTTGGAGAGAACTCACCAAATATCCTGGCCTCTGCAAGGGGCAGTTCATCAGGCAACCAGAGAGGGGGAAGGGTGAGCTGAGGGGTGGGACTGCAGAGAGAAAACTTTTTTCCACTTTTGCACCAGGCAGGATAGGGACACAGAGTTAGAAATTCCCAGGTGCAGAAGAATTAGGACTTCTGGGTTCTCTCCTGTGGGGTGAGGTGAGGGGTCCTTTGTTCCTTGTTTGCTCACAGAAAGCCCACAGTGGGCCTCCCAGTTGGGTCTCCTGTCCCCTTCTGCACCAGGCACCTTTGGTCTAGCCCTTCTTTACCTTCTTTCTTGTTTTCTCTTTTCCTCTTTCTCGCCCTGGGAGCTTGTCTCAGTGGGGATGATATGCACCTTGATTTCTTCTCCTTGTGCTCAACTCTCCAGTTTTGACTTCTCTAAGTTTACCTCAGTCCAACTTTTCTCCTATTGGATAGGAGCTTTTGGAGAATGCTGTCTCTAGTCAGCCACCTTGTCCCTCTCCCCTTTTAATCTTTATTTTTATTTTTAAATGGCAAACAAGAATCTTAAATTGATGAATACATGTGGTGGAGGTATAGCTATTCACATGACAGTAATCAAAGAAATAACTATTTTTTGTCATGAACATTTTTCTATCATTCATCCTAACATCTGACACATTTGGATGCTAGTTCTTCTCTTGCAAGCTTTAACAAGAATTTTCTAGAAGATGACTGGGAAAATTAGATTCTCTTTTTGGCAGCTGAAAAAACCAAAAAGTGCCATATATTAGAGTATAATTGTATTCATGTAAGTGTTTGGGAAAGTATCAAGGCTTTTTCCAGAAGCATGCCTGTGTTCTACACGCAAATTTTATTAAATTCTTATCTTGAAATGTTTAAAAATGATCTTTTGAAAACAGTTAACATTCTCTGTATATAAACATCTTGAAATATCTTCTACTCTGACTGAGATAATGAGATAAGCATAGCTGGAATCCTAATATGATTGTACTTGTATGCTCTTATTTTTGTCCACAGTTCATAAATTGCTATATTATCTGTCAGTACTCTGACTCCACTTGTGAAAGAAATAATAAGATGCTTTTATAATAAAAAAGATATGCATCTTTGGTTCTTTAAACATATGATATTTGATATGCTTAATAGCATTATAATATAACAATGTTGTCTTCTCTCTATAAAAATGTCACTACTGAAAAATGTTCAGTAGAGTGGTAACTATGAATTGCTTTCCTAGGGCAATAGGATGTCTGACATTATTCACCTATGCTCTTTGCTCAGCCCTCTTGTAACAAACACCATACACTTGCTGTATTTTTTGTTTTATTTTAGGTGCTCAATTTATGTTTTACCTAGACCTATAAAAACAATATCTTAGAGCAGCGGTGAGTTACAAAATGAATTTCAGCTGTAGAAGTCTATTTTAAAATCAAATATTTCTTGGAGGCACAACTTGTAAAGATCATAAATTTGGACTATAATTCCAGATGAGATACAATTCAAGCTCTCTTCTTCCCTTTCATAGGTATCCCTAAAGAGTACTGGGTCCAGAATACCATGAAGTACTGTTTAAAATCCCTCACATATTATAATGCCTCATTAAAAAAAATAGTTGGGATCTAAGGATCATACTATAAATGTTTAAAATTGAGGACTGCATTATTGCCATCATAGCTAATATTTATGAATAATTATTACTTGTGATCCACTATGTTGAATATTCTAGCCACATTACCACAGTTATTTTGTGTATCCATTACCTGATGGTAATTTATTCTTGCATACAATTCCTTATACATTTTATAAAAAGGAAATTGAGTCACAGTATGCTTTAATACAATTTCCCATATTTAATTGCTAGTAAAAGGTAAAGATTACCTCAGAATTTAGACTGACTCAAAAGACTCTTTGCATAGTGGACATAAATTATTTTTCTGTCTAACCCTCTTTGATCATTTTAAAAACCATCCTCCTTTCTATCTAAATCTATGTGATTCTAATGGGAATGAAAGCAGAGGTCCAGTAATCTCAAAACCAGGCATTTTACCTATGGTGGCCATTCAAAATAATTTTCTCATTGTGCAAAGGGGCCAGGGTAAGCTATATAAGCTGGGCTAGTCTCTTGTACAGGGATTTTAATGTATATAGTGAAAGATGTGTCTTTTGAGTCATAAATTTTAAATACTTTAAAAACTAGATCTTGCCATGGTTTGAAGCACCAATATAGGTAGCAGGCATCTCTTCTATTATATGGATATAATAATAAGATAATAAAGGAAAATATCTCTCTCAAGCATATATGTAGTATTGTTGGGGATATAAAACTTATTTAGACTGAACTTTAGTCAAAGAAAGGTTGAAACAGACATATAAATCAATTGACTGACAGAGGAATGCAATATAACTGAGTTGTGCTTAAGTTATCAACTGTATCACTGGAGAAGATTTATGAATTGGGTCTTAAAGATGAGTAGTCGTGAAGAGGGTTGAAAAGCTCTTCAGGTTTAAGAAATATGAAGTACAGTTGTCATGAAAGAGTTGAAAAGGAGACTATAATCCTGAAAATCTGAGACATTCTTTAAAAATAAATCTATATTAAAAAAATTGAATATGAATCTAAAATTTGGTCCATCTATTTTTACAAATTAAGCACAGGATGTTATGATAGGCATTATTTATATCCTTAATTTATTTTAATAAATATCACTGTGCTCAGGGGGAAAGGTAAGCTGTAATTGTTGTGAAGGATCATAGTGTCATTTGTAGGAAATAAATATTCTCTGTAACAAAAATGATATTGAGGATTACATTTTGGTTAATTGAGTCTTAGATCTGTAAACACTTTTGATATGTATTTTCTATACAGATATTCTTATTACTTCTCTTCTCATATTCAAGTTTTTATAATATGTTTTCATTACCTTTATCCAGTATTCATAGCTGCCGATGTTTTTCCAATCTGATGAAAGAGAAAGTCAAAAGAACCCTAATATTTTGAATCTTATCTGAGTAAATATTAAGTACATGTGGGGAGTAAAATAGTGAGGACTTGTTTTATGCTAATTGGTTGATCACTGGTAATAGATACAAAGAAATACAAATATTAACAAAATTTATTTTCCATTCTCTTAATTGAGAACCTTTTTTGATTCCACATTAAAAACATTAATAGAACTCAAACCCCTTATCACTATAACTAGAATCTTGACAACTTAATCAATTTATGTTACCAAACTCATTTCCTTCCCTTTTACTGATTCACTTATTTTTCCATGTATCCCAAATCTTTTCCTATTTTCATATATCAGCATGTGCATTATTTTCTCTTTCATGACATTGAACTTCCACACTTACCCTTACTTCCAAAAGAAAATTCTTCATACTTAAAGATATAATTCAAAAGTCATTTTTTAAATATCATATTTTTCAATTAATAGAAACACTTTGCTGTACTACTTCCACTGTTCAGCAAAGTTCTAGCATGTGGTACTTACTAACTCACTAAACAGAAAATAGAGAAAAAAATAACAAAATGGGTGGCACGTGTGGCTCAAAGGAGTAGGGTGCCAGCCCCATATGATGGAGGTGGCGGGTTCAAACCCAGCTCCCAGCCAAAAACTACAAAAATAAAATAAAAATTAAAAAAAAACCAATGAAATATTCGATTGAATAACAATATATAGGAATAGCCTTCATTTTCAATATAATTTTCTCATGGTATTTTGTGCTTTTATTACTTAATTGTTATCATTAGATTGTTCACTTATTCATTTATTCATCCAACAATCAGGTGTTGGTACCCTAATAAAAAAATAATATTCTTTCCTTTAAGCCCAATACTTTTATTAGAAAAAGCTTTTATATAATTAAATATTTTCAACATTATGTGATAATTTACAGAGGGCTATGGAAGTAGGAAACATTCAATTTTCAATAAGATTTTTTAAAAGATTTTTTTCATGTATCTTCACAAATAGTGTCATGGTTAGTTTCATCAATGTTTCTTGATAAAAATCAGAAATAGAATCATAGTATCTCATGATTTACAATTCAATTTCTCATATATGTTTTTAACTAAATCGCTAGAATTACTTGAATATGCTATATAAAATATTAAAGTATTATGTAATCTTATAAAAATGCTATTTATATGATTATTTATGAATGCACTAGACATAGAAGCAATCACCCAAGTAAATTATACATCCAGACAGATGTATAATTTACAAGCTTTTTACCCTCACCTCTGCCACACACAAATGGTTTCTCAGTTACTTATGCAAGAAGAATACATATAGTGCATGTTATGATCTATTACAATTATCATAAATTATTTATTATTAATCATTTTCACAGTAATTTGGGTATTTTTGCTAACATAGTCATGCTCATTAATCATAATTGTTGTCTAAAGTGTTCTAAAACAAAATCTTCATCTAGTTTGATATAAAACCTACTTTTCTTACCCTATTATCCATAATTATTCTAAGGAAAATCTATTAGACAAACTTGAAACAACTAGTTTCTTTAAGTTTTATTTCACTATTAAGAATGTCTTTGGGTCTAGCCATGATTATAATGGATTGTGTCATAACATGATTAAGTGAAAAAGTAATTTGTACTGCTGTGAAAATTGCTTTGGCTATGGAGGTATCATGCTTCCATCTGGTTCCTTTAGACAGGGTTACGCTTTTATACAGCACAATAATTTTAATAATGCTAAAATATAGAGAGGGCTAGGTTGTCAAAAATTACCATAAAAATATTATATGCTTACTGTCCCGTTTCTATTGGTTATTTAGGCAACTTCCACAATTTCGACAATATTTCTTCTTAAGGAGATAGATTTATTTTTTTTTTCTTGTAGAAGAAATATTATATATATAACAACATGGTTCTGTACTTTGGATTTATGTACAAGTCCCTTTTTATAAGGGACTTGAATAATCACCAGTTATTTCATTCATACCATTAAGCAGCAGGGATTGTATTAGTGGCAAACAACATGCACATGAATAAAGTTTAGACTATAATGAGGGCAGTTGTTTTAAGATATTACAAAGAAGGCAGTGCCTGTGGCTCAAAAGGGTAGGGTGCCAGACCCATATGCTGGAGGTGGCGGGTTCAAACCCAACCCCCCCACCCAAAAAAGATATTACAAACAAAATATTAGCAAATAAGTATAGATGCAATGTAATTACCTAGGGGGAAGAACTGCATGGAGAATGGAAGGGAACTACTTGACATTGCCTCTTCAGTCAAGAACTCTATAAAGCCTGAGTTTCACAGAGGCTTGAAGAAGTAGGCTAGAAGAACAAGGCGATAAAAGGATAAGAAAGACTCTAAGGGTGAAAAAAGAAGCACTTCAATAAGCCTGTTTAGAAAAAGTCTATGTGTTCAAAAAAGTTGAGCTAATCCATTCATGTACTGATGGGCACATGAATGGATAAATTAACTGTGGTATATGTATGTCATGGAATACTATTCAGCTATAAAAAGATGGTGATTTAGCATCTTTTGCAAAAACCTGGATGGAATTGGAGACCATTCCCCTAAGTTAAGTAACTCAAGAATGGAAAAACAAACACCACATGTACACAATACTAAATTGGAACAAGTTGATTTGCTCTCAAGTACATATGTGGAAACAAAGCTTAAAGGAAATTGAGTAGGTGGGAGCAGAGCAGAGGAGCAGAGTAAATTCACAGCTAACTGGTTCAACACACCTATTCTGGGTGAAAGGCATGCTTATAATTTTAACTTAAAATGTACAAAGCTGATTATGTAACTATAATGTGTGGACCTCGGTAATATTCTGAAATTTTAAAAGTGTCAAACTAAGAAAACTACTGTGCTGGATTAGTTACCCTACATTTCAAAAATAATGAAGCTAGATTGTTCAGCATAATTATATGTATTAATGCAGAATGTATGCCATAAGATGGATACTGACTCACCTAACCATTCTGTGCAATTGGTACCAAAGCAATATGAAGCAATGATCCACTACAAACTAGATTAGGGGAAATGTCAAGACAGTTATTCACAGATTCAAAGTCGAGACTATTTTTTAAAGGTTATGGACAATTAAAGCCCTCTTCTGTGAACTTCATTTAATTACCAAGCACTGAATTTATATGGCCTTCTTTCAGCTGTACAACTGCTTTTTATAACAGTGTGTATCTCGGTGGAGAGTTTTTTCTTTTCACACCCTGAAAAATGAAGTCAGGCTTTGATAATGACTCAGACATAGAGGACGTTCACGAAGACAGGAAAACAATAGTAAAAAATGCTGAGAGCTTATTCAGTAGCATATGTCATTCTTGTGCTTTCTGCATATATATTATCTTGCCTGATAATATTTAAATTAAATCATTGTATTTGTAATAGTTCTTGTTTATGTTTCTCAATGGAATTTAGATATTTATTATTTTATGGTTCTCAATACTATTGAATGATTTTAAGTTACAAAGCTATGAAATGTAAAATAAATCAGTGAACAAAATTATCTTATAGAATTTGTAAAAATAATGGTTATTTTTCTTCCAGCAGCCAGAGTGAACCTCTGGCTGTCACGTCTTTGCTCACAGGGAAGGTTCATAGTGTCCTTACAATGAAGTACAAAGCTCTTCAGGATCCATCCTTCACCCTTATCTTTCAGAGCTTGTTTTCCACTTGGCTTCATGCTCCCTGCACTACGTGTAGACAGATCACCTGCCTATCATCTGCCTGTGTTTGGGCTCCAGCTGTGCTCCCCCCTCATGGCATTCACTTTGCTGTCACAGGCTGCAGTGCTCCCCCTCCAGATGGCCACATGGCTCCCTTATACTCAACCACCAAGTTTCCTCTCAGACGACCCCTTATCACAGAAACCTTCCCTGAGCACACACATAAACTACCAGCCTCTGTTCCCACACCTAGTAGCCCTTGCTTCAAACTATTTTCCTTATTTTAAATTATTTTTCTATAATACTTTTCACATGCCATATGCATATATTAAATTAATTTCTTTTACCTACGAGTTTCCTATAAGAATAGGAATTTTCTGTATTTCCATGCTTTATGTCCCCTATGTATGTAAAAATTCCAAGAATCTGTAATTAGTGACATGTTTGTTAAACCAGTGAATTAATCTGGAACTTTACCAATATGGTGTTTCACTGGTTCTTTTTAAGTAATTTATAATTAATGTATTAAAAAAAACTTGAGTTTATGATGCTCAGAAAGAAATCACAAATTAGAGAAAATTCTCCAGTTTTGAAAATTAATATATATATATATATAATTTCACTGTGTTATCTTCTTTGTAATAATAACACTTGAAATTTACTTTTTTAGGCAATTTCAATCATGTAATACATAACTTTAACCATAGTCATTGTGCTATATATTAGATATGTAGAATTTATTAATTTTATAACTGAAAATTTGTACCTTTTCATCAATATCACCTCTTTTCTCCTATTTCCCAGCCTCTGGATAACCACAGTCCTACTGTTTGTTACTAAGAGTTTGATTGGTTTTTTTTGTTTGTTTGTTTTTGTTTTTAGATTTCACATCTAAACATGACCATGTAGTATCTGTCTTTCTGTGCCTGGTTTATTTTACATAGCATATTGTCCTCCAAGTTCATCTACATTACTGTAAATAGTAGGATTTCCTCCTTCTTTAAAACGAAATAGTATCCTCTTGTGTGTATGCTTATATATTTATATAAGGATATATGTGTGTATATATGATATATAAATATATATGAATGTGTCTCTAAATGTTAATAGGCATATATCATATATGTTCTTCATCCATCCATTTGTTGTAGGACCTTGGTTCTTTCCATACCTCCTCTACAATGAGGATTGGGGTGCAAATATTTCTTTGAGGTGTACAGAGAATCTCTTCTCTCCACACCTTCTCTAATACTTGTTGTATTTTTAACTTTTCCTAATAGCCATTCTGACAGGTGTAAAGTGATATTTTATTATGGTTTTGCTTTTTATTCCTCTGATGATTAATAATATTAATCACTTTCCATATATCTTTTAGCCATTTGTATGCCTTTGCTGGTCCTTTTAAAAAATGACATAGTAGTATATTGTTGGAGAATTTCAAATATCTGTATTTGAAATATAGATGTACATGTATTTATTAGGTTTAATTCATATAATGTAGCATTTTTATAATTATCAAAGTTGAATGTATTTTTTAAAATGAAGTAAAATCACAGAGCTTTTTATTAAAGAAGAGTTATTGATAAAATTTAATGAAAGAAGAGCGCACCCCCCAATTTTCTAGGTTTATTGATCCTCTAACCTTTGACCCGAAGCCTCTGCCTTTGGTAGTAGGAGAAACTGAGGATGCTTTATAACCCAGGTCAGGAGTACTGGTTCATATTTCTCCAACACTTGAGTCCTATGTGAAATCAATATCCATTTTTTTAGCCACTTTTCACGTTTCATGTTTCTTGGCTTTATTGATGTAATTTTAGTACCCTCTTTCCTAAACCATATGTTTATCTTTTCGGTCTAATGAACAAAGTGTAAAGTTCAAGTTTTTAAATAATAGTTATTTGCTGCATAGATCAACAACTGGAATTAGTCTAAGGCTAAGCAGAAGTGTAGATAATAATGAAAGGAAGTGGTTAGATTCCACCCTCCAGAGCTGTGGGTGAAGTGTAAGTCTCTTACCAGGGCAGACTGAGATTCTAAATAATTGTCTATAAAAAAGTTGTCTTTTATCTAACAAATGAAAACAATATAACTTATTTGTACCTGTGTATTAATCCAAAATTTAAAAATATTCATAAGTATTGAGTAAAGAAAAGGCAAGCTGCTAAAACAATTGAACAACAGACTATAACACTGTAGACAAATGTGGTCTTAAAACAAGGCAGAGGGAAAATTATTATAACCATGCTTTCTGTCTACCAACTAATATGCTGTTCCCCAAGGTATTGGTGATTAAAATGGAAAAGAAAAAGAATATAAGTTAAGGGATTGTAGTAAAGATTAAATAAAGTTAAATAACCTACTATGTAATACTGGTACATAGGTTTCTTGTTCTTTCTTTGCACCAAACCACATGGTGAGATATTATCTCATAAACAGGAAATAAATGCCAACATTTCAGGTATATTTACTGAGCCCTCCTGGGACATTACTGTTTTTTATAATCTAATGAGATACGCAGCACATACCTTGCAGAAGTTCTCTTTCATAAGTGTGGTTGACACTGCTCTACCCACCAATATCTTCAAACGATCCTTAGATATTGGTTCTGATCCCCTGGTTAGTAAGAAATATAAGGAGGAGCAAGGCGGGGTGTAAAAATAGTGCTTTTTTCTCAAGTGAGAAGAGGCTCAATGATTGAAATGAAATTAAGTTATATGCCTTCCCATGTTCTTTGCTTAATCTTTTGGCATATGACTTATATCAAACAAAATTACTTATGCTGGACTAAAATGTGTCTTCATCCATGAAGAGAACAAATTGTCTACATTTAATGCAATGATTTAAAAAATGGAGGAAGTTAATCACTAAATTAAGTACATGATTGGTTTTCATTTTCATTGTGCAGAATCATCAAGGCTCTTAGGATATGTGACTGATCATTTACGCCAATCAAAATTAGATGGGCTTTTGAATTGAAAATGATGAAGGCAGAGAATGTAATATATTGGGGTAAAATTTTCTTAGCTGATTATAGTAGTCCACTAAAATATGATTTAGAAATACGTGTTTTCGCCATGTGACCATAATTCTTTCTTTTGAGGATGTATATAAGTAATTATGTAGTAGTTATCTTTAATAAAACTAACCCTCAACTTACATTTGGCACATACGTGTACCTGATAATATTTTAAACCTGTTGCACATTATTTGATGTAAAGTAACTCCAGTTTCTATGTGTAAATTAAGAAAGAAAAGCAGATGTTGCTACCGGGAGAAGATACCTCATGGTGCTTCGGTAAAAGTATTAACTTTTCAAATATTTCACATTTGAAAGAGTTTTTCGTGTGTGGATAGACTGAAACACTAGCCTGTGTTGGGTTAAAACTGCCATACCCTGCAATTCATCAAAAAGAAAAAAATATATGAATTAAAAAGTTAGTTTATAGTTCTATCAACAATAAAATGTGATGAAATAGTTTAATGTCCAGGGATGTGAAATTTGTGATTTTAATTACAGGAAATTTTGTTAGAATATACACACATGAAGAATTTGAGAAAGTTCATCACTGGGTCCAGATTTTGTAGAATTAGATTTCCTGTTTTGACTTACTTTTGTGAGGTGCGAAGTGCTGTCAGAGCCGATGGTGACACATGCTGGACTTTGCTGTCACAGGCTGCTTATTTCATTCCTTTCCTGAGAACTGGAGGTGAGCGAATCTCACAAAAAGCTCTAAGTTTTAATTCATATTTTCTTTCTATGTTACTTGTGTTAGCCTGACATATACAACAAATTCAGTAATTGCTATAATAAATTCAGTAATTGCTCAAATAGTTTGCATGAATGTCTGCATGTAATTGACAGAAATATGATTCTACAAACTTTTTCTATTGAATGGTGCTTAAATGGTTGGATTATCATAACGTTTTCGTACACGTGTACACACACATCTAACACTTGGAGTATTCCTACCTACAATTCCATTTGCGAGGCTTCCTTATCTCAGGCAATGGCGCTGTAGTTTAATTGCTAAGGGAAAGAAATAGAAGGAAGCAAACAAAAAGTATACACTGCCCGAGATCCTCACGTTCTCTCATCTCCCACAGTCAACATTAACTTGTCCTATAATTTGTACCCTAAAGTATATTTGAAATCATTGTATATTTTCACTATCTTGATGGTCAATGTCCTAGTCCAAGCCATTATCACTGCACGTATGCAGAAGGACCTTGTCAGGTTTCAGTACTCAGGTTACAGAATATATTAAAAAAAAAAAATGTGTCTGCTTTACTATTTAAAATTTGAATATCATCTGAGTTATAAATTAGACAATTAAAGAATAAACTCTAATTTTCATAATCCTCACTTGCAATAGAGGAACTCTCAAATATGTAAGTGATAATAGTTTAGGGAAAACATGGCTAGTGGATGAAATTTTAAATTACTTGGATTTATTAAATCCTGAAAGTTATGAAAGATATGGACAAATGATGGTGTTTATTTAACAACTGCTCTAAATTTCAAGTATTTAGCTATTAAATATTTGTATGTCCAGTGACTTGACATGCATTTTAATTAGATCCCATATTGTGGCTCTCATTTTTTGCTGTCTTCTTAACCAAAATAGTCAAGTTCAAATCAGTACCGAGTCTAACCAGAGCAAGGGATCTCTGCCAATTATCAGAGGAAATAGTTTCAATATTCCTCTTAAACTTCTTTTAGACCTCCTAAGAGCACTACTAATTATGGGGACAATATTTTATAAGTAGGATTCATATGCTCCACATAGAAATGAGAATTATATTTGCAATTTTGAGTAACTGCCTTGAGGAACCTTTGTAGTCAACCTGCTGGCTAAAAAGTCTGCAACAGAAAGGGTATTGAAAATAAGATTAAAAGAAGCCTCATGTGTGAGAGATGTGGTGAGAATTTAACTAATTCCCTGGGTTTTCAAAAGGTCAGTCACACAGTAGGTAAACCATGAAAGTTAAAATAATTGGTTATCACTAATACCAAAGTGCCAAAGTAAAGTAAAGCTGGATAGCTCTCTGTGTGAGGAGAATATCCCGGAGCTTAGTTTAAAGGATCTTCGGGTTTTCTGAGGGCTGGAAGTCTCTTTCATGAATAACTTTGCCATGCTGCAGCGTCTGTAAATATATGCAATAAACAGAATTGAAGTATTAGCTTGCATCAAGCAAAAATCCTAAAGTATTTGCAGATAAAGAATGTATTTCTAAATTTTTTATCATTCTATAATTTTACAAGGACAAAAAGTTAATACTATGTAGTAGACATGTTGATTGCTTATTCATTTTATCTTTCCTTTGCCCCATCCCTCTTATTCTGGCAAAATACCTATGTCTTGTTCGGATGTTTGTCCTCCATCTGCCACAATTTCCTCCAAGCCCAGTCCCAACTTAATCAAGAGATATACCATTATTTTTCAAAACTGACTCAAAATTATAATGACCTGAGGGCTTTTAAAAATTAATAATGCATGGGTGAGTGATTCTGATTTAATTATTTTGAGCAAGATAACAAGTATTTTACTGGAAAACTTCCATGTGATTCTGAAATGTGGCTACAATTAACTAATAAAAACCTAGAGAATGTGGGCAGTGCCTGTGGCTCAGAGTATATACTGGTCCCATATACCAGAGGTGGTGGGTTCAAATCCCAGCACCAGCCAAAAACTGCAAAAAAAAATAAAACCTAGAGAATGTTATCATGTGTTATCATGGAAGTGTTATTTCTTTGCCAGTGACTGGTTTAGTTAGAGGCACATGACCAATTTCTAGTCAGTGAGATATGAGAAGAAATCCACTTATGGGACTCTGGGGAATATCTTTCTTGTTTTTGAGGAAAAAAAAAAAGAAAAAATTATAGGAATAAAGAGTTCATTTAAAGTCACTAGATATTGTTGCCAAGGCAACAATAACAATATTGTGATCAGGAGGTAAGCAAGTATGAGAGAAATCATCACAAAGCAAAGTATAGAAATGTAGAAAAATGGAAAGAACTTGATTCTTGAGGCCAAAATGAAGCAATTCTAGAGTTACTAGGCACTTAGACTTCTGTGGGTGGTGAATCACTTTCTTCCTGCTTAAGTCACTTTACTAGCAGCATATTCTTGTTAATCTAAGTGTTTAATAAAATCCCAATAATTTATTAGATCCTTAAAGAATAAACTTACCAGCCTTCTATCACTCAATAATTATTTACTATGTTTCTACTACTCTGTGCCAAGAGCTCTTTTAATCACTGAGTACGCAGTGGAGAACAAAATAAAACAGAGAACTTTGTTCTTATGGACTTTACTTTCTAGTGAGGGGAATAAAGATTGTGATAAATAATTAAAGTATACTGCTTCATAGATGAGGATAAGTAAGAAAGAGGGAAATTCAAGTGCACCAGGGCATAGGAAATGCTGAATGGTTCGATTCTGTGGTAGAAGTGCCCAGCCACTCTACCCCCTTGACTTAGCTCAGCCTTAGCCTGAATAAGAAGATGGTTTTTGAATAAATAGTTAAAGGAAACAAAGGAGATGTTCGTGTGCCTATGAAGCAAGAGAGGAGCAACTCAGAAGATTCTAATCAGGTGCATGCCTGATGTGTTCTAGGTACAGCAAAGAGGCCGGTATTGTTGGAGGTAGTGAGTGGGGATGAGAAGAGCAGAGATGAATTATGTCGGTAAGGGGAGCTAGATCATACAGAAGAACCCAGTAATGCCGACTTGAGCCAGAGAACCACTGAAAGCTGTTGATCAGAAAGTAATATCAACATGATCCTACTTGTCTTTTAACAGATCACTCTAGATGCACTCTTAAAAGTGGGTGGGGGTTAGGGATGAGGGGAAGTAAAAGAGAAGTGGACTATTGACAAGCTGTAGTAATCTGAGGGAGAGGCATGTCTTGGTAAGGTTATTGCAGCACAGGTGGTAGGAAGTGATTAAACTCTGAATATAACTCAGGAGTGTAGCCAAGGATGTCAGCATTCCATCAAAGTGTACGCATAGTTTTTAGATAAAAAAAAACCTCCAAACCAGAGAGATTATGATTACATGTATTTTTCTTTCTCTGAATTGTAATCGTCTAAACTACAGACTTACAGTAAGGCTTTCATACAGGTGTGAGTCTACATTGCAACCCCTTCCTCAACCAAGAGACATAATCAGACTTCAATGAAAAAGGGAAACAACCAAAGAAAAAAGTCTTTCTTAATAAATTGGGCCTACAGAGTATTCAAGTTTTAGCAAGAATTCCACAGAATTCAGTTTCCCGACACATTTACTTCCTCATAACCAAGGCTCCTTACTATTTTGTTTAACCCATCCCATCTTCGGGTATTCTTTTTGATTGTCTTCCAGTGTGAAAAATGTCTCATAGTGTGTAAAATTCAGAGTAGGATATTAGTTACATTTTTCAAGAGCATTCTAAATTCTAAACATGTTAAATTATGATTCAATATTATTTTCATCTTTTAATTTCAAAAAAAGATTCTTATTTCTTTTAAGAAAGAGTAATATATATCTACCATATATCCTCCATATACCTACTAAAGCTCTCCACCCTTGCAATTCTTCAGCTAGGTTAATTATTTTTTAATTTTTATTTTATTGTAATTGTCAATTTGTAATTTTACTTAAGGGATAAAAAGTGATGTTATTTTTTATAAATACAATGTAGAATAATTAAGTCAAGAAATTAACATATCCATAACCTCAAATACTTACCATTTTTTGTAATGAGAACGTTTGAAATTTACTATCAGCAATATTGAAATGTACATTATTATTAATGATTTTCACCATGATATGCAATAGATATCAATGAAAAAACTTATTCCTTCTGATATTTTATACCTTTTGACCATCACCCTCCATTCCTGCCACTCTCCTCAGTCCCTGTAACCATGAGTTATCTCTTCACCTGTAAGTTTAATTGTTTTAGATTCTACATATGTATGAGAATATGCAGCATGTATCTTTCTGTGGCCGGCTTGTTACACCCAGCACAATGTTCTCCAATTCCACCCATATTGTCAAAAATGATAGAATTTTTATAAGGATAATTAGTAATCCACTGTGTATATATTCCACATTTTCTTTATCCTTTATCTGATGATGGCTGCTGTGAATAGTGTTGCAGTGTATATGGGGGTGCAGACATCTGTTCAACAGCTGATTTCAAATCTTTTAGGTAAATACCCAGAAGGGGGATTGCTAGATCACATGAAATTCTATTTTTAGTATTTTGAGAAAGCTCTATCCAGTTTTCCTTAATGGCTGTGTTAATTTACATCCACACCCACAGTACATAAGGGTTCCCTTTTCTTCATATAGAATAAATTTTATCTTGGACTTTGTAACAGGATTTTTGGTATTTTTTATGTGTGAAAAATTTCTCCTTTAAATATATAAGACATGACTATTTAAAATGAAAATTCTCCAGAGCCTCAATATTGGACCTTTTAATCAATAGTTGTTAAAAGTTAGAGTTAGCTGGAATTCCAGAAACAATTACATAAGGAAATGCAGTTTTAAAGGGTTAAAAACGGTTTTCCCTCCATATATCTACTAAAGCTGACTATTCACAGTATCCTCAAAGGAAGTCGTAATAACTCTGAAGGCATAGAACACAGCCTACAAAGCAAGTGACTCTTAATCCTGACTCAGTGGTTTACCTTGGATAGAAATGATTCCTATCATTTCGAGTAAATAAACAGCTTATAGAATACCATGAAGTCTAAGAACATAATATCAATAGATTTGTTAATTAACACTTGAGTGACTTGGAATTTATGTATTCATTAAATAAAAAGGTGAGTATGCAATTTAGTGTAGGTTAAAGTTTTCTGAAAAATGGGTACTAATGACAAAATGAGGTGGTATTTTTTTGCAGTTACATAGAATTGTTGCACATTTAGACATGGATCTGGTCAGTAATCTAGCTCAGAGTTAGGCAAACATTCCATGGTTAAAACTTGGCACACTGTTTACTGTCTATGCAAAAAAAGGTTTTTTTTTTGTTTTTTTTTATAGTTTATGGCTCCTCTGATGGCAAAGTTGACAAGTTGCAACAGAGACCATATGAGCCTGAAATAATTCTGTCTGATTTTTTACAGAAAGTATTTGCTAATTCCTAGTCTCATCCATTATTGATTCCAAAATATGATTTTTTTACAAATCCATGAATATGAAGCCTAGAAGTGACTCTAGAAGTTTAATACGCTTTATGCCATTGCACTCTTAAGCTGCCTCCTCTTTGAAATCTCCCGGGACCCTCTTTTGCATGGTCTAGAAATTTGCCACTTTGTTTCCCTACCCTATTGTACATTTCCGATGTCTGTGTCTAGAGCCAAGTGATGGGAAGACATAGAACATAAGCAACGAGTATTACCCATGTTCCTGGTAGGACAGCTTTTCTGGTGAGAGAAAAGACACTTCTTCCTCAGAACGTTAGGCACTGGCTCAGTGGTCATTGTGGTCATCATCACCACTGCCACCTATTCCACTGTGGGATTAACTGATAACTGAGTAATGGATAACAAAACAAAACAAAGAAAGAAATAAAACAATAGATGATTTCAACCATTCTCTCTCATCTTCAGAAATTCTTTCCTGATTTTGAGACCACAAAGGGAGGATTTTTCTTAAAGCTTCTTCTGTTCTTACCTAGTGTATATATTCAGGTTTCTGGCTCCATTGAGTTTTGGCCTAGAGTCATCAGAGGGGTTAGATGGAAAACTTGGGAGACTCTCCACAGCTTTGGGGTTGCTTCCAGTTGTTTTTATATCCCCAAATCTCCTGAAAATGACAACTTCACCGAGTGCTCACATAGCTGCTCCTGAATTCTGATAAGTTCATAGCTGCATTCTGGGGAGCATGAAAGGAGTTTGGCTATATTACCCAAGAATAAGAACCAACTTTACTAAGTTTTTTTTTTTTTTCAACTCAAATTATGCATTTGTAGTGGTGCACACACCAGCTTGCTAACCTGATTGGAGATCCCCCGCCCCCATGGAGGTATCTCCTAGGTTTCCATTCCTTACCACCCAAACACCAGCTTATGCATTGGGAGAAAGAAAACCACAGCTCTGTTTCTGAAACAGCTCTTCAGTCTCAAATAGACAAAATAATATTCTATCCTCTCGAAGCAACTGCAAAATATACCGTTGGATCTTAACTTCTCCTTGAAAATATCATTCAGTTTTATGCTATCTCTGATTCTACTTTTATCTTAAACTTGTTTATCCTAATAGTCCAAAAATATAATTAAATAATATAAGATCTACTAAGTTGATTTTCTCCTTTTTAAAGAAAGTTTTCCTTATGTTTGGGAAGACTTTCAAGGATGATTTGTTTCAGATGACATAATCTTTAGCTGCTATTAGACTTTCTAATCTCCTTCCCACTATGAAGACCTAGACCTTAAATTTTCTTTTCTTATGTGATTGACCAGCAGGAGCAGAAAACACAAAAAATGCCTCCATAGATAACTATGAGAAAGTGGTAGGTTAAAACAAAAATATGACCCAATCAACAGTATGTGAAATGCCAGAAGTAATTCAACACATAAACATCTCTTGAGTAATTGTCTATCTTGATAGGAACTAGAATTTTAGTCAATGTAAAATATTACATCCATTATGATGTCTGAAGGGTGTCAATTTTCTCTACTCATGAGGAAGGAAATTAAAAAAGAAATAAAGTACTTTGCCCTAGAAATCACAGAAAACAAATGTTTTCAGTCTGTATATCAAATCTCTATATTTTCATTTCAATACACTGTGCTTCAGTAAATTTCTTCATCATGATCTTCAGTTGGCAACTTATTTCCAAAGTATGTGCGTAAGATTAGAATTATTTCTATTATAGGCTTAAAAAACTAGTGAACACAGAATGTAATTCTGTTTATGTTATAGAAGTGCAACTAATTATGTAATTATCAAAAACAAATTCTGGAAGAAATCTCTGTCAAAGAAAACAGAGTAATCAGTAGTCAAATAGTCAAATAGTAATGACACTAGTGACTTTGCAAAGAGCCTAGCTAGTAATATCATTGGCAAGATTATTAAAAAAAATCAATGATGCTTTGATTCCTAGTGATCTTAAACTAAACTTAACTGTGTTGTTTAGGTACATTGCTAAACTCTTATCTAATTGATTTAAGTATTTCAAACTCTAGACTACATATTAAACCCAATTAGCAGCATGCTTGGTAGAACTTATAAATGAAGAATAGATTTAAAGTAAATTAAAGTCTATGTATACCAGTGGTTCTCAACCTTCCTAATACTGTGGCCCTTTAATACAGTTCCTATAGATTGTGACCCACAGGTTGAGAACTGCTGATGTATGCAGAACTAGCTGACAATGGATCTTACAACTGTGTATTACATATTATATTTAGGTTTATGTTCAAAACTATAAGACTTCAGTAAGAAAACAGAGAAAAGCACTGTTGCTTCTTGAGTTTTGCAATGATGTTTTCTAGGCATGAAACCAAAATCTTAACTCATAAAAGAAAAATTGCTAACATAGAATTTATCAAAATTAAATCTTCTCTTCTAAAGACTTTGTTAAAAGAATAAAAAGACAAACCGCAGACTATCAGAAAATATTTTCAAATCATATTTGATTTAAAAATATATTCTCTATAATTTATAGCTTTCATATGAAAGCTACAGCCCAATTATAGCCCAAGATTATGGGGAAGAGGGAGAGGGAGGGGCGGGGAGGGGGGACAATGGGTGGAGGGAGGGTGGACCACATCTATGTTCCCTCTTACAAGGGTACATGTGAATCTTTCTAAATGTAGAGTACAAATGTCTTAATACAATAACTAAGAAAATGCCATGAACACTATGTTAACCAGTTAGGTGAAAATATTTCAAATTGTATATAAAACCAGCACACTGTACCACATGACTGCATTAATGTACTCGGCTATGATTTAATAAAAAAAAAAGGTAATACATTAAAAAAAATAAAAATATGTTATCTGAAATATACAAATAAATCACCCTTTAAACTAAATCATATGCAGTAATAAAATATGAGTGGGTAAAAGATTTGAATAGACACTTCATCAAAGAAAATAAATAGAAAGATAGCACTTAAAAAGATAAATAGGAAAGTAGTCTCATGAAAAGATGCCATCAGTAGACAATAAGGACCTGAAAATTGAACCACATTTTGATTTATTATACACCTGCTAAAAGACCGACTAAATGTAAGTAAAGATATAGAGTAAGCATAACATTCATACACTTAGAAAAGTAATTTAATAGCTTCCTAAATATTTAAATGTTACTTACTATATGATATAGTCATTGCCCTTGTAGGTATTTACTCAAGAAAATTAAAAGCATATGTTTCATATGGAGATTTCTCCACAGATGTCCAAAGCAACATTATTTGTCTGAATTTGTTTGTTTATATGTAGTATAACAAATGACCCAGTTTGTGGTATTTTGTTATATCAGCCCACAAGTAAACCAAAGCAAAGAGCACTTGCATAAATCACCAAATTGATTAAATTACAAAAAAAAAAAGAACTTTCAAAAATGAAATTATCACATTTATAAATTTAAAAACTCACAAAAATTGTTTTAATTTTTTAAGTGATAGAATTATATGTGTGCTATGTGATAGTTGAGAGATCTAAGTTTAAACTATGAGACATTTCCGTTCACTTGGTTCTGAGACATACTACTGCTCTGTGTTACACACATTATTGCTATATTATAGGTTTCATCAGGGTTGGGAACTTTTTACTGTTTCACTGTTAGTGAATTCCCAACATTCAGCATTGTGTCTGACACATAGTAAATGATACATGTGTAATAAATTTTTATTTTGAACTCCAAGATTGTTGATATTGAGCATATATTTCTATAGTAAATATGGTAGTAAAAAATATTTAGATGCATCTGCAAAGTAAGAGATTGTGAAAAATTGTCAAATTTCTTTTTAAAAAGTACTCATAATATTTTTCTAGCAGTATTTGTTTCCCTAATTTAGTTTTTCAAATTTTACATTTTATAGTCTATTTATTTTGATAAAAGATGAAACATAAAGGAAATAGAACATTAAAATTTTAATATCCATTTTAGAAAATTTGCCTTTTTCAGTCTCTTCTCTCTGTAGTAAATTCAGATTCTGGGGACCCAAATCAAAACAAACTCTTTCAGACACTCTGGGAATATACTCCAGGAAGATTGATTTTGAAGGGACACTACACTTGAGTGCATAGACATAGCATAACACTTATTTTTCTTGGTATTTTTGTAGGAAGGAGTATATTTCTTTTATCTAAAATTACCAGTCACAGACATAGTCTTTTATGCCTTAACTTGAAAGCTGTATCTGAGGTTCAAAAACTCTATGTGCCTATTTTGAATTTTATACTTCTATTAAAATGCAGCATGGGAGGATAAGTCAGGATGGTACTGGATTTCAGGCAGCCCATTAATTCTTTAAAACTAAATATAAAATATTGAGTAAAGAGTAAATTGTTTCCTCTGCGAAAAGGACACATACCTTTATTAGATTTTTTGAATGAATTTGTATTCCACGGATAAAATGTTTTTGAACTAATAATTTACAATATTTTTAAGACTAAAGATTTCCTTTTGGCTAAATAATACAACCATGATTAGAAGTTTATAACCAAGCTGGCTGACTAGAGGTACCTGACCCTTACTACTTCCCCACACACACACAAAGACTAAACAAGTATATTTTAAGTAAAGTGACAGAAAAAAGAAGCTGGGGTACACTAAGGGGATGCTGATATTACTGTGGAGCATGGAAACGCAGGATGGACGTATAGCGAGGGGAGTAAAACACCCTGTATCTGCCACCTTGTGTCCTTGGCTGGAATCAGCTCAGAGCCAGAAGGGACTTTTGATGGGAAAATGTTAAGCTGTTGGCCCGCAGCAGAACTATTACTGATGCACACCTACAGTTCTTGCTATAGGAAAGGCCCCACAGTCCTCACCAGCTTTGGGCCCAGTTTAGAAAGCTGCCTGGAATGCATACTGCTGTATTGCTCCAGGGTAGGAGCCTATAGTGTAGATTTTTAAAACTCCATAACCCAAGCTATTATGGCACAGTGCCATCTAGAAACTGGGCCCAATGATAAAGCATGTCCTGCTTTGTGAACAGTAGCGAGAGCATCTTTGCATCCAGAAGACTCCAGCATCCTTCCATCATATTTACAGTAGCATCATAGCCCAAGCTGCTCAGAACCTAGGTCCTCCAGAATGCATAAAATTCCAGTGTTTAAGCCTATGTGTTACTATACCCTCTAAGGAAAGGACAATCCTGCACAATAAGGAAGCTAACTCCAGACTGACCCCTGGTGGGCCTGCCTCAGAGCCAACTGACCCACTGCACCCATGCATGTGTGTATTGATGGACTGGCAATGATAACCTCCCCATGAACTCATTCCAAAGTCAATAGACCAACTGCATCTGAGTGTGCCTGGCCAGCAAATCAGCACAGCAAGTCTGCCACCAACAAAACCACATCACCACTACCATTGACTTCTGCCTCCTAGACATTAATGCACTCAGACATTGCTGACATAGATTACAACAGGAGAAAAAGAAAGATAACACTACTGCATGTACCCAGAAACAAAGAAAACAAATCACACCCAACCAATACCCTGGGACCCATTTACAAGAAAAAGTCTCAAGTAAAATCAGGGAAAAATTCATTATCTGAATGAGAAACTTAAAAACAATGATAGATATTATTTAAAAAATGAATTAATAATAATCTTGGAGCTGAAGAATTCAATAAAGAAAATAAAAAATATAAGTGAGAACTTCAACAACAAACTAGATCAGTGAAAGAAATAATTTCTGAACGTATACACACGTCTTTTGAACCCATTCAAAGGAAAAAACATAAAAGTGAGAGTAAAAACAAATGAAAAAAACATACAGGGTCTATGCAGCACCGTTAGACAAACAAATATTCACATTATAGGATTTTAAGGGAATAACAGATGGAAAAAGGCATGCATGTGCACACATACACACAAACCCATTTAATAAAATAATAACTGATAACTTTCTGATCGGTGGGAAATATATAAACATTTAAATCCAGGAAGTTCAAAATTACCAAATATATTCAAGTCAAAAGGGGCCTAGATAAACCATATCATAATTAACCTCTTAGAAGTCAAATACAAAGAAAATTTCAAAAGCATCAGGAGAAATACATCAAGCCACATCTAAGGGAATCCTCATTTCTGAAGATTTCTCAACAGAAACCTTACAGTCCAGAAAGGGACTGTAAGGAGTGATGTATTCATATATGTAAAGAGCTGGAGAAATAAAAAATACCTGTCAGCCAAACAAAAAAGTTGTCCAGGAAAGAAAAGTAAAGGTAACAAGCAAATGTATTCTTCATAAATGAGAAGAAATAAAGTTCTTCTCAGATAAGCAAAATCCAAAGTAGCATATTACCACTGGACCAATCTCATAAAAAATGCTTTGGAGAGTGCTACAACTGAAAGTGAAAGAATAATCGTTACTATTATGAAAACACTTTAAACTATAAAGCACATTAGTAAAGATAAATTCATAAACAAACACAAAATGTTTCAATAATGTAATAGTGCCATGGAAATCTTTCAGTGAAGAGTCAAAATGGCCAAAATAATAACAACCACTATTAGTGGACAAGGAACACAGAACATATAAAGATGCAAATAAAGACAACAAAAATATAAGAAATCAGGGAAGGGAAAATACTTAGACTATTTTTTATGCGACAAAAGCTAAGTTCCTATCAGCTTAAAAATGTTTATTATAAGTGCAAGACTTCACATTAGCCTGAAAGAAAGAAATTACAGTGGGTACACAAACAAGAAAGAAAGAATTCAAAGTTTACCAACACACAAAACCACAAACCTAAAAAGGTAAAAAAGAGAGAAAGAAAGGATAAAAAATGGTAAAATGACTAGAAAAACAACTTAATGCCAGGAATAAGTCCTGAACTATTGATAATAACTTTGAATGAAAACAGATTACACCACACAAACTCCCTATTAAATTGGAACTAACTGATGAGCACACATGTGCACAGAGGGAAGCAAAGGTTAAAAGAAGTCAACAAGGTGGAAGGGGAAGGGGAGATGGGCAAAAACCTACCTGACAATTACAGTTAATAACATCTAGGTGATGGACACACTTATAACCATGACTCAAGCATTATAAAAATGATCCATGCAACTGAAAATATTTGCACTCTATAAAATTTGAAACAAACAAAAAAAGAGTACACTAGAAAAAAAATAATTACAACACAACTTGGAAAGAATTTCAAAGTCTTACAATTTGTTAGAGAGGAGTGGGGAAAAGAAAGAGGAGTCAATTTATACCACAAAAGTTAATTGGGAATTTGTGGAAATCAGAATGAGAGAACTTATTTTATATTATTTTTCTTATATTTATTTATTTACTTAAATTTTGATCATATTTTATTTTTGTGTTTTATCATATTACAAGTAACTTGCATTATAAATATGATGTAATCAAAGAAGAAACAGGAAATGTGATGACTGAGACCAGAAAAATACAAAGGATCATAAGAAATTATTATACCAATTTATACACCAACAAATTTAATAATCTGGAAAAAATATATAAATTCATGGATGTATATAATCTACTAAATGTAATCTATAGAGAAATAGAAAACAGGAACAGTCAATGAGTAAAAAAAATGCATTAATTAAAAAAAAAAAGTGTCCCATCAAGGAAACGCTCAGGCAGACTGATGACTTCTTGATTGAATTCTACCAAAAATTTAATGATAAATTAATATGAATGTTTCTTAAGTATTTCCAGAAAATTGAAGACCAGATAATATTTTCAAACTCTTTTTAGGCAATAAGAATTACTCAGATACTAAAACTGGAGAAGAATGCAACAAAAAATAAGATATTACATGTCAGTATTCCTTCCTGATGAACATAAATGTAAAAATCCTCAAGAAAAAAAAAACTAGCAATCTAAATTCTAAAGTAAATTTAAAAGATCATCGAGTATGATCCGGTGGGGTTCATCCTAAGGAGACAAGGATGACTTATCATATGCAAAACAATAATATGCCATAGTAACAGAAAAAAATAACAAAGCACATAAAATCCCTTCAATAAATACAGAAAAAGCACTTAGGTTCATTAATTCTAGAAGTAGGTACCTCAGCAAAGGCAATCTATGACAAACCAATAGCTAATATCATAGTACATGAGGGAAAACCTAAAAGCTTTTTTTTTTAAGATCTGATAAGTGTATATGACATTGATATCCAATTTCACTACTTTTGTTCACCACCCTAAAATTTCTAGCCAGAGCAATTTGGCAAGAGAAAGAAATAAATGGCATCCATACAGCAAAGGAGAAAGTAAAATTGCACCTCTTAACAGATCACATAATCTTATATATAGAAAACACCAAGACTTCATCATTTAAAAAAATGGTGGAATTAAGAAAGAAATAAAGTTGCAAGATACAATATCAATATACAAAAATCCGTAGTTTTTCTGTATATGTTAATACAAACTACCTGAAAAAATCAAGAAATTATTCCATTTACATTTATTAGAAAAAATTCAGAAGAATAAACTAAACAAGGAGGTGAAATTTTTCTACACCCAAAACTATAAAATTTTGATATAAGAAACTGAAGAGGGCACACGTAAATAGAAATACATCTTGTGTTCATGAATTGAAATAATTAATATTGTTAAACTATTCATGTTGTTGAAAGCAATTTAAAGAGTCAATGTAATTTCTATAAAAATGCCCATTTCTTCATAGAAATAGAAATTGCAATTCTAAAATTTTATGAAACCACAAAAGATATTAAACAATCTTGAGAGAAAACAAAGACAAAACAAAGCTGCAGGAATCACACTACCTGGATTCAAAACTTACTAAAAAGCCATACTAATCCAAACAGCATAATTTTGGCATAAAAGCAAACACAACAACTGTTTGAACAAAACAGAGAGACTAGAAATAAATCCATGCATCTATAGCTGTGGGTTTTTGACAAAATTGTCAAGAGTACACAATAGAGAAAGGACAGTTTTAGTCAATAAAGAGTGCTGAGAAAACCGGATATCCATACAAAGAAGAGTAAAGTTGGACACCCGTCTTTTACTATATACAAAAATTAGCTCAGAATGGATTAAAGACACAAATATAAGGCTTAAAACTCAGAAACTACTAGAAGAAAACATAGGGGAAATGAACTTGTGGGTAAGACCTCCAAAACAAAAAAAGCATAAATAAGCCAAAAAAGAACTAAAGCAAAGTAAACCAGCCTCTGCTGAGTAAAGCAAACAATTGCTGGAGTGAAGAGACAATCTACAAAATGGAAGAGTATTTGCAAACTCTGTATTTGATAAGGACTCAAACAATCCAATAGCAATGAAAAAAAAATAGTCTGATTAAAATTGGAGAAAAGACCATACTATACATGTAGTTTCCTAAAAAGAAGATATACAAATAGGCAACAGGTATTATATATCAGACAAATGGTCATTATCAGTAATGACTATGGAAATGCATATCAAAACCTCAGTGAGATACCACCTCCCTTAAATAAAAATGCCTACTATCAAGAAAAAAAAGAAGGATAACAAAAGTTGGGGAAGATGTGGAGAGAAGGGAACCTTTACATGCTGTTAATGGGAATGTTAATTAGTACCGCCATTATGGAAGACAGTGCCCAATTCCCCTAAAAATAAACAATAAAACTACTGGCTGTATATTCACAAGAAATAAAAAAAAATGTTGAAGAGACATCTTCATTTTTATACTCATTGCTGCACTAATAACAATAGTCAAGATATAAAAATAACCTAAGTGTGAAACCACAGGTACAATTAGAAAGGAAGAATAAATTCAGATGTTCTATCATACTGTAGAATGACTCTAGTCAATGAAATGTTATTATATGTCTCAAAATAAGTGGAAGAGAAGATTTTGAATGTTCCCATCACAAAGCAATGATAAATGTTTGAGGCAATGGATATGCTAATTATCTTAATTTGATATTGCATCACATTATCTATGCATTGCATTACATTATCTATGTATTGAAATATCTTATTGTACTCCATAAGTAAATACTGCTCTTATGTGTCAATAAAAAATAAAAATAATTTTTAAAAAGGATTGGATGTACACAGTGCTATATGTGACATAGACTGACACTTCTGGGTGATACTGTCTTTGTATCTTGTTTAGATCAAATTTAAACGTTCTCTATATTGTTTCAAATTAATACAAATCAAATTATTATGACATTTAACTAATCATCATACTTACCTTTCCTCATATTACAGTATTTGCATAATCCTTTGTAAAAATAGCTACATTAACAAGGAAAGCTGGGGGGAAATTAAGTAGCTTTGCAAAGACAACTCTAGGCTTGATGAGTATTTTGAGAAGTCCACTTAAAAAAGAATAAATGAGTAGAAAAAGAATGAACAATCTCTCTATGTTTTCTAGGTAGAGAAGAGAGAGGAAATGGTATAATTCTGGATCTTCGCTGCACTGTGGTTCTTGCTTTGATAGCTCCTAGTGTCGTTTTTCAAGGGTTTGCCTCTGAAACTGGAAGTTCTTGATGGATGATGTTGATAGTACTGAACACACAAGTGGGTTTTTAACCTACAGTGAGTGTTCAAATAAAAAACAGATGGCAACTTCTTAGAAACTAAGTACATTCCTCAGGAGATAAAGTGGAGTGTTAAAACATTTTAACATTGCACTGAGGCAGATTAATTAGGATAATTACGACTCTTCAAAGACATGAGGAAGGAGGTCTAAGACAACTTTACTTTGAATTGTAAAGATTATGAAATTCTAAGTGGAAAAAGGGCAAAGTGATCATTTTCAAATGCAGTAATACTTACAATGATGGTATTCGAGCCTGAAAAGATGGTCTGATTCAATGTTATATTTGAATACCGATTAAAGAAGTAAAATCAGGTTGCCTTTACTTCACATGAAAGTGGTTAAGTTGAAAAAAGAAAATCAGAAGCTCTTAGCGAGTCTAGAGACAGAAAAGGAATGAGTACAAATGCAAATGTGTACACAAACGTGAAATAAGCAGAAATACTGCATGATCGAATTTGGTTTAATTTTAGAGTATTTTAGCCATTCCACTATGTCTTGGGTATATAGTTCCAGAAATATTAATGGTTTAAATTAAAGCAATATGTTTGGCTTGTAAAAAACGTTTTTGAAACAAAGTAGAGTCTATGTCTATGTGTGAGTGTATACAGATGAATGTAGCATCCCAGACAGACTAGATTCAGAATGAACATCTATAGATGTTTCTATAATTTTGTCATAATCATCAATCCTTCTTATGCAATTATCATATATCACACTCTTAGTTCAGGTCCTTTGTAGCATTTCTTTGGATTTTTTCAAGGTGCCAATATTGATTCTAGGCCTCCATCTTCTGCCTTTTGAGGGTAACCTCCATGTACATCTACAGATGTTTTCTACAGGCTTTCTATTCACCTCTTTCTTCTTCATCCTCTTTTTCCAGAAACATACTATAGAATGAGAGGAATTTTGTTACATAGATAAATTTAATCAGATGGCATTTCTACTTAAATAGTATAAGGATTTCATTATACCTTAGCCTCCTAAGAACAATAATCTGTCAGCTACCACCCAGACATCTTTTTTCTCCATTCCCACCCTCATTCACTACATTCTAGCTATATTTGAAAAAAAATAAGCACTATCTACTTTTCAAGAATATCAATATTTTCAAGTGTTGGGGTCTTTCAACCAGTTGTTTGTTATCTTTTTCCAGCAAGATTTTTGTGTGGCTGGTCTTCAAATTATGATCTTTAAATTTTGGTTACAAGAGTAACTGAATTATGATTACTCTTTATCCCAAAACATTATTAATTTTATTTTTTTCTTGTACTGAATGGGAATTTTCTTGTTCAAGACAACACCATATATATACATTTTTGTTTTGTTTTGCTGTTCAATACTTCTACACTACACTTATCCTCCCATTAGACTGCAAGGTCCATATAGCAGAAAATCGGGAGCTTGTGTTTGTTCATATACAGGGAGCCTAGAATAGGCCTTGACAGAAAAGAGCTATCAATAGGTGCTTTTAAAATTAATATAGGAACAAATGAATCAATTAATGAATGCAATAGGTAAGGGGCCAAAATGGTGGACTAGAAGCATCTTGTATACTCTGCTCTCACAGAGAGGACTGAAAGTGATTAGTACATATACACCTGGTGGTCAATTGTCTGAGAAAGAACATTGGGAATCAACACAAAGGTAGCAGAAGGCACCCAACTTGAAGGAGAGAAAAAGGGGGTGACCTGCTTAGCAAGATCAGAGATACCAAAAAAAGGTACCCCCACGTGAGGAAAAACAGAAGAGTGAACCCAAGAGGTTCACACTTTCCCTACAGGTATTGCAATCTGAGCTGCAGAAGGGCTTCACCACCACAGCAGGCCTCCAAACTGATATAGGGAACTCTCAGGACACTGTACATTGTCATTGCTCTGAAAAGAAGGTGTAGTGTGCAGGCAGAATGGGGACTGAAGACCCCACTCTTGGCAAGGGAAAATACCCTCAGAAAAAGGTATAAACAGAGAAATAAGGTGAGCAAGGTGGAATGAAAGCAGGTTATCAAGTTTACTTTTACATCAGCCACTAAATTCCTTGTCTGAGCAGTTCCTGCTTTTCCTAGAAGGCTCCCCTAGGCCTAGGGGATACAGCTTGCAACACCCCTGCTCAGTCTGTGAACACTCTGAAGAGACAATGGCCAAAGAGGAAGCTGTGTGCAAGGCCTGGCAAGAAACATTAGCTAGACTGTTTTCTGCCCAGTCAACAACCACAGCAAATACCCATTGTGGAGATTTGTATTTGGCCAGGGCAGAGATCAAGGGAACAGCTCCAGCCCTGAAATATAAGTAGGAGAACTTATATCCATTAATCAGCAGAGGAAGATGCCACAGGGTGGAGATCAGAGGAAAATTCTTCTGTCTCACTGATTGTTCAGCAGAGACTGATGCTGGTGGTGTTTTTCTTGCCAGTGAACTAGTGGGGATTAAACCTCCCCTAAGGAATCTGTGTGTGAGATCACACACAGGAGGCTGCCTCCACACAAGGCTCAGATTTTAGACTGCTCAGACCCTTAAAGTTAGTGATTATAGAAACAATAGGAGCTGATATACTACTCAGAGAATCTGCTGATGTTTTGTTTCCTTCCTCAGTTTACCCTCTGGGCTAATGAGGAAATAGCCTTCAAGCAAAGCTGAGTGGAACAAACACTCAGGGCCCTTCACTGGAACTCCACTAATGGGCAATGACCCCCCTGTGTTCCCACCTTTGAAAATTCTATTCTGCATATCCTGTCTCTTTCTCTCTCACCACTTCTAACCTTATTTTTCTTCAGTCAGTTGTCACCAGCTCCACAGGTCTTAAAGGACCCTGCCCCTGGGGAAGGACTCTGGGAGAGTGAAGTTCCCCTGCATGCAAGCTCTAGGGTTGAAGCTGGCCCATTCTGAGGTCTCAGTCCCTTCACACTTCATCTACTTGGGCGTCAGTTCTGTTGCAGTTGCCTTTCAATTTCCCCTGCTCGACTACAGAGGCAGCAGGGAGTCAGGGTACTCTTGTGCACCCTATGAGAAGGTATTGTGCATCCTGCAACCACTGGGGACACAGGCAGGGTAAACATCCATGGACCTGGCTCCCACTGCTGCATCATAGGGAGCACCTACAGTCATTACAGCTGTTAGACCCAGGCAGAGCATGTGCCCAAGTCTCCAGGCTTCTGATGTCATTTAGATAGTACAGCCACTGCCACTGCTATCCAAGTGGCCCATTAGCCATGGACCTGGGAGTGGCAAACACCCGAACTGCTGACCACTGCCATAACTGTCTGCCCACTCCTTATTGGCTACCTGCCACACACTGCCACTGGCACTACTCCTGGCCAGAGAAAATGCCCACAGCTCTGGCACTACCTAGTTAGCTACACCCAGTCAGCACTACTATTGACTCTGGGGGACCTGGAGAAAGCAAATGCTAACAGCCACCTGCCTTCTTGGGAAGGACCTGCCGTGATCCCACCTATGCTTTGAACTGTGGTCTAGGGATGAGTCTACACCTCCACAAGAAAATCCCCAGCAGCTTGAGAGATTGGACAGTGGACTGTGACAAATAAAGGGGATTGGAGATAAATAGCCGAGCAGCAGTGTCAAGGCTCACACTGCATCCATCTCTCTCCCTACATGCTTAATCTTCTGTACTGGACCTAAAGTCCTCTTCCAGAGACTTCTCCCTCTCTTCATGGAGCAGCAGAGTTCTCAGCAGAGGAGAATTGATATACCACAAAGATATCTTTTTTGAGCTGAGAGAAGAGTTTCCACATGAGTAGGAACCAGCATAAAAACTGAAAATATGAAGAAAATAAAAATTCCAAAACAGGCCATTTGACACAGCCCCAAGTATCATATTAACTAGCCAGCAATAAACCATAACTAAAAGGAAATTTTTTAAATGTCAGATATGAAATTTAGAATATGAATCACAAATAATTATGATCAATGGGATTGGTGAGAATGTTGAAAACCACAGCATGGAACCCCTCCCACCCCCCCCCCAAAAAAAGGGCATGAATGAAAAATTCACTACAGAGATAGAAAATCTGAGAAAAAATACATCCCACTTCTGTTGGTGGGATTGTAAACTATTACAACCTCTATATGAAATAGTATGGTGATTTCTCAAAGAGCTAAAAGCAGACCTACCATTCAATCTTGCCATCCTATTACAGGGTATCTATAGAAAGGAAGAAAGGTTTTTTTATTAAAAAAAGGGGGGGCTACAGAATTTAGTTTATTACAACATAATTCACAATTGCTAAGATATGGAATTCCCATCAACTGAAGAGTGGACAAAGAAAATGTTATACACATATATACACGTACATATATACCTAAGAAGGGGGGTGAGAGATAAAATTATACCTACTGGGTACACTATAGTGTACATCAGAATGTACACTATTCTGATGGTGGGAATTAATGACCCTGATTTCAGCTTTAAATAATTCATCTAAGTAGCAAAAACCACTTGTATCCCCTAAAGAAAACAAACAAACAACTGTAAGGATGTCATCCTTCGCACATTTTCAAATTTGTTTACCCTAGACTTAAATTTCATAACTATCATCCAGTAAAAATACTATCTTACCATTGTTTGCAATATTAAATCCAACGTCACTGTAACACTAAATAAGGATATATAGCAATTGATCTCAATGTACAGCCTCAGGTTTTCTCAAATCAATCTGACTATAAACTAACAAGTAATTACACTAACTAGAGATTACATAAAACTATCATGGAAAATAACTTTGTCTTTCACATCTCTGTGGTTTTGTAATTTTTTTTTCTTAGATAGAGTCTCACTTTGTTGCCCTCCATAGACTGCCCTGGCATCACAGTGCGTAGCATCCTAAAACTCTTGGGCTTAAGCAATTCTCTTGCCTCAGCCACCCAAGTAGCTGGGACTACCAGCACCCACCACAACACCTACCTATTTTTTAGAGAGGAGTTCTTTCTCTAGCTCAGGTTGGCCTCAAAGTGGAGTTCAGACAGTCAACCTTCCTGGGTCTCCCAGAGTGCTAGGATTACAGGTGTGAGCCACTGTACTATGGTTTTGAATATATTTTGCCCTCTGCTTATAATTCCTTCTTCTGTTTTAAATAACCAACAAGTGTTTAATTAACCTCTGAAATCTTACTGAATTTTTATAATGTTTGTTGGTCATCAAATTTGAACATACTATTCAATTTTCTTAGCACTGTTATTGGATAGGGGTTCTTTCCTCTAGGGTATGTCACTGTATGTTTTGTGTTCTTGTCTATGAAACATTGGTCTATGTTTCTGTTTTTGTGCCAGTACCATGGTGTTTAGGTTACTATAGACTATAGTATTAGAAGTTTAGTAAAGTGATGCCTCCCAATTTATTCTTTTTGCTTAAGGTTCTTTGCCTACTTGAGTCCTCCTTTCTTCCTAACAAAGGATAGAATTTATTTTTTCTAGATGTGCAAAAAATAATGTTCATATTTCAATAGGGATTGCACTGAATCTGTAAATCACTTTGGGTAGCAGAGACATTTTAACAATGTTTACTCTGTTGATCCATGAGCGTGATAAATTTTTGGATTTGTTTATATTCTCTGTGATTTCATTCCTTAGTGGTTCATAATTCTCCTGTAGAGGAGAATTTCACCTCCTTGATTAAATACATTCCTAGATATTTTATCTTCTTTGTTGCTATTGCGAAAGGCATCAGATCTTTGATTTGATTCTGAGTGGTGTATACAAATGCTGCTGATTTGTTTACATTAAGTTTGTAACCTGAGGCTTTAACAAATTGATTTATCTATTCCATGAGTCTTGATGGAGTCTTTGATGTTTTCTAGACATAAAATCATATCATCAGCAAAGAGCAATAATCTGACCTCTTTTTCCCCCATTTGGATAACCTTAATTACCACATGTAGAAGATTAAGACAGAATCCTCTCACCACTCATAAAAATTAAATCAAGATGATTAAAAAACTTAAAACATGGAACTTAATTCTAGAAGAAACTGTTGCATATAAATATTAGCCTACAGAAAGAATTTATGAAGAAGACAACAAAGGCAATCACAGCAACAATAAAAATTAGCA
Organism: Otolemur garnettii; assembly: GCF_000181295.1. Lineage (NCBI taxonomy): Eukaryota > Metazoa > Chordata > Mammalia > Primates > Galagidae > Otolemur > Otolemur garnettii. The sequence goes on from NW_003852399.1 coordinate 16,694,563, forward strand.
AATGGGACTTGATTAAATTAAAAGGCTTCTGCACAGCTAAGAAAACACTCACTAGAGCAAACAGACAACCTATAGAATGGGAGAAAATATTTGCATACTATACATTTTATAAAAGATTATGAAATACCCAAGCAAATCAGCCAGTAAAAGACAAACAACCCCAGTAGGCAAAAGATACGAAAACATGCTTTTCAAAAGAAAAAGGGCAAATGGCCAATAAACATATGAGAAATGCTCAACATCACAAATGATCATGGAACACAAATTAAAGCCATAGTGAGAGATTTCCTTACCCCTGTTAGAATACTAAAAAGTCCAGAAACAATGGATGAAAGCATGGATGCAGAAAGAAAGAAACACTTATACACTTTTTATGGGACTGCAAGTTAGTACAGCCTGTATGGAACAGAGTATGAGGATTCCTCAAAGAACCAAAAAGTAGACTAACAATTTGATCCAGCAATCCCACTATTGGATATTTACAACCAGAATAAAGAAGTCATTTTATCAAAAAAGACACCTCCCCTGGAATGTTTGTTGCAGCGCAATTCACAATTGCAAAGATGCAGAATCAACCCAAGTGACATCAATTCAAGAGTGGATCAATAAACTGTGCTTTATGTATACCATGGAGTGCTACTACTCAGCATGAAGAAAATGGTGCTATAATACCTTTGTAACAACTGGATGGAACTGAATACATTCTCCTAAGTAAAGTACTACAAGAATGGAATAACGAACACCACATGTTCTAGCTATTAATTGGAACTAATCAGAACAAATCAATCAACACACATGTGCACAGATGAAAGTAAAACTCAACAGAAATCGAGCAAGTGGAAGGGGGAAGGAGGAGGCGGGGAAGATAACCTCACAGCCACAAGTGCACACTATCTGGGTGACATGCATGCTTTGACCTTAACTATACAAAAGCAATTCATGTAGTCAAAAGATTTGTACCCCATAATATTCTGAAATAAAAAAGAATACAATTTCCAACTTACTATATGAAAAAACAGAATAAAAATACTAAAAAAGAACACCCTAAATAAGTTTGAATCTCAGTTGAAATAAAGCTTTAAAACTCTGTCCTCATTTAAATATAAGAAATCATAGTAATAAGGTAGGATTTAGTGTTCAGTATTTGGAATCCAATCTATTATTACATAATGGAAGCATTTAAAAAATCAATGCCTAACTTTGCAGTGTAAATAACTTTTTTATGTGAATATGAATAGAAAACAAAAACTCTTTTATTTAGGTCATTAAAGCCAGCTATCAAGGATTGGGGTACTTGGGGCAGCACTTGTGGCTCAAAGGATTAGGGTGCCAGCCTCATATGCTGGAGGTGGCGGGATCAAACCCAGCCCCGGCCAAAAAACTTAAAAAAAAAAGGATTGGGGTACTATCAGTAGTTTTCCTTTACCCTAATATATAAATGATAGACTTTTCCCTTTTTTTATAGTGTTGCTATTAGCTTCACCATGTTATAGCAAAGGATGGCCACTATAGTAAATTAAATGAGCCTAACATGGTGGCACATGACAATAGTTCCAGCTACTTGGGAAACTGAGCCAGGAAGATCACATAAGCCCAGGAGTTTGACATTGCAATGAGCTATGATAATGGCACTGCGTTCTAGCTTCAGTGACAGAAAGAGACCCTGTGTCCAAAAGAAAAAAAAAATACACACACAAACACACACATACAAGGTGCCCATAAAGTTCATGTGCAATTTAAATAGTTGTAAATTTTAAATTGCACACTAACTTTATGGATACCCTATACATTAAAAATATTATTACAAATGGAAAATATTGTTACAAATGGAAAAATCAGAAAGTACAACTAACTAAACAAATGAGATAATTCTATTTAGATAAGACTATTACTTATATACAGAAGAACACAACTTGATCTTAAAAATCAAGAATTACCTAAAAATATGTATTAGAAATCTTTATAAACTATAAAATGCTTTTTGGGGGCAGGACACAATTATTAGAGTGACTTTGCCTAACAAATGCAATCAGTGTAACCTGGTTCTTTGTACCCTCAATGAATCCCCAACAATAAAATAATAAAAATAAAAAATAAACATTGAAATTGACAATAAAAAAATGAAGTTTTTTTTGGGTGGGTTCTATCTAATGATATAGTTGGGTAGAAAAAGTTTACCTTGATTTCTTTACTTAACATGTATATTTTAAGAAATTGCTTTGGGATAGATGTCACAGGAGATACGGGCGTCAAGAATAATAATAATCTCCTACTAACAAAATTAGTTCCTAATAGAGGAGCAGCTCTGTAAACCCTAATTTAAAATGCAATGTCGCAAATGCTGTAAGAGCGGCACATGTAGGCTGTAGAAGCACAGAAAATTGGTGGAATTATTCTGGGATTTCTTGGAGAAGATGCTGAAAGTGAATTCTTGAAATATGCAGTACAATCTCTAAATACTACCTCTTGATAGGAAGAGAAGATGTCGGTGTGGAAATATCTCTCTAAAGTTGAACTTTATCAGCAATACTATGGTCCCTGTTAACTTTTGACAGACTTTTCTTGTTGTCATATCAGCCACTGTATTAGTTCCAGTTGCTGCCATAACAACTTACCACATAAGTGGTGATGAAATAATGCACACGTATTATCTTATAGTTTTGTGGGTCAGAAATCCAACATGACTTTCACCAGGCTAAAATTAAAGGGTTAGCAGGGCAGCCTTCCTTTCCAAAAGCTTTAGAAGAGGATCGATTTCCTTGCTTATTTGGATTGTTTATAGAATCCAGTGATTTCCATTGATGAAAATGAAGTCTCTGATTTCTTACTGGCTGTCATGTCAACTGAGGGACTTTCCTCATTCGTTGACTCCCTCCTTCTATCTCTGTGGCTAGTAACAATGGTTCAAGCCAGTCCCTTGCCGTATAGGTCTCTGCCTCCTTTTCCTTCTCCACCTCCTCCTCCACCTCCTCCTCTTTTCTTCTCTTTCAGATTCCCTATCTTACTGTTGTATTCCATTTTTAGAGCTCCTGAGCTTATATTGGGTCCATTGAAATACTCCAGGAAAATTCTCCACCTCAACGTCTTAAATCTTAATCAAATCTGCAATGTCTCTTTTGCCGTGTAACGCAGCATATTGACAGGCTACTAGGGTCAGAGCATGGGCATCTTTGGGGAAAACATTTCCAGCCTACTATACTATCTTTGACAGGTAAACTCTATGGAGAACATTTTTAATATAGCTTATAATTCTTGCTATGCTTTATACATTCTGATGGAGGTGAAATACAAGGCATCCTCCCTGAGAACTATTGATATAGAATTTAAAAAATAATCAAGGGGTACTGGATATAGCTACTTTTACATAAACAGATGTAATAACCATATCCTATGTCTTTGTTTATTTAATTAAAAACTCTCTTCCTAATGATATCAATTTAGTCATTTTTATATATTTGTCTTATAATTCAAAATCACAAACAATTTTATCTTATGTTATCCTCACTATCACCATATCATCTACCACAGATAACTACTCCTTCACGTGGGTAGATTAAATAAATCAAGTTCAGAGAAAGCTATGGTTTGCTCACTGTTGGTGGGAGGGCAAAGGAAAACTTATTTGTAACCCCCAAATCAGTACCTGCAATGTTTTCATGTCTTGTAGGGACAGGCTAGAGGTCAGGTGAAATCAAATGGATATCTAGAAAAACCTGTATAGGTATACAGATGTCATTCTCTGCTGTCATAATAACTTAACCTGAGTTTAACATGATTTTATTTAACTAGATGACCAATGCGAATTGTAACGCTGTGATGAAGAAAAGTAATAAACATAAATAAAAACTGTAAACTCTGGATTTATACTTCTTGTGTTCAGATTATGGCTCCAGCTCTTATGGTGTGTCTTTGAAAATATATTTCACTTTTTTGCCTTACTTTCTTTATCTAAAATATTAATTAGATTTACTACCTGTTAAAAGTATGTGATGATTAAACGTTCTAGTTCACGCAAAGTACTTATACAGTCCTGCCATGTACTTAATGTAATTCACTGTTATACCTAAGTTCCAGAAACCAGGAAGAAATGATTTGTACACATTAACTCCTTCTCTTAGGCACCTACCCATACTCGATGTAAGGGAGGCCAAAACCTGTAGCATTTGTTTCTGGGAGTTACACGCCTAGATAAAATTTACTGGTTAATAGCACTATACGGAGAAGGAAGACTGGGAACAACCAGAGGTTTCTGGAATTTTCTGTGTTCAACATTTTAGCTATTGTGAGATGCAGACTCCACGGTGGTGCTGATGTTTCCCTTCTCCTGGTACTTATGGCCTCCGTCATTTCATGTTCTTAAGAGTAGGTAGAACCATGACTTTCTCTAACCAATAGAATATAATGGTGATATAATGTCACTTCTTGCATAATATTATAACTTCTGTCTTTTCTAGAGGACAGTCACATTTTCTGGCTTTGATGAAACAAGTTGCCATGTTATGAACTGGTCTCTAGAAGAGCTCACCTGGCAAGAAACTAAGAGCCTTCCTGGCCGGAAGCTGGGAATGAACTAAGTTCCTTCATCCAGTACCATGTAAGAAAATCAATTCTTCTAAAACCGCATGAGTGACTTTGGAATAAGATCCTCTGCCTTTCAGGTCTTTAACTGATACTAAAGCTCTGGCCAACACCTTGATCGCAGTCTTAGGCAGTACTGTACACCAAAAACCTAGTTAAGTCCTGCTAATACTTTTGACCCATAACAATCCCCAAATAATAAACATGTTGTTTTAAGTCACTAAGTTAGTGGTGATTTGTTATGCAGCAGTAGAAAACTAATAGAGGTACATAGTATCAGTGTCAGTTAGCAGAACCATTTATATGTAAGTCCTCTCATTTAGCGAAAGAAATAAGAAAGGAAATAAAAGAAGGCAGACAGGAAGGGCAAAAAATGCTTTTGTATGTATTAAGTTAATGCTAATAACATTTACAACTATTTTCAAAATAGCTTAATTTAATTCAAAGTTTATTCTTATATTGAGAAAATTTTAAGTATTGAATTTTTGGTTCATTTATATAGAAAAATATGAGTGTATTGACTCTTAAATTTTCTTTGAAGTGTCTTTTAGCTGTGAGATACTATGGAAATATATTTTCCCTAACCTATTGTCAGAAATAAAAATGTTTTTATTTTCTTCTTTTTTCTAGAATCTAATTTTCCATTTTTTTTATTTTATCTTAAAATATGATTTTAGATTTTTAAATTCTGAACACAGGAGGCACAAAACTTGAACACTATCTCAAAGGGTTTTTGTTCTACTTATTATGAACTGGAAGTCTTCCTCATCATTAGAATTTCTGTTTATTCAGAATAGGATTTTAAGTGGTTTACAAATAGCATTGAATCCTGGAAATGGCAAATACAAAAGAAAACTTGCCCAAAAGGAAAGCAGACTATTTAAATTTGTTCAAGTATAATCAAAGTGAAGATGCTTCTTCTGCTCCGAGAAAGCTAAAAAAAATTCTATTATTTTGTGAATAACAGATACGGCTTTTGATACTATGCAATCATAGTAAAATTGTTTCAGAGATAGTGTTGGAGGAGTAATGGATTTTGAAACAATGTAATCACAGCAAAGGGAATTTCAGATCCCTTGGCATAAAGTAATTTTATGAATAGCCTTACCTACTTTGATGAAATTACAAGTTTTAAGCAGAAATGAAGAATGTTATATAAGTAGAAAGTGAGAACTTTAAATGTCTTCCATAAATTACTATAAAATAATTATCATGATCAGAATTAAGTTTCATATTTTTACTATTCAAACCATAGACATATGGATTTGTTTTAATTATATAATAACAGAGTATATAAATATCTCCTTTTGGTATTGGCAATGAGTTTTATATTTTGGACATAAATTTGGGGCAATGGAAGTAAAATCTAACTGACCTTTCAAGACGGAAATAGATTTTGATAAATATATATACATACTTATATAATATGTAAAATGCCTATTCTCATGTAATATAAATCTTTATTATATAAAATATAACTTAATCTACTCCCAGGTTTTTTTCTAGATTATACTTTAATTCTAATCTTCAAGTCTTTAAAACATTATTTAACTTCTAAATTTCATAAGTTTTAAAACATTCCAATTTTTGTAGTCAAGGAGTTGCTATTTTCAATTGCTTCCAACAGCCAGTGGAGCTATTACTGCAATTTAATTCATGCACATTGTGTGGTCAGAAACCAGAAACAAGAAACAGTTTCCATGTTAGGTTTCGTCTGGTAAACTGGGGAAAAGCCATACATTTTTGTTTATAAATCATTTCACAATTAACTATTAAAATATGGGACTTCATAGCTAACTTTTACCTCTATACTTTAAATGTTGCTTTATCATCTTGTCAGCATCAGGCGTCTTATACTAAGTTGTTCCCAATGGAAGAAAAAAATTACGTTTCTGAGGCGTTAAGATGATGATCTAGTCATAGTTTGTAAGTCTTGTGGTTCAGTGCGTATCAATACCAACTTTAGTTCAACTTGGGATCAGCAGTTCAATGTCATATTAGACATTCAGCATGGAAAAGAAAAGTTGAATTGTGTTAATGAGCAACTGTAATACAGGTTTTCTTAATCTCAGCACTATTGGACTACACAAGTTTTTGTTTAGGGTGGGGCTGTTCTGTGCATGGTGGGACATGAGCATCATCCTGACCTCCACCCCCTAGATAGTGGCAGCACCACGTCGGCCAGGTTGCAACCACCAAAAATGCTGGGCCTTTCCGGTGACACCTGCAGGACAGTGGGGTGGGCATAGGAATGCTTCGATGACAATTACTGATAGACAGAAAAAGATTCTCACGCTATTCTTTAAGAAAGCCTCACATTTGACGTTTTTCAAATTTGCTTAAGTTTTTATGCTTATATTTGTGCCCATGTTTTAAAAAGTTTAGAGTTATGAAAGCTAATTATTGTTGCGCTATACTTTAGAAAAAAATCTTCAGTATCATCTTTGCTTCTAGTCTAATTGAGTTGGGGATGAGTTCCATTGGTTAGACAAAATAAATTGTTTGTATTGAGATTTGATTAGCCATAGCATCATGTAAATCGTCAAATATTGGTGAGAAATTATAAATCTATTTGCCTCAAATTTTCTTCTGTCCTCAGGAAACATTTGACTTTATATGAGAGACTAAAACTTTGTTTTACCTGAAACCCTGAACATTTCATAACCTTTAATATATGGGATATGTTATTTCAAACACTTTGACCGGATCAATGTACATCTGCTCTCTGCTCTGCTTTTATGTCTGTATGTATACATATATACCATGATTGTTAAAAATAAACTAAGTTGCAATAGTAAAAATGATAAGAGTTGCTAGTTTTAGGCAACAACATGTTAGTACATATTTGCTGAGTATATATAGATTAATAAATAATTGAAAGATACAAAAACAAATAAAAATTAAAAATAAAAGGCTTAATCCTTCCAACTGACACTTCTTCCCTTTTTTTGGAGGATTTACTTTAAAAAATATATAATCTGTATAATCGTTCTTTCTCCTCTCTTTGAAATTTATAGACTTTTGAAACTAGACAGGTCTTTTGTAAACTTAAGACTCAGCATTCCTTCTCTAGGACCGTCTCTTTGAAATGCAAACACCAAAGAAAGTAGCAAAATCAAGCTTTCTCTTTCTACCAGAGGGTAGGAGCCTAACTTCCTCCAAGCTGCAAAACAACCTCCCATCACAAAAAAGACAAGAAGTTTGTTTTTTTCTCTAGATAAAGCCATTCAGCTAGTATAGCTGGCTGCTACAATGGGCAGGTCAATCTAGCATCAGTGGTGTCAGACTAGGTACTACGATGTCTTGAGAACGTATAGGCAGTGAGTTAGTGATCAATGACATAGAAGAGTGAGACTTCCGTCGTCTTTGTAATTCCTTACCAGTATTGCCTGTTCTGCACATCACATTCTGATTTAAGGGTTATGTAGGGTGGCAGTTTATTTTTGGTTCTAAGTGTGCTCTTGACCAGAGAATGAACCAGACACACCAAAAGCAAGGCAAGTGTGAAATGAAGTTTATTGAGAAAGAGCAAGGAAGGCTTCTAGAACAAGAGCCAGATACATTTGCCAGACAATGAATAGGCCGCTGGGGTCTCATTTGATAGTGGCTGGATTGGGTCATCCTCGTGGTTCAAATGTCACTACCAAACTACTTTGAAGTATAGGTAATGGCATGGTAACTAAACTTAGGTCACTCTAGGTCCTGTTCCAGGTCCTATTGTGCCCCAGCTGCCTGTCTTCCAGGCTGGGGGGGGTTCCTGGCATTCTTTTGCAGATTGGCTGGGCATTCCTCCTCCTCTGAGCTATGGCACTTGCTTGGGGCTTGATCACGGACAGGCAGCAGCACCAAGCTGGGGTGCCCGTCTTGGCCTTCTTCCCCAGGTGTGGCGATTGCTCTAGGCAGCACCAAGGCAGGGCACCTGCCTCTGTCCCTGTAAGAACCAGAGGTCATGCACTATCTACCTACCAGTTATTTCATAACAAAAGCATTTTTTATACCATTGTAGAGAATATTTCTATTCAGGGATAAGGTTTTGTTTTTAATTGCATTTCCACAATAAAAAGGGATTAAAAAACATGGGTTGAATTAATGTTATACTAAATGTATTTTGGTTTTGATTTCACTATGTCTTAGTATCATTTACCTGAAAATGAGGAAGAAAGAAGTTAGGCTTCTTGGATTGCCACTATACAGTTACGCTGGCCCAAATGATTATGTTCTGATGTTGGGGTGAACACCGTGTCACAGAACCATATTGAAGAATACCCAGTTTGCAGAAGAGTCTTCCTGTTCTTACCGTGACTATAGTTTCAAATGAGATATATTGGGAAAAGAAAATACTGGCAGATATGCCCTGGGGAGTAACTCTTCTACTGAATCCTCTGCCACCTCTACTTTCTGCTAAATAAGTCCAGAAATAAGGCTATAAAAATAGAGCAGTTGGGTCCAGAAATAGTAAGTTAAAAAAGCAGAGCTTTGCTGTGTCAAAAGCCTTTAGGCAAAACACCTTGAGAGGTTTTATTTTTCTCTCCCTTCTGTCTGCCTTATGCCTTCCTTCCTTTCTTTCACGTTTATTTTGTGCTAAAAATCCAGCGATAATAAACATTTATTAACTTTATCTATGCATCTGGCAATGTAACATTTAGGCAGTGTCTTTGAGGCTGTTTTCTGTGCATAAATAACAAGAAATTTCTTTTTTTTTTTTTTAGACAGAGCCTCAAGCTGTCCCCCTGGGTAGAGTGCTGTGGCATCACAGCTCACAGCAACCTCCAACTCCTGGGCTTAAGTGAGTCTCCTGCCTCAGCCTCCCAAGTAGCCAGGACCACAGGCGCCCACCACAACGCCCAGCCATTTTTTGGTTGCAGCCATCATTGTTGTTTGGCGGGCCTGGACTGGATTCGAACCTGCCACCTTGGGTGTACGTGGCTGGTGCCTTAGCCACTTGAGCCACAGGCGCGGAGCCGGTGACAAGGAATTTCTAAACTTAATTTCAATCAAGGTGGAACACCCCGACTCATGATTTGAACAGAAGGCTACTAATGGAAGCTCAGCTGGCTAGGATATTCTTTCTATTTATTTCACTGGTTCTCTCCGTCTCCAGGATCTGTTTATACACTGATTTAATTCATTATTTTCAGCTACTTTTAAAAATGTTTTAAAAATCTTTAAACTATTTGTAAAACTGTTATACCATGGGTAGAAAAATCAGAGTAATTACAATGTAAAGATTGTGCCTCTGTCTCTCGGCAACCCTTACCTACGTTTCTCCTTATCTCCTGTGGGCGCAAGGACATTCTTTCTTTCACCACAATAGAAGCAGCAATTGTACATATTGGTTACTGTTAAAACGAATAAGAAGAAATAGTGTGCGTCTTGTTGTGGCTTGCTGCTATCAGCTTGAGTGCAGGATTCCACGTACTAATGTGCCTTACAAAGACAAAAAAATAACTTATGCAAAGTTTTGTGGAGGATGCATGTTATTTTCTTAAATTTGAGGTTACTAAAGATTATTTTTCGATAAGTTTTCTAATTTCCTTCTACAGTGAAAGGAGAAAGGAAAAAGGGCATATTACAATATAACAATTTAAAATAATTAAAAATATTGTATTATAATAGTCCCTCTATTATATGGCTATTCACATTAATTTCTTTAATACAATCTCAATGTTCTATGCATAGACACTACAAAGCAAAGACAATCAAAATTACTCTCAATTGGGGCTTTCTGTGCTGATTCTGAGAATATTAGCAGTTTGTCCTAATTTTTTCCAAATGTTTCATAGTCAAATAAAAGTTTTGTTCCAAGTAGTTTTAATATCCTAAATGTTATCATTTAACTAAGTATAGTTAAATTTTTCCCTTAATTTATTTCTTTATTAATATCCAACGTTGTTGTAGATTTTTTTAAATTATAACTTAAAAAAACTATAAGCAATTGTTACTTTGTTTTTGTTTGAATATTTTCATTATAAAATTTGAATTTAGTCAAATTACTAGTTAAGATCTATCAATGATTAAAAAATATTCACTCCTTACATAAAGTTCATAAAATCACTGTCTTGGCAAGTTCATTTTTATAGCTCACATGGATAGTTTGATATCACTTTGGACCAACCTTCATTTCACTGAGCTTGACAAAAAAGAAGTTATCCTGATTATATTTTGGTTACATATGCATACATACTTCCCCAAACTCATCTACTAGTACCTTTAAAATTGGCAAATTTTATTATTGTATATTTACCTCAGTAGGGCTTGTTTAAAATAGAAAAAGACCAACTACTTGGGAGACTGAAGCAGGAGGATCATTTGGGCGTGTGAGTTCAAGGCTACACTGGGTAATAGAGAGAGACCTCATCTCTAACAATAAGAAGATAAAATAAGGTAAAATAAAATAAAGTAGAAATAAAATAAAATAGAAGAAGAGCAAATTTCTCATACATACAATAATATACACAAATCTTAAATACATGTACATATATATATTGAGTAAAAAAAAGACACAAAAGAGAATTCCAAATGAAACTGAAGAACAGTTGAAAATAATTTAGAGTTACAACAATCAGAACAGTGAATGTGAATAAAGGATAAAGATTGGAATTGGACATGAGTAAACAGTGTAAGGCAAGGAAATATTTAGTTTGATTTTTATGCTGCTTTGGTGCATGTATTTCTCAAAACAGAATGAATGATAGATTTGATATGTATGCATTTTACTTTAACTTTAAAAAATAGAGTGTACAATTTAAGAAATAATAAATTTAACTTTGTCATGTCTATTACCCAGGTTTACAAATAGAACAATGTCAATTCCTTAGATGATCCTTTGGAGCCTCTGCTGGACCAATTTCCCTCCCTGGATTCTGATGTCATGACCAGGAGACATGTTCTCAGTCAGACTCAGCTGCTCAGAGCCTGCATTTCCTGGCCGATGTATTTCTTCCAATTCTTCTCTAAGTGTGGCAGCAGCACCCTGCCCCCCAGCATTCTAAACAACACATGCTTTGTGTTGTAGTGGAAACATCCTAAGGCAATGCCTTAAAATACGGACTTTCAAATCCAGTTTGTGGCAGTTAACACAATACTCACAGAGGCACAACACTGCATGTACACTTAGCTAAAACACATTTCCTCTGGAGTGACACGATTTCTGTCAAACCGCCAGGTATATTTAAAACCAGAGCTAGTAGTTTTGTTCTGAAGATTACTTGAACAGTGCTGTTATATTTGTGCACTTTATGATGATGCTACAATAAATGGTATTCTGACTGGGACTTTGAAGACCTCAGCACCAGAATTATCCCTACGTTTTGCTATCAAACCGAAGAGAAAGTCATAAAGTCTGCTAGAGCCCTGGACAGCTCCGTGAGAGCATTAGATGAAAACCAGAGTTTTCTTCTGACTTCAAACTGCAATCACCGAAACTCCAGATTGGTGATTAAGAGGTTATACTTTATAAGGTTAATTCCAATGTAAGGGAAAAAAAAAAAGAAAAATTAAGCAATGGACTGGGCTGCCCTGGGTCCATCAGGAGGCTCCTGCTGTCAGCCTTCCAACAGTCTCCCCATGTGACTTTAGGTTTCTGTGCTTTAAATAAATATTGTAACATTTGGGGCTTTGAAAACTTTCAAAAAATATCACCCCTATCAATTTGCCAACTGAATTCTGGAAAAGGTGTGAAATGAAACAAGAAAAGGGAGGCAAGAGAACAGAATCCCACCAATGGTAGTACTCATACGGCAAAGCTGGAACAGGCCACGTAGTCCAGGACCAGAATGAGTCAGACTTACTCATCAGACACCAGCGAGAGAGAATAAAGAAGAGCGTTTGGTCTTTCGGGCAGCTTGCTTCCAAAATAAACTAAAAGGGGAAGAGCTGAAGTGCCTGTGTCAGCCCAGATAGGCTTCTCAAATGAACCCACCAGGTAAATCATTCTACCTGCCCCACATAGAAAGAAGTCTACATATACCAACTGAAGTCACCTGTCCTGCCCTGGAAGAAAACATAAATATAATCAGATTATAGCTTCTGTATGGGAAGGGTCATAGCTCCTCTTGTGTCCTGAGAATATACTCGATGAATCTGGTACACTTGGCCTGGTTTCTTCCATGCAGGTATGGTTGATCGCCAAAGGTAAAAGTTCTAGAAATGGCTGTTTCTTTATGGGGGGGAGGGGGGAGGAATATTATAAGTGCCATTACTTAAATTATTACTGTTGTTTTGGAATAATTACCCTTATTATCCTTATCAGTTTCCTCATCCAGGCCAACTCTTCAGAGTCAGGGAGATAGAGAGCGCGGTAGGACTGTTAGGGAGATGGAGCGGGGGTTTTCTGCACTGTGGTGAAATAGAAAGATGACATGTTTGGTTTCAAACAGGTTTGAATTTAAACCCTACATTCAAAACTCACTAGGTAGAACTAGACATGTTCCTTAATTTTTCTTAACTTCAACTTTCTCACATGGAAAATGAGAATAATAACAACAAATGAAAAGACTAACATAGGGCCTGATAAATAGCAGATATTCAGTAATATTTGTGCTATGTATTCACAGTATTTGTATCTTGTACAAAATTCTATAGTAAAGCCTTTCCTAGACTATTATTTTATTTATCTTATACTTTCACTCCATATTAATTTTTATTTCACAAAGTGCTAACGCTTTATCACTATGGGATAACAATGAAATGCAGCAAAGTTTAAGAAAATATCGGCAATGCATTCCAATAAATAAAAAAAGGATGCACGTTTTTATGCTTTATTTTAAGCTTCACTAGCATTTCCCAGAAGTTCAGGATGGGAAATATGTGTGTATTTCACGTTATCAGGCTTAAGCTATTATTCGTTTTGTTTTTGGTGATTATTTTGAAAAGTCTCTTGGCAATCTAGGCGTCTCTCAATTTCATTATAATCTATAATACAAGTAATCTCTAGGTTTTTTCCTCAGGAAAAGGTACAAATATCTCTTCTAGCAGAACTGCTCTAACATTCCTCATGTTACTGGTATTTTCTAGGACACAGGTGGAAGGAAGATGATGATATGATCAGAACGTAAGACTTAAATGTTGCTAACAATATATGGGCATCTCATAGAAAATATTATAGTTTAAGAGGTAACAAGAAACACAATTTCCATATTTACTTTTCATTACCTTCTTTCCATTATATGTTCTCATTTAATTCTCACAGGACCTCATTGTGGCTCTTGGCAATTAAAATGACCTTTAAATGTGATGCCATTTTCTCCATGTCAGACTATAACCTACCAACAGCACCATCTGGGGCAATATGGTTTGTGATAGATTAAATATTAATTTAGCATATCTTCAGGATCTGTGTCTTGGGAATATTTGTCCTTTTATAACTCAAAACATTTTAATTACAGTGGCTGAATTTTTAGGACCGATGGACTCTTTCGATAAAAATGTTTAAGTGGGTACAAAGTATGATTGCTAAACCCAGAACTAAGAATAAATCTCAGTTTGACTCTTTTTTTTTTTTTTTTTTGTCTAAAAAGTGTTAGAAACAGCTGTACCTGTTCATTTAGTACATGTTGCCAGCTTGATTATTTTTGGTCACATGCAGGCAAAGTTTTCTGTAACAGCCTCTCAGTGGCTGGTTTGGCTGTTAGCCTCCTAAAATAATAGAAGACTCTGCTTTGAGATCGCTTGGCCCGTGCTCTTTTCCTTGGCTTTCTATCGGCTGATGTGCGAATGCACGTGGAGCCGGCTGGGGTTCACTTTCTGTGCACAATGGAAGTCACAGGCTGGAGAGACAAGCCGAGACACGCACCGTGCCCTGCACACTTCAAAGCTAGTCGATGCTCTTCACATCGATGGCAGAATTCTTAGGGTTACATTATTCTTCCTGTACAGTGGCAGTTTCTCTCAGAACCTATCGTGAGTTGAGAGTCCTGAAATGAAAGTAAAAATAACGAGTTTGTATTCCACACTCTGCAATAGCCTTCTTTCTCTGTCTGACTCAAAACTCGAGGTACAGGCATGACAGTGTAATGAGTTTGAGCAGTTTGAAAGGAAATTGAACTCCCTTTAGAATTTGCCCAAAAGAAAACAGACAGTATTTTTTGTAACCACCAGACAGAAGAAAGGTAACAAAGAAGAATGACCTAAGTGCTGGACTCCACTTATGTTTTTGACATGAATCAGTGATTTGTTTTCTAAGATCATCACAACTTTAAACCACATACTATAAACCTAACAAGCTGGTGAAGTTTAAAAATACCTGCAATTTTCCTTTATTTTAAAAATCTCCTCAATTAATTTAACAAATGTATTTCAGACTTCCACAAGTATCTGAATCCACATTCACAGTAAGACAAAAAGAATGCTTTTTACTTGTTTTATCTTAACTGATTTTATGGGTATCATAATTTGTAAAAAATATATATATATAGTTCACTAAACTGGTAAGGGTATAATGATCATAGGATATCAATATAAGACTTTAAAATACATTGAAACCCATATTGCTTAAATATTAAACTTCTCATATTGCAAATAAATATTAATGCAGTAAGTCAAGTAATTTCATTACACTTGCCATTATGATTATGACATTGTTTTATTAAAATACAAATATTTTATTACCTTATATTTTGCTGGTTATAGTATTGTAATATTAATAACAGTTTTTTTGCTGAATATGTCTGACAGGGTATTTATTATAAAATGAGAAAAAAGAAAAATAGGATCCTTTCCTGTTTTGACATCACATAACTGATCACTATATTTAAAATCTCAGGATGGCAAAAGCTGTGTTAAAAAGCTCAAGAATCACATAGAGAAGAGTTGAAACCTCATTACAATCTACCACCCCCACCATCTGATTCTTCAAGTTTTTCAAGTATATTTCAATATTAACTCTGAACTTCTCAACTAACAACCACAGATATATCATATATTAATTATTGCTTTAAAAATTACCCCCAAGTTCATTAGTTTAAAATAATGAGTTATTATTCCCCACAATTCCTTTGGTTGGGGGATAGTACCTCTCACGGTTTTGCCTGAGCGCGTTCATAAGGACGCACTGGGAATGGTTCAAATGTTCTTACGCACATCTCCAGCAGCTCTCAGACTACCAGCTGGGGCTCCTGGGCTATACTCAATGTGACCTCTCTTATTTCAATAGAGGAGACCTGGCTTCTTTGCATTGTAGGTCTAGGCTAGCCTTTCAAGGGTGTAAGAACAGTGCCTTTAAGACTTCAAACCCATAATTCACATACTTAAAAGGTTTCTTTCACATTCTGCCTGTTAACACAGGTTACAAAGGCATCATATGCTCAGACATGGAGAAACAGATTCCACCTTTGGATGGGAGCTATGAAATCCTGTGGCCGTGTTTCAGTCTCTCATACTATAGGTGTCTTCTCTACATTGACTGCTTTCCTACTTCTTAGAGAAAAATCTTCCATTCACTAATAGTTTGTCACTCACAGGGAGGGGGAACTTTGGGAAAATAGGACTTGTTTCCTCTTTATCTGTAAGAACAGTTTACCAATAGCTTTCCCACCCTCATATCATTGCAAGTATTACTGTTTCTTCAATATATAGAAATTCTTCCCTATACATTTCTGAGCCAATTCTAAATCAACACGAATACTGTATTAATATGTTCAATTCCAATTGCACGTGACATCTCTGAATATTGTTTCTGCCATATGTCCAGGGTGTAGTGTCCTTGGATGGTGCTCTGAGTACCTGTGTTCCACATTGTCTGCCTTAGTTGTTAGTTGTACTTAGCTTTGCTGGAACGAGGATTTTGCCATAAACTCTAACCCTTTGATTCTGATGCTGAGAAACTTCCCAGCGAGGCCCATGAACTACCCTTAGAGGCTACTTGTTTTCATTGAATAGAGTAATAATTTCACATTGACTTGTGTTAGTTCCACTGCCTAAGGCAAAGTTTGCAAATTTACAGATTAAAGGAAAAGTGTGGTCTGTAATTGTGTTTTCTTTGACCAAAATTTTGCTTAAAAATAAGCTACACATTAACAATGAAAATATAAAAACTGAAATTTAAAAATACTATACTATTGAAAATCTCTTCAAGTGAAGTTCTGAATTACAAGTGTGACAAAAAATGTGGAGGGTCATTTTTGCTAAATATTATAAAACACTGGTGAAAAGAATCAAAGAAGGCTTAAATATAGAAAGATATACTTTGTCTGTAGATTTGAAGATTCAATATAATAAAAATTTCAATTTTCCCCAAATTTATCTATAGGCTTTATACAGTTTTTATCAAAATCCTAGAGAGATTTTATAGCTATGAACAGGCTTATTCACATATTTATATGGAAAGGCACAAAACCTAGAATGGTTAGAACTTTCTTGAAAAAGCAGAATTAAAATGGGAGAAATCTGATATCAGGTCCGAACAGCTGCCGTCATAAAAGCAGTGAGATATTGGCAGATGGTCAGATAAATCAATATGGATAGAAAACTTAAATACAGACTCACATATATATGGCCAATTTATTTTTGACAAAGCATAAAAAGCAATTCAATGAAAGAATGACCTTATTAAAAAGGGAAGATGAAATGATTAAAAATTGGGAGAAAAAAATATAAAAAAGCACCTACCTTATTAAAAATTATTAAATAACTCAAAACGGGTCAAAGATTTAAATGAATAAAATTATACTTAGGAAAAATAAAAAAATCCTTGAGACCTAGGATTAGCAAAATATTCTTAGACTTGGCATGAAAGAAGAGCTATAAAATTAAAAACATGTTAAAACTGGACCTTATCAAAATTAAAGACTTTTGCTATGAAAAATACTGGGTTAACGAGATAAAAACATAAGCTGGAGACAAGCAGCTGACGGAGAGAAGGGAAAGAGGAGCCAGCAACAAGAAGACCATATTTGCAAAATAGACAGAGGGTGCAAAAAATGTATACACATTTTAATAAAGGAAAGAAAACTATACTAAAATATCAGCACTCAAGATATAACAACAAAATATGGATATGATCATGTTGAGCACCTGTTGCAATTGCAAAAGTCAAATGTAACTTGAGTATTACCCATTTAATACAGTTTTTTTCCTTGCTTAAAATGTGTACACATTTGTTTGGCAACCTCTCTATATATTGGACAAAAGAGTATTGTCTAGATTATGTAAAGAAATGTCAAACATCCACAGTAAAACAACAAACCATCCAACCAGAAAATGGTCAAAAGGCATCAAGAGACATTTCACTGAAATAGATCTACAGCTGGTGCATAAGTGTCGCAACCCCTGTGGCCCTGGTCTCAATTGCCACAGGAAGGAACCAGGCGTGATACAGATTAGAAGTACAAGCTTACAAGAGATGGGTTAACTTTGATTGCAGGGTAGCCCCAGCAACCTCCATAGTAGCCTTATAGTGAGACAGTACAAGACAGGTTGAGGGGAGTATTAGATAATGACTACATGCCTAAGGATGACTACAGCTTGGGCTCTTTCTACACAAGGAACATCCGCAGATGAACTGCTGGAGTGTCCAACCCCTAGCTGCAAATCATCTTATTCAGAGGTCATCTGGCTCTTGGCATCCTCTTCATCCCCCTCTAGTGTATTCAAAGACATTTCTGGATAGGCAAGGGAGAAAATCTATCATTGGTTATTTCAGCCGTTCTCCTCATTGAGGAGCTTTCCTTCCTGCTAAGTAAAAGAAACAAAAGGGCATATAAGTACAACAAAATTACACCAACAGAACTACCCCGGTAGAAGGGAAACTGTTTTAGTCACACTAGGCATAGGGGAAACAGGTCCCCTTTGTGCTAATTACCACCCAACTACATGCTACAGGCTGACCCATAGGGTCCATGACACTTCCATGGGAAGTATTAACCACCACCCACAGTTATGTTAGGTGGGGAAAGGGCTGTACTGAACTCAGACCTGTGTATATTCCTCTAAGGGAGCATTTTGTGCTCTCAGAGGTCGCAAGGCCTTTTGATACTCAGAGTTAGCATTCTCAAATGCTAAAGTTTGGAAAAGCATGTCTCTGAGCTCTGGCTGGGCAACGGCCTTATCAACTGCAGTTTTTAATTGGGCTAGAAAGTCAGTATAAGGTTCATTCCCCAACTGCATTATCTTATTGAAAGATTTAGAGATATCTCCAGGCCCTAAGACAACACAGCCTTGTCTGGACTATGGCTATATCATCATACTGAAGTTGATTTGGAATCCCCCATCACTGACCAGACCCAACTGTTCTGATATTATAGGGACTCCACCCTGCTGGTTTTGGCGACTCATCAGGTCAGCCTCCTCCTTCACCAGGTTCTGAACTGTAAATACGGTCTAGACTCAAGAACATTTCTGGCTATCGTGTCCCAGTCGTAAGGAATGAATACCTGCTCTTGTGCAAGTCCCTATAACAGACCTCTAGAAAACAGGGATTGCATACTATACTGTGCTATGGCCTGTTTCAAATCTTTTAGAACCACAAAAGTGATCATATAGTGATCAAAATGTTGTCCCTTTGAGGGTGTTGCAGATCAGGAGGAATATTGGTGATTGTAACTGGAAAAAGCCCCAAAGTGTCTTCCACTTAAAGTCACCGGTTTTACGCCTTTCTAATACAGCTTTTTTTTTTTTTTGAGACAGAGCCTCAAGCTGTCCCACTGGGTAGAGTGCCGTGGCATCACGCTCACAGCAACCTCCAACTCCTGAGCTCAAGCAAGTCTCCTTCCTCAGCCTCCCAAGTAGCTGGGACCACAGGCGCCCGCCACAACGCCCGGCTATTTTTTGGTTACAGCCGTCATTGTTGTTTGGCGGGTCCGGGCTGGGGATTCAAACCCGCCACCTTAGGTGTACGTGGCTGGCGCCTTAGCCGGTTGAGCTATAGGCGCCGAGCCAATGCAGCTTTCATAACAGAAGTCACAGGTGGTTCATTTACATAGGGAGGCACTGAGGGCAATATTGGGTGTTCTAAGGTGGCATTTCTGACTGTGAGACTATTTACCAAGTTGTTGATCTGAGTGGCCATAATGACCACGGAGGTAATTTCTTGCTTATTCATGTCTATATCATATACTTCCTCCCCTGAGGAAGGGCTAGAAAAACTTTCACACGCTCCTGGTTCCCAGTTCTCCTTAGGTTCAGATTCCCACTGAGCCTCACTATTCTCCTCAATTTCAAATTCTGCTTGAACATCACCTTCCTCAGTTTCTAATTCTCATGACTCTCCAAAGAGAAAGTTACCCATTGTTTTCTCTAAATGTCTTTACTTAGTTACCAAAGGCTTCACTTATTCTGAGTGAGGTTCCCTTCATTCTAGTTTGGCCAAAGGTCCCACTTGCCCTGAGCGGACTTACCCTTTGGACTTCCTCCAACTGTCTGCCAAAGGCTTCACTTACCTCTGAGTGTCCCTTTTCCCTTC
Organism: Otolemur garnettii; assembly: GCF_000181295.1. NCBI lineage: Eukaryota > Metazoa > Chordata > Mammalia > Primates > Galagidae > Otolemur > Otolemur garnettii. Next base: position 16,714,538 of record NW_003852399.1, read on the forward strand.
AGTCCACATCCCCAGTGTCCTGTGGTGTCCTGCTGGATCCTACTGGACCAGATGTCACAACCCCTATGACCCTGGTCTCCATCACCGCAGGAATGAATTAGGCATGACATGGATTAGAAGTTTGCAGATGGGTTAACCTTGATTGCAGGGTATCTCCAGCAACCTCCACAGTATCTTTTTATTGAGATGGTACATGGCAGGTGAGGGGAGTATTAGACAATGACTGCATGGCCAAGGATTGCTACAGGCTTGGGCTCTTTCTCTGCCATGAACACCTGCAGAAGAATTGCCTGAGAGTCTACCCCCCAGCTCCAAATCCTCTTGCTCAGAGGTTCTCTGGCTCTTGGCGTCAGCACATTAAAACCATCACCACACATCTATCAGAATGGCTAAAATTTAAAATAGTGACAACAACAAATGCTGTTGGCAAGGATATGGAGAAACTGGATCATTCATGTATTGTTGGTGGAATGGAAAATAGCACAGCCAATCTGTAAAAAAGTTGAGAATTTCTTAGAAAGTTTTAACTACCACACTACCTAGAGACTGTACTCTTAGAGATGAATCTCAGAGAAATAAAAATTTATATTCACACCAAAAATTATTTATATAAATTCATAGTTTTATTCATAATGCTACAAAACTAGAAATTTTCTACATTTTCTTTAGTGGTTGAATGATTAAACAAACTGTCTCACATTCTCATCAAGAAATTATAAATAAAAAAAATGAATTATTGATACAATTCAACAACTTGAATAAATTCTACCTGAATTACACAGAATATAAAAAGCCAACCACAACAGTCACATCATGTATGATTCTGTATATATAGTATAACATTCATAAAATGACAAAATCATAGGAATCTAGAATAACCTAGTGGTTGCCAGAAGTTTGTGTGGTGGTAGGATGTAGTTGAAGCTATAAAAGGATACCATGAAGGATGGTACTGCTTGACAAACCTATGTATCTTGACTATGATAGTAGTCCAATGAATCTACGCTTGTAATAAAATTAAGCAGAACAAAATAAACACAGCCATGTACACGTTCACACTCACACATCCCACATGAGTAAACTGATAGAAGTCACTCTGCTTAAGCTGAGGCATCCATATTTCCCTGCCTACAGATGGTGGATATTCTGGTTTGGGGATTTTCAGAATTGAATCAGGACTTAGATCATCAGCCCCTTGATCTAGGCCTTTGAAGGAGGACTGAATTACACCACTAGTTTTCCTGGTTCTCTAGCTTACGGACAGCAGAACCATAACTGCATGATTCATTTCTATAAAAATATCTTCTCGTATCTATTTAAACATACCATATTGGTCTTGTTTCTCTGGAGAGTATTGACTAATACACATAGAATTAACCATGACAGATGAGTATCTAAGGTTAGGAACTAAATAGGAAGTCACTGGGAGATGCTTTGTAGAGTCGTCAAGGAAGAAGACTGAGAGATGGGCACATGAAAAACTTCAAGTTGACTTCTATGGATGCTGTTCCTATACAGTTTGGCACATATGTTGTCTTTTGCCTAAATAAGAGGGTAAAATCCTCATTTAGAAAGTAGCAGAATATTCTAGAGAAAAAATATTTTATTTTATGTGAATAATTTTAAAAGTGCATTCTCTAGGAAGCCTTTGGCACATACTTTAAGTACCTGGAAAATAATATTTTCTTTAGATTATGTACTTTTTTTAGCCCTAAATTTATAGCGTAATTTTATTATTGGTTTGTACACAATGTAAAAATGATTGATACTAGCCTTCAGAAGCCTTTAGAGTAAAGTTCATATAACATCTTATATCTAAGAACTACTATGTCTGCTATAAATATTTTATGTGATACTCAATTTCCTTCAAAAGTGACTTGTAGGGAGGTAAAGGCCAAAGTTTTTACAGCCCCAAATTACAAGGCAAAACATTCTCACCTAACATATATTATGTTTAAGATTTCTGATCATAAATAAGATCACCATATAATATATTGTCTAAAATGAGACACTTTATTTAAGAGCCAAATGTTGAACTAGATGGAATGCCAGACAACAGGTGTAAATTAGGACCATTCTGTGCAAACTGGAATGCATACTTACCAGAAATATTGGATATATTAGAAAACCTTAGAGCCTCAAAAAGTAACATTTAAAAATGAAAAGAAAATCATTTATCAAGCTACTAATTTTTATTCAATGACATGTTGAAATTTAAAATAGGATACATGGCAAGTAAATTGCATAGTTGCTTATACCAATGAAAAGTTATGTATCAACTTTCCTATAAAAACGAATGTTACTCTAAATTCATACATGCAACTTAATCCTTAATGTGATCGTATCTGGAGGTGGGCCAATAGAAATGATTAGTCATGAGGCCCAGGGTAACTGAAGAAGAATACAGTACATTAATTTTTTTTGACAAACCTAATGCCTGGATTGATCTCCTTACATTAAGCATTGAGTAGCCAACCAAATGATGAAACAAAAATAATTTAAAAGACACAGTGACCATGATCAAGTTTTTGCCAGAAAAATTTTGCCTTAAGAGAAAAAATATTTTTGAAAGTATTAACTTCAGATATTCAAAGGATATATGTGAAATATCCATTTTGTTTTCTTCAGATAGCATAAAATAGACTCTTTGAGAAAGACATAAAGGAATTTGAAAAAACTCCTTTATCAATAAGTTGATGTAGAAATAGAGGAATGAGCTGCAAATAAAAAAGATAATACCACAATTAAAATATATAATGAAAGTTATGTCAAACAACATCAAAACCACAGAAATGGTACCTTGCAATGTTGAATCTTAGCATTATAGGCTTAACAAACACCAGATGTACTCTTACTAATACTTATATTGCTTCCCATTGTTTCATCTCTTGAGTCTCATCTATAAAATACCTATCAACCTTTTAAGAAAGTTAATTTAATCACTTGAATAGGTAATTTAGCTGATAGCTTGCTAGGCATATAGCAAGTACTCAATAAATTGTAGCTTTCTTGTTATTAACCAATAAGAATTATAAAAAATCTGTGCAATAGTGGAAAATCCACTTATGAATAGTAAATTGTGGTTTCTGTAGATGGATTTAGAAACAACATTCAATGATATAGCAGAGTAGTATTCTAAGGTTAAAAATCTGCATCTGAAATTTAAAAGGCCTCACTATATATCCCAGAAACTTACTCAAAATGGACAAACTCATGCTTAGATTTGTAGATTTATTTTTATATTGAGATTAAAATGCTTTCAAATATCCTAACAAAATAAAACTACATAGTTTTAACTAATTAACTGATTAATTAATTGAAATTTGCTTTTATTTTATTATTTTTAATTAACAAAAAATTACACATGTATATGATATAAAATGTGATATATATATATACATATATATATATGCCTGATGGAATGATTAAATTGAAATAATTAACATATCCTTTATATCTACAGTCTCCAACCTCTGCTTCATGGGTTGGTCAATGGCCTGTTAGATGCTGGGCTGGCCACACAGCAGAAGGTGAGTCACAGGTCATGTGAGTGAAGCTTCATATGTCGTTTAAAGCTGCTCTACGTCCCTCAAATCACTGCCTGAGCTCTGCCTCCTGTCCCATCAGCAGGGGCATTAGATTCTCGCAGGAGTACAAACCCTATTGTAAAGAAAGCATGTCAGGGATCTAGGTTGTGCTCCTTATAATGGTACAATTACCTCTACCCTGGTCTATGAAAAAATTCTTTTTCATGAAATTGATCCATGAAGCCAGAAAATTTGGAGACTGATGCTTGTAGCACATACCACACATTATTTTGTAAGGAATATATGGTTTCAATTTAGATTCATTTGTAATTAGATCAGCTAAATTAATCGGATACCAAATGTCAGAAGACAATGAGGCGATGCTTTTTAGACCTTAAGATTCTAAGTGAAATGAAGGTTGTGACTGTCCAGATTATATATAACTGAATTATAAAAGTAGAGCAATTTATTCTGAGAGATTTGGTCATTTAGAAAATATAACATTTAGCCACGTTCTTAAAAAAATACGTAAATTTAATGCTGCTATAAACAAGAAAAGAATCAGAGTATTAGACATCTTACAAAACCTAGACAGCTATAATAGGTAGAATGAGCTAGATGTCATGGTAGCTGTACGAGGGTCCCCAAAGTAGGTGTTTAGTTTTCTAATTACGGGTACAGAGAAACATGGAAACTCATGCTTCATTACCTCCACTTTCATATCAAAAGTCTAAGCTAGCATATGGAATTTTAACAAAATTAGTCTTTAGGCAAAAGATTCTATAGGAAATAAGTTAAAAGATCCAAGGGTAAGACATAAGGAAGACTAGCAACCTGAAGAGAGTGTACATTGTATAAAACAGCCGCTAAATTTTAAATGCTTTCACATTTTTCAGAAGAGATTATACTTAAGATTTCTAAATCTTCTAAGAGAAGCCAAAAATTCATATTTTATATAAAATGTGATTTGCAAACATAGAGCTTATATTGTCATTTCTAAAAAATAAAACTAAATGTGATCTTTTGTTGGATATGTGATTTGCAATTACTTTTCCCCAGTATTAGCTTTAAACAAAATCTTATACCAATATATTTAGTGGGTTTTTTTTTTAATTTGTTTGTTTTATTGCAGTTTTTGGCTGGGGCTGGGTTTGAACCCACCACCTCTGGCATATGGGGCCAGCACCTACTCCTTTGAGCCACAGGTATTGCCCCATTTAGTGTTTTATTATTAATTTTTATGGGAAAGTAATTTGAATACAAAGAACAATCATTATATATTCTTAGATGGTTTTTAATATTGTACTTGCCTTATATGGCAAGTCTTTTCATCAGTCTCTTATGTATATATTAGAAGTACTGGGCAACAGGATTTGTACATTTTAAACTATTCATTTTAATTACTTATCAATCAATTGGCTATTTATTTTTTGTGTGTGTGGTAAAAACACTTAACATGAGATCTACCTTCTTGATTTTTTAAGTGCAGAGTATAAGTTGACCGCAGGTACAATATTATGTAGCAGATCTTTAGAATTTACACATCTTGCATAATGAAACTTTATACCTGTCAAATAACAGCTTCCCAAATGCCCATCCTCCAGTATCTATGAATTGCTATTCTACTACCTGTTTCTATGATATCTCTAAAATAGTTTAACTCTGCCCCTGGCTGAGGCTCGCTGTGGAGTTGCCATGACTCCCTAGCAGAGGTCTTTCTACCCGGACATGTTGAGCTCCTCTGGGTTTGCTAACCAGTTTGCAACTGAAATGTTGGCCTGGGAGCAAGAGGACCTGGAGCAGAGTCCTAGGCCATTGTCTGGTGAGACTTCAGCAAGTGCTAGAGAGATGTGCTCTGAAGTTGGGAGGGCCAACACTATCATCTAAAGTGGAATTAATCATTTATCAATATTACTAATCCAGCCTCACTTGATGAAATGGCTACAGAGGCAGTAGTTCTTGATTATGTAGGACTATAGTGATGTTATGGAAGATCTGTAGTAAAAGCAAGTGTTGGAAATGGAACCAGTTGTACTGATGTCTGTGGAGAACCTCAGTTTCTGAAATGAACGTACTGGAAGCATCATGAAAAAGCTGCAGAAAAGGGAGTTTAAATAATTGGAAGCAGTGTTTTTAAATGTATCCTAACAGATCTGGCAGTAACATAAGGTATCCATAAAGTTCATGTATAATTTAAACTAGTTGGCTATTAAAATAAATGATATTCTAGGTGCTGTGAAAAGTTCCCTGACTATACACATTTAGAACATGAAGCATTGTTCATTCATGATGGTACCTGAATGTTAGCAATTTGTACTTTTGAAGATCAGAGTAATTTGAGAAAACTACAAAGTGCATCAAATCAGAAAAATGTTTTATTCATTGGTCCAGAATTCAAAAGACAGTGGGCAATATCTTATTGTGAGAACTTATCAGATTTTCCATTTCTTTCCTAAAATTGGATGTGTGTATTATGAAGCACACTAATTGTCATTTGCATGATCAGCATTTCAATATGCTGCTGATACAATAGTGGGTGGCATAGACTATTATCAAGCTGATGTTTGTAGTAATTTTCTTTTTATTCTTTATGAAATTTAGCATGGAAAGGAAATTTCTCAAAATTCCCACTGATAGGACAACCTCGCTAATAAACTATTTAACTGACAAAAATAAACTATCTAATAAAATAATTAGAGAAATACACTCACAGCATATTAATGTCCCCTTTGAAGGGAAAATTCACAACACAACTTCCTTTTGGGTTCATCAACCTTCTGGGGCTCAACTTGTTATCTCTAAGAGTTTGTTTTCATAGTCTTAAGGAGCCTTAAACACTAGGGCTATGAACTCACCACTCCAGTTTCTTCAGTTCCTGCCATTACCACATTCCAAGGACTTTGATAAGCCTGTCTCATGGGAAAAAAAGAAAAAAGAAAGAAGAAAAAGATCAGACATAGCCACTTCAAAGCCATCTCCTATGAACTTGCAACATTAACTGTTTACTAATTCTTGACTCTTGTAATATCTCCAAGGCCTTGTGCTCAGAGATGGCATTTCCCCCCTTTTTTCTTTTGGGTGCTACAGCCTGCCCCTACTCTTTCTCTCTTTTTATTCTTGTTTATTTTTTCTTACTCTCTCTTCCTTTCTCTCTCTCAAAGAGAAAGTTAAATAAAATTTTTATTTATCTTTATCCTAATTCTCTACCTGAATCACGAGCTGTCACCCTAACTTTGCTCTAACAAATGTGACTCTTCTCCTTTGACTATTTTTCAAAACAAGTTCCAACACAAAAACAGGTTGATGCCTTATCATGTACATTGACATTCTTTGGTCAAGGATATGGCTGAGGCCTTAATACTGATAAGAACAAAGCAAATATCCAAATTTTTATTTAGATGAAAGGTCTAGAAGGTGGATATGTGGTTACACTCAACAATGGTTCAGGCAGCCATGATGCTTTTAAATGATGTCTACCTTATCTTCCTAAGGTAGCTGAGGTCTTCACACAGGAATCAAGTTTCTCTAGAACAAAGTTGATTGACAGACTCAAAAACATGACATTGAATTTAGTGTCATTAGAAGCTCTGAAGTCTAAACATTTGAAGAATTAACTGAAGTTATAAAGTGCATAAATTAACAGCATCTATAGTGGATATCTGAAATTCCTGTATAAGCCTATCCAACTATACATGAAAGATATTGTCATATCTAAAATATCTACACAACAAAAGCAGGAAATTGAACTAGCCTTCCCTGAATGTCAAATCTCAGCTGATTATGTGATTTTATTGCTTAGATGACAAACTAATATTTGATTTACTTTTTCAGTAAGGTGTTCCTGGCAAATTTTTAAGAATGAGCTGGCAGTTCTGATAACAGAGGAGGTGTCCCTATCTTTATTCCTAACAGCATTCTTCACAAAGGATATCTGGACTGGCATTCATTACAGCAGTAACATCAGCTGTCCTTGCTATGGTATGAATGCAATCTCACTTTCCAGGGAGTTTCTCTACATATGGTGTGAGCTTTTACTAAATGAAACATACTTTTTGCCATTTTAGCATTGTTTTTCAGTCATCTACACTGACTGATTTTGGACTGCTACATGAGTTGTATAATAATGGGCTGTCCATTGAATGGTGGTTTTGTGTTTAGACATGCTTTTACATTTGCATCGCGGTAGAAATGTGCCTCTTAAATGGTCTGACCTGTTTACCAAAAATAACTGGGGTTGTCATTCTTTCTTTTCCTGGGCCTATACCTGTGAGTAGTTTTAATAATAAAGTTTGTGGTCATCTTCCTCTGGACTCTTGCTTCTGCATTCACACGTTCGCCCTCAGCCTCATGAAGCCCAAACCAGCTGGACCTTCCTTTCCCTGCAGAGTCTTTGCAACTGGGCATCGTGTTCAAGGAGCTCTTAGTCCAGGGCTCCATCAAGAAGGGAGGATGTTAGAGACATTCAAGGACTTTATGATGAGGCCTGCTGGGACATCAGCTCAAGCCCCATGAACCTGCAGAGCATGAGTTTGTCCCACATCTCCTTGGTGCAGCTTACCCTGCTCTCCAAGGGCTTCGACACATACCTCTGTGACCAAAACCTGGCTAGTGGCATGAACCTCATCAGCATGTCCAAAATACTAAAATGTGCTGGCAATTAAGGTATCATTACACTAAAGGCTGAAGATAATGCAGCCATTGTGGCACTAATATTTGAAGCACCAACAGGAGAAAGTTTCAGACTATGAATTGAAGTGAATAGATTTGGCTATTGAATAACTTGGAATCCCAGAACAAGAATACAGCTGTGTAATAAAGATGACTGGGTGAATTTACACATATATGCCCAGTCACATCGGAGATGCTGTTGTAATTTCCTGTGCAAAAGATAAAGCTTTCTGCCAGTGGAACACACAGGAATGGAAACATTAAGTTGTTGCAGAAAAGTAATGTGGATAAAGAGGAGGAAGCTGTTACTATAGAGATGAATGAGCCAGTTCAGTTAACGTTTGCACTGAGGCACCTGAACTTCACAAAAGCTTAGAGACTCTAATTTCTTCTACTGCAACGCTCAGTATGTCTGCAGATACACCACTTGTAGATTATGAAGTTGCTGATATGGGACATTTGAAGTCTACTTGGCTCTGAAAATTGAGGATGCAGAAGGATCTTAGGCATTCTCAAAATCAAAGAAAATAAAACTAAAATCTATCTGAGAACTGCTTCTGAGATGCCAGCAAGTACAGAGGCCTTTTCTGTCACTAAATTTGTACTTCTGAGTATATATGTAGATATTTTCTGTAAATAACCTTTTTTTCTCCCTCCATTCTCTATGATTTATTTAAAGAATAAAGCCCAAAGTCAATCTGCTCTTATTAACCTGGAAATATTTTGTCTTACTGACAAATACTTTGTGATTTTTACAATACAAAAGTCTTGACTCTAAATGCAGCTTTAAAAATTATTTTTCATGGCCTGGCGCCTATAGCACAGAGGTTACCGTGCTGACCACATACACCCAGGTTGGTGGATTCGTACCCAGCCTGGCCACAACGGCAATCTACCAAGGGCAACATATGAGAATCTGTCTCAAAAAAAAAAAAAAAAAAAAAAGAATTATTTTTCAAATTAAATAAAATTATCTGAATTTCAAAAAAACAATAAAGTTTGTAAATTTCTATTGATTTTTCACTGCCTAAGCAGTTTTTTTCTCTCACTTACTTTATGTATTTCCAATAGGTTTTCCACTGAAGTTCTGAAATAAAACAACATACTTTTCCTCTTGTAATAAACAAATACATGGCAAAAAAATAAAATAGCCAAACTCAGTTATTCTTGATAATTTCAAATTCCTCTTCTTAATGGCCAGCTCCAATTCATATTTCCCTCAGCAGTACATGAGGGGTCCATGTGTAAACTCACCAAACTTGGGATTATAAATTATGTCATGGACAAGATTTACTATCATAATGATACAGAATTTTCCCAAAATTAATTTATAAATTAAACACAAGTTTGCAAGTTCATTCATAATCCATGAACTTGCTGGAAATTGGTCTATAGTTCCTAAAGTCGACTTGACAGAGAGAAGATTCAAGAACAGATCAGATAATTCAAAACTAATGGTTAAGGATGGAATATTTTCTACCATATGTCAAAATGTACTATCCAGCTAAAATAAATATGTCACTGCAGCATATTGTGGAAGGTATTTTAACATTTATCTTCTCATAACAATGAAGTCAGGCCACTGCAGAGCCAGCTGCAAATCTGTGTTTCTCTCTTCATCACTACTATTCTTAGAGAGGCTAAGAAGGTCCCTGCTTTCAACCATGGAACTGAAGAGCCTACGTGTCACTCCTCTTCCTGTGCCCTTCCAGGGGAATGTGGCAACTTGGAAACTATGTTTCTCTCTGCTTAAACCTATCATCTGGGTTTCTGGTATTATAGAATTCTTTATATAATTCCTATCCCAAACTGTGCCTTCTGGATCTTGGGTAGTTTCTTCTCAGGTTTCATCCTCGAGAGAGCAGAATACACAAGTCGTCTGCCCACCTCTAGTCCACAGTGATGGCCAAGATGCAAATGGAGTGGCCAGAATGTCAATGTGTGAAGTCGCTGGCATTTCCCAGAATACCCATTCTATTATATATTCATTATAAATGACCATCCACTCTCTCTTTGATTTAGTGAACTCATAATGATCAGGCCTGGGACAAGACTACCTTTATTTCCTGGACTGTGTGTATAGAGCTTGGGGAACCATCAACCTACGTACTTGAAATGGTGTTGCAAGTTTCTTCGTTCCAGAAACCCAACCAGTCATTAGGTTCCAAATCAGGAAATTGGCTTAGTTCAAGAAACTGGGAAAACATAAAGTCTTGATTTCTTTTAGGTTTATAAACTGAGCATAAATAACATTGGCTGTCCACCTAACTTTCCTCTACAGGCATTGTGTTCCATTAACCATTTTTAAAGTTGTCTGCAGGCCAGTTGCCAATTCAACCTTGCCATTCATTTTTTCCTTTTTTTTTTTTTTTTTGTCATTCATTGTCTTTGATGAGTGAATGCTACCACTTTATTTCCATTATCTTAAAATCTTATCATTACATAGCTACTGGTGACGCAGGTATTTTTTACCATCAGCCATGAACAACAAAGGGGAGATGATATCAAGATTCTAAGCAAACTGCTACAGCTCTTATGCGCAATCTTTTTTCTTTTATTCATCTCTTATTTTAAGGAGGAGCTAGATATCTTACAGGATCTCCATAGAAATAGTCATCTGGTGGTTTTATGAACTGACAGAATATTCATGGTAGCATGCCCAATTCTTGGGAATTTCTGTCATTTAACAGAGTATTGCTTTCAAGCTTCTAGGAGACACCCTTTTGATGTATTTGCCCTGTTTCAGGGTCCTTGCCAGAAAATCGGATCCTGTATCCTGAAAGAACGCTGTCATGTTAACAAACTCTCCTCCTTGAGTTCTGTTCCACATATCTTGATCTAGCACACTCAGAATACAGGTCTTTATGTGCTGTCCTGGTTCTTTCCAGTATATTTTGATTAGATGCTACAGTTTATTTAAGAGTTATTTTAAAACGTATTAAAATTAATTAAAAATTAGGAGTAATTTTAAAAATTTATTATTTAAAAATTAAATTATGAATATTTATAAAGTTATCCTTCCTTACAAGGGTAAATACTTGCTCTATTAAGAAATTCTGTGTTTTAACTCTAATTATTAACATAGCAGTCAAAAAAGAAAGGAAAGAGCAGGTGATGATAAGGTGACGGTATACTGTCTTGGACAAAGAAGTTGACTGCATCCTCGTAAAATCCTTTTAAGAACAGTGGTTTGCAACTGGTGTGCTGTGAGAGGATCGTAGGTATGCCATGAACATTTTAAAAAATCATTAATTAAATTATTTTAAAAAGAAGTTCAAAGCAGTGTATTTTTTTTTTTTTTACTCTTTTTAAAATCAGCATAATTTAGATGTACCACAGAAATTTAACTACAGGTTCACAATCTGTCATGAGATTTTAAAAAACAGTTGAAAAGCACTGCTTTAGACAAAGTAAACTGTTCTATAGGTAACAAAAGAGGTTTTATTTAGAAAGAACAAACAGAATGTTTAGAGCACTTCCAAAGAGAGCGGGAAGTTAGTCTCTCTCATGGAGGAGAAAAGGTGAGAGAGACAGATTTTTAAGGTATATTAACCTAGACATCTCCATCCAATTTTGGTGGCCCCATTACTTCCCAATCATGCCCCTGATCTTCGTAAAGCAATGTTGCTTATAGTAGCAATTTAATGTTCTCTGGCACTCTGCTACTCTTTATAATTGAATTTCACTGCCGGTCCTGAGCTTGCTCAGCTCTCTGTCAACAAGGGATTGGTATCTCTGTATGTGCTGCCAAAAAGAGGCCCCCTGGCTTTCACAAATAGCTTTTAATTGATTAGTTTTATATTATCTCTCTCACAAGCATCAATTAACCCCAGCAATAGCTATCCGATTTTATTATCCTTATAATTATTTCTGCCATATTTCTCAAATGCCTACTAAATTTCATTCACTGATGCATGATTCAGCGAAGTTTGTAAAGGGCCCGATAGTAAATAGTTTACACTCTGTGGGCAGCATAGTGACTATGTGTCCCCCGGTAACAACTATTCTAATCTGATGTTGTCGCAGGATAGCAGTCACAGACCTTACGTGGCTGCCCTTTATAAAACTTTTTTTTTTTTTAACACTGTAGATGGTGGGCTACAGTTTGCTAATCTCTCGCACTCACACATGTGCATCCTTTGGTGGATCATACCAGTTCATAATGTGTGGGAGCTGTAACAGATTTACTGCCAGGGCGTGCTGGGGCTGTCAGCCTCCTCCTCGTACAGTAATTATTGGATTTGTGAGTGTCAGAAAATTGAAAGGACTCAGCTCCAGCATCCCACCCATTGAGACTCCTCTTCAGGTACCAGTTCACACCCCAGATGGAGGATAGCATGAAGGGAGGGAAGCAAGATTTTGCAAAGAGAAAAGGTGGGCAGGCTATGATACTCTCAAAATGTTCAGCCAACTGCTTGGGGATATTTAAAGCAAGGCTTTTGGGAGTTGTTCTGAGTTGGAGTGAAAGGACCATACATTAATGTCTCCATACAAACAGATTATTTAATGACAGTTGTCCCTACAATCAGAGTATTGCTTAAGTCAAAGTGGCTTTGTTCAGTGTAAGGAAACTCTGGGAGAAGGCTAACAGCTGAGGACTTTCAGTCAATAGTATTCCCTATGACCAGAGGAATATGCCTGAAGGGGCATCTTGGTCCTGGATGGTGACTTCCACTTGAGATGTAGTGTTAGACATATGCAGAGATACTAAGTGCGTTTCAGTGAGATCTTGCTTGTGCATGGTGACCTCCACTAAAGTTAGAGTGTCAAGAAACCTCCAGAAATACTAAGTGAGTTTCAGCTTGTCTTCACTGTTTCTCTGTTTCGCATCCAGTTCCTGCATTTGTTGAGGCTGCAGGCATCTCCGGTGCACTGCCAGATGCCTTTTGGAGACCCAAGAGAGGCAATAATTTTTCACAGCTCATGCTGCATAACCTCATTCTTTACTCTCTCTTTGGTAATTGGAAGACTTGAATTCTCACAATGACTGGCTTGAGATTCATTTTTTGATCTTTTGATTTCATTTCTTTTCATAAATAATTATGAAAAGTATAATCCATACCATATGTTGCTGTTTCACATTTGCTTAACTGAACCTACCTGGAGAGTGTAGTAGATGTGAATACATTTTCAGTTCTATGAAAAACTAAACAGAAAATATTGGTTCAATATTTTATATATTGATATAAATATATACTAATTCTTTCTCCTTTTTGCATCCTTCCATTTTCCTATGTAAATGTTCTAATTGTGTTTACTCTTACATACCTCTATGTTATAGATATTAAAAATATGTTGTGAAATACACACCACTCAAGGTGGATAAAGGATCTCTTAGAACTAATGTATTCGTTTTTGAACTATATAATTCAAATGTTTTTATAGCATATAGAATTAAGGTATTTTAACATTGGTGTAATCATTTTTTAATTATATAATGCAAACGTTTTTACAGCATATAGAGTTAATGTATTTTTGGCAATATAGGTTGTATTATGTTATGGGGAAGCATGACTTTACTATTGTGTGGAAGTTAATATGGTTAAAAGAGATGCATGTGGGTACCATATTGAAGTAGATTCTGGGGTACAACTTGGATAATTTGACTAAACTGGAAATACATTTTCCAGGATCACTTGTATTATTTCTGAATTACAGAGGAAATGTACATAAGAGCTGAAATGTGAAAGTGAAGCTAGGTCATTACTCTCTGAAGGTCTTTTTATACTCACACAAGGTGACAATGGACAGACCCACAGGTCCTGAGGGAGTCTATCGCATCCTAGCATCAATGGGAGTTGCTGCCACTGATTTTGTACATATGCTTTTCCCTGGGCTGGTATGTACATAGGTTCTGTATGCACTTTGTCCTGACTGCTGGCTCTCTGAACCTGCTATGACTTCAGATCGACCTCCAGATGCTTGGCTATCTCTCCACAGAGACAGCAACAGCACAGAAGCAACAGCTTCCCATAGATAACCTGCTACAAGAAATCTGAAAGATGTTAGATTAGATTTTATCACAGAGTAGCAGCAGAGTTCCAGCAGGGCAAGCCCCAGGGCATAAACAATCACAGTCAAAATTAGTGTGTGAAGGGAACACAAAACGTCATGGCTATTACAGACATGGTCAAATCTCTCTCAGCTGAATCTTTGCATTTATTATATTTACTTATGTGTTAAAACCCAGAAGTCTTGCCTTAATTTTATTCAGACCAATGAAACTACTCTTTCATTGTGTTTATTTCTTTCAATTTCAATCAAATTGAGTCCTGGTAAAATTGCATGGGTTTGATTATATGCTCAGATTAAGCCGCTCACATATGATCATAAACGATTATTCACTTATCTTTGAATTATAAATATACCTATTATCTATCATTGTCGCTTGTTTTTTTAATTTTATGTGTTTGTGAATTATTTATTTTATAAAAATGTAAACATTTATAGAGATTATGTTAATTAATTGTAATTTCATTTCCTTAATGAAACCAAATGTTTTTCTAGCATATTCTTTAATTTAATAAAGTAAATGTTTTCATAATATATACTTTTATTTGTGTAGCATATACTTCTTTTTTAAACATTATATCAATAAAGATATTTTTATAAAAGTCTAGAATTATTCAGATGATAGAATCCATATTTGATATAGTTTCTAATAAATCAAATTGTATATGTATTAATCTTGTTTTTCACTACTCATCTAATTTAATATTTATTGCATGGAAAAGTGGAAAATACTTTTTTCCTATTGAAAAATCATTTCTACCTTCCACTAAACAATTTATCCTTTTTATGGATGACTGGGTCTCTGACATAACTTAATTTTAATAACTTTTTTAAAACAAATTACTTTGATTTGTTTACATTGACAGACTGAAAATGAAATGAAATACTTTAGTGATGAATGTAATGAAAAGCATTGTAAATTAATTATTATATATTTTATTTTCACAATACAAAGATTGCTTCTGGTTATGAAGTTTTCATCAACATCTTTATTTCGAATTAGTAAGGAATATTCAAATATTAAGGTGATATAGGAATATATAAGACTCAAGTTTATATGACACGAATAGAAGATCATATATAGTCTCTGCTATTTCCTATATTTTAAAAATTCAGAAAAAAAAACAATAATAATATTAGTAACAGTGTCACTACAACTAGCCCATCTGAAAATTCTAATGTTCCACTTTCAGCACAGATGCACTCCAACCGTTTGATAGGACAATTAGGAATTATCATTAAATTAAAAGTTAGATTGGATTCGTCTCCCCACTCCTTTGTTCCGTAGGAAGAAAAGTAAACTAACACACAAACCTAACTCCAAAGGAAATTTAGAGTTAACTGCGTAATTTTTATTTCCAATTTTTATTTTTTATTTTCTTATATTCTCATGATTTACTGAGAAAAATAATGAGGTAGGGGGAAGAACTCTCAGCAGCGAATGCCCAGACGAATAAAATGCAGTAGGCCAACTGAACTGCCATAAATAAAGCAAAGCTAGAGAATGAAATGGACTGCTTTCCCCCGGTGATTAGACAGTTATTGATTCGCAGGTGGATAATAGGTAAAATAATAATAATAATAATGAAATAAAAGAACTGGCCCAGTTCAAGGTCAAGAAACACACCACTACTGACATGTAATTTAAGTTTCCACCGACTAATTCATCTCTCTATATTTATATAAGGATGCGGTTGTGATATAGAAATAGAAAGCCAACGAAGCAGGTAAGAGAATCTTGCAATAAAATAATAGTTGTTTTTATATGTCCACATTTTAGGAGTGTAAATTTAAAGAAATTTCTACATAGCAGTTTCTGAAAATTGCATCATTTTGGAACATGCGATTTAAAGTCCTTGAACTTTTCATCATCAGTGAATTTGGTGTCAAATGACGAAACCATTGTGATCACAGTCTTTAAACATCATTCCCAAAACCATGCGATAATTATTACTTAGTTTAAAGTTATAAAAAGGTTAACATTGCATTAATTGTATCATGTCATATAAAAGCAGGTTTCTTTTCTTTTGTCCTTTAAGATTGTTCTGTAACAATGAAAACCAATACCTTTTATCCTCCTAGCATCAGTGGGAGTTGTTGCCATCAACTTCATATTTATGCTTATAATCACTGGGCTTACCACCTCTGGCCTTCTTCAACTTCTTTCTCCTTTGCCTCGTACATGAAAAATGTTGTCCAGGAATGCCATTTTCTCTTCTACAACATAACTGTTGCTGCATTTTAAAGTTTGTTTAGTTTTTAAAACTTGTCCATGTGGCCTTTGCATAGACAGATGCACACAGCAGAACCTGAATAGCTGACCACATCCCTACCTGGATTGCCTCCTCATGTTGACCTACTGTTCACAGACCAGGCATGCACCACATCAACATATCTGTGCGGTAGAGTTAGTTCCTCATGTTGACCTACTGTTCACAGACCAGGCATACACCACATCGACATATCTGTGCAGTAGAGTTAGTTCCTCATGTTGACCTACTGTTCACAGACCAGGCATGCACCACATCGACATATCTGTGTGGTAGACTTAGTTCCGCATGTTGACCACCTCCATATGTTGACCAGCTTGTTATGGTTCCTTGCGTGCCCAACTTACAGAAGTTCTTCTGAATATCCATTACTTTACTGTCTTCTCTTAATTATGACATCAAAAAAAAAAATAGGAGAAATATTTTTAGGAGTACTCAATACTGTATTTCAGGTGCCCAAAACTGTATTTTGTCTATAGGGGAGACTCAATATTTTTTGTAATAATGGATTTCCAATGTATTCCTCCTCTGAAATCCAAAGTAATTTTCGTAGTATGTGCTGAAGAATGAAGCAATTACCGAACACTGAGCCCTGCCATGCAGCGGTTTTGGTTCCTTCTTGTTTGTTTGGCGTTCCGAGCCTGAGCTTTCCTTGTCTTTCCGGTTTGTCCTTCTGGCTACTTACAGTGAAGCAAATGCGTCTTATCAATTTTTGATTGTCATCCACGTCATTTATGATAGTTAATTTAATGTGTCATCTTGAGTGGGTTACAAGGTGCTTAGACATTTGGTCAAATATTATTTTGAATTTTTCTGCGAGGATGCTGTTGGATGAGATTAACATTGTAATAGATTGAGTAAAGCAAGTTGCCTCCATAATAGATGGGCCTCATCCAACTGCTTAGAGGCGTGAATAGAGCAAAAAGATCCTATCTCCCCTAAGTAAGGGGAAACATTTTCCAGCAGACTACTTTTTTACTGAATTTGCATCATCAGCTCTCCTGGGTTGTGAGGCTACCAACCCACATTACATATTTGGGCTTGCCAGTCTTCATAACCACATGGACCAATTTCTTATAATCTATATCTATGTCATCTCTATCTACATCACCTATATCTATGTCATCTATATCTATAATCTTTCCATCTCTCTATGCACAGACACACTTGTTCCTCTGGTGAACCCTGATTAATGTGACATTCCTCCTCTTAACTACATTTCTTCCATAAATCATTTCTTCCCTGGCCAAACAAACCAATCTGCATTTGATTGTTCTTATTTAATGAGTGACCTCTGGATACCACAATCAGAGGTACCTGCATCCAAACATTCATTATGGAACCACAATATTGCAAGAGAATTCCTTCCCCTTTATAATAAAGAGGATGCATTTAATGAAATACATTGACTGAAAATAAAATATCAGTAAATAAAATAATCAAGATTTAGTTATCAGGCCTTTGTTAGTTTCAGAACATGCAAAAATCTCCCATTCCAGAGGCTGTCTGTTTGCTTTGGTTGTGGCACCAAATACCATTTATTTATTTTTAGTGTTGCTGTAATTGTCAGTGGATTCTTCCTTAAAAATCATTTCCCAGGCCAATATTCCCAAGCATTTTCCCCATGCTGTGTTCTAGAATTTTTATTGTTTCATGTCTTAATTTAAATCTTCTATTCAGTGAAAAGCATTTTTCGTCAGTGGTGAGAGGTGTGGGTCCAGGTTCAGTCGTCTAAACGTGGCTAACAAGTTCTCCCAGCACCATTTATTCTATAAGGATTCTTTTCCCCAGCGCCTGCTATTGTCAGGTTTATCAAAGATCAAATGGTGATATGTGGTTGGGGTCATCTATAGATTCTCCATTCGATTCCATAGATCTATATCTCTATTTTTGTGCCAGCACCATGCTCTTTTGATCACTGTAGACTTGTAGTATAACCTGAAGTCTGATAATGTGATGCCTCCAGTTATTTTATGTTTAATTTCATAAAATTGCATTGGCTACTCAGGATTTCTTTTTTTTTTTTTGGTTCCATATAAAATGACATACTATTTTTTTCAAGTTCCTCAAAGTGTGACATGACTGCTTTGATGGGCAGTGCATTAAAGCTGTGGATTGGTTTGGGTAGTAGGAACATTTTAACAATGTTGATTCTTCACAACCAGGAACACGGTATGTTCTTCTATTTGTAACGGTTCCTGCTATTTCTTTTCTCAGGGTTTCATAAGTCCCATTATAGATATCACGTTCTTTTAAAAATATATTACCAGGTATTTCATCTTCATTAGAGTTACTATAAAAGGGATAGTGTCTTCAAATTTATTCTCACCTTCACTAAGATCTACAGAGAACTCAAATTAATCAACAAGAAAAAAGTAAACAACCTAATTTATAAGCGGGCAAGAGACTTGAACAGAAAATATTTTGACAGTGACAACAGATGAATGACCAATAAGCACATGAAAGAAATGTTCATCACCATCTTTTTTTTGTTTGTTTGTTTTTTAAGAGACAGAGTTCACTTTGTTGCCCTGGATAGAGTTCTGTGGCATCACAGCTCACAGCAACCTTCAACTCCAGGGCTTAGGCAATTCTCCTGCCTCAGCCTCCTGAGTAGCAGGACCACAGGCACCCACCATGATGCCTGGATATCTTTTTGTTGCAGTTTGGCCGGGGCTGGTTCAAACCCGCCACCCTCAGTACATGGGGCCAGCACCCTACCCACTGAGCCACAGACACCACTCAATGCTCATCATCAGAGAAATTTAAATCAAAACTACTCTGCCATATCAGCTAACTCCAGTAAGGTTAGCCCACATCACGAAGGCCAAAATCTGCAGGTTCTGGAGTGGATTTGGAGATAAGGGAACTCTTCTACACTCCTAGTGGGATTGCAAACTGGTACAATCTTTATGGTAAGACATATGAGAATTTTTAAAAAACTAAAAGGTGACCTTCCATTTGATCCCACAATTCCATTACGAGGTATCTACCCAGAAGAACAAAAATCATTTACCAAAAAGATATTTGCAGCAGAATGTTTATTGCAGTTCAATTCACAATTGTCAAGTGGAAAAAACCCAAATGTCCATCAACCCACAAACTATAACAGACTGTGGCACATGTAGACCGTGGAGTACTACTCAGACATAAGAAAAGTTAAAAACTTGGCTCAGCGCCTATAGCTCAACAGGCTAAGGCACCAGCCACGTACACCTAAGGTGACGGGTTCAAATCCTCAGCCCGGACCCGCCAAACAACAATGACGGCTGCAACCAAAAAATAGCCGGGCATTGTGGCAGGCGCCTGTGGTCCCAGCTACTTGGGAGGCAGAGGCAAGAGACTCGCTTGAGCCCAGGAGTTGGAGGTTACTGTGAGCTGTAATGCCATGGCACTCTACCCAGGGGGACAGCTTGAGGCTCTGTCTCAAAAAAAAAAAAAAAAAGAAAAGTTAGAAACTTTACATTTTCTATGTTTACCTGGATGGAGCTGAAATATATTCTTCTTAGTAAAGTATCTCAAGAATGGAAAAAAAAACAAACCAATGTACTCAATACTAATACAAAATCAACATATAAACATTTATATGCCCACATGAATGATAAAACACAAATATAGACCACCAAGGGGGAGGGGAAAAAAGGAAGAGGGGAGAGTGAGAAGGAAAGGCAATTGGCAAGATCTCACCAAACTGCATGATGTGAGGGTGTACATCCTGCCCCTGGCTGAAGGGCTCTTCTGCAACTGGAACTTTACCTTGGATATGGGAACAATGGAACCTAAAACTTTGTACCCTTATATTAATTTGAAATAAAAAATATTAATAAATTAAAAGAAAATCAAGATTTAAACCAAGATCTGCCTTACAAAACATCACAAATTTATTTTTTAACACTACTCAACCTCTGATTGTTCTAACATTTTTTCAAAAGATCAACTCATATTACTTATGATTTTAAAAATTTAATTGCATATTTTATTAATTTAATTTGCAAATGTTTATCAACTACCTAACTTAAGAAATACTATAAAATTATTGAGGCATAGATCAAGACTTTGCCATTTCATTTACTTTTTTAATGTTTGGAATGCTTGCCTCTATGATGTTTTAAACACTATAATTGTGGTTGACTGATTGACTTTCTAGTATGTTAGTTGAAAACAAATTTAGGCAAAGCTGACTCTTAGAAATGCTGTTCTTAATAAAGGGATGGTATTTAAAGTGTGATGTTTTAAATGGAATACCCTTCTAAAATATGATTATTTGATTTCTTATTTTTACAGTTCATTATTTGTCTGAATTTATTTATTCAAAAGAGAGATAATAAAACAACCAATTTATAGGAGCATTGCTTATTTGCATATCTCATTTTAAGCTTTACTAATTGCCACTGAAAATGCCCAGATTGTTTATTAGTCATTTATTTTGTTGAAGAACTTTTTTTGCTTAGACATTCACAATAATACAATCATTCTCAGAACACTACCCAAAATATATCAGAAGACCAATAGCATTTATTTTCCACAGTGAATTTTCTCAGTTTTAAAAGCTCATATTTCAGTATTTGAGGAAATATATATCTTTTTCTCCATTTTTTGAAAGTACTTTTATATAGATAGTAATTAAGTGTCCTCTGAGTGATTTAATAAGGTAATTGTTTTCAAAAGAAAATAATTTTCTTCTTCATTAATGCCCTGTTATCCTTTTTTGTTGCTATTTTTATGTTAAATATCATAACAGAAACATTACAAATGGACATCAAATGTAATTTAGAATGATAAAATACATAGTAACCTGATTAGTCTAAATATTTATGTAAATGTAAGGTTTTTATAGGGACAATGGCTTATCAACTCCAAATATATTTAAAAATTATTTAAGAGACTCAGGTCCATCATTGTGAATTTAAGTTACCATAGCAAACATGTTGACTGATACTTTATTCTAAAAGTTACTGTCACATCTGAATTTGTTTCACTTATTTTCTACTGAGATGTAAATCTTTTCTCATTATCAAATTATATGGATCAATGGACTTTCTTGACATTTCTAAAAAGAGGAGGATGTATTAGCAAGAAAATTTCTATCATTACTCCTCTCTCTCTCTCTCTTTTTTTTTTTTATTAGATCATAGCTGTGTACATTGATACTGTCATGGGGGTACAGTGTGTTATTTTTATATACAATTTGAAATATTCTCATCAAACTGGTTAACATAGCCTTCATGTCATTTTCTTAGTTATTGTGTTAAGACATTTATATTCTTCATTTAGAAAGATTCACATGTACCCTTAAAAGATAAACCATAGATATGATCCCGCCAATCACTTTCCCTCCACCCATCCTCCCCCATTCCTTCCACTCCCCCTCCCTGGTGGTGCCTGTGGCTTATTACTCCTCTGTAAATGTAGAGTTTTCATCACACTGGTCAGAACTTGAAGTCTATTGAACACCATCTACCTGTGCTGGCAGGTTATTATTGGTAGGTGTTTAATATAACTTAGTACTAATCCTGCCCTGCCTACTTTCCTATTTCCTTTAATATCCAGAGGAAGTGTCCCATATCCTTCATCTGGAATTTTGCCTCCATTCAACTCTAACTACATCCTTCTCTGATTAAATCTCCACTCTCCCTTTGTTCTACCCTTAGTTCCATCAACCTTTACTGTGTCTTGGAATTTTGTTTTTGTCATCAGTAAAATTTCTATAGTTTCTAACTGTGAGTTTTCTTTTGGCTTCTTATGCTATGTGAAACCTGGATATCTCATGAAGACAATACTTTATCACAGTAGTCTCTAAAATGATGGCTGTTGTTCTCCTGCACCTCAGGTACTACTGGGACTTTGGAGGTGACTTATGTGTGTCTTTTATGCCTCATGGCTAATATTGCACCATCCTTCATCCCTCTTCCTCTATATACCAAGTGCTTTGAAGCATAGCCTTTAATTTACTGATCAGTTACTTTCCCTTATTACAGTTGTTTATAAAACTGGTTACTTTTCCTTCTTTATTAAAGTGTTTTTAGCCTTTGATTTACTGATGCTTTCTTTTTCTGCTCTCTCAATATTTAATCAGTTCTTGCTTCTCTCCTACATCTAATGATATTGTCTACTATGCTTCTCTGTTATCAACTCCCTTGGTCACATCCTATACTTTATCATGAGTAATAGTTGCTGCCTCACCACAATTTTATTTTTTAAGCCACTACTCTCTGGTTACCACCTCCTATCATTGAAATTTATTCACTTTAGTATTTGGAGGCCAATTAATGTTTTAACTCAGTGGTAACTCCTGTATACTAAATATATCCTTAGCTTCTGTCCATCATCTCCAATTCCCTAATTACTTGACTTGGACTCCATGGCCTATCATAATGTTTTCCTTACATAGGTCCTCAATTTATTTATTTTTTCTTTATAAAGTACTGATCTGAAAAAACTGGTACTTCCCTTTACTTTTTCACAGAAGCTTTAGGTAAATCATAACAATAAAACATAACCATAATTACATTAAATTCATGGCCTAGATAATTTAATTATGCCCTTAGCCTTGCTTAGAAAGATGAGCACATGTCTCTAGTCAATTCATTCATCTACTGCAGGGCAATAGTTGATGCTTTCTCCAATTTCTTCAAATGAAACTTTTCTTTCTCACTCTTGATTTTTATATCACCAAGAAAATAGAGGCTTTCTGAAGACATTTTTTTTTTCTTATAACCTATAAATGATTAGGTTATAATGTTTGCATTTGTTAGATGAAGTCCCTGTTGTAGTTGTCCTGTCCCCAGGAAGTGTGCCATATAACCTTACATTGGGCCCATTAGGTGGGAACACACTGATTCCTCTCCTCTTCCCTTTCTCCCGCCTCTTCCTTCCCCCAGTTTGAATTGAATTGAGTTTTTCTTGTGTGGGCATATATTAGTTTGTCTACTGGCTTCATATTAGTATTGAGTACATTGGATATTGACTTTTTCATTTTTATGATACTTTACTAAGAAGAATTTATTTCAACTCCATCCAGGTTAATACAAAAGTTGTATAGTCTCCATATTTCTTGTGGCTAAATAGTATTCCATGGTAAACATATACTATAGTTTATTAATTTATTCATGGTTTGATGGACATTTAGGTTGCTTCCACATCCAGGCAATTATAAATTGAACTGTGATAATCCAGTGCAAATGTGCTTATGATAAAATGAACTTTTTCCCTCTGGGTAGATGCTTAATAATGAAATTGCAAGATCAAATGGAAGATCTATTTTGAGTACTTTGAGGATTCTCCATAGTTCCCTCCAAAGAGGCTTTATTAGTTTTCAATCCCACCAAGCGGGTAAAAGTGTTCCCTTCTCTCCACATTCATGCCAGTATCTGCAACACTGAGACTTTGTGATGAGGACTATTTTCACTGGGGTTAGGTAATAGCTGAGGGTGGCATTTATCTTATGATGAGCATTTTTCATCTGTTTTTTTACCATTCCAGAAGGCAATTTTTATAACTAACCTACCAAACCATCTTATCAATCTAAACTCAGTCAATCTAACTTTATTCCTATTACAATGAGTCCACATTCATATCCTTTCCCAAAGCCAACATCTTCACCTATGTGATATACCTTGTACCAGTTAGCTCCAAAATTTATGGTTAAAGGTAACAGTTTTATTATTATTACTCATGCCTATACATGGTATGCTATAAGTTTGGTTGATCTAGGCTTTGCTTCATGCAAGTCCGTCTACACTTGGTTCTTTTCTGAAATTTGGGCCAAGGTTGATACAGGGTTTCCCCCATTCAGTGTGCTAGACAAGGGCCCTCACTTCCAGGCCTAACCAAACAGATGCTTTCTCTTCAAATTGCACTCTATGGATACAATCAAGGCAGGAGAAAAGCAGTTTTTCCAGTATTTCATGTAAGCTAGGCCTCTTCTAGAGTAGACTTCCTACCACTTTTGCCCAAGCTGGAAGGACTACATTCATTTGTTAATAGACTATTCATTCACTCATTAAAGTCTGCCAAGTCTTGGCCAAATGTAACTCTCAAAGATCTCCCTCTTTACAAAACAGGATATAACCCCTAGACAAAAGACCCATGTGCAGGACTTCCCACTTGGATCTCACCCCCTCTGCTAGAGGCTCCAGTGCCTTTGATTCCATCTATATTCCTTTTTATCTAATATAATCTATTATATCACTGATTTCTGCAAACTGTGGGTTTATTTTTCAAATCTCCAAGACCAAGGACTTACTGCAGAAAGAAATTCCATCAGCAAGGTAATCTCCAAGACTGAGGCCAAGTCTAAGAAATGCATGAGCATTTCTTTTGATGATGTCAGAACCTCACAAATACAAATAGAAAAACAGAAGGCAACTTGAGCTAGGCAATTTTGTCCGTCACTTCTATATCCTCTTACCAATCAAACCAAGACACAAGGTAAAGCACAAATTCAAGACACTGAATGAACCAAAACACAAAAGCAAAGTGTGAAAATTTGGATCCTATAAAATATTTATTACATTCCTCTTCAACTCTCATAGATTTAAGTAATTCTATATTTGTTCCCTCTCTCCTCTGTTTCTCTCTCTAACTAAATCCTTTCCATCAGGAAACAAATAAGAAATATTTCTTACCTCATAAAAAAAAAATAAAAATAAACATTAAACAAATCCTCCTAGCTGGGCATGGTGGCTTACACCTATAATCCTAGCACTCTGGGAGCCAAGGAGGGTAGATTGCCTGACCTGAGGAGTTTGAGACCAGCCTGAGCAAGAGCGAGACCCTGTCTCTAAAAAATAGCCAGGCATTGTGGCAGGCACCTGTAGTCCCAGCTACTTGGGAGGCTGAGGCAGGAGAATCGTGTTGGCCCAAGAATTTGAGGTTGCTATGAGCTGTGATGCCACAGCACTTTACCGAGTGTGACCAACTATTACTCTGTCTAAAACAAAAAAAAATCTTTTTTGGCCCCAATGCAATTACCACTTCATTTCTATGCTTCCATGTATTTCCTGGAAAGAAATATCTATATTTAGAGTCTCTGCTTTTCCATCCTATTGTGCCTGTAACCCACTCTCAGACTTTTATTCTTACCCCTCTCCTGAATTCACTCTGTGCAAGATTATAAATAATTCCCAATTGTCAAATTTCATGGTACATTTTCAGTTTTTATTTTTATCTATAGCACTGACACAGGTAATTACTCCTTCTTACTTGAGATTCTTAATTTGCTTAGCTTTTGGAATACCATTCTCTTTCATTTTCTTTTTTACTTTACTGCATTGTCTTAGCTTCTTAGCTTCTTCAACTCTACAACCTTTAAATTTTTGTTTTTAAAGGATCAGTATTTGAACTTCGTATTGACATTATCATATGTACTCCCTAGGTGATATTGAAGGGGGTCTCTGAAAATCAAAAAGCAACCTCTGTTTATTATTCAGAGGGGCTTCTCTGAAAGCAGGGAGCAGTCCTGAGGGAAACAGTTAGAAATTAACAATACAAAACACAGGGCCAGAGAAGATGAACATAGTAAAGAACGTATCTAAAGGCAGATGGAACCACAGCATGGAGGGTGTAAGTGTTGATTGAAAGAGGGGGTCATGAAAAAGGGGGGGGGTCTTCTTTCCTACAGAATGAATGTAGTTCTAGCCAGGACCAAGGTAGGAGACTCTGATACTCCTTAGGAATACTATCTTTGATGAATTTACAGGAGAGGGAAAGAGGGTTGCTGTGACTATGAAGTTTGGTTTTTGGCCTGCTTTCCACTCCATGGGGAGAGTGAAGATGAAAAGTAAAGATTAAGAAACATTATTGTACTAGATAAATGTATCTTTAAGACATATAAGAAGTAGAAATTTGAGTAAAGGGTGGTGAGCCATTTCTGTCACCTTTCTACCCTTGAGCCTTGTATTAACTTTATAGGTCTTTTAGGTACCTTTCCATAAACTCTGAATATTCTAACATGATGTGTATTCTTTATTCCATCCTATTTATCCTGTCTTCTCAAAGTAGGTGTGTCAACTGAGAGCTTTAGGCCAGGGTACCCCTGGTGTAACTCAAAGGGCCTCCCTGGAAGATAAGTGGATGGATGTCTCATGAGGGTGCCAAACAAGCTATTTTCTGGCTCTCTTTTCACAAGGGATGGTTGCCTCTTTAGTGGGAGTGTTCCTAAGCTGGGAGCTTACACTGGCCCATCCTAGTCTATTTATGTGGTTCTCTGTTAGTGGTGTATGTGTTTTTCAATTCTTTATCTGACCAGCCAAGAACCTGTGGTTTAAAGTTCCAGCATGCTTTTGATGTCATCTAGTCTACAATTTAAAAAGTAGTTATTTCTAATGACTTTCAAATTAATATCTCTTGACTTACCATTAGGAATTATGCAGCCTACTGCCTATAGAAAAATCTTTTGACTTAGATACATAATAGCCATTTCAAAAGCAGCATAAAAATCAAACAAATGATTTTCTTATCTCAAATCCTTTCTGTCAAGCGGGTTCATCTCAGTAAATGATATGCCATTTTAATAGTTCCTCAAGCCAAAGGTCTGTATTCATCTTTGATTTATTTTCTGCCTTTACACCTCATTTACAATGTATCTTCAAATCACAATGTCACTGCTTTTGCAATACATCCCAAATTTATATTTAAGTGAAGACGTTTATCACACCTACTACTACCAAAATGATTTGATCCACATATTAGTCACTTAGAGAATCAAAATAGTCTCCCAAGGATCTTGTTTTTTTGTAGTTTACTCACCTAATAATTCATATTGTACTCAAAGTGATCTTATAAAATGTAAATTTGATGATGTTATTTTCCTCCTCAAAGCTCCTCAGTGACTTCTTTATTACAGAATATAAGATCAAATTCCTTACTATGACATACTTATTTTCTACTCTCTTTGTACTCTCCTATCATTAGTTTAATTGATATTTATAGAACATTCCACATATGACACCTCCTTAAAAAATTCACCTGTACTGTATCTTCTTCCTGGAATTCTGTATAGAATCTTCCCAGATTCTGTATAGACCACTTCTACATATTATAAATATTTCTGTTCAATTTTTTTCTTTTCTGAGAGGCATTATATATGATTCAATCTAAGATCAAATCTATTTTACCCCATCTAATGTGCTTATCTTTTCATTATATCATTCATTTCAAGAAGATCCTTAAAAGACTATCCTAATAACCTTGGCTTTGGCATTATCTCAGGTACTTTTTAATTATGAAACTTGAAAAAGTTATATTTTAAAACTTTAATCCATCCATTTATAAAATGAAGATACTATTTTACAATAATTTAAAAGATAAAATAATGAAATTTAAGAATATATGTGATAATTTTTAGACTATTACATTTTAAAGATAAAAATAGCATTACCATTGCCACTCTCATTCTATGATAATACCTTTCTATTTGCATATTTTAAGAACCTTTTCATTTGGAATTAAATAACTCTATTTACTTTAAAATATCTGATCACAACAACAATAAAAGGCTCCAGGAAAGAACACTTGCTTTATAATTATTCTTAATAGTCTAATTATTTTAAAAACTTTGCATTAGTCTTTACCAAACAATTATCTAAATCTAACTTACATATATAATTAGCTTACAATTAGGAAAATATAAAACACATTCCATATTTAAAGAGGAAGTTATTTTACTATGCATAGATTATAAACCAAATTATGTAAAGCCCTCTGGAAAATTTCAAGATGAATTATTCCAAAGAATAGTGATACTTAGGTCCAGTAAGTCTTATAAGAATCATTGTTATATATATTTCTATTTCACAAAGATAACAATTAAGAGCTATTAATATTCTAGTATTATTCAATGATAAGAAGGAAATCAAGAATTTCAGGAAGACTTGTGTTTAACTAATATTTTGAATGTGATCACTGTATATAAAATGGCTATAAACAAGTTGATTAAAAAGAACTTCCACTAATGGTAGTATTGACAGGCTATACATACTAGAGTGAATATTGAGTGGTGCCAATGTAGATACTACATATACACTGAAGACAATCATTTAAGAAGGAATCGGAGATCTAGGTGAATTTCAAAAGGGGAAGGTAAGGACGGAAATATGTTTTATCATTGGAAATATCTGAGCATATTCATAAGAATGTGATAAGAAAATGAATAGAGGTAAGTTGAAGAAGAAAATAGGGATGAGTGATGAACCGAAAAGGGGAATTTTATTTATTAAAAATTCCTTTGATGGGATTTTCATTTGAGTTCTAATCCCCAGCTCCTCTCCAAGGAAATGAGACTCTATAGGCTAGAAGGAAAAAAAAAAACCCATCTTGGCCCTGGGGAATTATTTACTGACTCTACAGAAAAATGCAAGACTATGCACACTCGGACCA
Organism: Otolemur garnettii; assembly: GCF_000181295.1. NCBI lineage: Eukaryota > Metazoa > Chordata > Mammalia > Primates > Galagidae > Otolemur > Otolemur garnettii. Next base: position 16,743,393 of record NW_003852399.1, read on the forward strand.
ACTTTTTGTTTACTTTGTCTTCAACCCACTCTCTGGACAAGGAGAGCCATTTAAAGTCTATTAGCAATGAATTCATGTTCAAACAAAGAAATACCATCCAGCACAATAAAATTAAACAACTAAACAACACTATAGAAATGGCAGGGTTTGATGGACATGAAAATTGTTCAGGAGCTGGTGTGTATCTGTTCATAGTTGTGAGCTGTTGCTAAGGTCACTATGAACAAACATAAGGCATGAAATTCAAGATGGTTAAGACACTTCAAAATTATGACATTTTTAAAATCATTATAGAGCCTTTGATAACTATTTATGAATCAGAAAGAGAAACAAAAACTGGTTTTTAATTGGCTTGTGCTCATATAGTTATGGGATAGATTTTAAAGTATGCTTGATCTTGGATTTAACTATAAAATAGAATAGGTAAGTTAGATAAGAAAATAATTTCAATATAATATAATACATGTTCTAGGTTCTTAATAGGAGAAAAAATTGTATTTGGAGATTTTAATGAGGTATGTTAATGTAGGCAAATTGAAGTAAAAAGAAACTAAGAATTTGGAATGCCAATGAAAATGTTGTTGACGCCATCTAGATGGTGAAGGCCTGAACTAGAACAATAAGACAAGGATGGTGCCGAGATTTTAGAGATATTTCTTAGTGGTATTTAGTTACATGGAAGTATTTAGTGTATTTAGTTACATTGCTCCCAAACAGAAACAATATCAGGAGAATTTAGAACATCTAAATTCAAGGCAATGATTCTTTTAAGACCAAAACTTAAGTTTTCCTGGGTTTTAACTTTGGGTCATAATATTCAATCACTTTATTATCTTGAAAATAATGCAGTTTTGATGTAGTTTAGTGACAGCTGGTTTAGTTGACAACCATTTTATTTGTTTTTCCTGTACTTTGTAAACCTCTTTTGCTCAGAACTTCATCATCTGGCATCCCCATCCTATTCTTAAACCACAGACTCCAAGATCTCATCTCTGATTCAATTAAGCATTGAGAAACTTTCCTTCATTTATCTCCCATAGAGTTCTAAGGAATATATTAATTCTTTCTTTAGGGGCACTGTCTCAATAGATTAAATCTCTCCATGACTTCCTATAGTCATCAGCATGAATTCAAATGCAAAGGCTTTGGTTTCAATATAATTTATAATGCAATAACAGATATGCTAACTATCTACTTTACTAATTCTTTTTCATCCTATTATCCCAAGGTAATACCTCAAGGTGGAATCTTACTTTAGGTTTTGAATCCTCAAGGAAGATATAAATATGCATTGCAGACATAGATGTATGTTCCATTACAACATGTATTATATTATATGGAAATTATTTTCTTGTCTAACTTGCCTGGTTAAAAGAGAGACAGAGAGAGACTTAGTGAGAAGGAAAGAGAGAGAGAGAATATTTCTATATAGTCAACTCTTCTGAGACCAACTTCAATCTGGGGCTCTAAATCTCATATTTCTCCTCCCCACTTCACTATTATCTGAGTGTGCAATAGGGTCCAATGTGGTGATCTCTGCTGTTTGACCCTCAGCTCTTGCAACTTGTGGCATACCATATAGCTTCTTACAGAAAGGATAACATGTCTGCAATGCAGCTTTCTAGGTTAGAGTATCCAAAAGAGAGATCAAGCCTGACTTATTCCTCGAAATGTTGGCTTGGGTCACACAGGGCAAGACATTACAGTGCCTTTATTGTCCTGTGTTTTCTTTCCCATATTTCTATTCATGCCCTTTAGACACTGATTCAAATTTGCACAAAGAACAGCCCAAGAAGGATATGAAGGCAATATCCATTTACGTCTGCTATAGTTTGAATGACAGGGTCCCCTCTGGAATTTCATACTGATACTTAATCCCCATGAAACATTATTAAGGAGTGACCTTGGGAGATGATTAAGTTCTGATGGCTGTGCCATTATGAATAAGATTAGCACCTATACAAAAGTGCTTATATCTGAAAGGAGCACATCACTCTCTTGCTTTTCCATCCCTTCTACAATGCAAAGACACAGAATTCCTCCCCTCCACAGATAGTGCAAAGGACATTTTAGAAACAGAAAGAAGCCCTCAACAGTCACCAGTCCTGCAGCCTGGATCTTAGCCTTCTGGGCCTCTAGAACTGTAAAAAATAAATTTATGTTCTGTATAAATTACCCAGTCTAAGGTATGTTGTTATAGATGCACATATAAACTAAGACATCCTCCATTTGCCAGGCATTCAAGTTCAGCAGAGGTAGTTTCTTAAAAGCTACTTTCTTTTTTTTTTTATGATCATATATTTGATATACTGGATAAATTAAAACCTATTAGATACTATATATTATTAAAATTATGTTCAACCATTTCTCTTTTTTTATTTCACATTGATATAAGAGTACAAATGTTTAGATTATATTGTTTTCATTTCTAAGGTGAAGTTCAAGTTGTACTTGAGTTTTTCACCCAGGGGGTGTGCTGAACACCCTCACATTGTGCACATTAGGCGAGAACCTGCTAATCATCCTCTCTCCTCCTACTTCTGTCTCCCTCCTTTCCTCCTCACTAGACTATACTTGTGTTTTGCTTTTGTGGGGGCTTGTAGTTATTTATATATTGGTTTCATATTAGTACTGAGTGTGTTGGATCCTTTACTTTTTCCACTCTTATGAAACTTTACTAAGAAGGATGTGTTTCAATTCCATCCAGGTAATCACATAAGATGTAAAGTCCCTATTTTTTCTTTTAGCTGAATAGTACTCCATGGTATACATATGCCACAGTTTGATAATTCATTCATTGTTTGATGGATATTTGGGTTGATTGCATATCTTGGGGAATGGTTAATTGAGCTGCAATAAATATTCTAGTGCAGATGTCCTTGTGGTAAAATTATTTTTTTTCTTCTGGGTAGATACCTAGTAATGGAATTCCAGGATCAAATGGAGGGTTCATTTTCAGTTATTTGAGAATTCCCCATACTTTTTTCCAGAGAGTTTTGCAAACTCTATGGAATTTACCTACCCCTACACAGTGGTCTCCATCTGGAATACTCTGAGTTTTACCTTCCTTTATAATCATGAAAAATTCCATTCACCATCTTATTAGAGATTTCTCTTTAGAATTGTAGTTTAAAGTTTAAGTTTCCCACCAGCAGTATAAAAGTATACCCTTCTCTCCACATCTATGCTAGCATCTGCAGATTCGAGATTTTGTGATGTAGGATAAGGAGTTAGGTGATATCTCAGGGTGGTTTTGATTTTCATTTCTCTGATGATTAAGGACAATGAGCATTTATTTCATGTCTTCATTAGCCATTTGTCTGTCATCTTCAGAAGTCACTTGGTCACTTATGAATGGGGTTGTTTGCTCTTTTCTTGTTGATTAATCTGGGTTTTCTATAGATTCTAGTTACCAGCCCTTTGTCAAATTTATAGCATGCAAATACCTTTTCCCATTCTGCATGCTTTCTGTATGCTTTAATTGTGGTACACTGAGCTGTGCAAAAGCTTTTTGTTTTTTTTTATTTTGGGAGGGAATAGGATTTTGTTTCATGATATAAGCAACCAAAATCCATCAAAAGATTTTAAGTAGGGGAGTAATGTGCTTTGACTTATATTTTATTTTATTTTATTTTTATTAAATCATAGCTGTCTACATTACTGCAGTTATGGGGTACAGCATGCTGGTTTTATATACAATTTGAAATATTTTCATCAAACTGGTTAACATAGCGTTCATGGCATTTTCTTAGTTATTGTGTTAAGACATTTACATTCTACATTTAGAAAGATTCACATGTACCCTTGTAAGATGAACCATAGGTGTGGTCCCACCAATCACCCTCCCTCCACCTATACTCCCTTCTCCCCTCTCTTCCCTCTCCCCTGTCATTTGATCCTACAATTCCTCTACTAGGTATATATTCAGAAGACTAAAAATTGCACTACAACAAAGATATTTGTACCAGAATGTTTATTGCAGCCCAATTCATAATTGCTAAGTCATGGAAGAAGCCCAAGTGCCCATCAACCCACAGATGGATCAATAAATTGTGGTATAGGTACACCATGGAATATTATGCAGCCTTAAAGAAAGATGGAAGCTTTACCTCCTTCATGTTTACATGGATGGAGCTGGAACATATTCTTCTTAGTAAAGTATCTCAAGAGTGGAAGAAAAAGTATCCTATGTACTCAGCCCTTCTATGAAACTAATTTGTAGCTTTCATATGAAAGATATAACCCAATTATAGCCCAAGAATATGCAAAAGCTTTTTAGCTTGATCGTGTCCCATTTATTTATTTTTGGCATCGCTATAATTGTCAAGAGGATCTTCTTCATAAAATATTTTTGCAGGCCCATTTTACCAAGAGTTTCTCCTCATTTTCTTCTATAATTTCTACTGTTTTGGATCTTAAATTTAAATCTTTTATCCAGCAAGAGTCAATTTTGACAAGTATGACAGTCAAGTATGACAATGATGTTTTGATGGGGATTGCATAAATTTGTAGATCACCTTGGGTAGTATGAACATTTTAACAATGCTGATTCTTCCCAGTGATGAGCACGGTATGTTCTTCCATTTGCTAACATCCGGTGCTATTTCTTTTCTCCCAGTTTCATACTTCTCTTTATAGAGATCTTTCATGTCCTTTGTTAGATATATTCCCAGGTATTTCACCTTCTTTGAAGCTTCTGGAAAAGATATTGTGTCTTTGATTTTATTCTCAGATTGACTATTGCTGGCATATCTGAAGGCTATTGATTTATGGACACTGATTTTTTGTATTTTTTTTTTTTGAGACAGTGTCTCACTATGATGCCCTCGGTAGATTGTTGTGGTTTCACAGCTCACAGCAATCTCAATCTCTTGGGCTTAAGAGATTCTCTTGCCTCAGCCTCCCAAGTAGCTGGCATTATAGGCACCCACCACAATATCCAGCAGCTATTGTCTTTGTAAGTTGAGCCTGATTTTGTACCTTAAGACATTACTATATTTCTTAAACATTCCTAAGAGCTTTTTCAGTTGAGTTTCCCAAAGATAAGATCACGTCATCCTCAAGAGAAAGAATTGGACCTCCTCTGTTCTCATTTGAATATCCTTGATTGCCCTTTCTTGCCTGATTGCATTGGCTAGGACTTCCAGTACTATACTGAAAAGCAGCAGCTATAGTCATTTTCTGATTCCAGTTCTAAGTGGAAATGAAAAGTTACTTTCTTACTTAACCTTTAGGGCAGTGAAGAGAAGCAGTGCTTCAAAGCACCCACTCCAGGAAAGGTAAGAGAAAAAGGCAAACAATTGCCCATTGGAAAGATGACTCACTCTTTGTAAGACTTCTTAAATTCCCAATTATTTTGTGGAAACTTGGAAAGAGTTAAGTATAGCAGTGCAGAGCCGCATCTTATCGTTGATGTGATGTGTCTGCTGGGGTCCTTTTCTTAGTAGCTGTCTTTAGAATATGAGGGTATTGAGTCTACTTGTGTCAGTCGCAAGGCTACAATCTTGAGAAAGCATGAAAAATTCCATTCACCATCTTATTAGAGATTTCTCTTTAGAATTGTAGTTTAAAATATTTGAAGAGACTTAATTCATTAAATGGGTACTGGATGTTTAAACATTTAGGAAAAATTGGCTTCTGAATGTTATTTAAAACAATGTGAATTTAATAAATAGAGCATTAAACAATGCAAAACTAGCTGCAGGTGTTCCTTTTCATTTGCAAACATCCCCTCAGACTGTTAAGAGTCTTCATAAACATAAGTTACGTTCAGGGAATCCTAGGTATTTCCCTACCCCTACATGGTGGTCTTCATCTGGAATATTCTGATGTTTACCTTCCTTCATAATTAGGTAAATCTCCCCACTGGTAAATCCCAATAAATACATCTTTTGTTAATGAACTTTGTAGGCTATGCTTTCTTTTCTGTTTCTCAATATCCTACACATTCTGCTTTGCACTTTCAGAAGTGTAAAGTAAGTTAAAATAATAAAGTTCTACATTGATCCATAAAATATTTGCCCCAATAAAACTACAATCCCTGGAATATAGTGGTCTTTCCTTAGAACCATGACCGTAATAACATCTGAGAATATTGTTAAAATTACCTGTCTTTAATTTAAGAGTCCATTTATGGCTTTAGTTTTTGTTTTTAAATTTTTATCTTTGTTTGTGATTTTATTGGAGCTTAAATAATAGAAATTTATTTCTAGTAGTTTTTATTTTGTTTTATAAGTATCTGGTAAGGCATTCCTACAAGCTTTGTGATGTTGTACTCAGGCCGAAAGCCCCAGAGTTTCTGCAAAAGCTTCCATAAATTTTTAGAACACAGAAGCCAAATAGTTCTTTGGTTTCCCAAAAGATCAGTTCTCAGAATCTGGGTTTTGTCTTACAGTATATGATAGTTATCAAATTCTTGGAGCAGAGCAGAAGAAAAGTAATGAGTGGTAAGGATAAAAGTACAGAAAACACCAGAGTCACAGATATGGGTGAAATAAAGTCCAGCCAGAGTACCCATCTCCCACTAGACCTGCCCCAGGTAATCCCTGACAGACTCACATTTACAATTTGACATTGCACTCCTGGTCCAGCTGTGTCTCATTTTGTCTTCCTGAGATGCCTGGGGAAAATCAGGGGGCTTGGGCTCTGGTGAGGATGTAACCTTTTCTTTTCCCTTTTTTAGTTCTTAGAAGGAAGTAGACAATGTCCAGTATGAAAGATCATGATACACACTCCTATAACACTGAGCAGCTGGCAGAGGATTTGTATTCTTATAACTTTGTTGCTTTTCTTATTGGACTCCCCATCTAAATTATTCTCAGAGATATAAGGCAATCCTCTCAAAGCAAGGAACTATGCCCTTGAGGAAAAAAAAAATCAAACAAGCAGACACAATACTTATTAAGGAATCCTTAGGGTTTGGAGTCCATATGAGTTAGGGATTTTGGAAGAGTGGCAAAAGAAAAGTGAGGAATCCTGTGAGTTAATATTATGAGATGAGTAGAACCTCTATAGTTGACCACTTCCCTATGTTGACCTTAAGTTGCTGAAGGCCCTTAGATTGACCTAATTTTCATTGAATAGACATTCACCACATGTACGTATCGGTACAGTAGGCCTAGTTTCTTCTATTGATCATCTTAGAATATTGACTGGTTTATTAGAGCCCCATGGGTAGCCAACTTACAGGGGTTCTACTACATATTTTATAACATAACTATGGTAACCATGGACAGGAGGATGTGGTATAGAGAAACTGAATCAGTTGTATTCTCTTTATTTTAAAACATCACATAATATTAAAAACACATACAATTTTTATAGTAATAAAAAGATCATAAGGAAAGGTTAAAAAAATTGGTAAAGAAGCATAGCCTTTTTTTTTTATTTTTTGTTGCTGTTATTGTTGTTCCTTTTGTTTTGTAGTGTTTTATGTGCTAGACAATTAAGGCTCTAGAGAGACGTTCAAAGGAAATAAGTATTACGATAAATCTTTGAATAATGTCCTCTGGTAATATCTGAGAAGAACAGAATAATCTAAGAGAGAGAAGTTCTGGAAAGATTAGTAAAAGAAATGCTGGTGTCTGAGAAATAGTTGGAATTTTAATATGGACACATGGACAAATGTTTGCATATATATTAGCAAGAAAAAAGTCAATATATTGCTGAAGGAAAAGTACTTTCTTTAATTGAACAACAACAACAACAGAAAGCATTTAATGTTTATTAAAGTCACAGTTAAATAAAGAAGAAAAAAAGGAAAGATATAATTTGCAACCAAGAAATAGGTAATGCAAAAATATGAATGAAAATATTCGCCCATTAAAAGGTAAAATCTGTTTTTCCCCTTGATGAATCTGGACTAAATTATAAGACTTGTTTGGTCCATGGCTGGGTAGCAAATATGAACAATGCAAGCAGAGGCTTACAAAGTGCTTGCACCTTAGGGGATACCAGAAAAGCTATCCAGTTGAGCCAGGCTCAAAATAGCAACTTATAAAAAAAAACATGAGCTAAATGAATGATTGTTTTAAGCCATTATGGCTTGGGGTAATTTGCTAAATAACAAATGTTAACCGATATACTGAGTATTGGAGGGGTGTTTGGAAGTAGATATTCCCCTTATGGTGAAACTATGTAAGTTATGACAAGACTTTTCTTCATATATTTGACTATATCTGTAAAAATTTGGATGTAGTTTTTAGCCCAGTAATTTTATTTCTAGAAAAGTATTCTATTAAAAAACTCAATAGAGGAAGTAAACATATCTATAAGAGAGTTCTTTGTAATTATTTAAAAAATATTAACCAAAATAATTGTTTATTTAAGGGACTGACTGAATAAATTATTGTCATCTCTAAAACATAAAACATTTAGTTATCTAAAATTAATGGAATAAATCTCAGACTAATACTGTGAATCAGTCTAGAATATATTATGGCTAAAGAAATAAGTCACAACAGGGAATTCAATCATAAAAATAATTTTGTCTATGTGCAGATAATATAGTTTATAAAGCAAAAAGTAAAATATTCTTTTTAACAATAAATGTCTGTAAATAGGTTGTATGTGTATGTATTTTGAAATGCCATTTATTTCTCCAATATTTATATAAATGAATAAATATGTAATGTATATTGTGTAAATAAAATTCGTGTGTATATGAACATGTGCATGTGTATATTTATACATGGATATGGATTCATAAATCATCAGTGAATGGCACCATTGGTTAGTCTAGTTGGCTACATAGGCAATGGCTTAGGACAGAGCTATAGATTTCAAATCATAACACTTCCATTTAAAAGACTAGATCAGGGTAAAGATCCTTACCCTGAGGGCCTTGGAGAGGTCTTTTTCCTCCTCTAACATTCTATGGTTGCATATATAGAACAATAATAACAATTTTGGTGATGACATACAGAGAAAAAGTACATTAACCAGAAAGACTTATTTGCAACCAAATCGTATATGGAGGAGAAGCCCACACTTCCAGAAAGTTCTGCTTTCTATTGAAAAACCAATACAATAAGGGATAATTCTTTCTAGAGACCAGATAATGTCAGTGAGGTTTGCCATAGGTTTTTCCTCTTCTGGTAGAAAGAAACACGAGGATCTTGAGTAGTAATTACAAAATTGCTTGATGAAGGTGCAATTTGATAACGTGCAAAGGGCATTAGAAAACTTATTGGTAGAAAAGCCCGATGAACTATTTCTGCTTGCAAGTTGAGTATACTTTTCCTGAGACTCATTTTGTCTGATTGAGTAAGAGATAATTGTGTATAAAAATATATGGTTGCTTTGTCATTGCAGTATACTCCATAAAGACCACTGTCTTGACCAGGCACGGTGGCTCACACCTGTAATCCCAGAACTCTGGGAAGCCAAGGAGTGGATTGCTTGAGCTCAAGAATTCAAGACCAGTCTGAGGAAAAGTGAGTCCCCCTCTCTACTGCAAATAGAAAAACTGAGGCAAGAGGATGGTTTGAGACCAAGCTGGAGGTTGCTGTGAGCTATGATGCCATGGCACTCTACCCAGGGCAACAGCTGGAGACTCTGACTCAAAAAAACCCCAAACAAACATACAACAACAACAACAACACTCTTTGTTTATTAAAATATCTTATTTTTTTAAAAAAAATTATGTTCAAAAGGCTTAAATTGCATAAATTACAATTTCATTTCTAATATGTTCCAGAAGTAGTGACAATCTCTAATTCACGTACATTTGATCTCATTCATTGTCTGAAGTTCTTTCTCATCATACTCTTTCATCCAAAAACTTCAGCTAGCAAATTTCTTTCTTTTCTTTTTTTTTTTTTGCAGTTTTTGGCTGGGGCTAGGTTGGAACCCACCACCTCCAGCATATGGGGCAGGCGCCCTACTCCTTGAGCCACAGGCACCACCCACAAATTTCTATTTATTCTTAATACTGTGACTACTTATCCATAAATAAATCTGGGAAATCTATTAGCTTGGAACATTTACTATCAAATAGATAGTGTGTGTCTCAACTGCTTAAATTTTTTCAGATTTCCAGAGTCTAAAAGACAAAGGCCAAATTCTTAAGCCTGGCCTTTATACTGATTTAATCCCTCTGTCCAAGCTTCGGCCTTCTAACACCTTTTCAAAATTTCATTTCCTGGCTAAATCTGTCTTATTACTGAAGATTTTAGCTATGGCTTAAGTTCCTCAGAAAGTCTTCCCTGGAGTTCAGAGCACCATTGTATATATTTCTGTCATAATCTATGTTGCATTTTCTTGCTTTTATCCTGCCAAATAAAAAATAGAAGGGTCCCAAAGTAAGCTCTAGAATTTGTACTTAATCATCATAAATGCATGTGTGTGTACATAGGTCACTTTGAAAGTTTTGAGACAGACTTTGCTATGGTTCATTACCTCACTTTCCAGAAATAGTCAACAGTGTCCTCTCTGAATCACATGTCCAAGTTTCACCTTGCTCAGCTTATCAGTTGCTGGAAGGGCTTCTTTTGTTTCTGTTCATGTGAATTTTATGTTTCTAGATTTTTGTGTACCTAAAACTCTTCCTTAATGACTTGTGTGCATTCACACACTGAGTGTCTGGTGGGTAAGTGATCTTTGACGGTGCCCTCTGGTAGGCCATTGGAGAGACAGTGGACAGGAGTCAGATATGAATCCTGTTCTCGTAGAACTTCTACTTCAGGAAAAAGAAGAGATGTCCAACAACTTGTTTATTAGTCACAATTCTAATTAGTGGTAGGAAGAAGAAATGTCAGAGGTTATATTTAAATATAAATTGGATTCTTCATTTCAAAATGGTGTGCCCAGAGTATATATTACAGTGAAGAAAGAAACCAGTATTTTACTGGTAAACTGGGGTAAGTTTTGATGAAATGGAGACAAATGACATATATTTTGTATAATTTTCTCAATTATTTTTATAAGTGAGTAACACTTGTTAGCCCATTTTTGATGTAAGATTAAATATCATGTCCCAGTTCATCAAGGAAAAAAGAGACATAGAAGATTTGAATCCAGGCCCAATGAGCTAAAGACCAGTGTCTTTGCACCACATGGCTACTTGCTGGTGGACTACCATGCAGGTTCCCTGGGGGAGACTCTGAGGCATCAGTTTTCCCTGCAAATGGCGTTCTTCCTCCCTATTCTCTAGAGATTCTTTCTCTAGTGTATAGTCTGTCTCCAGCTCCAGACTCAGAAAAACATTTACTTTCCAGAGTGCCTTGAAACCTGGATTTCACTGAAGAAGGAGGTAAGATTGGAGAAAATGGAAATATAAAAATTATATTGTAACACTGAAGTCTCTATCAAAATAAAAAGAGCTGGACATTGCTAGCTCATGCCTGTAATCCTGGCACATTGGGAAACTGAGGTGGGAGAATTGCTTATGTTCAGGAAGAGTTCATGACTAGACTGAGCAACACAGCAAGACCTGTCTTTACAAAATATATATATATTTTTTTCTGGGCATAATGATGCACTCCTATAGTCCTAGCTCCTCAGAAGGCTGAAGCAGGGGGACAACTTTATCTTCAGAGTTTGAGGTTATAATGAGCTAGGGTGATGCTCGTGCACTATAGCTTAGGCAAAAGAGCAAACCCTGCCTCAAAACTTAACATAAAATGAAATAATGAAATAAAGTAAATAAAATAAAATAATTAAAAAGTCACTTTTTTGTTTTTTTTCAGATTTTGGCCGGGGCTGGGTTTGAACCTGCCACCTCTAGCATATGGGGCCAGTGCCCTACTCCTTTGAGCCACAGGCTCCACCCTAGAAATCACTTTTAATACGTGGGATCCTGAGGGTTCAGATTCTAATTGTCCTGGAACTGCTATCAGTGATGTGAGAAGAGAAAATTTTGAGTTCTTTGGGAGGAAGAAGTGAGTTATCTGTAAAAGAAAGAGGGACAGTGAGAAAAACTGGTTGTGAGTCATTTCCCTAAACTATCAGTTTTTTCTAGCTTTGGCCAGGTCTAGGGAATACTAACCCAGATCATAAGATCAGAAGTAATGTTTTGCTGTCCTAATCTAGAATTTATAGGAAGCAATAAGGTAGAAATTTATGCTGGGAGTTTTACATTCCAATGAACTTTGCTCAGCAGAGCCTGGACATCTTTTCTGCCACAGTGCAGATAAATTAATAGTTTCTTGACCTCCTGTAGGGGGAAGTGTCTTAGTCCATTTGTGCTGCTATCAAGAAAAATCTGAGGCTAGTAATCTATAAAGAAAATAGATCGATTTGGCTCATTGTGCTGTAAGTAGGGCAAGAAAAATGGCTATGGGGAGGGCTTCAGGCCACTGCCATTTATGGTAGAAGTCGAAGCACAGCCAGCATGGGCAGGACAAGAAGAAAGGGGGTAGATAACAAGCTCTCCTTAGCAACGAGCTCTCATGGAAATTAATAGAGTGAGACCTCACTCTCCTCCCCTCAGAGAGGATATTAATTTATTACGGAGAAATCCATTCCATGACCGAAACACCTCCCTGTAGGCCCCGCCTCCAACCTTAAATTTCAACATGAGCAGCCCGGTGCAGTGGCTCACACCTGTAATCCTAGCTCTCTGGAAGGCCAAAGCAGGTGGATTGCTTGAGTTCAGGAGTTAACGACCAGGCTAAGCGAGAGTCGGAGTCTAAACATAGCTGAGCATTGTGGCAGGAGTATGTATACCAGCTACTCGGGAGGCTGAGGCAAGGGCATCACTTGACCCCAAGATATTGGGGTTGCTGTGAGCTATGACGTCACAGCGCTCTACCCATGGTGACAAAGTGAGACTGTCTCCAAAAAATAAATAAATAAAAATAAAAAAAGATAATTTCAACATGAGGTTTGGAGGGGTCAAATATCTAAACTGTCACAAGAAGCTTCTAAAAATATTGTAAACTGACCTAATTCTCATTTACCGATTCAGGGTGGGCTCTGGGCATGGCTGTCCATTAAAGTACTCTAGGTGAGAATAATAATGGAGACAAGTTTGAGATTAGAATCCTTCTCCTACAGACATTTTCCTTTTAAAGCACGCCAGTATTTTAAATATTGTTTCCAGAATCAAAGCTGCAAAAAACAGAGGACCATGGGTGTAAATGTTTCCTGCTGCCAGAGGAGGCAAACGGAGTGTTCTCTCTCTCTGGGGCATTTTGTAATATCCATTCCAAGTGACGAGTGATGGGAATGGAAGGTGTAACTTTTAACGGGAAGTGCTGCCTTTCTGAGCTACAGGTAGGTTTTAAACCTAAATCCTACCTGTGTCCAGCAATGGGGAGTTTCTTTGAGCCTTAACGTTGATCAGAGAATCCTATTTTCAGTGAAAAAGATGAAAAAGAAAAAAGGGGAAAAAACGGATTTGGAACCTAGCTCCCAATGTCTAGGCCATTGTTCCTCAACTTTCTTTTTATTATTACTTTCCTGAAGAAACTTTTCAGACATTTTCCCACTAATTGTCCTCCCTCCCACTAATAGCACCAATAACCGGTCTAGCTGTTTATGTATTAGAGAGATCTAAGCTATCATAATATCAAAGATCTTTTTGCCCCTAAGAACTAATTTTTCTCCCTTTGGGGACACAGTTGCCCTAGTTGAGGATGCTTCATCTAGGATGACATATTCCATGCTGTATAAAAATAATTCCACTGAATATCAACAATAATTAGACAAGGGCCATCTGTGACTATCTGGGAACAAGATAAAAGACCATCTATTATCTTGAACAAAGCCGAGAAACTACACCACCACACAAAAATGACTACACCTTTCCCCATACCAGAAGCAGACAGGAGGACTGCTTCTTTGCTAGTAACAACTCTAACCTCATCTTCTAGAAAAGCACTATCAAGATGCATAATCACCAATTCTCCTAATTTTTGATAACGCATGATCCATAATGAAACCTCAATGAAACCTACCCTAAGGAAACAAATACAAGGCAACTACTACCAAAGCCCCACCTAACTTTCTCTAGGATGCCCCAGGGTGGCTGAGGGATATATTTTCTTACTGCTTGAAGTTCCAAAATCTAACTTTATGTAGTTCCAGTTACTTTCTGGGTGGTCTTTGGTCACAAAGCTTTAATTAGGTCTGATAAGTTCCTTTTAGAAGTTTATCTTTGAAATTTATATGACAAAAGTAATAATAACACAAATGTTTTAAGTAGGAGAATATATTCTAATGAAGAAGCAATTGTGAATAAGTTGAAAAAGAAATATAACCGCTTTGGGAGGTTTTCAGAATATGCACTATGAAAACTGAAACTCATTATTTTAATCTGTTATTTTTTAATGTAGAAAAAGATGTTATTAATAACTTTATTATCATTGTTCCTAAGCAACTGAGTCTAATGAACACTAGGTTCTTTTTCAAACTGATGTTTGTCCTTTGAATTGGAAAATAATGAATTTAAGTTACTTGCTTTAGGTTTTTTTTCTAGCTCTATTTCTTTATCTGTTTGAGAATAGCTTGCCCTTTCTTTTAAGAATAAACCCAGGAAAAGTTCTTATGTGTTCCTGGGAAGATTTGAATTAAATTTTGTCATGAAATTTAACCTCTGCCTTCTCAGCCTCACTGCTATTTAAAAAATACACAAAACTCTCTTGTCGCTGAGCCAGATGACCCGGCAATTCCGTTCGTGCAGGTTCAAAGTGAATACGAGACACCAAATACCAGCTCTGGTTGGTGTGTCTGTTTGTTACTTCCCACCTTCGTATGTGTTGGGCAATACTTTTAATAAAATATGAAAGTTTGGTGCAAAGGTTCATCAGTATCTCTTGCTTGCAATGATAAAAATTTTAAGCCATGGTAAGCAGAATAATCGAAGTGCAACGTGCTATTGGTGAGAAAAAGGATTTTCCCATAGTTTTTGGATGATCCTATGAAGACGTGACTTGTATTCAAATCCCAACTTCATAGATTATTTTCACAGTAATCAGTTTATAAATACTCACCCTTAACCTTATAATTCACAATGCAGCATTGAAGAAAGTTTCATAAAAATCAATAAAATAGAGATGCTTGTTATCACTTTTGTGTGTTTTCATTATTATATTAAAAGTCTAGGCCAATGCAACACCCTCTGTAGAGCCTTGTAATTACACAGTGCATATGAGGTATAATGTGGTAAAATTTTCTATAAGTCTAAACAATAACGGATTTGAAAAACTTAACGGAATAGTATGAAAAATGCTTAAAATGAATAAAATAATGTGTAAGAGTCAAATACATAAATTGCAACTGCAATTAAAAGCAGTAAACTATCTAAAAAATTTTGTTATAAAATATTAATATCTCTGAGATATTAATTAGTATTAATAGAGCATTTTATTTATAAAAATAAATAGTTCTATGATTAAAATTTTGGGAAAAAATTCTCATTTAAAATAATTGAGTTTTAAAATGTAGTATTCTTTTAGTTTTAAGTATACTGGTGTGCACTTTGGATCTCCAAGTTGAATTTTAAAACAATCAGAATCCCAAATTTTAAGACTGATCACTTCCTTCAACATACACCACCACCAAATAATTTCTTGAGGGAAAATTGTAATTTTGGACCATAAGTGAAAAATGCTAAAAGAGAATATCTGGAGTGGAAAGAAAACTAAATTTGCTTCACAAAAGCAAATAAAGAATACTTAAGTTTTTTTTAATTATTCTGAATTTTCTCTTGCAAACTAAAATATGAAAAACTATAGAGTTTGGGGGTGGGGAGAGGAGCGTGTGAAGATGTTGGTCAGTGGGAATGGAGTCAAGGTTATCATTAGATGGGAGAAAGAGGGTCTAGTGTTCTTTTGCAGTCTAGGATGATAATGGTTAATAGTAAGAAATTGCATATTACAATATCTAGAAAAGAAGCTGTTGAATGTTTTCACCACAAAAAAATGGCAACTGAATGAGGTGGCAGATACACTAGATATCCTGGTTTGATTTTTATACAACATATATATCATCAAATATCAAATTGTACCTCAGAAATATGTATAATGATAATATTGCAACAAAAAGATAATATTAAATTTTAAGGAAAAAAACTAGGATGGAGAAAGAATGCTAAACACAGCAACATATTTCTAAATAACCTATCCTCCATAAAAACACTGTAATTTAGAAAGAGTGATCGTTTCAACTTAGCTCAAGCTTTGGACTGCCTTTTTTAATACTTAACTGGAAGTTTGTGGAGGGTTGCTGATCAATAGGGAGGACAGAGTTGAATCTGGAGAGGTCAAAGGAAGTAGAAATAATGGAGTGTATTTCCCTCTCTGCTGCTGTAGCTGATTTCCTTCGATCCCTTCCTGGGTACTTTCTTCCCTGAATAGACTATGATCAGTACCTTTGGGGAATTAAACTGAATCTTCAATATTCCTCCATTCCAGTGTCTGGCTCTTTAAGAGTTAATGAGTCATGAAAATGAAATTCATGATGTTTGGATCTGGCTATCTCTGAGCCTCCGCTTCACGTCTACATCATAGTAATGGTCACTGAGGCCCTTCATACTTCTGAAATATTTTCTTTTACTTATGTACAGTGTAAATGGTTCCATCTGAGCTTGATTCCATTACCCAAGCTTGATAATCTGAGTATTTTGATGCTCTTTGGGGGAGCTGATTCAATGGAGGGAGGGATACGAACAGCAGCTAAACTTTATAGTAGGCTGAGGACAGATGGGCAGTTGTGAAATGAAGACACAGTGTGTAGATAATTTTATTCTGGTGGTGGAGGAAAAAAGAGGAAGAAAGTAGAACTGAGTGGGTAACAGGGAGTGATAGAAAGGTCTCTTTTTGGATTAGAAATTTTAGAGATCATTTTTATAAACTAAGAAGAATAGTACAAAATACGACAGAAATGAGGAGCAACAGATGAAAAAAGAAGCAGTGGAATATGGGAGGTGTAGGATCAAGTGGAGAGAAAATACCTGACGGGAGGAATAAGAGCTCATTGACTGTCAAAAGGATAGGTATGCAGACTTCAGAATAATGCACATATGTTGGCACTTTCACAGTGGAATCCAAATTATGGATACAGTTTAGTGTTCTCTCTTTAAACTTATAAAGACAAGAATGCAGATTTCATTATTGTGTATCAACATTCAGGTGTGCAGAGTATTGAAAAATAGTGATATTTGAAGGTCCTCTTGAAGTCTCAAGATCGGTTGTTTTCAGGCTGGCAAATACAACCATTTTCCTGTAACGTTCCTGTGATGTTTAATTTTATGTGTCAAGTTGGCTCAGGCATGGTACTCAGATTATTGTTCAAAAACAAGTCTAGATTTTGATGGGAAGGTATTTTTTTAGATGAGATGGACATTTAAATCAGTAGATTGAGTAAAGCAGATTGCTACCCATAACACGGGTGGGCTTCATCCAATCAGTTGACGGCCTTAAGAGGAATAGACTGAGGTACCCTGAAAAAGAGCAAATTAGGCTTCCAGATTTTCTTCCAAATCGAGCTGCTATATTAATGCTTCCCAATTTATTACTCTGCCCTTTGGATTCTGGACTTAGAACGATAAACAGAGAGAGAGAGAACGAGAAAGAGAGAGGAGCAGAGATGGAGACAGATTTATTATAAGAAATTTATTTAAGAAATTGGCCCATGTGATTGTGGAGACTGACAAGTGAACAGTGACTCATGGTGTTTATTCACCACATTTTACTTATCTCTCCTTCTAAATATAGACAACTAATCTGCCTTCAGTTCTAGGCTCACAAGGAATCTGCAGGGAAGAATATTATTCATGTTTCTTTATTAAAGTATGCAAAGATTTCTTATGATTTATTAATACACACTAAGAGAAGTGTTTGTTACAGGATACACACACTTAATTTTACAAAATGCATTTAGGTGCTTTCCTGAATAGCTTTTAAAATATATACTTGCTTGCAGTACATGGAGACTTCTGAGTTCTTCTTTTCTCATGGTCTTGATGTGGTAATAACTTGACTTTCTGATTTTGGCCAACTTGATGGTTTTATTGTAGAATCTCACTGAGACTCCTGGTGTGTTACAAGACAAAGCCTGTGGGCAAGGAATGATTTTGTGGAAGTGAGGAGGAACTGTGGAAGGGGAGGGACTGTCGAAACATATGAGAGTCTCTTGGGCTGATAGGACTATTCCACAGGTTTGTGTGCAGGGAAGAGGAAGCCAGGCCTTAAGGGACGTGTTTATAACTAAAGTGATGCCAGACACTCTCACCTTGACCAGGCATGGGAAAGCAGAGTTAAAGTTAGAAAAGTATAAAAGTCTCATTGTTCCAAATCAGCTGAAACCAAAACAAAGGACTTGAATTAACACATTTGCTTACCCCGGTGAAGTACTGGCTGAACACCAGAGGCAGCATGACCTAGCTACTCAATCTAGTTTGTTCTATCCCCTGAGAAACAGCAGAGAGAGAACACATTTTCATTCATTTGTTCCCATTATCAATTACCCGCCAATAAAAGTAACAGTCCAAAGAACTAAAAAGAGATCAATGCTGAATCCAGGTTTGAAAGTGCTGAAGAGATATGAGAAGGGGTTAGCAAATACTGAGCCTTGGACCCTGATTTCCAAACTGGCTGTAACTCATTCTTTGGTCTCAGCAGATAAATCTCAAGGCAGTCAGACAAGATTTGCCAGAGGTAATTTGTGGAAGTGTTGAAACAGCCTGGATACTTCCCTAGTAGACACAAGAAGTGGGAAGCGCTTTAGGCTAGTATTAGGAGAGTTTGGGGATAAGTCTGTGATCAGGATTTGAAAGGCGGCAGTATCAGTTGCTACCTGAAAGAGTCGTGAGAGTGTAGGAATGTTCAATGGGCAAAGGAACTTAGTTAATTCAGTCAAATGAAAAGAAAGGATGAAGGAAGGAGGACACTTAAATATTTATAAATCATACAGTGATTGTAACTTACAGGGGCTTACGGACTATTTTGAATGAAGATCATAGGTTGAAATTTTTTAAAGAGTATATTTATAGCATCACCATTGCTTTGATATACTTATTTATAAAATTTCAAATATAATTCTCCTTTCAATAACAAATCTCTTGTAAGCAATTTACAAATAGAAGGCAAGAGAAAGAAAAATTGTGTATGTAGAGTTAAAACACCAAAATTGGTTAAATTAATAATAGAGGTAAAAATAACATTCTGGGGAAATTCAGGAAAGCTATACCTCTTCATTCTGAGAGTTTTAGGGAAGATATTAGGGCTAGGTGGTCAATAGTCTAGACGAGTTGTCAGATATCAATACTGACAGCTGATTAAATGGTGCTCAGGGAGGACAAGTCTTTTCATCCACTCATCAATTCAGCACCTACTAGACCTTCTACTGTATGCCTGTGCTGGAGATGTTTTCTTGGAAGTCAGACATAAATGAAACAAACAAGTTAAAACCAAGGTAAATAAGTGTAAGATTTGACAGAAATATTGTATATAGAGGTATTATGAGTTGGAGAGGAAAATAAAGACAGTGAAACTTTCTTAGAAAATGCAAAGCTAAACTTTGAAGAATAAACAGTTATTTCACATACAAAAAACACAACTATCTAAGGAGCATAATCATAGTCTTTAGATAAAAAGGAACATGTACTTGGTATCAATTGCATATATTTTTATATTCTTGACAGGAGAAGTTCTTTTAAAAATGAAATAAAATTGGCTAAGTATAAAACTGTCTGAGTATGGTGGCTCATACCTGTAGTCCTACCACTCTGTGGATGACTTGAGCTCAGGAATTTAAGAATAGCCTGAGAAAGAGCAAGACCCCGTCTCTTCTAAATATAGAAAAATTAGCCAGGAATTGTTGCAGGAATTGTCCCAGCTACTCAGGAGCTAGGGCCAGAGTTTCTCCTGAATCCTGGAATTTGACGTTGAGGTTTCTGTGAGCTAGGCTAATGTGATGGCATTCTAGCCTGGGCAACAGAGTAAGACTCTACTTTTTTTTTTTTTTAAACAAAAAACAAAAAAGCCCAAAGTAAGGAAATGAGTGATACAAGTGTTTAATAAGAGTGATTAATTTGGTTATAAGGTAAACATATGCACAAAAAAAGAAGTGATGTAAAAAATCACAAGTCAGATTTTACACTGAGAACATTTATATCAAAGAGTTATATAAAGGAGAAATCATTCATCTAATATTTCTATATACAAGGACACTTAAATATTCATAAATCATAGAGTGATTATAACTTGCAGGGGCTTATTGATTATAGGTAATTTTTTCAAAAAATAAGATATAATAAAATAAAAACAAAACAATAGACATTTGGTATTTCAAAGACAGAAAGAATAAATATATATAATTTTCAAACTTTAAGATTTTAAGACTTACAATTGAAAAAGTAGCTGTTTTGTCACCTATGAGCTCCCAGTACTAGGTACTCCTCAGGGGAATCAGCCATAATTTACCAGACTTGCTTTGTCCTTTTGTGGGTATGGCCTCGGGCACATCAAAGTGGCCGTCTAACCACAGGTTATATACATACATACAAAACCTCATCTGGCTAGAATTAATGATTCCTTACAATCCCCCCCCACACACATGTGCACTCAGAATTCCTGAAGCAAACTAAGCCAACCACATTCTCTCTTTCTAAAACTTGCAATTTAGAAAACTTTCCCCTAGAGAAGACCCTTCTCTCCAGCAGCATCATAATAGAAGCACACTAAGACAATGGCATACTCTGAAAGCTGTGTCACAGGGAAGAGTCCTTTCCATCTTTAGATTTCTTTTCATTCTGTGATCTACGTTAATATCATGGCTGGACAGTCTTGCCTTTTATTTATTAAGTCTTGGTCAGGTGTAGAGAAACTTTACAGAAAGCTTGTATGTGCCAATTTTTTGGCAGTATCTATCAAGTTGATATCATTTTGGGCTATTATTTATTTGTAACTTATTCAGTTTTACTTGTACATAATAATAGACTGGAATGTGATATACTCCTTTAAAAAGCATTAGGTAGAGAGAAATTGATAAAAAGATACAGTTCTAGGATCATTTATATTTTATTTCTGTGCACAAATAAGCACATTGAACAATAGAATAGAGAGTGAGAGTTAGATAATGCATCCTTTGGATGTCACTTTTATGTCATATCTAATCTGGTTTGCTTATGTTTTTTGGTAGACATAGTCATGCTGTAACATTTTAATTCAGGTTTAATATGAGTGCATAGAAATACATACGTCATAATCATGCTTGGAAAGAATGACCACACTGAACATATATATGTACCCGCTGCCCACGTCCCCAAGTGGAACATGACCACTAGCAGAGAAGTCTCTCCAGATCACTGATTCCCCTCTCTCGTTCTGAAAGTCATGAGTCACAGCACCCTACTTGCCTGCTTGTGAACAGTAAATAAATTGAATCTTCATTATATATCTTTTTGTGTCTGGCTTCTTTCTTTCCTAATTTTTTAAATTGTCATTGATGAACAATTTTGAAATTCACAAATTTGAATTGTGATTTTTTAATATCACTTCTTTGTTCATGCAGATGTTTAATGGATGTTTATTGTGTGCAATATGTTTTGAGGTATGTATCCATTACGAAATGACTCAATACAAGAATTAGGGTTCTTTTTATTTAGTTTTACTTGCAAGACATGTCCACTTTGCTGTTTGGGGCTATAGTTCTTATGTTTCATCGCTGGGTATTTTGAAGTGTATGAGAAGATCTCAAATTATGGATCATTCTACTGTCCACGCTTATTTGGATTGTTTCCAGTTTTTGGTTTTTAGCCATATACTGCTGGGAATCTTGTACCTATCACCTGCACATACCTATACACATTTTTGAATATATGTTTAGAAATCACTTTGTTAGTATATTTTGTGTGCACATTTTTAACTGCTGAACATACTGCTGAAGTTTTTTTTGCAAAGTTTGTTGTATGTAAAAATTTATTTTCCCATCAGCACTACAATAGAATTCCCTCTGCTGCACTTCCTAGCAGCGCTTGGTATTATCACTCTTCAATTTGTGACATTCTCGTACGCATTTAGAGGTAGCTAATTGCTGTTTTAATGTGCATTTCCTGGATGACTAATGAAGCTGAGCACTTTTTCACAAATTAATGACTTTGGGCTATAATACTATGTGAAATTGCAATTCAAGTCCCATGCCACTTTTCCTATTAGGTTGTCTGTTTGTTCTTTTTAAAAATTTATTTGTAGAAGTCTATCCATTATATGTGTTGCAAACATTTTCCCTATATATCCATTGCTAAAAAATTCTTATTCTTTACTTTTCTCAAATATTAAACACAATTACTTTAAAATTCATGTCTGAAAACTCTATTAAAGTGTGTATAAATTCCTTGTAGTTCTGTTTCTCTTGCTGGCTGAGGAGCATTTGGAGGCCAGTAGGAAAATATTAAATACAATCGTGTGTTACTTAGTGATGGGGATACTTCTGAGAAACACATCGTTAAGTGGTTTTGTCATTGTGTAAGTATCATAGAGTGCGCTAACACAAACCTGGATGGCTTGGCCTACTATATACTTATGCTGTCTGTTATAGCCCATTAGTTCTAGGCTACAAACACGTAGAATATGCTGCTGTACTGAATGCTGAAGGCAATTATAATGAAACAGCAATATTTGTGTATCTAAACATATCTAAATGTAGAAAAGGTACCATAAAAATGCAGTATTATAATCTGCTGAGGCCATCGTCATACATGTAATCCACCATGATGAAATGTCATTATTAGCACATGACTGTAGTTCACTCTGACTCTGGATCCTGAAGAGATGGGAATATTGAGAAAAAATTGAAACAAAGAGGATTCAAATAATAAAATGATGAGACATTTTTCAATCTTTTTTGAAAGGAAATAACATATACCAGCAATCTGATCAAGTTAAAATTAGGGTCTGGGTGAAGCTTTTGCTGGGACTATCCCCTTTTGTGCTATTCTGGCAACAGATTGTATCCCTAGTCCCTTGTCCCACTGTATGAAAATGGAATTAGGATGGTAGGGGTAGGGTGGAAATTGTACTCATACATGTAGCAAACATACTTATGC
The DNA here is from genome assembly GCF_000181295.1 of Otolemur garnettii. Classification (NCBI taxonomy): domain Eukaryota; kingdom Metazoa; phylum Chordata; class Mammalia; order Primates; family Galagidae; genus Otolemur; species Otolemur garnettii. Next base: position 16,766,383 of record NW_003852399.1, read on the forward strand.
TATAATTTTTCTTTGTTTTAAAAGATATCTGGGGAAAAAATTGGTAGAGTCTTTTGCCAGAAGACTTTTATAAGAATTTAAGAAAAGAATATCATATGTTCTTGGATCCTTTTGTTTCCAAGATCTTTTGGGTTTTACTGGCCTACTTCATTTCCCATCAATCTAACCAAATTAGCACAGTTAACAAAAATCATAGATTGATGTCTATGTTGTTCTTCCTATTATATTGGTGGAACAACTTTGTGGAAGAACTAATGCCTGGAGAATCTAGATTTTACTATCTTCTGAGCAGTATAACATCAACTGGATTGAGAATTATTCAGCAATCTAATTACAAATAACTACCCCTGTCCTCATCATTCCTCTTACTGATATGGTTTGCCTAATATAGACATTAGAACAAGACATTATCAAGAAATTTAGCATTTGAATTATGTTCCTACATGTGCTATTGTAAATAATCTATCATGTCCAACAAAGTAACTATTTGTGAAATGGTAATTTGCTATGTAATTTAGAATAGTCATTTTTCAGGAAGAAGGTGAAAATTAGTTTCCTGCAAAAAATAAATATCTTGGTGGGTCTAATAGACCAATTGTAGAAATAACTGAATTCTCTATGGTGATTTTATTTGTGGTAAATATATATTCACAAGATATGTATTATATATATACACACACACAAACACATGTGCACATATATTTTAAAGAAGCTTTAGGTTTACAGAAAAAAATATGAAGATCCTGCAAGGAGCTGACACGGCCCACATATCAGTTGCACTATTATTAATATCTAACATTAGGATATTGTATTTGTTAGGATTAATAATTAACATTGTTACATTACGTTTACTAACTAAATTCCATACTTTGTTCAAATTTCTTTAGCTTTTGCCTAATGTCCTTTTGTCTTTCAGGATTTTACCTAATATTAATAGTCAGGTCTTCTGAGGGTCCTGTTGACTGTAGGAATTGTTGAGAGTTTTCCTTGCTTTTGATGACATTGATAGTTTGGTCAGGTGTTTGGGCTACTAGTCAGGTATTTTACAAAATTCCCTCAATTGTGATTAGACTGGGGTTACATGTTCCTGAGGAGCTGGAACATATTCTTCTTAGCAAAGTATCTCAAGAATGGAATAAAAAATATCCAGTGTACTCAGCCTTACTATGAAACCAATTTATAGCTTTCATATGAAAGCTATAGCCCAATTATAGCCCAAGGAGAAGGGGAGAGGGAGGGAGAGGAGGGGAAAGAGGAGGCTGGATGGAGAGAGGATAAGTGGTGGGACCACACCTACGGTGCATCTTACAAGGGTACATGAGAAATTTACTAAGTGTAGAATATAAATGTCTTAACATAATAACTAAGAAAATGCCGCCAAGGCTATGTTAACCAGTTTGGTAAAAATATTTCAAATTGTATATAAAACCAGTACATTGTACTCCATGATTGCATTAACGTGCACAGCTATGATTTAATAAAAAAAGAAAAAGAAAACATAAAGGCAAAATTGCGTTTCATTCCACCATTAACAAAGGTGCACAGTAACACCCTGACATGACTGTGTTCATCTTCATCACATGACTGACGTAGTGTGACAACTGCAACCAAAAAAGAAAATAGCCGGGTGTTGTGGTAGGCACCTGTAGTCCCAGTTAGTTGGCAGACTGCAGAAAGAGAATTGCTTAAGCCCAGGAGTTTGAGGTTGCTGTGAGCTGTGATGCCATGGCACTTTACCAAGGGTGACATAGTGAGACTCTGTTTCACACACATACACAAAAAAGAAAAGAAAGGCTGGCAAATATGTATAATAATTTATTCTCAGTGATAATACAATAAACTATGAATGGGTATGTAGTTAATAAGGAGTAAGGAGGGACAGATACTCCTATTTGTATGTATTCTATTTGCTTAACTTTCCCATTCAAATTTTTATGCAGATATGTAGATAATTAACAGTGATCTTGAAGAAATTAACAGAGAGCCCTGTCAAAACCTATCCATAAAATTTATGGACAGAATATATTGACAGCAGGTATTCACAAGACCACATAGAAAAAGAAATTATTTACCTTCTGATTTTACATAAAGGAGAAGTTTAAAAATTCAATAGAAAATTGAGGAAGGCTGTGAATTCACAGAAGGAAAAATGTAGATTAGCAAAGTACATGGTGAGATGTTCAATGCCATTGGCAATCAGAACATGTAAATTAAAACAATTACTATTATCTAGCGAAGATAATTTTTTTTGTAAAGATATATAGTGCTCTGTGTGTATATATCTGTGTGTGTGTGTCTATCAGTGTGTGTATTTAACTATGTAAGTGTTATTTTGCTAAATATCTCATTTTATCAATCAACACAGAGTTTATGTTTTATTCCCATTACTTTAGAAAATCTAGCATATTAATACTGATAATCCCGTTGTCTCCTAAGTTGCTTCTGGCTGAATATTTATAAATAATGCTGGAGTAAACACAGTTACTATTACTATCTATTTCTCTTATAGATTTAGAAATAGCTGAGCGCTTGCTGTATATATTTCTAAATTTTATTTCAGCACGTTTATAACTAGTGTGCTTCTGCACTCTTTCCATTAACACATGAATGCTATTTTTTCTTTATCCACGATATTGTTTATATTACCTCACTTTGCACGGCTAGCATTCATAATTGTTTCTTTCCCTACCTACCACAGGCATGCTTTTGTTTTTCTGGAGATGTATATTTTTTTTTCCTCAAGCATCAATCGTTTTCTAAGTGAAAAGTGTTTGGATTTGCCCATCACATTTCCTTCTCTTTGGGATTTTGACTTCTTAGGCCAGAACAACCTATTTTGATGTCTGGTGCTATCAAAGAGATATTTTTTTCACATTTATAAACTTCTAAATGGGAGGATTCTTAAAGTGACAATTAATTTCCTTGTAGCTGGAAGCAGAGGTCAATAGCTGTACATATTTCTTTTCCAACTGGAAATTGATTTTGGCTGTCTTAAAGAAGGAAGGGATCCATAGAAAAGAATGAACAAGATAAGGACAAAAAGATTCAAGGCTGAGGGAAAAAGTGATATAATCTCTAGAGACTGCATAAGTGAGAGTGCAGGGCTGGAAAATTTTGGATTTTGATGTAAACCAAAATGAACTGGTTTCAACTAATTTAAGTGAAGAACAATTTTTTTGCAAGGAGACAGGGTCATGTCATAGGTAGAAAATTTGAAGGTAATCTTGCCTTTTATTTTTCTAGACATCAATGTATTCCCCCTGTTTGTCACGGACCAGCCATGACGTGCAGTAGTTTTACTTCTTTGTGGCCTGGTGGTGCCAGGAGACTGAAGAAAATTATTAGTAGGAGTTATAGAATATTAATATAGAGAAATAATAGACACAGACAAAGAGAGAGTTTTAAGAGCAGCAGAGCTCGGGAGATGGCACACACTTCTTCGTGGGGCTTCCAGTTGCCTCCCCCAGTATCAGGCTAGCTCTGTACTTATTTCATACATCAGTGTTACAGTCACGAATCTCATGAAAGCAAAGCAAACAATCCCACCAAGGTTCTTGCTGCGCTTGCTTTCCTACTAACTAGACTCACTCTACAGCTGATTACATTAATCACACAAGTTCACTTGTTACCATTTACTGCTTCAAAGCATTGTAGTCTTAATGTACACAAAGTCTTGATAAGGAAGCCCATCAGAGGCGGACTCAAAGACCAAATCCTAGTTGACTCACAGTTGTGATGCTTTAATACTCTGACATCAGATGTCAGATGACCACAGATGTGATGCTTTAATACTCTGACAGCCTTGTGTCCAAATAGATAGAGAAATCTGGCCACATCAAGGTGACAGAAGAAAAGAGATGTTTTTTCTCCTTATCTGGTCCAGAAAAAGTCTTCCTGAGTTGGATGAAGTTTAAAGAATTTACATTTTTAACTCCCCCAAACCACTTTCTCAGAGCACACAGCCTTGCCCTGGCAGAAGGCAGCTTCGAAGCCTCCAGCCACCTGCTGCACCACAGCTGCAAGGGGCGGGGGGATGTACAACACGCTGGGCTGCAGAAATATTAAAGTGATAGGGTCTCACACTTTGTGCTCAGAGCCAGGAAAAACAGTCTAAATTGAAGTCCCCATAACTGTCTCCCTTTGTCTAGACTTTGTTCCCTATTCCTAGGAATATTTCTAATCTACTAACAATTAATAATTGAGTATTAGTTTCAAACTTATAAAATCATTATTACTAGCAATGCGAGCACATCAAGGTGTGACTCCTCCCTTAAGTCTTCCCACCTGCACCTTCACCTGCTCAGCTTTCAAAGGCTCAAGTGGGAAGATTTTATGAGTCGAGCATCATACACAAACTGATTGAGATGCTAGCCAGAAGATAGCTTTTTATGACATTGCACACATCTGCCTCATAATCGGAGACGTGAAAGAAATGCAACCTTTTAAAATTTTCTGCAACTCAAGTTATTTTGTAAAATACATACACCCCCATAATAACCCCAAATTAAAAAATACCCTCCATCCTACTGAATTTTCTATCACTCTTTTCCTCCTATAAGATTTGTTTTCTATACAACTAGGCAGTGACAACAGAAGAATTCTTACCTTCGTTTTTTCTGGTCCATACTCATAAGTAATGAGTTTGCCCTTCCAAACATTTTATTCTGGCACTGGTTCAACAAGGTGATTCTTGTCACTGGGCTTTCTTTCTCCACTGGCAAACCTCCTCCAGTGTCACTGTTGGCTCTGTCTGATCCTTACTGGTTCCTGGGAAATTTTGGATAATCCTAGAAGACTAAGTGATACTTCGATGGCATTGTTTTGAGAAATACAGCATTCTGGGTTTTGTTGCACTGAATTGAGAGTATCACTGTAAAGTTTTCTACAACCTCTGTTGCCTGGACAAATTGCCATCATCTTTTTTCTCTTGCTTTATTGTTTTCTATGGGTCCTGCCCAGAATCAATGGGGGGAAGTCACTTTGTTTCTAGACATCATTCTGAAAATCTTGTCAAGACAAACCTTACCATGTTAATGAAGGCGATCATTATTACAATTAACCTACCTAACATGACTCGAACATGAAAAAAAGGCTAATTTCAATCATTATATTACAGAATGATTTAAATATTCTTGATGAATGAAGTACACTTGACAGAAAATAGAAGGCAAAGAATGGTTTCTCAGCATTGGTCAGTGAGAAACCTTTTAAATCCCGTAACAGCATGAACTTTTGAAGCATTTTCACATTTTGGTTAGTAAAGCACAAGATAGTCCTAGAATGTTTTGTGAAGACAGTTATAGACACCATGAATAGCAATTTAGAAATACCTAATACATTTGAACATGGCATGACCTTTAAAACATTTAAAAGCATAGTAGATGCAGTATGGTTTGCATCAGAAAAGACCGGACGTGATATAATTGTACATCATTTCTGGAAAAAAAAAGTATGTGCTTAGTTTACTAGTGCATAGGACTAAAATGTCAAAAATGAACAAATGTATTTTCATGTTTCACCAGTAATAAATTTTGTCACATAATATTAAAGGAAAATGCTAAGTTCATAAAGAATTCATGAAAACAGAAACTATTTAAAACAAATACATTGTATATGGTTTATGAAAATAGACATTTACATTGTGGTAGGTGCCTGTAGTCCCAGCTACTTGGGAGGCTGAGGCAAGAGAATTGCTTAAGCCCAAGGGTTTGAAGTTGGGATAACTGAGGCACTCTACTGATGGTGACAAAGTGAGACTCTGTCTCAAAAAAAAAAAAAAATAGACATTTATAACAAACTATGTAAAACTCAAATAAATTTGCTAATACTTTTACTGTTTCAAACCTTATTATAAGTAATATATTCCATAATTTATCTTCTTTTGTTGTATTTAGTTTTGAGATTATGCCCACTTCATTAACATAGTTACTGAGCATTTCATCTTTAGGTTTTGTTCACTGAAATATACTTCATTGGAGAAGGTTAACTTCTTTCTTTTATGTTTCTTTAAAAAAATTCTGCTCATAGAACTATAAATTACTGGTGTTTTGGGGGGTGTAACTCTTTTATATTTCTTAAATATGGAATAGTAATTGGATTTTTAACATTTTTTATCAGCTACTTTGGACAATATTATATTAGAAAATACATATTCCTTTTTTATTTCAATGCTAATGTCATATGTGTATAGTAACTAGTAATGTTTTCTTACATTATTTCCATGTTTCCATGATATGAATAGCTTTACTCTTTTTGTCAGCTTTTTTCTTACATCTCTTTCTTTTTCACTGAACAGCTTTAGAGTTTAATAATAACAAATATTTTATTTTTTTCCTATTTTATTAATTTTCTTTTATAAAGTTCTCATGCTACCTTCATCATAGTGCAGGCTGCTGTAACAGACTACCACAGTCTAGGTGGCATATAAACAAGAGAAATTTATTTCTCGCTGTTCTGGGGGCTGGATGTCCGAGGGTGCCGGCGCAGTCAGGTTCTAGGAAGGACCCTAGGTCACAGATGGCCAGTTTCCTGTTTCATCCTCACACGTTAGAAGGAGAAAAAAGTAGGATCCCTTGTGTGTTTTTAATAGATCACCACATCCCATTCACAAGGCCTCTACATCAGGACTTAATTACCTCCCAAAGCTCAACCCTCCTAGTACCATCACCTTGGGAGTTAGGATAACAAACTGTAAATATGTGGTGGGGGGACAAAAACATTAATTCCTTTCTTAGCCTGTTTTTGTTGCAAGTATGACAGCTCAATGTCATCAGAAACCAAACCCTATGATATTGGTGACTGTTGTAGTAAGTATGATGTTTAGTCCTCTATAAAACACCTTTTTTGAAAATAAATTTATTTTTTAAATTTTTTTTTGTTTTTGAGACAGAGCCTCAAGCTGTCCCCCTGGGTAGAGTGCCATGGCTTCACTGCTCACAGCAACCTCCAACTCCTGGGCTCAAGCGAGTCTCTTGCCTCCGCCTCCCAAGTAGCTGGGACCACAGGCACCCGCCACAACGCCCGGCCATTTTTTGGTTGCAGCTGTCATTGTTGTTTTGGCGGTCCGGGCTGGGGATTCGAACCCGCCACCTTAGGTGTACGTGGCTGGCACCTTAGCCGGTTGAGCTACAGGCGCCGAGCCTTATTTTTCAAATTGACAAAAAATGGTGTACATTTATTGTGTGCCAAATGATGTTTGGAAATACGAACAGAGAGTGGAATGGCTCCTTTGAGTGAATTAATGTATATTACCTCACATTTTTTATTTTTGGGAGGATAAGAACCCTTAAAATCTACTCACTCACTGATTTTTAAGAATGCAATGCAATATTGTTAACTAAAGTCATCCTTTTGTACAATAGCTCTCTGGAATTTAATCCTCAATTGAAATTTCGTGTTCTTTGACAAACATCTTCCCAATGACCCCTCTCACTCCACCCCTTTCCCAGCCCCTGATAATCTACTTCTGGGAGTTCAACTGTTTTAGATTCCACATTCGTGATTAGGAAAGAGGAACAATTCAATAAATTATGAAATTTCTGCTTAGGATCTTTTTTTTACAGAAGAAATTGAATACTTATATGAATGAACATACTATACTCTTCCAAAACTCCCAAGTATCTTCTCTATTCCATGTAAAGACACAGTGGCAAAGAGCACATTTTAAAACAACTCTGGTAATTGACGTGGCCCATAGCTCCAAGTGTTGAAGAAAGTGGAAAAAGGTTCAAAAACAAATCTTGAAATTTGGGCTATCCATTAAGAGTAGGCTAGGAAGGCAAGGGAGGTTTCCTGGTCAGGCAAAGTGCCAGGACTGTAAAGGCCAGGACTGTGAAACCCACACCGAGAGGCCTGTTGGAATCACTGGGCAGTTAGATTAGCTCATGAATGAGGAAAAGAGGGCTCGAGTTCTGAGTATGTAATTCCTGCCCAGGGGTACCTTTGAGCCAAGGAACGAGGAGAGCATTGTTTGGGTGAAGAATTGAGAAGGTTAAAATCAGCATCCATTTATTGCTAAAAGGGGCACTCAGTAACCACCTGCACCAGCCCTGCTTAGTTAGTTACCTTGCTGTTATTCCTGAGGAGGCGCCTACCATCCCAGTCCCCGGCTTCATTTCAAGGAGACAACTGCCATGGTGCCTGGACAAGGAACTTTTACCTCAAGTTTGAGAGTGTTCAGAAACTTTCGGGAGGCCTTCGGAAACATAAGCTAGAGTTTTTGGAGCTGGATTCTATACCGCATTTCTCATAGGCTCTGACTTTAAATTATTCTGCTTAATTAAAGTAAAAAATATCTTTCTCGGGCTGTCAGAGATGATATGTGACACACTTAAAATTAAAAAGAGGCCTTCCTGGCAGACCAAAAACTCGAGGGAGTGCTGTAGGTTAGTGTATAGTGTTGCCAAGGGGAATGTGTGAAGAGACATGGCTGAGAGGTGGCAGTGGTGGGAACAGATGGTGTTGGTGGTAATTGACACTGTGTTCTTGAAGATCAGTTTGTAGGTGGCTAAAATCAAGGTAAAATGCATTGAATTATATCAATGAAATTAGAGAGGAATATAAACTATATGCTAGATGTATTTTAGAAACATAGTCTAAAATTATCATTACTACATTTGCTTATATTTAAAGTCTCAAATTGTAAAAAGACATGGGAAAGAAAGAATTATAATGCACAACCAACTGGGACATATACTAAGGCTTTTTTTGTTTGCATGTGAAAGTCTTCCTCCTATTTCAGTGAAGATGGATCTGATAGAACTTTTGGGGGGTAACTGGGTAAAATGTAATTTTTAGAAGAAAGAAAAATTATGTACTGCCCACCCTGTACCAAAATTTAAGTGGAATGATAGAGTTAAAAACAATAATTTGGCAGAGGTTAAAGGAGTGATTAGATACTAACTCACACTGAGAAACTAAAAGATTTGAAGTAGCAAATGTGCCAGTCAAAGTATTTGGGGGGCTATTGATGTAGAGTTCAGGGAGATAGAAAAATACAATTGGATTATGAGCTTGTAGATAAAAATGGAGGAAACAAAAGAAGCTTAAAATAAACATATTCAATACGATTCTCTTGATCTAAATTTTTGAAATTGTGGTTGGGTGTGGTGCTCACCCCAGTAAGTCCAGCACTCTGGGAGACCAATGAGGGAGGCTTGCTTTAGCTCAGGAGTTCAGGAGACTAGTTAGAGCAAGAGTAAGACCTTTCTTCATTAAAAAAAATGGAAAAATTAGTCAGGCATCATGGCATACGCCTGTTGTCACAATTACTCAGTAGGATGAAGGAGGGGAGAATCTCTTGCGCCCAGGAGTTTGAGGTTGCTGTGAGCTATGATGATGCCACTGCATTCTACCACGTATGACAGAGGGACTCTTTATCTTAAAAAAATAAATAGATAAATAAATAAAGAGAGAGAAAAAGAAATGAGCAATGGTTGGAAAGGAGCACAGAGAGGACTACCATGACACTATAATGTTCATCTTCAGTGAGTCATAGTTAAATGGCATGTTCCCTATCAAACTTAATGGTTCTGATCTGTGCACATAGAACAGGGCCTCTGGGGAGCTGTGATAACCTGTACAAGGGGCACCTAATTTAACCGACTGCCTCAGGAAAGCCTCTTCATATGTTAGATAGAGTGTGGAGAAGTAAAGGAGAAAGGCTTGTCAGGAAAAAATGCTTAGATGCTCCACAAGAATTTCTTGAATGACAATGTCAGGTAAGTTTTTCTGAAGATTGTGGAAATTCAGCACTGGCAGTCGCCTTCCTAGAATGCTGCAAGTTTGCCAAAGAGCACTGATAAACCCATGGTACACTGACTGTGATCACTGATAGGGTGGTGGAATGTATTACTTAAAGATGAGTAAATATGGCAAGAATGAGTCTGGGCGAACAACTGGTGGTTGAGGAAGAGTGTATTTCAGTGAATTACAGAAGAAATCTAATAAATCTAATAAACGTATATTATTATATGAACTTAAATTTATCAGACTGCATTATTCAGACCAAGTACATCCAGTGTGAACATTTTGATTAAAGCACAGAAAACTAAATTTGTTTTCAAAGGGATGGTATAAAGTTCAATTCAGAGCCAGCCTGCCTTATGTAGAAACATGGCTCATCATTTAATAATTTGGATTTTTTTTAATTTATTTATTTTTTTTATTAGATCATAGCTGTGTATATTGATACTATCATGGGGTACAGGGTACTGTTTCTGTATACAATTTAAAATACTTTCATCCAACTGGTTAACATAGCCTTCATGTCATTTTCTTAGTTATTGTGTTAAGACATTTATATTCTTCATTTAGAAAGATTCACATGTACCCTTAAAAAATAAACCACAGACGTGATCCCACCAATCACTCTCCCTTCACCAATCCTCCACCCTCCCTTCCCCCGTATTCTTGGGCTATAATTGGGTTATAGATTTCCTATGAATGCTATAATTTAGTTTCATAGTAGGGCTGAGTACATTGGATACTTTTTCTTACCTAATTCTCTCTGACTCTTTTCATTCAACTGTGCAATGGGCTAATATAATATATTACCTACTTTATAAGGTTGTGATGGGATTAAGTGTATTAACTCACGTAAAATCCTTAGAAAAAAAGGATTATAGTTATATAATGTTTATATTATAATTACATAATTTATGTTATATAGTACCTCATAAAAATAACTAGTAATCACTGTCATTGTTATTATATCTAACAAAATATACAAAACAAGTACTTGGCAATAATTATAAGCAATAAATGTGACCAATATTTTTCTAATGTTGTCTTTCAAGTGAGATCATTTACTATGAGCCTTCACAGGCACTGTTCCAAAGAACAAGGAAATTTTTAAAAATTTCATTCCATGTTTACCAAGCAGCTTTTTAATTTTCTGAAATTTTCTATCAATATCAGAAAATGTCTGTCTCCCTCACAAAGATGTATTCTGCTTCCTAGAAAATATAAGTAATAAGTTCCTAGGGTCCCATCAAAAATTGTAGTTTCACAAGATGTGTATTGTATGTGTTGTAAATAAATTTATTTTTCTAGTAGAATATAGTCTCTTATTTTTCCTCTAGAAGTTTTAGAGTTTTAGGTTTAGCACAGAAGTATATGATCAATTTTAATTTAGTTTTGTATGTGGCAGGAGAGAAGAGTCAGGGTTATTTATTTTTCACACAGATAACCAGTTGTTTCAACCTCATTTTGTGGAAAAGACTGCTTTTCTATTTAATTACCTTATATCTTTTGTTAAAAATCAATTGACCATGCCTGTGTGGGTTAATTTCTGTTCTTCTTTTTCATTAATCTAAATTTACTTATGAAAATAACACATTGCCTTATTGATTTTATTTTCATTATAAATTTTGAAAGTCAAAGGACCCCAACCCCTATTTCTAAAATTGTATTAGCCTTTCTAGATCTTTTGCATTTCCATATAAATTGTAGAATCAGCTTGGCAATCCCTAAAAAAAGATGCATTCTGGGATTTTAATTATAGTGAAACTACTGATGAAATTAGAGAATTGCCACCTTAATAACTCTGAGTTTTCTGACTGATGAGAATGCTGTATCTCTCCCTTTACATATACATCTTTGATTTCTCTCTGCATATTTTTGTCATTTTCAGATCTTTCATGGGTAATGTGATGCCAGCTGTTGGAGCCATTCCAAAGCATCCTTGCTTTGCAGGATGGACCAGGTGATGGCGTCAGTGCACAGCTTCCCAAGGGAGTACTTGGAAGGCGAGCCTAGTGTTACTGAGCAATGGGGTAGATAGCACTTTTTCTAGGATGAGTTCACAAACTTAATCATCACACTTTTTATGTTTTCTACAAGGCGGGGGTTCTTAATTAAAAATTTTATCTATATGGAGCAACAAAGATTTTCATATAACGCAAAAATAGTATTGTAATATATATATATTTTTAATTTCAACACAAGTACAATTTACAAATATAATACATTAAAAAAAAAAATGATGTATAGGGTGGTGCCTGTGGCTCAAAGGAGTAGGGCACGGGTTCACCTGGGCGACTTTTCCCAGGAGGGGAGTAGGGAGTTTACATTAGCCTTTTCATTTCCAAATGAAGTTACATTAACCTCTTCATTCCCAAATGGAGTTACATTAACCTTTTCAGCAGCTGAAAACCGTATATTCCCTTCCCATTCTCCGCCTTTCCCTAGCTTGTCATGCATTCTTTCCAAAAACGGGATTTTTTTTAAAACGCTGCGGAACACAGGACAAATTGTTAAAAATCGGGACTATCTCACCAAAAGCGGGATGTCTGGTCACCTTAGTTTTCTACATTGTCAGCGTAGAGCTCTCTCTGGTATTCATGGACGATATTTTGTATTTCTATGGCATCAGTTGCCCTATCTCCTTATTCATTTCGGATTGAGCTTATTAGAGTCCTTTATCTTCTGTTTCGGATTAATCTGGCTGGTGGTTTACTAATTTTACTTTTTCAGACGCTCCCCTCTTGTGTTGATTCTATTTCTTTGTTTATTTGGGGTTTCCATTTTGTTCTGTTCTACCCTGTGCTTTGTTATTTCTTTTCTTTTCCTGACTTCACGTATGGCTTTCTCTTCCTTTTCTATTTCCTTGAGATATGACCTCATGTCATTACTATGTGATCTTTGTATCTTTTTGATTACGCATTTAAGGCCTTACGTCAGTATTAGGGCTTCCCCATGCGTAATGCCGTGATTCTTCCAGAATCCTAGTGGTACTCCTTGGGGAGACTGAGGGCAGATGCAAGAAAATTCCCCGGATTACCAGGCGAAATCTCCCATTCTCTTCCTTTAATCTCTGTGCTCAGGTTGGACCAGGAGTCATGTGGCCACTGCCTCATGGCCAACTGTCCCAGGTCACACCTGAAGCCAGCCCAGTCTTACCCATAACAATGAGCAGAGGTTTCACAAGCCTTGCAGGGCCCTGCGATACAAAACTTGCATGAGTTAAATACAACTCATGTGGCAGTTAATGTATTAAACCTCAGTCATTAGTAAGTCTCCCTCTCTGGGTAGTGTTCTCAACAAGTGTTTTTCTGGTAATGTAGCTATATTTATCTTCCTCTGTAGATGAGACAAAAAGTGTTGGTCATCCCCTTGACGGCCACTCCATTTTGTTTGGAGAATCCTCTGGGAATACTTTATAACAATTATTCTTCTCTTTCCTTTTCCAGAACCATGAGTTGATCTTTCTCAGACCTTCACCATGAGATTGGTGAATCTTCTGGGAAGTAAAACTTACTGAAGTATTGTCTTTTCACAGTACACGCAGTGACTCAGTTCTCCAGAAATTTCTCATTCTCTTGCTAGTCCACAGTTAGCCTTCAGAAATCTATAAAAAATGTTTTTTTAAGTGTTTCAGCCAGTTTATGGCTCCAGGAGCTTTTACACCTGGCCAAGTGGTCTTGGCAATGATTCCCTGACTAATCTAGATTTTCCTGTTTCTCTTTAAATATTTACCTGGTCCTCTATGCTTCTCAAAGTCAACTGATGATTTTGATGCACAATTTGACAAGTTTTTCAGCGTTTTCATCAGTTGTGCTTGCTACTGGTCAGCCTGACCTGTCTTCATCAGTGACTCTTTCTCTCCCCTTAAAAAAGCATTGAATCCATTTGTATACTGCAAATAGCATTATGCCCGTAAATTTGGACTAATGTATCCCTGATTTTGCCTCTACTTTTTCCAAGTATAATAAGAAAGTTATTATTTGTTAATTGCTCTAAATCAAGCTCCTACATCCCCACGACAGCACATTAAAACACACTATAGTGAATGCCACTCAGCCAGACACTGCCACACATGAACATGAACACAGCTCTGAGACGCTGATAAGCCAAATATGAAACCTTACCACACTACTTGTACCATACTGCCAAGTAAGTACACAATGGCAAGTTCAAGAACTTAATTGTTAGACTTTGTATAAGTTGAAATTGCTGCAACTGCAGCTAACCAAATAAATAAAAATAATTTTCTGGGAAAAAATATTATTGTTGTCATTCTTGTGAGCCAGAATGATTCTAGCGCCTCTCCAGTAAAGATTAATTTTGGTTCCAAGATGAAAATTACATTGTAAAAATACTAATATATCCTTTGAAAGACATAGTCACCTCAAAGCAATTGCTTTTTTGTGGGTCGGAGTCTTTTAAATTTTTTTTATTGTTTTATTTCAAATTAATAGGAAGGTCCAAAGTTTAGATCACATTGTTTTCGATTCTAAGGTAAAGTCCAAGTTGGTTCAGCCCTTTACCGAGGGGGCTTACTGAACACCCTCACATCGTGTACATCAGGTGAGATCCCACAAATTGCCCTCTCTGCTCCCCACATCCTCCCCCCCTCTCTTCTCTCCTTTGTTAGACTACATTTGTGTTTTATCATTGGTGTGGACTTGTAGTTGTTTACATATTGCTTGCATATTAGTATTGAGTACATTGGATTTTTTTTCCATTCATGAGGTACTTTACGAAGAAGAATGTGTTTCAACTTCATCCAGATAAACATAAAAGATCTAAAGTCTCCATCTTTTCTCATGGCTGAATAGTACTCCATGGTATACATATTCCACAGTTGGCTAATCCGTTCATGGGTTGATGGGCATTTGGGTGGCTTCCATGTCTTGGCAATTGTGAACTGGGCTGCAGTGAACATTCCAGTACAAATGTCGTTGTGGCAAACTCTTTTTGTTCTTCTGGCTAGATACCTAGAAATAGGATTGTGGGATCAAATGGAAGGTTAACTTTTACTTCTCTAAGAATTCTCCATATTTCTTTCCATAGAGGCTATAGTCATTTGCAGTCCCACCAGCAGTGCAAAAAATGTTCACTCTCTCCACATGCACTCCAGCATCTGCAGATTTGGGATTTTGTGATGTGGGCTAATCTCCCTGGAGTTAGGGGCTATCTCAGAGTGGTTTCAATTTGCATTTCTCTGCTTATTAGAGACAATGAGCATTTTTAATGCATTTGTTGGCCATTCACAATTGTTTTAGTTCAACTCTGGTTTCTTCCTATAGAAAACCACAACTCTTCTAAAACTCTTGTTGAAACTTAGGTGTTTAGGCATTTCTTTTTTTTTTTTTTTTTTTGAGACAGAGCCTCAAGCTATCCCCCTGGGTAGAGTGCCATGGCATCACGCTCACAGCAACCTCCAACTCCTGGGCTCAAGCGAGTCTCCTGCCTCAGCCTCCCAAGTAGCTGGGACTACAGGCACCCGCCACAACGCCTGGCCTTTTTTGGTTGCAGCCATCATTGTTGTTTGGCGGGCCGGGCTGGGGATTCGAACCCGCCACCTTAGGTGTATGTGGCTGGCGCCTTAGCCGCTTGAGCCACAGGCGCCGAGCCTTAGGCATTTCTTGATTAAGGGGTTCACATGGATATTTACAAAATAAGGCATCTTTATAGATAAGAAAATTTCAATAAAAATGCATGTGTACATGTATCTCTATTATAACTATTGTTCTGAAAATAAAAAATATGAAAAAAACATGAAACTCATGAAAACTGGCATTTCTCATTTAGAGTTGAAAAGATATGGAATCTCTAGTTCATACCAACACCTGAGAGTCAGTATCAAACTGCTGAGTAAGAAATTCAAATATATAAAAAAGATTTTCTTATCAATTTTATTATTATGACTATTATTATTTAACATGGTTTTTACAAAACTATCAACAACATCAACAGAAAAAGTAGTTAATCTATGACCTTTGGATAAAGCAATAATTGAATGATTGCAAAAAGATTTAAACAATTTTTAAGAGTAGAGAGATTATAATTATCAACTTAGTGAATGTCAGAAAGGGAAAAGAAAAATTCTGAGAAATAGTGAGAGCGAGCCTAAAAATTCTGCTGCTTATAAACCAACTATACAGAATCATTTGTGGTTATATCATGATGAAGGTGGAGAGGAAAGAAGTCAGAGGACAGTCAAAATAATATTGCCTTAACTGTGTTCCTCAAAATCTTAGAATCTCCAAGGAAGCTATTGTTTCCCTCAAAAGAAGCATTTCACACAATAATATACTATAGAAAAAAATGAAATAAAATTCTAATGAATAAGTTTCTTTGTGAGGCCACATGTGGATTATTTGAGGACTGTTTTGCTTATCTGTGGTGTTGGATATCCCAAAAAGTATGCAGGGATCTTTCCTTTTGCTCATCTGTTTTTGTCAGTGTTTGTTACTAATGGGTAGCCCAAGGTAACTCTTATTCAGTGTTTGTTACTAATGGGTAGCCCAAGGTAACTCTTATTCTGCCAATGTGCAGAAGAAAACAGTCGGGCACCCGAGGGAGTAAGTATATGGAGGGGCTTTCAGAATCCTTAAAATAGTGTTTAGAGGAAAAAAATTTTCCAAATGTACTTAGACCTTTGGAAACATTGAATCCTTGGAAAAGGCTAATGTTATTGGGAACACAGTTCAAGAAATGATGACTTATAGGACAAAATATTTAAAAGCTAAATACTTTATTCTAGAGCACTACTTTAAAATAATAAGCAATGCATTAACTCTCCAAAATCCCTCCAAGATGTAATAAATTTCTTCACATGTTTTCAAATATCAAGTCACCCACCACATCTCACTTTTCAATGAATATAGACATAGGCATCTAAATCTGAGCTTTGCATCAATTTAAAGGAAGATTATCATGGTAGAACCAGTGAACAAGACTGTGTAATTCTTTACATATAATTATAAGCAAACACAAACAATATCTCACTCGTCACAAAGCAAATGAGATAGGACAAGATGCATTGTTAAATTTATCAAATTGATTATAATAATTATATATAATTTTTTTTAAAACCTTGACAATAATATAAAGTAGTATTCAAATGCAAAAATGCAATAAAGGATTGTAGAAGGAAGATTGATCTGAATTAAGGTCTAACAAGATGTATCTGTGGAACTAATATTTGACTTGATATTGGAAAGGTTCAAGGAACAAAATAAAACAAACAAACAAACAAATCCTGATACTCTTTGGGTGCTTACTCTCTTGCAGATACTGCTCAGAAATTATTTCAATGTATTACTATTAGCTCAGTGTCCATAAAGAATGGAATTGAAACTAAGCAGCATTAATATCATCTTAGAACTTGTTATAAATGCTAATTATTGTGCTCCAATTAGAATCATTAATACTTGGAATAAGGCCAGGAATTTGTGTTGTCATGAATCACTCAGAATGCAACTAAACTAATTTTTGAGAATTTAGCCCTTAGCAACACATTGATGGGAAAGGTTACATTGTAAATCTTATACAAACGAGGAACATGAAGTATAGAGATTTTTTTTTTAAGTGACTCACTTAAGACCAAATAGCTATTAAATGTTAAAGTCTAATTTTACACTGGTTTCAAATATTACCTTACAAAGTTTAGAGTGTACTAGTTTTGCCTACTGAAAGACAGAAGAAATGCCAGTGAAATTATTATATATTGCATAGAATAAGGATAAGAATTCTGTTTTGTAAAGCAAAGATGGTCTTGTTATGTGGATAAAGCCCTTATAGGTAACAGCCAGTAGAGAGGATAGATGGCAAATACTTCTTTTCATACAATTAAAGGGTCAGACTCTCTGTTAATCTTTCCTAGATCCTAAGGAAAGATCTTACTGCCTTAATAGTGATTCCATACAGATGCTAAGTTGCCCCATATACGACACATTTTGCAGTGTTACTGTGAGTACACTGTGAGTACATCTGTGAGTACCACAGCAGCCATCTCAAAATATGTCAAAGAAATATATTTTGGGGTAAAATATTTCTAATTTCTTTCACTCCCCACTATTCCACCTCAAGATTCTACTCTTGTGTGGAACAATTTCACAGGTCTCCACAAATAAAAAGGTCTGCTGGATAATAACAGACTTATTTGTATTTCTCCAGATGTGTCCTGCAAACAAGCAGATACAATCTTGCAATAGAACATGATTTCTTACCTCTTTCTCCTGTCTTATCTACAATATCGTCCATCAGCACAAAACATCATATGGAAAAATGGAGAGGTGGTGTTAAACTTTGTTATTAGAGTTCAGGCTGAGTGTTACTATGTGTAAAATTAAGGAAATTGTTGGGTGTGAGTTTGTTGCCGTATATATGTGATGATTAGACACATCTTTCCAACTTCTGATTCTCATTTGGTTTTCACAGCATCACTAAAAGTTCTTAAAAATATGATGTCGTATCTTTTTTACTTTCTTCATGCTGGTGTTTTGCTTTTCTCCTTGAATCTTCCTATTGGGCTTCTTATCCTCTAAGACTCAGAAGCTCTACATAGAAGCTTCCTTTCCCTCTTCTAATGGAGTAGAAATTCACTGCCCTATCTTCAGATACTGATTTGTGTATTTTATTAATTCACTTGACACAGTATGTTATAATAATTTCTTTATGCATCTATGTATGGAACATGTGATATTTCAAAGGTAGATTTAAGCCAGGATGTGTTTAACTCAGGTTCTGTGCTCCTTACACCTGTAACAACTGAAGCATCTGACATTTACTTACGCTGTGAAATTTCCAGGAATTGTGTGACTGCACTATGAACATGTTCTCATTTAATGTTACAAAACCACTCATGAGGTAGGTCACTATTACTATTTTTATTTCACAGGTGAGGAAGCGGAGTTACAGTGTTACTGATCACAGGTTTGGCTACTCACAACTCAAGAACCTAACACAAAAGTGGAATGTTGGTGAAGGAAGCCTGACTTATTTAAGTGCTGGCAGCCTGAGGAGTCCTCAGCCTGAGAGAAGTAAATGGTTATCTCAAAAGCCATCTCATCTTTGGCTACTGACTGAGCAACTTCTAAAAGGAAAGGGTAAAAGTGGAAAGCCATCTTTGTGCAAGTCATGATGACTTGTTCAGTGTTTACCAACAAACAATGGGTCATAGAGTGGATCTTGTACTCCTCTGTCTGTGCTTCACCTGTTCCAGACTCTTGATCTATATCTCTTCAAGGGCTTTTTGTAATACTGTTCCCAGGAGCTGTGTAAGCGAACAGCAGGTTAATTCGAAACTTTTAAGATCCAGCAAGCCAAAAGCAGACAGGAAGCTAAATGGCTTCCCTCTAAGGTAGCTTAGTGATATAGTCTGAATGGTTCTTGGAGTGCACTTAAAATAGAAATGTAAATAATTTGCCAGAGAACACCCAACAAAGAAATGCGAGGTCCCTGATCCCTGAATTCTGTGATGTCTGTTGCTCCAATATATATTCAAGTCTTTTTAGTGCACTGTTGGTGAAAAAAGAATTTGGAAACAAGTCAAAATGGTCCACACTGGAAAAATTAAATTACCACTAAGGGATATACATCACAACCATTAACATGGCATTTTAAAAGAATATTTTTGATACAAGAAATGTTTATTAATGTGTTATAGGAAAAAATAAGATAGAAACAATGCACTTTCCTCTGCTCCATATATATAAATATACTCTATGTACATAGCTATTAAAAATTAGAAAATTTTTACAATCATGCTAATATTTGTGTTTAACATTACTTATTAATATTAAGTATGTCCAGTAATTGCCACCTTGATATTATATAAATCTTTGAAAAAAAGAATGTATGAGACATCCAAATACCATTCTTCAAATATGGTAGAATTCTCCATTTCTCCATTTTCAATAAAACTGTATGTGTGTGAAAGTGTAAGGTTTTCATTATAAAATAAATAAGTTTCAACTGGAAGGCACTCAAATTATGAGCTTATGGTCAGGAACTGATGTCTGAAATCCATGCAGTTAAGCATTTTGGGAAAACAATATAAAAGCTAAAAGCCACGTTGAGTTCCCAAGAATTAATGAAATAAGGAAAATAATCAGGGCGGCTCCTATAGCTCAGTGAGTAGGGCTCTGGCCCCATATACCAAGGGTGGCAAGTTCAAACCCGGCCCCTGCCAATCTGCAACAAAAAAATAGCTGGGCAATGTGGCGGGCACCTGTAGTCCCAGCTACTAGAGAATAGCCTAGGCCCAAGAGTTGGAGGTTGCTGCGAGCAGTGTGATGCCACAGAACTCTACTATGGGGGATAAAGTGAGACTCTGTCTCTACAAATAAATAAATAAGGAAAACAATCATGGGCCAATTTTGGAAGTTATTTAAAAAATGTGTACTTTTTAGCTGGGCGTTGTGGTGGGCACCTGTGGTTCCAGCTACCTGAGGAGGCTGAGGCAAGAGCATCGCTTAAGCCCAGGAGTTGGAGAATGCTGTGAGTTGTGAAGCCACAGCACTCTACCCAGGGTGACAGCTTGAGGCTCCGTCTCCAAAAAAAAAAAAAATGTACTTCTGTGGGTTATGATTCTTTCAAGTTCTTACACTTTAAAACATGGAATAAGCAGTTGCATATGTCTTGATTTAATTACAGTATCACCATTTTAAAAAGCTATTACCATTTTATTTCATTGGTTGACTTAAAGGTTTTCTGCTCATTATGTACTAATTAATTTCTTTTTGATTGCAAATGCTAAAAAGGATGTACTAGTTTCTTTCTTGTGAAAATATAATTAAAAACAAAATCTTCTCCGAACCTATAAAACCTCTATGAAAACAGAAACAAATAAAGAATTTTTATTTGAATAAAGCATTAACAGAGGTTACGATGTGCATCACAGGTAATTCGATAAAAGATTGGAAGGACAGAAGGAAAGCTCATTCTTTCATGTAGCCAAACAGATACAACCAGTTCAATACCTGTTTTTCAGGTAAACAACAGGTACTCAAGTAAAAGCACTTGATAGCACCATTTGTTACAACAGTTTCCCCTAAATTTACTTGGTAATTGGAGTGACCATCTGTGTTAGCTAATTAAACTTCTCATATCTTCATGACAACAGGCAGTTTTGCAATTCAGAGGGAGCCATCAGCTGAAGTCAGGCTCTTGCACTCCCAGGGAAACTGAGAGATGAGAGAAGTCGTGGGTATTTTGCTCATGATTACCCTACAAAAAGATGGTTCCCAGGTTTTTGAGAAAGGAATTTTGGGTCTTAAACCCAGTAAGAGCCTTACTTAGCTTTAAGAGATTTACAAACATTAAAAAAAAAAAAAAAGACAACATTGCATGTCTTCCAAAGGAATGCTCTAAAATGGAAAAGGAATAGCTCTTCCCTTATTTTCAACAAGGAGAATTTAGCCTGTTATTTTGAATTTGTATTTGTCCGTACATACTGTTTTTTGAACATATTTAAAAACAAGGCAAAATTAGCAGTATTACAAATGAAATTAATCCATATGCAGCCAGAAAACATAGTTAATACTGAAGAAAAACTAGTTGTGTTCTCAATTTTGCCTGATTGTTATCATTTATTTAATGCATCACAGCAGTATTTGATGCTTCAGCTAAATCTGCTTGTGCAAGTTTCAAACCATTAAAAAAAACAACAAAAAACATAAAATACCTTGCAAGATTTTTGATGTGCTTTTTTCCAGGAATGATAAAATTTATTTGTTATTTTGAAATTTTATTTAAACAAATGTTCTGTTAATATAATTTTGGTACTGACTGTATTATAATTATCTAATGAAAACTATCAAAGGAAGTAAATTGACCATACCAAATGCCTAGAAAACCATAAACTTGAGGAGACTAGAAATCAAAGAACATGTTGTTATGGCCAATAAAATTACACACAGAAGAAAATAATATTCAATGAGCCTTACATTAAGTAATCATTTGAAAAGGTTTTTAATTTCTGTAAGGTTTATATTTCATGGTTAATTTAACTTAACTTATTACTTTAAACCAGATTTATTTTTGTACTCATGTGTCCCTATTTGATAAGGATGTTTGTAGTAGGACTACGGTAATAAAAATAAAGCCCATGATTTCCCTTTATAATCTTCAAATTAGCTGAGAGAGTCATAAAGATCACCATACAATGTGCAGTATTCCTGTAATGGAGATGTTGGTGTCAGTGGGTACAGGATCACTAATGGAACAGGCTGCCCAGGTAATGCTGTCATCAGGCAATTCAAAATATCTACAGGACTGAGCCAAGTCTTACAATGATGCAGGTTTAACAAGCATGTGAGAGGTGAGCGAGGTAGGCAATGAGGCTTTCACTGCAAGGAAGATTTTACCTGTAGATGTCACAGGGAGTTTTCAGAAGTGAATAAAAGAAGTTCAAGGTACGCCATGATTGCATTAATGTACACAGCTATCACTTAATAAAAAAAAAAGAGGAAGTTCAAGGTAAAAGATGAGAGCGCTAGATAAACGGGAACACAGGATTCGGAGCTGTCCAATAAAGCACACTGACAGAAGTAAAAATTTGGTAATCCTAAGGATGGAGAAATAAACACGAGGCACAAATTGTCATAGGTAGAAAAGCATTTTAGACACAGGAACAAGGAATCAGCTTGGTGGTACCATGTGACAGGATGTTCAATTGGGTGCAAATAAATAGAAAACTCCTGGACGGAAGAGGAGTCCCGTGACAAGGGTGAGGCGTGTAACTGCTAAGAAAGTGGTTTAGCCTCCATTTCTTATCCTTCGAAATGGGGCAGAGATACATCGTAGATAAGTATAAAAAGATTCCTTTTTAAAGTTATGGTCAGAACAATGTACAGATAAAAATAGAAAGCAGATTGTGAGAGTACATATGTATGTTAATAATTTTTTTAAAAATATAGCAGATAGGATATATGGAGTTAAGTGTGTGTGTAACAGAGACTCTGTGGCCCAGACTAGAGTGTTGTGGCATCAGCCTAGCTCGTGGCAAATTCCTGGATTCAAGTGATCTCCTGCTTTGGCCTCATGAGTAGCTGGGACTGCAGGTGCCTGCCACGATGCCTAGCTAATTTTTCTATTCTAGTAGAGATAGGGTACTTCTCTTGGTTAAGCTGTTCTTAAACTCCTGAGCTTGAATGATCTAAGGGGACAAAGAAAGGGACTTCAAGGAGGGTGGGATTGCAGCCTGGCCTGCTGAATAAGGCAGTCGGGAGGGCCCACAGAAACACTGTGGGGAGACTGTGCGGAGCGCCCAGCAATTCTCACCAGAAAAAGGACAGGAATGTGGGCATGAGGTCACCTAGGCAATCAATGACCAGTAGGAAAGGACAAAGGCACGTGGAGGAGCAGAGAGACCCAGGACAGAGTTACACACAACGTCAATGTAAAGAAGGGAGATATTTAAACTTTCACAAGGCCTTTGCGTTTGTCTCTCTCTTCCCACTCAAGAGAGGGACCCACTTCCAACTCTCTTTGAAAGGGCTGTAAGCTTTCTCTTTGTTCTTAAACAACATTTCTCTTTGTTGTACGAAAGCCCCTGAGAAGCTGCTTTGGCTTTCTTTTCTCACTGTTTGGACTACCCCAGTTTTACTTTCAGGTTCTGGGGACTTGTGCTTTCTATTTATCTATGCCACGGTTGACTTTCTGCTTTCTCCAAGTAATCAAACCAGGCCAACTGGGTTTTGGAAACTGGGATCCCAGCTCTCAACAGGACCCTCCTCTGCCTCTGCCTCCTAGAGTGATAGGATTACAGGCTTGAGCCTCAGGGCCTGGCCACGTTATTTCTTAAGTATTAAAATATTGAAATTACATGTCATGGAGCTCAGGAAATTTCGCACCAAAAAATGACTTCTTAGTATAGAGAATATTTTGAACGTTTGAATTAAAATCTATTAGAGATCAATAGGCCCCTGGAAGGGGCTTTCCCTCTATCTGCCTAACCAGACAGACCCATGAAAAGAACAGTCAACTTCCCTTTTCACACTGCAAGAAAGCAAAGTAAGAGTGCCACTAACCTTGGACCAAATCATTTTAAAAATAATACTTGTCTGTCAATGTTAATTTAATTTGCAAGGAGAGCCATTTACAAGTCAATCTATTCCCCCCCCATTCATTCTCCCTAACAATCATTTATTGCTCCTAAAGAGAATTTTCTATATTTTTCATGTTCTCCTCCCTTCAAAAAGGAAAACAAAAATCTGAGATCCCGTGGTGCATTGGGTAATCACTCTGTGATTCTTCTGTGTGTGCCCAGTAAATAAACCTCTCCCTCCTCGTAATCTGCCTTCATTGTGAGTTGCTCTTTCAGGGACATTGTGGGGGGGGAAGGTGAAGTTTCCCTAACCCTCACAGGCATAAGAATTCCCTCATGTAAAATAAAAACAAAATATATATCCATTGTGTTGCTAAATTGGTTTTAATTAACGTAATTTCTAGATAGCTAGAAATGCAGCTTGCCTAGGAGAAAGGACAAGGGGGCGCCAGGCCCCCATCTGGTAGCTACTCAGCTCAGTTCTGTCCCAAGCGATTGCTCACACCTGGGAAGGAGGGCACGCTCTGCCAATCTATCCATCAGAACTTACGTGTACCAACTATACAGGGATGTAAAAGTTTCTCTAGTTTAGCAACAGGTACAATACAGTCTCGAAGGTGACCTAGAGCAGCCTTGAGGCTGATTATCATCTCATTAGCTCAAATCTGCATCTCTGGGTTTTCAGAGAAACTTATTGCTCTCTACATGTGCCTGATATGATTACTAAATTGATACATTTTATAAATATGATTGAACAATCAGGTAGCATCGAGAAGAAAAGCATGCTTTATTTTCTTGATGTATAGCTAAAACAAATTTAAAATGTATCTAATATCTTAAAAATAATTAAAACAGTACCATTAACTTATATTCTTTATTAAAATATAGGGGTGTGTGTATATACATATATATGTATACATATAAATTTTAAAATTCCTGGGGTATATTTAAAACATGTATTCTCCAAGACATAGTCATTTATTAAAAATATTCCTGCTTGAAGGATAGTGATTCTCTCATATCTTCAAATTTCAATGTCAAGAGCAAAAGAGAACACTTGATATCCTATTAAACATTGCATGAAATTAAAATACTTTGAATTATAAGGTAAAATATGAGTTAACCAGATTTATAATGAATCTTATCAGATTGTAAGCTGTCTTTTCAAATATAGTCTTTGATTGTTAATTTTAATTTACTTAAAATCTCACTTTCTCGTGGACATTTATTTTCTTCATAATAAAACGCCAGCTCAGACCCCCATCTTTAAAAGCACCACTGAACTAAATCAGCTTGCAAAATAATCTTCCTCACCAACGTTCCTTGCCTGGAATTAGTCCTCATCATTTTATTATTTTTAAATTAGAGATTCTTAAAGATGCTCTTAATTAAAATCTTAGTACCTGCTAAGCTTACATAAATGGTTTTGAAATTACTATAAACAGGCTGCCAGTTAACTAGATCAATTAACAATGTTAAGCACAGATCCTTTATGATAATTAATTAAAAGATTCTCATATGTACCCTGCTAAGTTGATTTCAATTCTTCTGACAATAGGAACTTCTATTCAGGAATACATGGCATAAACTAAATTAAAAAATGCAAAATTTTGTCTTTAAGTTTACATTTTTTAATACATTTAAAATGATGCAAGGAAAACAAAACCAAACTGCATAAATAGACATAAAAATGGCACTTTTAAATATGATGTAACTGCCTAGCCTATCTTTAGAGACAGCTATATTTTGGTAACTGTATAATAATATGTGTCGTATTTTCTATTAACAATGAGCAAATAGTTGTCATTGTCTAATACTGTTGAGTAGTTTTTCAGAAACAGAATTATAGAATAGAAAGTTTGTCACCAGACATTACTAGGAAATAAATACAACTAACATTTGAAGCACCAGAAGGATGGCTCATGCCTGCAATCCTAGCACACTAGGGGGCTGAGGCAGGTGGATTGCTTGAGCTCAGGAGTTTGAGACTAGCCTGAGCAAGAGTGAGACCCTGTCTCTACTAAAAATAGAAAACTTTAGCCGGATGTTGTGGCAGGAGCCTGTCATCTCAGCTACTTGGAAGGCTGGGGCAAGAGGATCACCTGAGCCCAAGAGAGTGAGATTGCTGTGAGCTAGGCAGAGGCCACAGCACTCTGCCTGGAGCAACAGAGTAAGACTCTGTCTCAAAAAAAAAAAAAAAAAAAAAAGAGAAAAACTTATATACTTATTTACACCACTTATATACTCTCATTAGAGAGAGAGTATATAAGTGGTATATATATATATAGAGAGAGAGAGAGAGAATATACATATGCACAGTATATACATAGAAGGTGTGTGTATATATGTGTGTGTATACATGTATATACACACACACATTTAAAGTCGAGACTTGGGAGTTCTTCATATTCTTCATATAACTTCCACCCTTACTGCCTATCAGCCACTGAGATTCTATCTTCTTGTCCCCATCATAGACCAGTCCTGATTTACCTTTTAACTAGGTTTATTACTTCAGCATCTTAAGGAATTCAAGCATTTAAAAGGATTCAAGAGATCAAGGTCATTCCTCACCGTTAAGGGTCACCCCTTCTCAGCTCTGTAAATCCTCTAATCTGACTCCATTTCCAATTTCTGCCATTTATTGTATGTTTCTTGTAACTCAGTGGCACGCGTAAGCAAAATACCCATCATCATCAAACACTCTTCCTGTGTTCTATTTCCTTCTTGTTCTAAGGCACGCAGGGACTTTTTTGAGGACATTCTTGACCTTCCAGCTTCAGTGATGACTGCTCAGCTGACCGAGACAGGGTGAGTGGTAGGTTCGGCCCCTTCTTTGCTATCAATTCCTCCTGTCTGCTTCTAGACCATTCTCTTTCCTCAATTTCTTCCCTTCCCAAGTATTTTAGGTTTATGTCACTAGAAGATACTACCCACTGCACATCTCTCCTTAGGTCTGGTGTTCTGCAAAAGTTCATTGATTTCTTACAGTGAGCTCTCTAGATGAATTGGATCATTTTAGTTACTGGCTTATTCACATCTTCTATATTGTTATTGACTTATTTCTCTTTGTCTTACTGAGAGAAGAGTGTTATCATCTTCCATGAAGGTAGTGAAGTTTTCTTAACATTCCCTTTAGTTCTGTAAATTTGTGCTATATGTATACATGCACAAATACACATATGTAACATTAGTATATTACATACAAAATTATTAATAAATGCATGAATCCTTAGACTTGTTGCAGCCCTTTTTAGGTGAATGAAAGTATATGTCCACCCAAAGACTCATATGTAAATGTTCAGGACAGCTTTTTGTTATACCCTAAAACCGGGTAGAACCCAAATGTTCATCAGTAAGTAAATAGCTGACTGCAATGTGGTACTGAAACACAATGGGATACTACTCAACAACAAAAACGTAGTAGTTTTGATAGATACAACAACTTGAAAGAATCTCAAAATAATTATGTAATTATAATTATCTCAATTAAACTGTAATAGTTCATAATTCCTGTAATTTATATAATTTGATAACAGTGTCAATTTTCTACAGAATAAATTCTAAGCTCATAGTAGTTATCCCTAAAACTTAGAAGCTTCTCGATTTGCTGAAGTCTCACTCAACATTCCCATTCCCCAATAAAATTGTTTCTTTCCTAATGCAAAGGGAAATGTATCCATAATAATAAATATCCCTGCTGCTGCAATAGAGCTTATATTTGCAGTTCCAATAGAATTTTTTAAGGTATATCAAAAGAAAGGATTTTAAGGAAACTTTCCACATAAGAGATTAGCATATTTTTAAAACATGGCCTTAGAGGACATGATTGTGTGTTTAGATCACTATAAGAAGCAATAGATAATAAAAAATAAACAACTAATCTTTTGGTGTCTTCATCATGAGAAAATGCCAGCACATATCAATGGGGAACACTCAAGTCTTAAGCACAATTTATGTTTCTATTACATATTCTGACTGCATTTTACAAAATGTGATTTGAAAAGCCAGACTCAGTTTCCCAAGAACTTACAATTATGAACCATAAAATTACAGGTAAGTTATTAAAGATTTAGCAACAATATAAGAAAATACCAGAAAATTTATAAATTGATACTATTTTGTTAAACATCAGAAATTATGTCAATATACAAATGTTGAAGATGTATGTGACTACTGCCAATATATCAAAGAACATTTCAGTATGTGTTATGGGTAAGATCATAAGTCATTTATAAATAGTTTGCCTTTATAAGTTAACTTTTATTTCAACTAAGTAATTAGAAATTCAACTTAATTTTCTTTGCTCCATAGACACATCTTCTTTAGAAGAAAATACAAAATGATGCCTCATAACCTTTAACGATTCTTCAGTACTTTTCACCAAGCAGAATTATTATATTACCATAGTGTCATCACCAATGTGATTAATTGCACTCTGTAAACCCAAAATTCTCCTTTAAGTCCAATTGGCTTTGACATTATTTTTTTCACCACCCTATTATATAAATAGGACACTAATGATAAGTAATGAAACAGTTCATTCTCCACGTATTAATAGAAAAATGAACAAATGCTGTCATAAGAATACATTCTCATTTTATGTTTGAATGTGTGAAAAATGAACAATGAAGCAGCTCATTTCACAGTTTATTAGAGAAAACAAATATAGAAACCTCTAATTTAAGTAGTTCAATAGCTTGAATCTTACACAAAGAAGTATAGAATAGCATACCAAATGCTTCACTGTCCCACCATAGTCGCCAAAGGATGAATCAACCCGAGAATGTCAAAACCTTAATTGCGGTTAGATTGGCATTAGCTGAAGGTCCTTAAAGATATAAAGCACATTCAGTCAGTTATGATGGTCCAGAGAGTCTGGGAGTTATTTGTTATCTCTCTGTGTTCAGTAGAAGCAAGCTCCATGAAAGCCAGATCAATTTTTGTTCGCTTCTGTAGTTCAGTGGCCAGAAAAGTTCCTGACACAGAGTAAGGACTCATTAATTATTTGCTGAAGAAATGGATAAATGTTTAAATGAGGTTTGGATAGTGCCCCACAGATGTAAAAATGAGTGGACCGTGAAAGGCTTATATTTGTGAAAGGCTCAACCTACATTCATAAAGGTTATGTTTCAAATGGAAATAGTAGAAATAATCAGAGCAGTTCGAGATTCAGGTAATATGAAAAAGTTTATACGAGCAGGCAGAACAAGCTGATATGAGTAGATCCTAGGTCACAAGGAGAGTGACAATTATGCAATCTCTAGAGTACATACAGTAAGGACACTAAAATCGTGAAGAAGAAGACATTGGCTGGTTCTCCTCTTCTCCCTTCCCCTCCCCCATTCTTCCTGGCTTCTGATGACCCCCAATCTACTCTATCTTCATGAGATTCACCATTTAGCTCCCACATAGGAGTGAGAACTCACAGTATTTATTTTTCTATGTCTAGCTTATTTCATTAAACATAATGACGACTGGTCCCACCATGTTTCTGCAAATGATGGGATTTCATTCTCTTTAATGGCTAAATAATATTCCACTGTGTGTATGTATATACTACATTTTCTTTATTCATTCATAGATTGTATACACTTATATTGACCTCATATTTTGTCTAGAGTGAATAGTGCTGCAATAAACACAGGAATGCAGGTATCTTATACCATATTGATTTGTTTTCTTTTGGATATCTATTCAATAGCAGGATTACTGGATCACATGGTAGTTCTATTTTTAGTATTTTGAGGAATCTACATACTTTTCTTCCATAGTGTTTGTATTGATTTTCATTCCCACTGACGTGCACAATGATTCCCCTTTCTCCATATCCTTACCAGCATCCATAATTCCTATCTTTTTGAAAAGCCATTTAACTAGGGTAGGATAATACGTCATTAAAGGCTTGATTTTCATTTTTCTGCTCATTAGTAATATTGAATTTTTCATATACCTGTTGGCTGTTTGTATGTCTTCTTGTTTGAAATGACTATTTGGAACTTTTGTTGATTTTTAAATGGAATTATTATTTCTTTGCAATTCAGTTGTTATTAATGGATAGTTTGTGATATGTTTTTATTCTGTGCATTGTCTCTTTACTTTGTAGATAGTTTCTTTGATGTTGTAAAAGCTTTTCAATTTGTTGAAATTCTGTTTGTCTACTTTCACTTTGGTTGCCTATTTCAATGTTTGTGCAAAAAGTCATTGACCAGATCAACGGCCCAAATTCTTAATGTTTTTTTTCTGTACTGTCAGAGTGTCAAGTCTTACATTTAAGTATTTAATTCCTTAGTCTTTGATTTTGGCATGTGGTGAGAGATGGGGGCCTACTTTTATTCTATTCATATGGATATCTAGTTTTCACAGAACCATTTATTGAAGAGATTATGCTTTACACAATGTATGTTCTTGGCATTTTTGTCAAAAATTGGACCTATTAGTATAGAGTATAAATGTCTTAACACAATAACTAAGTAAACGAGATGAGGTCTATATTAACCAGTGTTATGTAAGAATTCCTAATTCTATATGAAATCAGCACATCATACCCCATAAATGCATTAATGTATACATGATCTATGTGTTTATGATTTAATAAAAAAAAATCAGTTACTGGAAATGTGTGAAGGTATTTCTGGTTCTCTATTGTATTCCATTGGTCTATGTGTCTGTTTTCATGCCAATACCATGCTGTTTTTGTAATTATATCTTTGTGGTTTATTTTAAAGTCAGGTAGTTTGATGCCTCCAGCTTTTCTTTTTCCTCAGGATTGCTTTGGCTATTTGGGCTCTTCTGTGGTTCCATACAAATTTTAGAATTTGTTTTTCTAGTTCTATAAAGAATAGAATTAGTATTTTGACAGCATTGACACTTTACCAATATTAATTCTTCCAATACATGAGTACAGTATGTTTTTGCATTTTTATTGGATTCTCTTCAATTTTTTTAATCAGCGTTTTATAATTTTTTTTTTGTAGGGATCTTTACTTCTTCGGTTAAATTTATTTTAAGTGTTTTGTATTTTTTTGTACATATTGTAAGTGAAATTGTTTTCTTTACTTTTTTATATCATTCACTATTGACATACATATAAACACTATTTAATATTGTAAGTTCTAGCAGAATTTTTACTGAAATCTTTAAGTTCTTTTAAATATAAGATTATATTATTTACTAATGGGGATAACTTGACTTCTTCCTTTCCAATTCGGATATTCTTTACTTCCTTCCCTTGCCTAATTGCCCTCTATTATGCTGAATAAAGTGGTAAAAGTGGACTTCCTTCTCTTGCACCAGATCTTAGAAGAAAAGCTTTTAGCTTTTACCCATCCAATATAATATTAGCCGTGGGTTTGTAAGAGACAGATTTTATGGTTTTGGGGTTTTGGAGGATGTTCATTCTTTACAAAATTTTTTGAGAGATTTTATCAGGAAAAGATATGTTTTATCAAACACTTTTTCAGCCTCTATTGAAATGACCAAATAACTTTTGTTCTTGTTTCTATTAAGTTATGTGTCACATTTATTAATTTGTATGAGTTGAACCATCTTGCATCTCTGGAATGAATCTCACTTAATCATGACAAAGGGTCTTTTTAATAAGTTATTGAATTTAGCTTAGTAATATTTTGTTAAGTAGTTTTGCATCTACATTCATTAGGGATATTGGTCTGTTAATTTTCTATTGAGTATGGGAACTTATCTTTTTTTGAAATCAGGGCATCATTAGGAGGAAAAAATACAGAAATAAATACAATTGAGATTAAAATGCAATGAAAAAAATGGAAAATTGGTGTTTTGATTTTATTGTTTGGTATTCATTGAGGGTACAAGAAATCAGGTTACACTGATTGCATTTGTTAGGTAAAGTCCCTCTTACAATTGTGCCTTGCTCCCAAAAGGTATATCACACACCAAGACCTCACTGCCCTCCCTCCTTCCCTCTCAGCTCTTAAACTGACAGACTTTAGCTACATTATCAAGAAAAAAAAGAAAGAAGCATAATGACAGCTATCATTGAAATTCAAAGAAACAGTAGATACTATTATAAATTGTTATAAGTTGTATCAACAAATGTAAAAACCTAGAAGATAAAAACCTATTTATCTAGAAGAAATAGATAAATTCCTGGACACATGCACCCTAACTACATTGTGCCGTGAAATAATAGAAAATACAAACAAACCAATAATTGATAAGGAGATTAAAACCATAATTAAAAGTCTCCCATCAAAGAAAAACTCAGTATCTGATGGCTTCTCTGTTGAATTCTACAGAAATTCTACATCAGTATCCGATGGCGTCTCTGTTGAATTCTACCAAACATTTTAGAAGTACTGATAATACTTCTACTCCCACTATTCAAAAATAAATTTAAGGGGGGGCAGCACCTGTGGCTCAAAGGAGTAGGGTGCTGTCCCCCTATGCCGGAGGTGGTGGGGTCAAACTCAGCCTCAGCCCAAAGCTGCAAAAATAAATAAATAAATATTAAATAAATAAATTTAAGGGAAATTTCAAAAGCCTTAATTTTCATATCCCCCAGAAGCAGACCCTTAGATTTCACTCCCCTCGCTGGAAGCAGACAAGAATTTAAGTGCAAGTTATTAATTTGGGTGGTACAAATAACCAGCCAATCAACAAAACAATAAATATTAGGGAAAGTACAAAAGGGGGGTTATGGTATAGAATGCCCTTTCAAACGAAATTCTACTGAATGTTTAAACAAGTGCCATTTCAGAAAATGGAAAATGAGGACATTCTTTGGGATATGGAATTCATCATTTCCTAATTATCTCAAGCAGAATGTCTTATTGACAGTCTGTAGAGAGGGAGGAGGAGGTTTAAAATGGGAAATAAGAAAACCACATTTTCTTTTTCTTTATATTTTTAACATATTACAGAGTTTCTGGATCACAATAGATATTCTGTTAATAGAGATTTAATCATAAAAGCTAATTTTAGGCCCATGTCTACCTGTTATGTATACCCTAGGGCAAATCATTTTCCTTTTTAAACGTCAACTGAACCACCTAAAAATTATAGACGATCATAATCATTGTGTTCATAAGTATTAATTTGTCAGTGAGATGTAGTAAACCAAAAATTATACTAGCTATTACAAATCAGATGTTTTTCCTTTTCTCTCATATAGAATAATCTGTATTTCAGCAATATGAGTCTTATGTTCAGTGAGGCCTAATTTCCTTCTAATGTTTTCTTCCAACATTCCATCCTTAGAGTCCTAACAGGAAACTTGCGGATCATATAATTTAGGATAATTTGGGAAGAATTTATTTTAAAAAGACTACCTTAAGTGTTATGGTTGAAATATACTAAAAACTCAAGGGCAGTGGCAGCAAATTCATTACTGACCTTAGATTAGAAAGAAAGGAGTTGGGAGAATGGTTACTCAAACCCAACAGAAGAGAGGTTTCTAGAGGAGGGTGCCTTGAGAAGAGCTGAGGCTTTCAACTGAGGGGCACTGTCACCACAAGATGATGCAGCTGGAGGGAAGCCGGGGAAATACCCTGAGATTTCTCCTATTTTTTTCCCCAGTTTACTGCCTATTTTTCCCATTGCTTAACTTCAATTGGAAACCAGAAGGCAAGTGAGTAATGTAGCAAATACGAATCAGCCTTCTAGGGCACTAAACAAGATAGAAAAGGATGGAGAATCAATATAGGAGGGCAAATGGAAGATCCCAACACAGCCATCCTCAACATAATGTTCCCTCTAAGACAGATGATTGATTTGCAGCCATATATCTACATTTTACCCAGCAGAACACAGTCCAAAAATCAAGGAAATGCCTCCTTTCCCTTAGGGACACATGCCAGAAATTGTTTCCATCATTTCAATTTTTGTCCTATTGGTCAGAATTTAGTTATATGAAGGACCAATTACAAGGAAGATTGGAATATTTCTCTCAGCAACTGAATTCAGGTGAAACTCAAAAATGTTTATTACTACTATAAAAAAGGTAGAGTAGGCATTTACTCTTTGCTTCGCCCCAATTCCCCCCCCCCACACACATTTTGAGTCTTTCTCAAAGTGATTTAACCCCTTAATGGTCAAAGTTCCTTTCAAAGAGAAAGTTCTGCAGTGTTCTGTGTCTATGTGGTCTATGAACACACTACCTACCTGCTATCTCCCTTTTGATATGTGACTTTTTGTTGTCAGAATGGCTTTTCCTTGTTCTTATATCTAGGTGACTTGGCACCTTCTATTATTTCTTTAATATGTAGGTCACTATGAAAGTTTTGAGACAGACTGTGTTTTGTTCCGTTACTTACTTCTTGAAAACACAGTATACAGCATCCTTTCTGACATATATATCCACACGTCTATAGCAGTCCATGTATTCATATCAGTACCATATGCTAGCAGATTGTGCATCTGGAGCATTCATCAGTCTATTTATTAAAATCATTTGAAACTTATGCTTTTAATATTTTAATTTTTTGATGAAAATCATTATTTTCAAACCAATCTGTCTAGTTTATTCTTTTTTATTTTATATGTGACTATATCTTATGAATTCTAAAATACTGCACGTTTCAGAGGTGAAATATTATAAAGCCTCTTTACAAATAACCTCTTAAAATTTTAAAACTGGTACTTTCTTCTTCTGTAACAGATGTTACCTAGATTAAAAAAATTATGTTCTTCAAAGAATGAAGTGAATTTATTTTCACTTTAAAAGGGAAGATTTATCCTGAACATAATTTTGTCATGGTCTTTTTTGAGTAATTTTCTTACCACTGAGCTATGTACATGATTATTTTAAAGATTCCACAGCGGTTGAGGTAGGCACCTCTTTGATTTGGGCAAAATGGTAAATTAAGTGAGTCTTTAGGTATAAAAAATATGCTATTTTCCGATATAAAAAGGAATTAGAAGGTCAAGAGGTATAATGTTTATATGGTTTTTGGAGATATCCAATTCACTTCAAGAGTTTTACTTACAACAGATCTGACAAATATGCATAATTAATTGTGTATTATATTGGAATGTTTTCACAAACAACTGAAAAATATGTAATTATCACTTATCCAGTACTAAAATTCACATTGAAAGAGAACACAGAGGAACAAATGCAACTAACCCAGTGATAGAAAACGTGCTGATATAAATAAAATCAAACTGCACACATATATGTGAATATATATATATATATGTAAGTATATGTGTGTGTATATAAAATTTAAATTTTATTCTCAGTCAAAGACCCTTAAAATGTATAATTGCAGAATCAGGTGATAGACTCCTATAGCAAAATGAAATTAATTATTTCATTAAGAAAATTATAATAGAAGGAGAATCAATATGACTGATGAGGTAGCATATGCCTCCTCCATGTTGAGAAACTAGAATAATAAGCAGATTCTTACATTTTCAACAGACTGTCCAAGAAAGAAAACTAGGATTTACCAGGGAAATGATGGGATACACCAAAAGTGGGTGAAGAAAATATTCAGGATGACTGGCCAAGTTAAAGCCTGGCTAAGCATTAGGGAATATCCTGAAAAGGGGAAACAGTAAGAGTAGCTCCCAGGGATTCATACTGCAAGATGAGCTTTTATAGTCTTAACTAGAAGAAAACCACCAACCCACATGGATCTCAGATATAACACGAGAAGCTGCCTGGAGATTGCAAAGGGACATTGCTCCAGAAAGGGAGCATGTGTGGAATCAATCCCCCATGCACCTGAGCCTAGAGCTGAAGCCAAGTCCCATTCTGAGAGCCTAGATACCAGGATTTTTTTACTAAAAAAATAGAAAAATCAGCCGGGCATGGTGGTAAGTGCCTATAGCCTCAGCTACTTCAGAGGCTGAGGCAAGAGGCTCATTTGAGCCCAAGAGTTTGAGGTTGCTGTGAGCTATGACACCATGGAACCCTCTACCCAGGGTGAAAGAGTAAGACTCTGTCTCAAAAAGCAAACAAAAAAAAAAAAGAGAGAGAGAGAGAGAAAAGAAAAAGAAAAAACAAGGAACTATAACTTACTTAAGGATTACACTTGTCCAGGAATGAATACCTATCTAAAGGATTTCTCACCATGTCAAATAAAGAATTCCAAATGTTGATTCTAAAAAAGCTGAATGAGAGGAAGAGATATGTGGATATCAATGCAAGTAAATCAGAAAATCAATTTAGAATATGAATAAGAAATTTATCAAGGAGATAGATATTATGCATGATATTGCCTAGAGTAGACACATAGATCTATGGAACAGAATATAGAACGTGGAAATAAAACATGTTCTTTGACAAAGTAAACAAAAAACACAGTGGGGGAAGGACATTGTGTTCCATAAATAGTGCTAAGAAAATTGTGTAGACATATACAGAAGAATGAAACTGGATCTCTACCTCTGATTATATACAAAAATTAACTCAAGATGAGGTAAAAACTTTTAAATATAAGAACAACTTTAGGAGAAAGCATAGAAATAACTCTTTTGAACATTAACCTAGACAAGTAATTTATTATTAAACTCTCCAAAGAAAATGAAATAAAACTAGGAAAATAAAACTTAATTAAATTAAAAATCTTCTGCACAACAAAAGATATGATCTAAAGCATTATTACAATAGGAAAAATATTCATCAATTATGTGTCTGACAAAGACTAATATTGAGAATTTACAAAGAAAACAACTCAGTGATAGATAAATAAATGACCCTATGGATAGTGAGAAAAAGACATAGACAAGCATTTTTCCAAAAAAAGATACACAAATAGATGATAAACAAATGAAAACAAGTATTCAACATCACTAATCAATACAGAAATACAAATTAATACCACAGTGAGATACCATTTTACTCCAATTAGAATATCCGCTGTTAAAAATTTAAAAGCCAATAGATGTTGGTATGGATGTGGTAAAAAGGAAAGACTTATACACTGTTGGTTGGAATGTAAATTAGCACAGCCTCCGTGGAGATCCATATAATAAAGATTTCTGAAAAAGCTAAGAATAGTTCTATGGTTTGATCCTGTAATCTCACTACTGGGTATTTTCCCAGAGGAAAATAAATTATTATATTAAGAAGATACCTTCATTTGTATGTTTTTCATAGCATAATTCATAATCACAAAGTTATCAATTTAAATGTTCATCAACTGCTGTGTGGATGAATAAAATATGATATATAATATATACATACCATATGTATATATACACATGTATGTGTGTGTGTGTGTGTATATATATACACATACACATCCCATGGAGTAGTATTCAGCAATAAGAAAGGATGAAATAATTCATTCTGCAGCAATTTATATAGAAATGGCAGACATTATCCTAACTAAAAAAACTCAGGAACAGAAAAATAAATGCCACATATTCTCACTTATAACTGGGAGCTAAATTATGGCTACTCAAGGGCACACAGTGTGGTACAATGTACACTGGAGACTCACAAGGGGAGAGCATGGGAAGTGGCAAAAGATGAAAATTTCCTGTTGAGTATAATGTACTTTCTCTTCCCCTACTGTCTAATTCTCTTTAAGATAATGTATGCTTCTTTGTTTACTTTCTTGTATCTCAGGCAATTAGTCCTGCTTGCTATAAGGTCTACCACAAATTGAGTTAGTAAACTGAGACCTAAATTCCATATCCATCCCACAGAGGGTACATTTTATCTTAGTTTGTCTGACTTTTATCCAACTTTCAAAAACATGTAGTTGTTGAAATTTATTAAAATATTTTTTCTTCAATTTTGATAACAATGTAAATCATAACTCTTAAAGAAATCATTTTCTCATTTCCTCAGATGATAGATACATCGAAAGCCTAGATTCTACTAGTACCTAATACTGTCTATATAATATAGCAGAATTTATCTTGTACCCTGCAAATCTATTATTTTAAAAAAATACTGAATGAAATAAAAAGGAAAATTAAGTTCAAATTGTTAACACTCAAAATTAATCAAATATTGTCAGTTGAGTGTTTTTTAAACTAATGAGTATGTGTGCTGTTCGATTGTTCTTTTAAGTTCCTAAGCTAAATTGCAAAGTTGGTGTAACATCTCCAATTTCTTGTTTAGGTCTTGGTCCTTAACTGGTCAGCTAACTCCCTGCGATGTCACCTTAAATGGTGTTTAGTGCACTTACATACTTATGTCATATTCTCTTTCTCATGCTCTAACATACCTCAAAGTAACTTGGTTGAGATGATAATCATTCCGTGTAAATCCCTGTAATCCATGTAACTACGTTACCTTTGGTTCACATTGTATTACAGAATTTACAGAGAAGAATTTAGTGAAGAATTATACTTCTCTAATCCCTCCTGCATAGCCTCCTTTGAGTGTTCCATAGGTCAATTTGAGTGACACATTACTATGTGTTTAAAAACCCTACTTTCCCCTACTAATTTTCTTCAAAGTAAATGCCTTTGTTTACTTCCTTTATCTTAGCCAATTAGGCCTCCGACAGGCCTGCTTCACACCAGATCCACCACAAACTAATAAACTGAGACCCTACTTCTATGTCCATCCCATAAATCTAGTATAATTTTAAATTTGACTGACTTTAATACAACTTTTAAAAGCATATCATTAGTGAAATTCATAAAAATATATTTTTTCTTCAGTTATAAGTTGTGAATGTAAATAATAACTCTTGAAGAAGTGATTTTCTGAGGCAGCACCTGTGGTTCAAAGGAATAGGGTGCCAGCCCCAGATACAGGGGAGGTGGAGGGTTCAAACCCAGCACCCAGCCCTGGCCAAAAAAAAAAAAAAAAAGAAAGTGATTTCCTGATACCACTGTGATAGATGGTCTGTGAGGGAAGATCTTATATCTTCCAACAAAAGTTATAAAACAAGTTGAATTCACCTAGTAATTCTAAGTATCATTGCTGGCTAAGCAAAGGGGAGGTACAGCCAGAGTTTATTTTCAAATATTAATTAAACAAAGAAAGTTTCATATGAAAGTTTTGGAGATGTAATAAATATTGTGTAACACAATACCACTCTAATATTAATTTCTTTGATTTTATAATTTCATACTTGAACAAGCAAGATTAAGAACTACTTCATGATAGATGACTTAATTTTATTATTTATTTGAATATATTAGATAAACCACACATTAACAAAATTGATTAATTGATATTTAAGAAGATACCATTATTACTTAAATTACTATGATTTGCGATAAAAATTGTTTTTAAAAGATTCCAATATTTTTATAGTTGTAATAAGAACATAATAGGTGTTCGTGTTTATGTGGCTAGGTATGAACAAATAATCTGAGAAAGTCAATTCAAAATAAACTATTGGGGGCTCCAGTGGTTACAAGAACACTGTAGCTATGGAATGGATGATGTTTATAGATTTTCACCAGAAAAGAAATATCTACTCATCTTTGTAAAATAGAATGTATTATGTCTTGATATTGTCAATTCCTGATTAACTACAGTGGTGATTTTTAATCAAATTTGTTAAGTATATATTGAACTTCAATGATGCTAATCTGTGTTAGGCACAAGATCTAATGCTGAGTTTGTAGACTTTCACATTACTGACATTTTGGGCAGTGGATCCTTTCTTGCTGAGCTTTCTCGGGTATTCTAGGAGGTTTGGCAGCATTCCTGACCTCTCCCTGCTAAATGTCAGTAGCTCGCCTCACCCGATGTGACAGCCAAAAATGTCTCCAGATAGTGCCAAATGTCTCCTGGGAAGAAACGAACCTTTGTCAAGAACCACTAGCCTCAGGTGCATAAACCATTCATTTAATCTGCACACAGAAAAATTTACAAATAGTTAGGATTACTTAAGCAAATAGAAAACCTGCTTCAGACAGTAAAATCTGAAACAAAACAAAACGAACAATTTTTGAGTCTTCTTCCCAACTACAAGTTCCCAGAAACCAATAATGACATATATAACAGCACTTACTCACACACACTCAGCTTATTTAAGAATCACTGCCACAGTAAGTAACTATATGTAATATGAAGGTACCATTTATTTAGAGAAGACAAAAAGTGGAGATTCATTATTCTAGTGTTACATTTTTAAAATTTATTTTTCCATATATCCAAATATACCATATACAATA
Source organism: Otolemur garnettii (assembly GCF_000181295.1). Lineage (NCBI taxonomy): Eukaryota > Metazoa > Chordata > Mammalia > Primates > Galagidae > Otolemur > Otolemur garnettii. Next base: position 16,806,239 of record NW_003852399.1, read on the forward strand.
TGAAACCAACAGGAGTTTTTGAATTTTCATTGAATTTAAACTCTTTTTTTTTATTGTGGTAAGGACACTTAACATGATGTAACCACAACAAAATTTTAAGTGAGAAATAGTGTAACTATAAACACAATGTTGTACAGCAGATCTCCAGAACTTATCGACCTTCCATAACTTAAATTTTAAAAACTTATTAAATGTTCACTCCCCACTTTTCCCCTTCCTTCAATCCCTGGAAACCACCATTATTCTCCGTTTCTGTGTGTCTCTTTTAGATACCTATGCAAGAGGAATTGTGCAATATTTGCCTTTCTGTGACTGACCTTGTTTCACTTGACATGATGTTCACTCAGGTTGCCAAATATGACAAGATTTATTTCCTTATTAATAATAATTCATATAGCTTTATGTATATACATAATCACATTTTCTATACCCTTTCCTTCACATATTTAGTTCCTCTCTGTATCTTGAATCTTGTGAAGAATACTGCAAAAACATACAAGTGCAATTATCTCTTTGAGATCTTGAGCTACCCACTGAAATCTATAGATTAAGTGCAATCCCATCAAAATCTCAATGGTGGGTTTTTTAGAGAAATAAAAAAAAATCATAGGGAATCACAAAAGTCAAAGAAATCTTAAAGAAGAACAAAGCTGGAGACATCACACTTACTGATTTCAAATATAATAGAACGTTATAGTAATTAGAACAGTGTGATATTGGTATAAACACAGACCTATATACCAATGGAACAAAGCATAGAGCCTGTTGATAAACTCACACATACAAACTGAACTGATCTCCCAGAGTGGCAAGAATATACAGTGTGACAGGGATAGTTTCTTTAATGAGAAGTACACAGGAAAAGAATTATTTTTATTAACTCAGAATGGGTCAAACTTAAATGTATAAACCTAAACTATAAAATTCCTAGAAGAAAATCTGGGGAAAAATCTTGATGATATTGTCCTTGACAATGATTTCTGTAATATGGCACCAAAAGTATAAGCAGAAAAAAACAAAACTAAATAAGTAGAGCTACATAAACTAAAACGTTTCTGCAAAGCAAAAGAAATAACAGAGTGAAGAGTCAACCTGCAGATTGACAGAACATACTATCAAGCCATACGTGTGCTAAGGGGTTGACACCCAAAAGGAATTCCTGGGACTCAATGGAAAAAAATCAAAAATTTAAAATCACCCACAAAGCATTCAACTTAAAAATGAGCAAAGGACTTTAAAATACTGTTCTCTAAAGAAGACAAACCAATAATCAGAAAAGATGCACAATTTCACTAATTATAGCGAATACAAATCAAAACTACAATGAGATATCAACCCACACCTGGCAGGTTGCTATCATAAAACAAAAGCAAAGGGCAAGAATATAAAGAAGAAATTGGGACCCTTATACACATGGGAATGTAGATTATTAACTACTGTGGAAAACTGTAGATTTCTTTAAAAAGTTAAAATACAACAACTATATGATCTAGCAATTCAATCTCTAGAGATATATTCACAAACAAAATATTTTTTTATTTTTTTTTTTTGAGGGAGAGAGGAAGAGAGAGACAAACAAAATATTTTTAAGTAGTTTTTTTTTTTTTTTCTTCTTACTAAGTAGACAATATAAAGCTCCATAGGTCAGGTAAGGTTCAGTTTGGGCTTTGGCAGTTTAGTAGACTTTTAAAATATTACTGTGCTATGTGTAATGCTCTAATACATGTTAACAGTTCTACAATGAAATCACTACAGTTAATCAAATGAAACAGTAATGCAGAGGAAAAAGTGTTCCTTGGATCGTTCAGAGTCTTGAAAAAAGAGAAGGTATATATTCATGTGAAAAGGCACTGTTGGCTCTCCCATACCACAGTGGTTAAGGTGCCAGCCACATACACCACGGCTGGTGGCTTGGAACCCAGCCCGGGCCAGCTAAACAACAATGACAACTGCAACGACAACAAAAAAATAGCGGGGCGTTATGGTGGGCAACTGGAGTCCCAGCTACCCGGGAGGCCGAGGCAAGAGAATTGCATAAGCCCAAGAGTTTGAGGTTGCTGTGAGCTGTAACGCCATGGCACCCTATCGAGGGTGACATAGTGAGACTCTGTTTCAAAAAAAAAGAAAAGAAAAGAAAAGAAAAAGAAAAGGCACTGTCTAACAAAGTTGTGGGGAAACTTGAGAGGGTGCAGGTCATGGGGTTAGAATACTCATGATGCAACATTTGGTCCTCCTATGACTAAAGAGAAGAGAGAAGTGATGACTTACCAAACCAGAAGGGAGAGCGAGCCTAGCTCTGGCTTTGAGTGGTGTAGCAAAGTCACCATCCAGGACACTACAAAGAAGCAGCCAAGGGAGTGAAAGGTCAATATCATTCTCCTGATATCTCACTAGTGTTGTCCACTAGTCTAACCCAAGGAGAAAATAGTGGGCAAACTGCCTACTGATATGCACTAACTATCTCAAGCTTTCCACAGGGTAAGGAAGGGTTGGGAGTAGATCTGAAATGGGAAAAAAAAGAAAAAAGTCCACACCCTCCTGTATCTTCAATTTATTATATTACATTTGGTCATTATTTTTTTTTCATGTAGAGAAGGGGGAAAAAAACACTTCATTACAATAAAGGCAATATGTTCCAGAAATGCTAAAATATTAACTAAAAAGATGAATCAATAAATCATTTCTCTATGAGATATTTTTGCAGAAGCTGTTTAAATCAAAATGAGACAAGATGAGAGGGATGGTTTCAAGATTATGTTAATCTTCTGGGTCAAAAGATAGACATGTGGTGGATAATTTAAATAAATATGGGAATTTAGAAATAGCAGTGCTCCTATTAAAATAATAACTGTAACCCTGACAATGAATAAGTACATATTGGTTTGACTAATGTAACAATGTCTCTCTTTCAGGATAGAATATTAATTATTCCAGGCTATTAGAGCAGGATGTCGGTGTCATCTTTCTTCAAGAGAAAAATATTTGTTCAGAATCAGTTTTCACCGGGTATTAAACTCTGTGAACAGAATTCCTATTACTAAGAGAATGTAAATTCTGGTGGGAATAAAGGGCAATGAAGTTTGAAGATTCCAGGAGTATACATTGTTATTATTTCAGTAGTTTTCTAGAATTAAGAAATCAAAATGAGGAAGTGGACCTTTTCTCCCTCATTTCTCCCCTTCTTACAGCTCCGGGGACATCAGTTAGCCACAGTGGTCCTGTGAAAGACAGACGGCCACCTAAGACCAGAAGTGTTTTCTCAGGCCTCCGTGGAGCGTGGCCCAGGAGCCCAGCGAGTTTCCGATAAATCCTGCCTTGCATGTATTTTTAAAAAGACTCAGAACAATAGCTATGTTGAGAACAAAGATGGCAATAAAAACTGCAACTATTCTGAGATTTTATTCTTAAAGTACTTATTTTAAATTTTAAAATAATTAGCTGAATAAATTGCTAATGTATTACGTTTATCACCGAGGTGTTCTATATTATTCTAATAGTTCTTTCTAACTGCATAACACCTTGATTCTGAGTAGAACACACCTAAAGTTCAGTTTACATTTAGAAGACCCTTTAAAATCAGTTTATAATATCCCTTTCCATGCCAATAAGCCACTTTTGAGTAAAAAGGAAGCCTTAATTATGACAATGCAGTTCTGTCATTTCTGTTTTAAAGGATGACAAAATATTTCCCTTTGTTAATTTAGGCAGTGAAATATCCTAATGTATGGTTTTCTCATTAAAGTATTCACTCATGCAGTTTTAAATGTACAAATGAATTCAATGTGATATATTTTGTTATATTAATACCATAAATGTAACAGGACAATAGCTTTCAACAATAATGTATAATTTCCCTAAATGTGTGCAGCTATTTAAATAACTGCTCATATTATCAGCCCACTTACAGAGCCTCACTTGGTATATTTAGTTTAGGGATGTCATTTATTTGAAATTCTGAATGGTATTTATTGACAAGAATGTGCATAATTAAAAATGAAAAAAATCCATAAATTAAAAAGTCAGTCCTCCTGGCCTGAGTTTTAATGTTCTAATCTATTAAAAGGAGGATGAATTGTCAAACTAAATTTCTTGGGACAGTTTGATTTTCTCTGGGACTTGTATAGCCACAGTTAAATTGAGTTTCTTGTCATAAAGTGCTATTATACTGTTCAAGTTGCTTATGACACTGATTAAACTATCCTGCCAGGAAAATGTTCGTTTGAATCTCATTTTTGTGCCTGTAAAGAATAATAGCTAATAAATAGCCATAATGCTTGTACCTTTCTTGTTTTGCAGTTTTTCTCTTTTTCATTCTTGGCCCTCTCTGCTTATCTGAAGGCAAATTAGAAAGAAATGTTTGATTCCCCTCTGGAACCCCAATTCTGAGAACTGCGTGGCTAACAATGCAGGAACTCAATAAGGTTTGTTCCAAAAAGATGATGTCGGTATTTGTTGATTGCTTTAAATTATAAGTGATATGTAAAATATATTCCATTCTTGAATATTGTCTCCTCACCAACTCTTAAAGAATGTCATATCCCTGATCAAAGCAAAAGTAAATACACTTGTATTTAAACAGCTATCCCTGGGCTTGGCGCCTGTAGCTCAGTGAGTAGGGCGCCGGTGAGTTCAAGCCCGGCCAGGACGTGGTGGGCAACCATGACAACTGCAGCCAAAGATTGCTGGACATTGTGGCGGGCGCCTGTAGTCCTGACTGCTCTGGAGACCGAAGCAGGGAGAGTTGCTTGAGCTTGAGAAAAGGAGGTTGCTGTGTTCTGTGATGCCACAGCACTCTACCAAGGGTGACATGGTGACTCTGTCTCCAGAAAAAAAAAAAAAAAAAAGCTATTCCTGACGTTTTTAACTCTTCCAGGCCACCTGAAATTAATCACCTGCCCTTCTACTCCTAGAGCTTGCTGCTGGCCTGTTTCTTATGTGATCATCATCTGTGAGATTTTTACATAATTGTGTACATCTATGTAATATTTTCCCCAGTAGAAATCAAATCCTAATACAAAGATGAGGCCATTTTATTCCCTACATTTTTGAAATTTGTCAGTATAAGGCTTAATACACAGCAGGCATTCCAGTAGTCATTTTGCTTACTTTATTAACTCATGGATGCACTCACTCACTCAAGTCCTATTTTTCTTTTTACTTTTGACAGCTATTTTATAAAATGTTTTAACATTATGAAAGGAGAGTAACATATTTTCCATTTTCTGTCACCTAAACCTGTATCAGTTCCGTTCTAATGACAGTAGAAACCTGACCCTTCAGAACTGTGTTCTGTCTCCCCCCATTTGCACTTTAGCTGTCTATACACTGTTGTGGTTGTTTCTCAATACCGCGTTGTAGACATCTGCTTATTAGCTGGGCATCCCCTCCTTCTCTATCACGTGTCATCTTGTGTCACTTCCCTAGCTAAGGTATGGGCATATGACTTAGCCAATCAAAATCACTTTAGAGATTGGCATGAAGCTGGAGAAGAGAAGTTCAATCTTCTTTTCTTCTAGGTAAGCACTGATGATAAGGGTCATAGAGCCTAAAACCGCCAGACACAGTTTCATTGATACGTGGAGAAAGCATGCTTGAGAACAAAACACACGGTTATAAAGTAGAAGAGACAGATGCACAGTGAGGATGGAGATAGAACTTGTTAAACAAAAAGGAGCACATCTTATTAGTGACTAGCAAAAAAGGCCTATCTTTCAAAGGTTCAGGAGTGCACCACCTTGTACTTTTTTAGATTTTTTTTAGTGCACCAACTGAATAATTGCTCACAGAACCAATGCATGTCCAGGTTATCTTTGTTTAAACTCCTTGATTCAGACTTCTTTTTTCAATGTTCAATATTCTGTTAAAGTTTATACATTTACATTGCATCTTACATCAAATCTAAATTTGTATTCTTAGTTTCAAAATCTCCTTATGGGGTTAAAAGGAAAATTTCTTACTGAACTGTTAGTCTGTAAGTTCAACAAAAGTAAATAAGATATATACTTTAAAAATGCTCAATCAGTGTTATTAACTGATTGGCATAGTTATTGGAATACTATTTGGGCAAAATAATTCTTGATTTTCTTTTATTCATGCACTAAAAAAACAAAAAATTAGGAGTGCCAGAACGTCTCTGTGAATACAACATGGCTGACAACCAAGTGTGGAGGCTCACACCTGTAATCCTAGCACTCAAGGAGGTTAAGGCAGGTGGATTTCCTAGCTCAGGAGTTGGAGACCAGCCTGAGCCAGTGAGACCCCATTTCCTAAAATATAGCTGGGAGTTGTGGCAGACACCTGTAGTCCCAGCTACATGGGAGGGTGAGGCAAGAGAATCTCTTAAGCCCAAGAGTTTGAGGTTGCTGTGAACTGTGGTGCCATGGCACTCTACCTGATCTCCTTAGGCCACAGGAAAATCTTATCACAGGCATTTATCCCAAATCACTGGTGTTAAGTAATTAATATTGGCTTTAACAAATAATATTATAACATAGATTTGGAAACATATCTTTATGCATTATGGCCATCATTGCCTACAGCTTTAGTTTCTTATTGTAGAATAGAAATGACCCGTTGCCTACTTAGCATCCTTTCTTTGTTGTTTCTTATAGAATCTGGGCCGCTCATGTCTCCAGGTCTCCTCCTTACAGCCTTGTACTGAAGGAGAAAATGAAAACTCAGTTACTTTCATATCAGGCCTAAGGACGGTCTAATTTATCTTGTTAAAAATCGTATCAGAAAAGGGTACATCCCATTCTTGCCAATAACATAGGAGAGAAATTTGAAGGAGTGCTCCCTTAATCCTTTCAAATTCCCCAAGAAGACATAGTCTTACATCTTCTTCTGCATGTGATAAACTTTTTAAATTTAATTAAATTTTATTTTATTTTTGTCTAATGCTATCATACTATAAGTCGTGGAACTAAGACAGAACAGATTAGGAGAGACTTGGAAGAAAACAAAAACAAAACTAAAAACACAGACCCTTAATTTCAATTCAGTGTATAGGTATATTGACTTCCTGTATATAATTTCATCTAAAATAAGACTAGTTTACATATCAGAATGTATATTAATTAAATCACTGAAAAGAATAAATCACCACTGACTTTAAGGCTAAAAAAAAAGAAACATAAACTAGATTACAAAGTTCATGATGCCGTCCCATCAGGAAATGACTTATTTTATAAGAAGAGGATCCTGATTACTCTTTTCTCAATAAAAATATGTTCTGAAGATTTACATGAGCCTCAGGGACATATAACATTCCTGCTGACGAGAGCCACAAGAACGTAACTGTGTTTTATTTGGTAAAACTAATATTTCTGTAAAATATGATAGTTATGGGAAATCTCTTCATTCTCTAAGTATCCAGATTGGTTTTATATTTATTTCTCCTGTACCCAAGGTCTTGTTTATTTTGAAATATGTTGATTTGAAGGATTAAGGACATTTTTTTTAGAGTTTGCACACCTTGAAAAATAAAATACAAGAAGATGGATGATCTGTGCTTTAATTTTTCTTTAGAGATACATAAGTCTTTTCTAAACCAATTCACAATGAGATGTAAGGATATTGTGGTACAAAAATGAACGATACAATTTTGTTTTAAAAATGTAAATTAGCATATTTACTAAACATTATGATGCAATAGCTTTATTGGATATGTTTAGAAACATACACATGTGACGAATAAAAGATATTGAAAAATACGTTGAAACTAACAACCAAAGATGGCAGACCAAATGTTTCACCAGGCAAATGGAATGTTAACTTTTCCCAGGTTTTACTGTAGATTTACTTCAATCTTCTCTAAGAGAGATTTCATTTTTAATACAGGGACACGATTACGTTAGTGCTGAATATTCTTTGGAATTTAAAATCATTTTGATTTAGCTATAAAGGCACAGCTCACATAGGTCATGAGGGCTTAGAAATTCAGGGTTCACTGCTTTTTGCTACTAACTTCACAAATCATTGCAAATTTAATTAATCAAGTCTTAAATTGTCTGATTAGATAGCTTTAATTAAGGACTTTGTTCTTTAAATAAGCACGGACTTGTACAATAGACATATTTACATCAGTGTATTCTTAAACAATTTCATCAATAAATGACTAAAAATATAAAATATACTTAAAAGAATACCTTTGGCTATTTCCCTGTTTCAGTTTTTATACCTAGATTAATTAAAGGTAAAAATCTAACTCTCCTTTGAATGTGTAATTAGAATAATGATTGCTCAAGTGGTCCTTAACAGATTATTTTTCAAGCATAATGGATTTAAATGGGCTTATAAAAATATATACTATATGTTGTTATTAATTTAGTAGAATTATAACTTAATAAAATGAAAACAAAAATTTATGATTCTTTTCTTTGAATACCATATGAAAATGAAAATATTACCTGCTTAAATATCCACAGAGAATATTCATTTCTTGTGAAAAATCTTTCCTTAGAGGAAGCCTCTTTACCCACAATGAATACTCTGTAGTGTTATAGATAATAAATAGCCTTTCATCTGCCATCTTCCAAACCATTTAGTTTGGAATGTTTTGTTTTTTAGGGTTTTTTGGGGGGAGGGAAAGGTTGGTAGTTTTTTCCTAAGGAAGATTAAAGAGTCAAATATATGATCGATGCATTTAACGTGGAGCTATTTCCAAAAGTTTGTTTCAGAGCACCAATGCATCTGGCATAAGGAAGTATAATCAATATTTTCCTAACTATCAATATCAATCTTGCCACATACAACTAGATATTTAATTACTACATTTCTGTCAGTATTTCCTGTGTTATGTGTTCCCTGCAAAATCAGGAATAATTTAATTTATTACCATTTGATGTAACAGATCACAAATTGCCTTACAAATTCTGACATATGGTGACTGTAGTTAATCACAATGTATTACATATTTGAAAATTGTAAAGAATAGATTTAAGTGTTCTCACCAGAGAAAATAATTAAACAAAGTAATACATAATTTCAAAATGTTATTTTGTACACCATAAATAGTCATAATTTTTTTCAATTAAGAAACTAAAAAATTAAAATTCCGATTAAATGTTTCAAAGTAAAAGTGAATAATGGTGGTGATCCAATGAGCATTCTTATACTCATATTCCCCAAATTAAATGGTTGATAAAAAGTGCTTGCTTTGTAATATTACTAGTTTAATTATTAATTAAGGCACATTACAAACCATGCAAAAAGTTCTTAAAGTACCTGGAGAAGTTTTATATATTCTATAAAATAATGAACTAACATTAAGAATATGAATGCCTATAATATACTTGACTTCACCAGGAAATCTAAGCACACAAACTACTGTGAAAACTTTCTCAGGATTGTTTAAGTCCTACACTGTTTTATCTCTAAGACTGGGCATTCTAGTCCTCACCATTTGAGAGGGCTGGGTGGTAGGGGGTCCAGTTCTGGTTCTGGTAGCTTCCTTAGTCATTTCACCCCAGTGGTTTTTACATAGAACACCATTTTCTACATAGTCTAAAAATAGAACAAATATGTAGATGCATATGTCTAATAGCAATAGTAGAGAGTCAAAACCTGACTATCAATCTCTCACCATTTGGGGGAAATATCTTCAGTTTTTCCAGTCTCTGTTCTTTTGTTATGGACCTAAAATTATTTTTACCCTTCTTGAAGTATTGTGAAATACTTCAAGATGAAAATTGATGAAAATATTAGTTCAATGATTGAAATTACTTCAAAAATATAATATTCTATAGTATTAGAAAAATTGTGAGAATCTCATATCAGATGTGAATAAGTTTGCCAATATGTTCTAACATAGTCTAGTAATTTAGGACATATTTAAGATTTAGAATATTTAAGAGTAAATGCATTAATGAATCACAGGCTAGAATCAACAAAAGGATGTAACTGAGGGCTACATTTGTGGCAAAGGAGTTGTAAAATTGCTCCAAATACAACTTGCTCACTTGTGCCTATTTAATATGGAAATGTCTAAGCATTATGTCCTAACATGTTGTTATAATGTAAGATGCTTCGATTCTTAATAGATATGGTGAGGAAACACAATAGTTATAAGAATGTTTTCATATTAGTCAAAAGACAGTAAAAAGTTATTTGTTAGAATCCATTTTTTTAAGCCTTAAATATGTAATCATTGCCCTTGTTTTATGATTAAAGTCATGTATGTCTCCAAGAATATTTGGAATTTTTTGGAAAAATTTTATAAATTATGATAACAGTTCAGCGCCTGTACCACAGTGGTTACAGTGCCAGCCACACTGAGGTTGGCAAGTTTGAACCCAGCCCTGGCCAGCTAAATAACAATGACAACTACAGCAAAAAAAAAAAAAAAAAAAAATAGCTGGGTATTGTGATGGGTGCCTGTAGGCCCAATTACTTGGGAGGCTGAGGCAAGAGAATCACTGAAGCCCAAGAGTCTGAGGTTGCTCAGGACTATGATGCCACAGCACTGTACCGAGGGCAACATAGACTCTGTCTTCAAAAAAAATAAAAAATTATAATAACATCAAGATGTTCCAATTGGGGTGGCGCCTGTGACTCAAAGGAGTGGGGCGTTGGCCCCATATGCCAGGGGTGCCTGGTTCAAAACCCAGCCCCAGCCAAAAAAAACTGCAAAAAAAAAAAAAAAAAAAAAAAAGATGTTCCAATCCAATTTTTTTGCCACACTCCCAGCTCTTATTCATTTTGGGTGGGAAAGAGGTTGATAGATTACTTGTAATTACCCTACAATTTTAAAAGAGAAAAACATAAATGGGAACTCACATGATAATCTTATTATCTATTTTAGGTTACATAAAGTAACAAAGTGTTTTTGTTTATTTTTATTCATCCTCTCCAGGGTGAAGTCCAGCCTTCCTTTCTCTTGCATCTCTCCTGGTAGAAAGTAGTTTCCCTCCTTCCACCTTTCTCAGTTCTTTTGCTGAGTACCGTGCAGTCCTTTGTTGATTCTTTTTAATCTTGCATTATAAAATGCAGCTGGCCTTTTAGCCTTTCCTCAGCAGCAGATGATGGTCTAGTCTCTTTCCTGAATTCCCATTCCTCACATTGCTCATAAGCTGAGTGATGGAATTTCTTCTGTGACTAAAGTGTGCGTGTACTTTTTACTTAGTGGAGTGGAAGGGTGAATCCAACAACAACCACAACAATATGTCAGATGTCTTCCCACATATATGATTTGTGCTAAACTCCTTGGTATGAATTAACTTCTTTTTTTCTCAAAATTAGTTTAGGAAGCAAGTAATACTTACTGAATTTTAATAGAGCCCAACAATCGATACCCCTGTCTCCAACTGTTGTTCTAAAATAATTAATACCACTTATTGTGGAATCAAAAATAGTAATGAAGTAATAGAAATAGAGAGTAAAGTGGTGATTTCTGGGGTCAAGGTGGGAAGGGTGGAATGGAAAGATACTGCTCAAAAGGTCCAAAGTTTCAATTATGCAAGATCATAGATATCTGTACCTACAGCACTCATAAGAGGTACCTTCAAAAAGTCCATGGAAAAGAATGAAATTAAAAGGGTCAAAACTACAGTATTTATCAACGTAAGCTCTATCAAGTTCAAGATGATTTTATAAGCAATAATACCAGCCATTTAGTCCATCCCTAAAGAACTGAGGGTCCTGGAAATTTAAGTCAATGCAGTCCTTTTTATATTATTATCTGAAGAAAAACTGATTACCTTTGGAGATTTTTTTTAAGATTAGGAAACAAAAAGAAGTCAGGAGCAAAATCAAGACTGTAAGGTGGATGCCTAATGATTTCCCATCGAAACTCTCACAAAATTGCGATTGTTGGATGACAGGAAGGAGCAGGAGCATTGTGGCGGTAGAGAAGGACTCTCTGGTGGAGCTTTCCCAGGCACTTTTTCTGCTAAAGTTTTGGCTAACTTTCTTAAAGCACTCTTATAATAAGTGCTTTTTATTCTTTGGACATCCAGAAAATAAAAAGCAAATTGCCTTGAGCATCCTAAAAAAACTGTTGCCATGATGTTTACACTTTTATTTTTCTCCAGAGACTGGTCTTGCTTTGTCACCCAGGCTGGAGTACAGTGGCATGATCATAGCTCACTGTAGCCTTGAATTCCTAAACTCAAGCAGTCCTCTTGACTCAGCCTTCAGAGTAGTTGGGACTCTAGGTGCACACCCCCATGCCTGGGTATCTAATTTTTCCCTCCCTCCCTCCTTTCCTTCCTTCCTTCCTCTCCCTGTCTTTTTCTTTTCTTTTCTTTCTTTCTTTCTTTTTTTTTTTTT
>NW_003852399.1:16818539-16897488 GCF_000181295.1 Otolemur garnettii
CCCAGGCTGGTCTCAAGCCCTGACCACAGCAATTCTCCAAAGTGCTGGGATTACAAGTGCGAGCCTCTGCACCTGGCCAGCCCTGGCTATGGATGACTCTGCTTTTGCTCTGACTGGACTGCCTCCACCTCTTGACAGCCACTGCTTTGATTGTGCTTTGTCTTCAGGATCACGTTCATCATTTGCTACACTTTTTTGAAGAAATCCTTCAGGATCTTGACTCTACTCCCCTCCTCCAAAATATCATTCAACTTCTCCACAGACTTTTCTTTTTCCATTACCTTCTATCATACCTGATAGAAAATATCATTCAAGAGCTATGTTTTCTTTTTATAACCTGGGCAATTTGGGTAATTATTACAACATTCAGCTCTTCTCTATCTGAGAAAATATATGAGAGATGAAGGAAGCTATTGCCATGTTGAACAGTCCTGATTAGTACTCAAGAAAGAATTTTCAACAGGAATTGAAGAAAGCTTCTTTCTTTCTTTCTTTTTAAGGTTTCAGGTTTAAATATTCCATTAAGAAAATCCACTTCATTAAGAAATTCAGTTGAGCTATTTGATTTGAATGACATTCTATCTTCTTTGTTTTTTCCTTATCATCCAGTCATTTATTCTGTTACTTCATCAGCAGGAAGGTCATTGTTGCCACAAAATATTCGCGCCTCCTGGTGTGTCTTTGTTCCTTATTCCTTCTGTGTTTCACATCTCTCCTAGCCCTGCAGTAGATCAACCAATTTCCCATAAAATATAGCAATAATAATACAGTACATGTGGTTGTCATTTCAACATTTTAGCAGATCACCCAGTGTTTCTATTGGAATCCTAGTAATTCTAGCTCTGTTTCTATCAGATATGATAGAAGGTACTGGAAAACGAAAATTCTGTGGGGAAGTTGAATGATATCACTTCAGTGAACGTGGCAGGAATTTCCAAGGGAAGTGACAGATTTTGCTACAGGCCTTTCACTGTATATCTTAGCTTTCGTGAGGAACAAATCTTTCAAGCCTTAAAATGTCATAATCATACAGTAACTACATGGAATCTTTAATCTTGGGAATTAAGTCCTTATTAACAGTGTTTTTCATTATGTCTGAATAGCTCTTAATGAAGCTGGGGTCAGTGGCGGGACAGTGAAATATGAAGGGGGCAGGAAGATGTGCATCTGAAGGTCAAGGAGCAGCAGGAGACTAAAAGTCACTCCCACAGATTACGTAACTAGGAGACCTGAACATTACTTCCTTTCCAAATTAAAAAAGAAAATATTCACTATGGTAAAATATTCATCACACGATAATAACCATCTTAACCATATTCAAGAGTACAGTCCAGCAGTGTTAAGGATATTTATACAGGTGTACAATCACTATATCTCAAATGTGTTTTATCAAACATATTTCAGTCTGGAAATGTACAGGAGTCACTGGAGAAGTTAAAGCTAGAGCCTCAAGATCCAGTAACTGTCACCTGGAAGGTGGGTTTATTGTAAGAAAACCCCAGAGAGCAAAAGTAAGTTTACTTTGGAAAGTGAGCCATTTCCTGCCTTCACGATTCTGATACTCCTTCTCCACCTCAACCAGGTTTTCAGGTCTGCCTGCACACACGGAGAAAACTGTGTTGTCTTTTCCAGGAACTACACAGAACCTGGAAGACAGCTGTGAAGAAAAGAGGTACCTGCAAGGAGCAAAAGAGGGTAAATTTAGAATTCTGAATAAGAGAGTATACAATCTCTATAAAATGTATGAACAAAGAAAGACTGCAGCAGAGTAAGATGTTCATGCGTTCACTGAACCTACTATTGTGGTGTGAATGGTTTGCTGATCTATGCAGACAATTGTGACTTCCATTGCAATAGTTTCTACAGTATTTGTGGCTAATTTAGTTAGGAATGACTTGCGCTTGTCAATCCTGCCTTGATGTCCGTAGTCTGCATTTTCTTCTTTCTCTTTATGCTTTTTTTTTTTTTTTTGTAATTTACTTAGGAGTGGAGCAGGCACTGATACTGTGAAGAGTATCAGGGTAGCTCAATGTAGTTGCTGAAATAGGTGAAGAAAACAAGTAAGGTTTTAGTAAGTAAAAGAAAGTATTTACAGAAGACTTACACAGCAAGCTGGGCCCTATCCTAAGGCCTATGTGTACCATAGAAAGCACAACCTCTGGGTTTTATATACAACTTTGAGGAGTATCAACTGCTTCTTAGAAGTTTCTGAAAGTCTTAATTAACTCTGTTCTCAAGACAGCCCACCTACAAGGTCTTAATAACAACCCACCTGCAGGGCCTTAATCGCTTCATTCCCATAAAAGTCCAAATCAGCCTCACCTAGACCACCCATCATCTGCCTTGCTCTTATCTAGCTAGATACCTACATTCTTTAGCTTCAATATCTGGATCCCCTCTGGATCCATTTGTACAATTCTTTAGGTTTTGATTGTATCCCAGTTTATTATCATTTTTTATAAATGCAAACCATTGAGTTAAAATTTTCAGACAAAAAATGAAACCTAGTACAATGTTGTCTTGCTTCAGAGATGATGGGAGTTTACTTGTAGCAAGTTGCTAGAGTCACTCGCAGTGCTAGTGTGTGTGTGTGTTGTCATTGTTGTTTTAAAGAGAAGCCCTTTACTCACATTACCAATTGGAAAACAATACTTTTGCCATTTTCTACATGTAAACAATTCTGGGATTCCTGTGATAGGTAGATGTCCCAGCGGCTAAGAGATCTCTGAACTTCAAGCAATTTTGAAAGGAATAAGATTAGCAGGATACAGAATTTCAAATTCCCGAGTGGGGAAAAATGAGAGAGGACCTTTATAGTCATGGTTTTACAAAGTTAAAATAAAGATGATAGGAAAGGCTTATTTATCATCAAAGAGTTGGGATGCTTTCAAAAAAAAAAAAAAAAAACTTTGGTAGAGAAAACAGGAATGTTAAATCCTAGGAAACCTGTAACAATCTACAATCGGTCCAAGGTAAAGACAAAACTTTATCTATCTCCTTGGTTCAGGAGATCCCATGAACCCAGTCTGCAAGGAGACCACTCGCTGCTGACTCAGTCCCAATGAAGTCTGGTGTGTTTCCTGTGCATCTTTATTCCTAGTGCAGGGCTCTTCTGGCTCCCAACCAAAGCCAGTTTCAGTGGATTTTAGCGAGCATCAGGTTATCAGACCCTGGACACCACTCAGTCTCCTGCACACTCATGTGTGAGGGTGAAAGCTGCTCAGTTTCTTTGCTCCTTAGTTGTCTCTCCTGGAAGTCATCGATAAAACTAGTGAAAATTGGCCCCCAATGCAAGGCTGACCTTGGACCTTCTTCTCCATCTTTGCCTCATGTTTCTTTATAATCATGTAGTTTGATGCAGTACTTCAAATTTGATCCATTCAGCCATGTATTTCATATTCTGGCACAGTTTTCTGCTGTTCTTAGGGGAGGTCAGGGGCTGCAGACCTGTTCATCCATATTCCAGGGCAGAACTCTTCCTTCCCTTCCCTCAACACTCAGGTTTTGTGTTTTTTTTCCCACACACATTGCAGGAAGATCTATGTCCTCACTGGCTGCTCCTCTGCATTAAACTTGAGCTTCTTCAGGGTGGGGACAGTGCCCTGCTCTCTTTTGTGTCCACAGCAACTATCAATGCACCCACCGCATTTCAGCCACCCAAAAAAGACATTTGCTAAAGGGATTCCTGGAAAGCCACAGGTAAATGCATTGGCTTTTATTTTTGTCCCTATTTCTTAGAGTTCTTTCAATTTTTTACATCTGTCACACTAAATCAAACATCAAGTGACAACCTCTGAATCAGAATCACTGATAAAGTAGTTTGAGAGCAACACAGAAAGTCGAGTTTGAGGTCATCGCCCTTTTCTGCCTCCACTTAATATAAACCCAACCTCGTGTTGATGAACGCTGAGTGTGATGTTTTTCCTTGTAATTTGTTTGCAGGATATAACACTGGGACTGCGGAGCCTTTCAGATCATTTTTAATTCAGTACATGTGGCCAGAACTAAGATTTGTCTTTTCGCTCAACCAGGATCCTAGAAGTAGGAGATCATAATAATGTCCAGGAGTGAACCACAGGATTAATAACCCCGTGTCCCTGAAGGATTTCTCCAAGGCTGACTGTCTGAGTCCAGCCTTCAGCCTGTGACTGAGAATCAGGTCTCTCCCTGATAGGCATCAGACAAGTGATAATCTCTTCGTCCATCATGTTGTATTTAGTTTAAGGTGACCAGAGATCCCGCATTTTTAAAAAGTCCCAATTTTTGGAAAGAATGCATGACAAGCTAGGAAACACAGTAGAATGGGAAGGGAGTATGCGGTTTTCAATTGCTGAAAGGTTAATGTAACTCCATTTGGGAATGAAGAGGTTAATGTAACTTCATTTGGAAATGAAAAGGCTAATGTAAACGCCTTACTCCCCTAAGGTGACCAGATGACCCACTTGATACAGTCCTGATTTTTAACAATTTGTCCCACTCCTGTGGCATTTTTAAAAAGTCTGATTTTTGGAAAGAATGCACGACAAGCTAGGGAACGCTGAAGAACAGAAAGGGAATATGCGCTTTTTGGTTGCCATGTGGCTATTTCACCAGGATATGAGTTTCATCTTATTTTTGTTAATTTTATAATGTCAAATAATTGCTGAGAACTGATTATCGAGAACTGCTTATCAAAGTTTGCATTGTTGTCAGGCCCCACCCTCCAGCCCCTCAATGGTGTCCCGTTTTACCAATGTTAAAATCTGGTCACCTTAATTTAGCTGTGATGAGTTGGTCAGGTCTCAGTTCACATTGAAATAAAATGACTTTTCCCTGTCTCAAGCAGGAGACTGGCCCTAGAAGGGTACATTGTGCATCTCACAGCTGCTTTTAACATGCCTTGACTTTTTATTAATGAATAATAGTAGAGATCTATGAAAAAAAACCTCTGAATTGAAAAGGACCACATGAACCTTTAGAAAATATGCATTTCTCCCCATCTCAGGAAGATGAGGATATAAAAACTTCAGCTGGGACAAAAAGATTGGCATCTGCTACAGGCAGAGAAAAACTTAAAATTGTTCTTTAGGGAACATGTAGGTCAGAATGATCCCTATCCCATCGCTGACATTTAGCAGTTTCAAAACCTCAATCTATGCCCCTGGAGGACCCGCAGCAGGATCCCATCTAGGAGCCTACAGGCTTCTACATTGGCTACTTGTCATCCTTGGTAATATTTCCAGAAGCTTTCCAGAAGCTTAGAGGCTGAAGACTGAAGGGTTTTCACTGTTATGTTTCTGGAACTGAGATCCGAAGACAATATATTTAATGACTATATGACATTAAATATACGCTAAATACGACACTAAGATGCAGCCAGATAGACACCCATTCAAGAGGGAACAGATACATGATATTATAAGAGATAAAATGTCTCCTGTGAGGTGCCACTTTCCCCTGGGTGGCAGAGAGGACAGACCAGCAGGGGTCAGGGGAGCCAAAGAGGAGGTTTAGGCTCCGTCAGGCCCCTTCCTCCACGGAGCAGCTGCGGCCCTGTAGCACCAAGTCCAAGCAGGCTCCGGGGAAGCAGAGCTAGGAGCAGAGCTTTCTCCAGGAGTCCTGACAGCCGCAGAATCCTTCTGTAATTTCTTCCCTGTGGGATGAACACGGATCAGTGGTGAGAAGGACCCCTGAACAGGGCTGGAGTGGAGCAGGAGGCCTGCAGTGCTGTAGCTTCCAATACCGAAACCCGGATCCAGCGTGGGCTGCGGCTTCAGACACACTGAACCAGAGTGAGAAGCTGACAGCGGCCGGGCTGGAGTTCAGGAGCCGCCGGGAGGCAGCAGGCAGGTGGTGCAAAAACGCGGCCTGGAGCCGGTCCCTGGGTCGCGGCCGCCGAGGACCCGGACTCCGCCTCTCGCAGCTGCCACCGGCACCGCCACCCTGAGACAGAGCCAGAGTCGGAGCCCTGGGCGCGAAGGCTGCTCCTGCTTCACTCCACTTATTTAAATCTCAGATCCTGTCTGCAGTTGACCTAGGTGCACCACTTTTTTCACCCATTGAATGGAAAGCTTGCAAAACTTTGCTTTTTTCGGTTAGAGTCGTGTACGCTGGTTAGTTCCAAAGTAATAGTGAGGACGCGCCTTAGTGGAGGAAGTGAAACCTAACGGGAGTCGGGGGTGGAGCGGAGGAAGAGACCGCAGAAAACCCGCCCAACAGGTACACCAACGCCACCTGGGGACAGGAGCGCTTATGACCATGACTCCAATCAAAGCGAGCCACGAAACCAGAAATATTTGTACCCTGTAAAATTTGAAATTAAAAGAAAAAAAAAATTGGGTAAACTGAACCAGTTGTGCCTACGGTGTTTATTGTTCTGCTGCTAAGGTCGGTCAAATTCGATTATGATATGAAGAAGAGACATGTTGTCCTCGTAAATTGATGTGCGGGTCTGCCGCTGCAAGCTTCATCTTCAGCATCTTCAGCATCGTCTCATCCTTTCTTGGAACAAGCAACCGATTTGTAAACTGCTGAATGGGGGTGCGGATCATCCTCGTAAACTTTTCAGAAGGAATGAGTCCACCAGCGTTCCACTATCGTTCCACTCCAGCTTCACCATAACCTGATGTTTGTTCTTGCTTTAATTTTATTAGAATTCATGGTGTTCTGATAGCAGCCTATACTTCTTAGCGCCTCACATTATGATATCTCAAACTAGATCTTGTCCAGATACATTGTGACAAGTTACTATGTGTTTATTTTGGTGCAAAAAAAAATCTACTCATAATATTGTCATAATATACATTTCCATAAACTTAATGAAGACCCTGGTAGTTAACAATACTGCATTATACCTCAAAATTTGCTAATAGGGTAGAATTTATGCTCTATGCCTACAAAAAACTAATAAAAAAGAGGGCAAGAAGAAACGCATGAAGGTGGTGGATCATTTCATGGCATTGATGTGGTGATGATTTCACAGATAGAGACTTACATCCAGACTCATCAAGTTATACACAGAGGGTTTCAAGAAAAGCATACATATTTAAGGGGGAAAAAACTATATTATTGGAATACTCATTATGTACCATTAATGCTCATTTTATATATTGTATTTTTTATCTTATGTAATTGCAGAAGTCAAACATGGCTTGAGCATTACAATGTTAATCCAGTGATTTCTTTTCTTAAAGTGTGTTTATATTTTTGACACCATGTGTACATTACATATAAACAGTCTCTGTATTTCAATCATACCTTAATAAAATGGGGGGGAAGTTTTTTTAAAAAAAATACTCTGTGGGTACTGAGATAAAATTCTTGAAGCCAATTAATTAGAATATAGTGGATAAAAAAGGAACAAAAAACTAATTCAGACAGACAACAAAGGGAGGCCATAAAGGAAACCCTGCATTGCCTGACAGAGCGATAAAGAAGATAAAGAAGATGAGGGTTGGGGGCAGCATCCCCTGTGGCTCAAAGGAGTAGGGCACTGGCCCTATATACTGGAGGTGGCAGGTTCAAACCCAGCCCCAGCCAAAAACTGCAAAAAAAAAAAAAAAAAAAAAGAAGAAGAAGAGGTCTGTGGCTAAAGTGTGAGATGGAAATAAACTTGCTATTTCCCAGTGTGCCACCTTAGGGAAAGTTCGGGTTTATAGGGAAGGACAAGAGAACATGTCAGTCTTAGGATACTTGATAGATTCGCAACACCCAGTTAAGGATTTTTGGTCAGCATCCATATTCCACCAATCAGGTAACTTCCTATGTGGGAGTTATCTGTATGTCTAATGACACCAAAAGTTGTGTAGAGAAAAATAACTTCTAGAAGGAGTGTGAAGGTAAAAATTGCTTTTCCTTGGTAACAATAAGGCAATTTAACAGTAGTCCAAGTATCTGTGTAAAGTATTTTACTTGATTCTCTTTATTCTTCCTTTAAAATACCCTATAAAACGTGAGATCTTTGAGGTTAATAAAATGAATTAATTTTATCAGAGCAAGTAGATAGCAAATTACTGAGACAGGTTTCAAAGTCTAGATTCTTTTATATATATATACTTGTTTTCCAAGGGATAGGGAATAACCGTGAATTGGTTACAACGCATCTTCTTAAATGAGTTGACATACTGCTTTGATGTATTTTGTGCTTAGATTCAGTATCAACAGTTGTTCATAATTTACACAATTATTTCTCAAATTGGCCATTATATTAATCATCATCAGAGATACTAGAATTGTTTAGCAGCTGCTCATCTTATAGATTTGGCTCAGCATAAGAATCTGACCTAGAAATTCAAAACAAATGTAGATAAGCTTTCCAGTATGATTCCTGCAATAAAAAATTTTATGGCTCATTTACCAGGGAGCATCCAAATAATTCTGAGACAAAATCATATGCCATGTGTCATCTCTTCTAAACACAAGATAAAAGAACAATGGCAGCCTGTACCTTTGCGTTAATAAAGTAGAGCCTTCATTAATAAATTTGTTGTAGACTTTACTATCTAAATATAACAATTAGTAATATTCTCTGGGTACCAAAATAAAACACCTGATGCCAATTAATTATAATAAATCCTACGGTTGCTTTACATTTTAAGTTTATGCTTTTCAGATTGATGATCTAAACAAAAATTATAGTCCTAGGATTTTATGTAGCAATTCCATTTGTAAATTATAAAGGGAAAGGCCATAATCAAATCTTTACTACCTCTTTCCTTGTACTAGTTGATAACATTATTTATGTACTTATTATGCCAAACCTGGTAGTATTGGCCTGTGGGTCTTAAGCTTAGAGGTTTATGTAACTCCTATGAAAATATAATAATAGATAGAATGCTGTTTGCTTTTAATTAAGTCATATATACTTTTAAAGACTTTCCCATATCTTTAATAAAAACACAAGTAGAACAGAAAGGAAAATAGAAAAATATTAAATAAAAATAAGACGTTTTATATGTCATAGATTACAGTCTCAACTTTTAATGGCAAAGTTATTTTTCTTCCTTTCGTTATAACATATCATTACTTATTACTTATATATGAAATATATGTGTTACTTATATATAAAATTTATATATGCATATATATCATTTGTTTTCAAAAATGTTAAGAGTTGATTTTTCAATATCCATAGAGAAAGAATAAAGGGCATTGTGTTATATAGTTATTTTATTATTTGTGAAGTCCTTTCTTTGACATATATGTTAAATGAAGTACTATAGTGCCCAGGGCATAGTAAAGTCTTGAAAAATATCATTTTCATATCTATCTGGAAATTGTCTTTTCTCTTCATTAGATCTTAAATAATGAACCCAGAAAGCAATCTTGTGCAAATTATTAAAAAAGTGCCACTTCCTCTTTGCATAAATAGCCCCAGGCCAGAGTTCTTTGGTCTGGGAAATAGAGTTCTGGTTTGTAAAACTATAAAGCTGTTTCTGCTAATGAGCATAAAATCTGTATTAAAATATTAAAGTCATTCATCGCATATTGAAACAAGACTATATTTACTTTGGTCAGCAAGAAACACCTACTCTTCTCTAGAAGAATGCTCCATATCATGAATTAGATACACAAAAATCTATGAATAGCAGAGGATGAAAGTTTTCCCATAAATATCACGTATTGGACACCTGGCACAATCAACTGTTCTGTTCTGCTGTCTGCGCCCATTTATACACGGACAGGGATCTAGGAGATCTGATGAAATTGAAATAGATTATGAAATTCTCCATTGCAAACCCAAGTATTTAGGCTAGTGCCACATTCCGGAACACTTGCAGAAGGTTGTGTTTTTAGTCATTGGAAGAGATGAGGCATGTAAGCTTATATGATCCATTTATTACTCAATATATCAGACCTCAGTGGGAGAAATAAATTCACTAATAGATGGGATTATCCTTGCATAGAACTTCATCTTATAAATTTAGAAATTGAATTTATGAGTCCTTGCTCTTAGTAAAAGTTCTGTTCGCATCTGTCAAAATAAGGGAATATAAAATTGAATCAGTAGCATGTGCTTTCTCAGGCATGCCCCGGCAGTCTCTAAAGAATAAACTGCTGGTCTTTGTATGTGTGTGTTTCCCTGTGTGTGTGTATGTGTGTGCGGACGTGCACAGGTGCTCATGCTGCATGCTTGGGAGAAATTTTATACACAAATCCACCCTTGCCCTTTAGCAATTTGTTAATTTTGTAGCTGAATTCCTTCTTACCACTTGTATGGAAGGTACATTGCTCTGTTTGCTCTGGAGACCAGTGCCTCCCCTTTGAGGTGCCTATTTTTTCTAAAGACATCATACTTTCATTGAACCTGTGACTCTAAATTCATGATGGATTATGTAAAATTAACATAATGTAGATAATCCTACTCTTTCCTATTACAATGGCTGGAATGTTCTTTGTGGCTTTCTACATAGGGGAAATTGGGCAGGTCTGCAGTCACATCATTTTAACCAAATTCCCTTCAAGGTTCCTCGAAGGCAGAGGCTATGGCTATCTGAATTATAACTGTATTCTAACATTGTGAATAAACAGAGCCATAAACCTGTTCGATCAGAAATTGCATTTAGTTGTTTAATAATAAAGAATGTTTATGTGATAACTGGAGTTAATTTTCATCAAAGTACATTATTTTAACAATAATTTTTAATTCAACTTGTTAATAAGTTGTTTAGGACATTGCATCCTCATTTATAAGTGAAGTATGTTTGTAATTTCCCTTTATAATATATATTTTTTCCAATTTTATTATCAGATATATGCAGATGAAGTAGAATGTTTTTGAAGTATTCCTTTTTTTATTGTCTATAAGATTTGGCATGATTTGTTTTTTGAAATTATGTTCTACTTTTACTCATAAAAATCAATATTCTCTATTTTTTGAGACCTTGGGGGGAAAAAAAGAAGTTAACTGATGACTCCATTCTGAACCTCTGAGTCAAAGCATTCTATGATAGACATATTTTTATCTGACAATGTGAACGTTACTTTTTTGTGTTATTATTTTTATTATTGCTCGATATTTCATTGCAGCAATCATCTGATTTCTTTTCCATTGTATTTATCATTCGTTCTTTACGTGGTTTTTGTTTCTAGTCCTTATTTTAAACATTGTTATCATTATTAAATTTTAAGCCTCTTTAATTTTGTGAAGGCAAAATGAGAAGCCAAATAAACACATGTACATGTATAAAGAAAATTAAAAAATAATAATAAAGAACATTATTATTATTGCAAGAACTCTTTTTCATCACTACTGAACTATTAACATGCTCCCCACACACCTTCCTTTTCAAACTACCACTTGTATATCTTACTTAACATTGCTGCAAAATAAGCCATCACAAACCTTAGTTGCTTAAAACAACATTTACAATTTCTTATGTTGCTTTTTGGTAAACTTGATGAGCCTTAGGCTTCATGTTGTGCTGGCTGGGCCACTCTCAAGGTTGCATGCGGCTAGAAGCTTGACTAGGGGAGATGAAAGCTGGACCCTCACTTTTCCTCCAAGTGTTGTTCCTCTTGGTGGGGTCTCACACTCCATCTATTCTCTCTGCGCTAGTCAGGATCCTGGTGTGGCTTGGATGAGCACTTAGATGGAGAATATTAAATTATGCATGCCTTAGAGCAAATTGTTACTTAATATAATAAAATAGCATACACTGGATGGTTTAAACACCTAGATTTGTTTATTACAATTCAGGAGGCTAGGAGTCCAAGAACCAGGTTCCAGCCACAGTACTTTCTGGTGAGGGCTTCCTTCCTGGCTTGCAGAATACGTCCCCTCCCTCTGTCAACACGTGGGCTTTTCTTGGTGTTTGTATGGACAGAAAGACAGAGAGGGAGGGAGGGAGAGGGAGGGAGAGAGAGAGAGGACACGTGTTATCTGGTGTCTCTTCTTATAATAACACTAATCCTGTGGGATCATGGCCCCACCCATATGGCTTCATTTTACCATAATTCTCTCTATAAAGGCTCTATAACTAAATATATTCATATTGGGTGTTAAGGCTTTAACATATGAGTTTGGGGGAAGCCACAAACATTCAGCTAGTCCATGACAGCACATACCAAAATTCTGCTTACATCACACTTGCTAAGTTCTTACTGGCTGCAGCAAGCTATGCAGATAAGTTCAGACTAATGTGGGTAGGACCACACAATAGATAAAGGATAGTGTGGTTCACTAGGGGGATGATCAATGTGACATTCTAGTATAAAATCCATTGAAAATGACATGCCTCCTTTTATTGCCCAATTTACTATAGTTTTTTAAGATTTGTCTTGTTATCTTCTGTAGTACAGGGTAGACATAAATTTCATGTACAATTTGAAAAAGTTTAACAAAGTAAATTACACACGAACTTTATGTCCACCCTGTATGCCTTCTTTAACTGATTCAGTTAAATATCCCTCCTCTTTGTCCCCGTATTCCTTGATATGGTCAAACTAGTACAAAGCCTCCTAGATAGAGGTCATTGGAATGAATCAAGAATCTCCCAAACAGCAGTTTTATGTATGATAAGAATAAAGACTGAAAACAGTGCCTCATGCTTTTGGTTTTTTTCCAGGGGCATCTGCTAGTATTCATGTGTATATATAAAGGGTGATAGAAAATTGCATTAATCCTAGTACAGATAGTACTCTGCTGATTTGAGGAAGAGATCTAAGAATTTGTTCATTCTACTCATTTACAAAACCCCAAATACCTAAAGTTACAATTGGACAATAGAAGGATGTGTACATGGTTTATTGTTCCTCCGTAGTTCTGATACACATAGTCCTAATATACAAAAAAGATAAAGGTAATAACACGGGTAATCATTCTGATGGTAGTTCTTCTTATCTATCTCTTAATGATGATGTGAGTAACAACTCTGTACAACAGTAGAAAAATCACTTTATTCTTAAGTAAATCATCGTGTACTCATTTTCCTGTACACTGTTTTATGCTCCTGTGCTTTACTCTACTCTGATGTTTCTGTTGTGGCTCTTCATGTATTCGTTATGCCAGGCTTTAAAAAATATTCCCATCAGTTCAAGAGGCAGGGAGTTTCTAATTTCCTTGTTTAGAACTCAGCAACCGTAAGTTTTTTTCTCTTCTTAAGTAATGTCAGTTATATCAGAATTTGAGATGACATTATTTTCTCTGTGCTTTGGGATACAAATGTGTTTCTTCTGATGCTTTCTGCCCTTGGCAAGTGGCCTGTGTTACTGTAGATGGGGCATTTGTAGAAGGCAATGGGGTTTAAAAACATACTGGCCTTTAAGTACTAAAAACAGTAAACTAACAAAAAAAAAAAAAAGGAAGGAGCACTGCACAGGTTGATTACTGCGTGTAGAAAAACATGCCTCAAAGTCTTCTCATCTTTGGTTGTTTTCTGAATCTCAAAATGTAAAGCACCTTCCTCTCTTCATATTACTCCCATCCCCATACCTCCTTCTCTTGATTCTACGTCTGTCTCTCCATCAAAGTTATTTATTTGCAGCCAGAAAGTTACCTCTCTGTGGTTTCACAATTTAATCCTTATATTACACTGTGATGGCCCTTGTTTGAAGTTCTATTTGGAAAGATTCCAAATGGTGTCATGAGATGTCATCTGCATCTCAGTGTAGCTAGGAACTCCTGGCACAATGACATCGTCCTCCATCTGTGAATAAGTGGCTGTATCATCGCAATCCAGATGTTGGATTCCCCTTTTCTAAACTCACTTCCCACTAATGCATTTGAGAAAGGAGGCTGGGCTGTGTAATATCCTGAATTACTCCCAGGCTGCAAGCTGCAGCAGCTTTACTGCAGCTCTTTAATTGGCTGTGAATAACTGTTCACCTTGATGACAACCATAAACTGAACCTTCTGGTTCCATTCTCTCTAGAGATTAAAGTGGGCAACATTAGCATGAGCATCTGAAATAGAGGGCTGGATACAAAAAGACATCCCCTCGGCTGATTGCCCCCTGGTGCCTTGATGACCTAAATTTTTACC
Source organism: Otolemur garnettii (assembly GCF_000181295.1). Lineage (NCBI taxonomy): Eukaryota > Metazoa > Chordata > Mammalia > Primates > Galagidae > Otolemur > Otolemur garnettii. Next base: position 16,832,500 of record NW_003852399.1, read on the forward strand.
ATTATGAATGTTAGGCTTACTGAGAGTTCAGGAAATCTGAGTTTGTTTCAGAAAAGTGGCAAATTAAAATTGCATATTGTGCCATGGATGCTGGTCATAATGTTAAATGAATACAATTGCTTATTAAACATTTTTAGTCTTACACTACCTGTGGCCATACCATGTGTGGGAATTTCACTGGGCCAGTGCTCTTACCGACCAGTTCTCATTCCTCCCTCTACAGGGCCTCCCCTCTCACCCTTCTCTCCCCACCCCCAACTCCTTCCCCCTGTGCTCTTCCTGTTCCAGGTAAGTGTAAATTCCTCATGCAAAGAAATTTAGCTCACTCCTTTGGTTGATTTTATTTATTTATTTTTTCATTCAGCTGATGATTTCAAAGCCTCACTTTCCATCTCCATATATCTTATCAACATATTGTCCTGAACAAAGGCAATTTCTCTCCTAAACTGAAGCTCTGTTTTCATCTGATAAATTAATGCATTTTCAACCGCTTGCAGCACCACTGCTGTCATGGTCCTTATTATTCAATATGGATTGTTTCTGTGACAGTTTATAAATGCAAGTGAAAATTTGGGCTCTCTAAAGTGGATGATACAAACTCTGGGCATGCCTGAAACCATGATAATTCAGGTGTAATTGTGATAGGGGTTGGTACATGATACATATTTATAATATTTTTAGTTTTATTTTGAATGATCATGGGAATTGCACTCACAAAGCTCCTCAGATTACAACTCTGATTGAAATACTTCGTCCCACTCTTTAATTTAATTGTTTCCTATTCCATTTAAAAATCCAGTTTTTTAATTCATTATTTCAGTAGCTTTTGATTTGGTAGCAAAATAAAATGTTTTCTTTTAAAAATATGACTTTTCAAATAATTGCCTAGATGTTTATTTACTTAATGATTATGAGAATTTCTAAGACCATTTTACATAAATATGTGTGAATTAGAACAATAAGTTCAGGCCTTATTATTTTATTTTATTTTTTTGTAGCAAAAAATAGAGGTAAACATTGTGAGATATAGTTTAAAAAACAGTCATACAATGAAAGCCCTGATTTCAGTTTGATATAATTTATCCCTGTAACAAAAACACTTGTACTATATAAATATTTTGAAATAGGAAAAAAACCTTATTAATATGGATTTGCTTCTTGGAAAATATATTTCTTTATTTTTCATACTTCCTATGTAGAACTTAACATTTAAGTTTCACAGAAAAAAATATTTTTCTTGAAGCACCATTTTAGTTTTTTTAAAGAAAATTTAAATTGTGTAATTTAAATTTAATCCTATATTAAAATAATTTGTGACAGTAAGAACTAATTATCATTAATAAATGGCATTGAATTACTCTTTTGGATGGAAGAAAGGACATATATTTTTTTAAAAATGTAGTTTTCCTTATATATTTGTCTAAGCTTTTTTTTTTTTCTTCTTTTGCCTTGGACCTTATGAAAAAGCAAATCAAAAGTACCCACCCTAACAGGGGTGAAGTGATATCTCATTACAGTTTTCAGTGTCTTTCCTCGATGATTAGGGAATTTTGAGCACCTTTCATTACCTATTGGCCATTTGCGTGTTTTCTTTGGAGCAGGGCTATTCAAGTCTTTTGTGCATGTTTAAATGCATTTTTGGGATTTCTTTATGTATTTTGAGTATTAACTTCTTTTTATTTCAATATGCTAAAGGAGTACAAATGTTTTTGTTGACTGCATGCCTTTTATAAGGCTCAAGTTGGGGTTTTCAGTGTGCCCATCAGCGAAATAGTGTCCACTGCACCTGAGAAGTAGGTTTTTAATCCTTCCCTCTCTCCACCTTCCCCTCGATTTCCAATGACCTTTGCCTCTCTGTGCCAGCCTGTGCCCATTGATGAGCTCCCAATTACTAGAGAATATATGTGATATTTGCTTTTCCATTCCTGAGATACTTCACTTAAGATAATACTCTCCAGTTCCATCCAAAGTCGCTACAAAAGACATGATTTCATTCCTTTTTGTATCTGAGTAGTATTCCATGATGTACACACACCTCATTTTCTTTATCCATTCATGTATTCATGGGCACCTAAGTTGCTTCTCCCATCCTTGCAATTGTGAATTGTGCTCTAATAAATAGGTTAAATGTTGATTAAAACTGAGAAAATCTATTCATATGGGAAGGAAAGAGACAAACTCCAGAAATGTAGATGTAGGTAAGTCTAGAGTGATTAGGATTGGGAGGAGATAGAAAGCTGAAGTTTATCTTGTTTATAATATCTATTTTTAATGCAATCTAGGGGCCATAGACTTCTGCCGAATTGCTCTAGCATTCTGTGAGTGTAACACTGATCAGAATTTACTATGATTCTCCTTTCTTCAACTCTTACTTACCCGTCATCTTTTTAGCTCCCTTATATTAGACACACGAACAATTTTCCTCTCTATATAAATTACGATGTGGAAGTTGTCTGCAGTAATCACCTTTACTTAATGTTAACTCTACAATCTCTAGTTTCTGTCCTAAAGGGATTAGAAGAAGGTGTAGTTTCTCACCATCTTCCCTCTACTTCTTGCTAGTTGATTGATGTTACTGTTCAATATGACATAAACATACATGAAAATCATCTTTGCTTTTGTATTACGTGTTTTCTCTAGATTTGATGCTGCTATTTACTTTTTCTCCTTCTGACAAAATTGCTTCTGTGACCTCCTGCTCCTCTCCATCTTTCTTCTCTTCCTTAACTTTATGCCTTCCTTCTCCTCCTCAGTTTTGGCCTCTTGCTCCATCAGTCCAAAGGCTGGACACCAGAAGCAACCCTTTTCAGACCATGCACACAAATCCCTTTAGGAGCGATTAGATGCCTGGAAATTTGTGGGGGTTGAGCCTGACCATGCCAAGCTGAGAAATGGGAGAAAAAGGACACTTTCTCTCCCCTTGGCAAGAAGCTCTCTCTCAGCAGGATGAGGCATTCTTGCTAATCTCCAGCCTGTCTGGCCTCTTATCTGTAACTGTTTCCAACTCCCAGCCTCAACTCTACCAGACTGAGCAGCTGTGCAGTGTCCCAAGTCATTCTGGGGGAGAGATGGAACTTCAACAACTCCCCGTTAATTACCTTAAAGGGACAGACCACAGCTGTGGCTCTTACAACCGACTGATGCAGCCACAATCTGAATGGGCCCATGCTCCTGTTGATCATGTCTCTCCAGTCTCTGGTCTCTTCTGCCCATCCTCTGCAGTCATTTTCTTAATTCAATTCCTAAATTACTTATAATAAACAACTAAAAGTTAGCTTTAAGTTTATCAAATCATTATTTCTTGCAATGCAAGAACATCAAGATAATGACTGTGTCCTTAATATCCACTTTTCCACAACTGAGACTTTGTACCCTTGACGAGTATCTCCACTTTTTTCCCACTCTTTCATCCCTGGTAACATGGGAACCACCACGCTATTGTATTACTATGAGCTTGACTTTTTCATTGTTGCCTTTTAATTTGCTCAAAACCACATTATTTCATATTACCTTAATAATTTTACATTTTGGATTTGTTAAATAATGTGGTGTTTTAGTTTATATGGTAGGCAGAATAATGTCTCTCCAAAGATATCCACACCCTAATCCCTGGAACCTATGAATATGTTATGTTGCCCAGCAAGAGAAAATTAAAGTTATAGATGGGATAATCAGCTGACTTTAAAATATGAAGATTACCCTGGATTATCTGGTGAGTCCTGTATGATCACAGGGTCCTTTAAAGGTGGGAGAGGTAAGGGGTAGAGTCATAACAAGAAAAACATGATGAGAAAGAGTCAGTTGGCTACTTTGGCATTAGGGGTGGGGAAGGAAGGAAAGGAATTTGGGTAGCTTCTAAAAACTGAAAAAGGAAGAAATAAGTTTCCTCCTGAATCATCCAGAAAAGGGTCAGTATGAGAGCTGTGTAGGTGTTGTACAGCTTGATTTTAACCCAATGATACACATTTTGGAATTCTTTCCTACACGACTATAAAATAATGAATTTGTGCTAACACGTTTAGCAGCCATAAGACACTAATACCACATATAGGACTTAACATACATTAGGCACTGAACTTTGGGAAAGTAAACAAAAGTGATATAATCAAGTCTTTATCTTCATGTACCTTTTAGAGCAGTGGAAGGTACATATATAGGCAATCAACAATTTCAAACATAATACAGTATAATTACAGGTTGTGATAAGTAGAAACAAGAAAAGCAATAATGATGAAATTATTGGAGGGAGCTGTTTAAGATAGTTGATCACAGATGATACATATCTTTGAAAATATAAGATTTGAATTATAGAAAATTCTGTCCTTCGTTTCGGAGCGACAGTAATTTTTATTTGCATTACCATGACTTGTTTGTTTTGAAAGATGCTAAGAGCACCGACAATGGAGGCAGCGATACATGGCAAATAAAAAGAGCTCCTGATATTGTCTATTCTGCAGGTGATAATTCCAGAACGATAGTGAAACTAGTTTTGGGAAATAAGCTGCTTTTCGGAGGAAACAAATAATACCTTGATCTTAACATATAAGCAGCAGAAATAACTTCCCTTTTGTGTATAATGATGTGGTCCTCATCTATAAATCCTCGAATGCTGTCACCACTTGTTTACACGCTCAGATCATTGCCATTCCAGAGAAGTAACCCTGAGCTAATCAACAGAACTAGAGCTGACATCCTTTGAATTAAAGTAACCTGAAGTCTGCTTCCACCTAGACTTTCAGTAATGGGTCAATGGTTTCTCTTATTTTGTAGGCCAATTGGAATAAATCTTATGTTATTCTCAGGGGAAAACAGATTAGATGATACGGACCAGAAGACAAGAAACGAACAACTTTGTGAAGAACTAGAGGAAGAATAGTAGCAATAGAGGAAACAATATGAAAATGCCCTAAAATAAAAAAAAAAGTTTTTGGCATATTTAAAGAAGAGCCAGTCTACCTGTTTCAGGAACATAGCAAGAAAAGAGAAAAATGTGATATTAGATGACGTTGGAGAGAAATGCAAGGTCGCATAAAGCATGATAAAGAGTTTGGATTTGACCACTGATAAGTTATCATCACATTTTTACTAGTGAAGACAGATATTTAGTGTTTTTTTTTTTTTTTTGCAATTTTGTTTCAATAAACTACTCCAATTCTTCTGTAAAGAATGTATTAGAGAAGTTCAAAATAACTTGAAAGAAGCAAGATAAATTTGGAGTAATATTAGATAACACTACTTTGGGCAAAGGTTAACATAAGTTGAGATTAAACAAAATCATCTGAATCAAAATATATGTGGAGATAGAAGGAATAAAACTCTGTAGATAAGTAATCATGAAGGAGGCAGGAACAACCTGAGTCCGGAGGCTTGGTGTGCCCTAGTCCACTGTGCAAATCAGCAGCATTATTTTGAATACATCACCTTTGAGATTTTCTCCACACGGACAAGCAGAATTACATCTAAAATTAATAATTGTATATAAAGTCTGAAGCTAAAATAATCACTACTGGCTAAGGATGTCTTTGGAAAATATCAGTTGTTAACAACATTTAAAAGTGCGGCATTTTCCATAATCTCATAGGGAAAGATTTTTGACAAAACAAAGAAGGAAGATAAAGAAACTAGATTAAATAAAAAAAACAAATAGGTAGATATTGGGATATGATCTTGGGAGTGAGTGGCTACATCCAATTTGATAGTTTCTGGGTTTTTAAGTGAAATATGGGGATAGGTTTTGGGAAAGATATGTGCGACTGGAATTTTGAGAAGGGAGAAGTTATAACATAGACATATCAGATCAGAGGGAAGTCAAATTGTCAGGTAACTAATACAGGATTGATGTTTTTGAGATAATTTAAAGTAAGATCAGTGGACTCTAGTTGTGAGATTCAGTACAGCAAAGCTCAGTCCCTGGAGTGAATGCATGGAGAATGCATAAAAAAATTAACCCGAGGTTGGAAGTTCCTTATGTGAATAAAGCAAAGAAGGAGAAGAAAGAGAAAGAGAGGGAGGAAAATGAGGAAGACCAGGATGAAGGGATGGGGAAAGGAAAATCAAAAAGGAAAGGGGAGTGGGGGAGGGGAGAGGGACAGGATGTAGATGAAGGTATTTGCAGGGGAATAATTATAATTGTGTGACTTGACAGCTACATTGAGGTGAAAGCTATATTGATTGGTTGATGTAATCATGTCAGATTGTATTAAAAAAATCACCACATTGTACCCCACATATATATAAATGTATTCATGATCTATGAGTATTTGACTTAATAAAAAAAAAAAAGAGAGAGAGAGAGAATGAAGACGAGAACAAACTGGTAGTTTCCAAAGGGAGACGGAGTCAGTGGACTTGATGTCCTAATGAGTTTTAACATATTTATTTAAAAAAAGTTATAGAGAATAGTGGGATGATGCTCAGGAGATGGGAGCTTAAAATAGTGATTTCAAAGGAGTAGTTTCTGAGGAAAGGCAAGGTGGTGGAAATGTTTTTGTAGATAAGGAGCTAAGAAACTTAGCTTTTTCTTTATCTTGTCCTTTCTCCATATTTGTGAAAGCAAACACTTTTTTGCTGTTGCATAATGTTCCACCATGTGTAGTTTATGTCACACCAAGTTCTACAGAGCCCTGTCTTAAGCTTTTTTTTTGGGGGGGGGGGGCTTCAGGTAATTGATTTAGCTTTACATAATAACTGAAGCTCAGTGTTTTCAACGGTGCAGACATATTTGAATCTCACTGCTTTGTTGCTTCCATTTTCTTCTGCCACAAACAATATAAACTCTTGTTAAAATGTCATGACAATTGTGTTACGACACATAAAGGATACACTTTTGCAATGCACTTTCGTTGCCAAGAGTAAGTATCCTCCAGAAATTTGAAGCAAACCAAACTCCTTAAAAATAGTATATTATAATGAAGGTTTCCTAAGACTTTCAGCTACAAAAAGTATCCAAAAATGTAAAAAATGTTCCAGTTGAAAAGTGATATGTTACTTTTTTTTCTCTTTAATCACAAAGTTTATTATCCCTAGATGAGCCAATCTCAAGAGGACTTTGAATTTGAAAAGTAAAACTGCCAAAGCTGAGAGGATATTTTTCTTTTTCTTTTTTTTCTCAAAGCTGTATTTTTATTTATTTATTTATTTTTTATTAAGCCATAGCTGTGTACATTAATGCAGTCATGGCATACAATGTGCTGTTTTTATATACAATTTGAAATATTTTCATCAAACTGGTTAACATGGCCTTCATGTCATTTTCTCAGTTATTATGTTAAGACATTTATATTCTACGTTTAGAAAGATTCACATGTACCCTTGTAAGATGGACCATAGTGTGATCCCACCAATCATCCTCCCACCACCCATCCTTCCCCCTCCCCTCCCTCTCCCCTTTCCCCATATTCTTGTGCTATAATTGGGTTACATTTTAAAAAAATTATTTAATTTAATTATTGATTTTTTTTTTTTTTTGAGACAGTGTTGCTTTGTTGCCCAGGCTAGAGGGCCATGATCCCAGCATAGCTCACAGCACCTAAAACGCCTGGGCTCAAACAATCCTCCTGCCTCAGCCTTCTGAGTTGGTGGGTCTATGCTATGAATGGCTGTCGATTTTTAGTAGAGACAGGGTTTTGCTCTTGCTCAGGTTGGACTTGAACTCCTAAGCTCAAGTGATCCTCCTATTCTGGCTTCCCAGAGTGCTGGATTACTGGCAGAGCCATCACACCAACCTTGTCATTTTGTTTCTGTCTGCATATTTTTAATCATGAATTATTTGGGGCATCCACTCTTATTTATATTTATTTTCTATAAAGAGCTCACACATAATCTGTCTATTTATTCTTATAAGCTATTTTTAGTTTTTCTTATTGATTTTTAACTGTCTTGGGCAATTTTCACTTGTAATAGGGAAGACTATGGGACTAGGGATCTAATGATGTATGCACGATTTGCAATGTTATACTGTTGATAAAATTGAAATGGTATTAGAAATTTATCTCATGGTTTGGGTTTTAAAAGAGCATGTATTTCTGTACACCATACCTTCCAGTTGATAATTTCAATCATTACATATTTTGCTATATAAATAGTAAATATATTCTATTATCGATGTTTACTTGATATTGAAAATACAGACTTATGTATAACCATGCCCATTTTTAACCTCAGTCAAAATTTTGTGTCTCTTAGTTATTTAAAGTTCTCAGAATGAATATTCTCCCCTATCTGAATGATTAATAAAATTTTTAAAAAGACTTTTATATATAATGGCCCTACCTCTAATCATAGTTTCTTAGTGTTATGGGCACAAATCAGGTATAGTAAGCTCTACAGAGCTGTTTCCTATTTTATTTTTTCTAATTTCCTTCAGATAAATGATTTAGCTTCATATCAGTAACAGAAGCTCAGAAATTCCAGGGGTTTCAACTGTATAGACATATCTGAATGACACAGAAAATCAGAGAGGAGAGAAGACTAAGTCCCATGAGAACTTTCAAATCTCTGGTCCCCGTTCCTATTGAAGTTTGTCAGAACTCTTGGCCTCTCTGTAGAAGATCATGTCCTTGGAAAAAGCATCAACCATCTAGGAAATCCCCTTGTGTATTGCCTACATTAAACAGGACTCTAACGAACATAGAAAAATTTTTAACACAAGCATATATCATAAGCCAAAGTCACCTGGGCTATAAATCAAACAATGGAAAAAGGGATTTGTAATGATTTTAAAACATCTCTTCTAAGATAACAAACTTAAAACATTGAACCCTTCTTATAAACAATTCTATAGTTCCTAAATTGCAAGAGGTATCCAACATGTGAACATACCAGAGTTTTTATAGAATATAACTATATTTTACATTCTATAAAATAAGAAACGTATTAGATTTATTTTTCCTTTTCTTTGATTTCTTAAGTTTCAAGTAATGCCCTTGTTTAAATGTGGCACCTGGTGGGAGGTGTTTATGTCCCAAGGGCAGATCTCTCAGGAATGATTTCCTGAGTTCTCCCTGTATTATTATAGTTCACATGAGAGCTGGTATTTAAGGGGACCACCTCCTCCCTCTCTGGCTCTTTCACTCACCACATGACGCACCTGCTCACACTTTGCCTTCACTTTAACTGGCAGCTCCCTGAAGCCTTCACCAGAGGCTACGCTCAGGCAATGCTTCTTGTACAGTCTGCAGAGACATCAGCCAGGTAAACGTTCCTCTTCATGAATTACCCAGCCTCTAGTACTTTCTTTATCACAACCCCAAACCAACTAATACACCTTTTATGTTTTAGTAGAATTTGCTTAAGCATTATTCTTTTTTCTTTTGTTATTTTCTCAACTTCAAACTTGCCCTCCTTTAGTTTTTACCTTTTTATATTTAAATTCTATTTCATAATGACTCCTCTCAAGTGTAAACACTTCCATGTCTTTTACTACTGTGTTTGACTTTCTCTAATTTTCACGGCTCCATGAGTCTCACTAAAATGCTATCACCATAGTGATATCAGTTATCACTGACAACAGAATTCATATATGTACACACTCATAATTCTGTTATTACTGATATTTTCTCTTTGGTTTTCAATCTTGTTTTGTCTAGAAACACATCTTAGAGATCACATGGGCACCTAAATATAATAAAATGTATAGGAAGAATATAGGTCTGATAGATCTTACAAAATGAATTTTATGACAAGTAAAAGCCTGTTACTTTATGCGTACATACTAAGGGGTAAAATATAAAAGAGAAAAATCAATAAGTAATTTAAATATAGCATCCTAGAAATTCTTAACTGTTTGGGCCATGAGGGATGATACCCTCTGGGGGTATCAACAATAATTTAGATCTTATTATCAGACTAGGGATCTAATGATATATGCACAATTTGCAATTTACGTAAATTAACCTCAGTGCTGTAGTCGGGCATCGCTTTAAAAACCTCCTCTCTGACAGCTTTTATCTCTGCGTGGTTAATAAGGAAAGAGTACTATTGCCCATGCAGCTGTTCTCTTTGCAATATTGGATTCATAGAAGGACAAGTGAGAGCTATGAGCTACAATTTGGCCACAGCTGGATATAAATCTTTCTTGGTTTTTGTTTTTGCTTTGAATTTGTATTATGTGCGGTGCTGGCTGAGTCACAGAAGTCCTGCAGAGGCTCGCGGGATGAAACTTTCAGATCACTGTTCAGACTGAATAGAGAATTTAGAGATTACTTACTCCAAGCCCGTAACCAGTGATAAATCTATGTTAAACAGATGGTGGAATGACGAAGTAGACACAGTCCAGAGATTTGCCATAATCTTAGAAAATTTGCATGTTCTAGCACGAGACTCATGATTTCCCAGTACGCGAACTCTTGTAGAATGACAGCTACAAATGGCATATTAAATCTGTAAATGTGTCTAAACGTTTATAAGCCTGTCATCATAAGCTTTTGGAAAACTTTTCATCTCTAAATCTTCATTCATTTTTTCTATCTCAAAACTTTGATTTGTTAAAACAACTGCCACCTGGTAAACAAACTTAGAGACTGCTTTTTAAAAATGTATCTCCCTCCCTTCCAGAAACACCACAGCTATTTCACAAGGCTACTGACATAAAATATAGTCCAGCTGCTTCTCTAACCTACTAGAGGAGGCTGCTTTAAGATGGAAGGGCAAATGTAATACAGACACGAATCTGAGGAAAAATGAAAAGGAGAGCTGCACATTTTTAATCCAGTCCTGCCTTTCCTCCAACAGCAGAAGAGAACTGGACTTAAATGTGAGCTTTCATAACAAATCACATGCTGAAACATTATATCAAATCATTTCACTTGCTTTCTATGCTAATTTGAAATTTTAAAATCAAGCATCATTTTTACTATTTTTAAATATGCATATTAATGTAAAACAAGTAGTAGGTATTTTTCTGAGTTGTACGTGATGGTCAGCCCTGTGTTTACATTCAGATTCACAAAAGTAGAAATGAAAATTATTCTAGCACTTGGTCAATACCACTAGATGGATAGGACTGAGGATGGGGCATTAAGTTATAGCTTCTCTAACCTCTTTCTCTAGTCTTGTAAATTGGAATGTTAGGTCATTGATTTTGATCTCTTTTTCCCTTAATATATACATGTAATTTTCTATAATTCACTATAATTTTCCACAAAGAACTGTGGAATCAAAATTTGATCTGTTTCGTTTTGATTTTTATTTAGTTTAAAATTCCCTTTTGTATTGACGCTTGATCTGAGATTATTTAGATATGTGTTCCTTAATTTCTAGGTCCTTAGAGATTTACAAGCTATCTTGATCTCTAGTTGAGTTTCATTTTAGACTAAGAAAATAACTTTTATGACACATATTCTTTTAAATTTGTCAGGGTTTGCTCTATGGTCCAAAATATAGCCTATTGTGATGAACGCTCTATTTTCACTTGAGAAGAATGTTTATTCTGCTAATGACGGATGGCAACGTCTATAAATGTCCATTAGAGCATTGTCCCACCTCGTTCCACCTCTCACCAACTTGAATTGAGTTTTTCTCTTGTGCGGACATGTATTAGATCATCTATAGGCTTCAGATTAATATTGAGTACATTGGATACTTGCTTTCCCATTCTTGTGACACTTTACTAGGAAATGGGCTTCAACTCCATCCAGGTCAATATAAAAGATATAACATCTCCCTGTGTTTATAGCTAAAGAGTATTCCATGGTATATATATACCACAGTTCATTAATCCATACCTGTGTTGATGGGCATTGAGATTGTTTCCACATCTTGGCAATTGTAAATTGAGCTGCAATAAACAGTCTATACAAATGTCCCTATGATAAAATGATTTTTTTTTCTTCTGGTGGATGCCTAGTAATGGGATTGCAGGATCAAATGGAGGGTATATTTTGAGTTCTTTAAGGATTCTCCATACTTCTTTCCAAAGAATTATATTAGTTTGAGTCCCACCAATGTTGTAGAAGTGTTCCTATCTCTCTACATCCACGCCAACATCTGCAGCATGGGACTTTGTGATGTAGACACTTTTCACTGGGGTTAGGTGATACGTTACGGTGGTTTTGATGTATATTTCACTAATAATTAGGGATGATGAGCATTTTTTTACATGTTTGTTTTCCATTCGTCTGTCTTCCTCAGGAAAGGTTCTGTTCATGTCTCTTGCAGTAGATGGGATTGTTAGCTATTTTTTATTGATTAATTTGAGTTCTCTGTAGATTCTAGTTAGCAACCCTTTGTCAGATTCGTAACATGCAAATATCTTTTCCCTTCATGAAGGTTATCTTTTTGCTTTACTTATTGTATCTTTAGCTGTGCAAAAGCTTTTTAGCTTAATTAAGTACCATGTGTTTATTTTTGTTGTTGTTGCAATTGCCACTGAAGCATTCTTAATAAAATCTTTCTCCAGGCCTACATTCCCAAAAATTTTTACCATACTTTCTTCTAGGATTTTTATCATTTCATGTCTTAGATTTAAATCTTTTATCCAACTTGAGTCAATTTTTGTAGGTGGTGAAATGTGTAGGTTTAGTTTCAAGTCTTTTATATTTGGTTATCCAGTTCTTTCATCACCATTTATTGAATAGGGATTCTTGTTCTCATTGTATGCTTTTGTTTGGTTTATCAAAGATCAGATGGTGATAAGAGACTGGTTTCACCTCTTGATTATCTATTCAGTTCCATGTATCTATGTCTCTATTTTTGTGCCAGTACCATAGTGTTTTCATCACTGTGGACTTTAATCTGACCTGAGATCTGATAGAGTGATGCCTCTGGTTTTGTTTTGTACTAAGGATTGCCTTGTCCATGCAGAGTTTTTTATGGTTCTATACAAATCTTATTATTTTGTTGCTGTGATTTTTAAATGTATCCTGCTTTGTATTTTGGGTTTGCCTTGAGTTTGAACAAGTATCTAAATCTGGATCTCAGAATGTAAACTCTATAATTGTTCTTGCTTTGCCTCCAGATATAACACTGGACTTAACTTATATCCCTGCCTCTACTCCAGGGCTAGAGCTTTTTATATTATTGATTTTTCTCTTTTCCATTTCTTTTTTCTTCTTCTTTTTTCTTTTCTTCTCTTTTCATTTATATTTCCTCTGTATTCTCTCAGCTACACAAATTTTCACTCATTCCCTCAAGCTACAGTTTTGATGACCTCCCACCTGGTAATTAAGCTTTCTGTTTCTTAATATAGATAACAGAGTTTAGGTTTGTGTGGAATTTCCATAGTAGGTTCTGTTCTCCCACCCAAATTAGTTTGGCTATAGATTTTAATAATCTTCTCCAACCTGATTAAGTCTTTGGTTTCTCTAGAAAAGGTTGAGAGGAGATGGGTCATTTCTGAGTTTCCATGGTAGCCTCTGTTTTCCTCCCCTAGAGTCCTCACTCTAGGTATTAATGACTTTTTCTCTAAGTGATTAAATCTTGTTTCCCTAGTTAAGGAAAACTAGGGAACGATATGAGATATGAGTTTATGGGAGTTTCACGGTGGCTGCTGTTCTCCTCCCCTCAGTCAGTGTACAAAGAACTTTCTCAGGAGTCTCCTTGATCTTCTCCATCAGCACCTGGTGAGGAACAGCCTATAAGAGTGTGTGAACACCCTATGTCCTAATGTCTGACAATTAAGTTCACAAATTCATCCTTGAAAAAATGCTATGTACCACATCACTGAATATCATTATGATGACCTTTAAAGTACTCCCTATGGGAAGCTGTGCACTAATGGCACTGCCCAGTCCATCATTGGAAGGAATTTTGGAACAACCAAGAGAACTGTTCTCCTATAAGGACATTTAAGTTCATGAACTTCCCACTGTGCACTGTAGAAACAACTTGGTCACATTTCATAAACTTGGTATGTCAGTGTCAAACAGCTGTACTCTTGACATGTGGCGGTGTCTTGATGAGTGGCATTTATGATTGTTGTTGCATGTTTTGTGTGTTTTGTGTGCAGTACAATGACTGCTCTGATGGTCATTCTAGAAAAATTTGCTTTGAAGGGTAGACTAGGAGCTGGTGTTGGTGCATAGCCCAAGAGGAGTACTTAAAATGTGACCATAGTGACATTTAGCAAAGAGGTGTGTAGAACACTTTCTAGGATGAGTTCACAAACTTAATTGTTCATCCTTGCATGGCCCCCAGGGCCTCCACACTCTTACTCTAGTGACTGGTTTATGTGAGTATCTGTCCCTGGTGAGAAAATTCATCCATCTTGCTTCCCCCTGCAGAAATATTACTCCTTTGATTGATTTCAGTTTTAAAGCTTGCACTCTATCTTCATTTCTCTGGTTAATTTAAGGAAAGTTAATTGCTAATTAACTTGTTTTTTTGCAGTGACCAAGACAACCTTAATTTTTCCTTTGGCTTAAACAAACTTTAGACAGGTTTCTTCCTGAGTGTATGCTGTTTATTTTCCTATTCTTAGAGCCTTGACATTAGAAAACTAACTATTCTATTTTTTTTTTCTCTTGCTCTTTGAGATACAAATTTTCTCCCTGCCTGTAGCCAGTTTCACTACCCGGAAAAACCTTTCTCAAGTTATCCCTTTGAAATGTAAATCAAGAAAGACAGAGCCTCTGTCTCCCAGTCTCTGTGGGAGGGTAAGAGCCTAACTTCACCAATTAGCAAACACAGATGGCCTAACTACATTAATTGTTATGGACTGAAAGTTTGTGTTCCCACCAAAATTCGTATGTTGAAATCTTAATCCCTTTGAGAGTTATAGCTGTGAAAATGGAGTCACTTATGTCAAATCCTAATAAATGGAGCTCGGAAGCCATAAAGAAAGAGTTCTCAAAGGCACATACATATGTCTGTAACAACCTTATCACAGGAAGTTCCCATGACAGAAATTATGCAGAGAACTCCTGAAAAAATGGGAACTCTGCAAGAAACCTCTCAAAAACTTAGTATTTTGGATAAGCTTCTTGCACAAGGAGACGTGCCTAACAATAGCTGGTCCACCAATTAGCTAATGCCAACTCTTGTAAAACCCCCCTGTAACCAATGGTATGTATTTCAAAACAGCTTTATGGACTTCTTTTTCTTTTGAAAGCTTCCCCTTGTCATAACCCTCTTGAATATACCTATGGTCCACCATAGCATGAATATTGCAGAATGCTATTCCCAAATGAACTGTTTCTTTGGAGAGCCTCTCTTTGTTGTTATTTTAAGTTGACACTCTGAACATGATAATATTTGGAGGTGAGATTTTAAAGAAGTAATTAGACTTAATTAAGGTCATAAAGGTAAGGTTTCCATGATGAAATTAGTGTTCTTAAAATAAGAGAAAGTGACTACAGCTCGTTCTCTCTTTTCATGTAGGGATACAGTAAGAAGGCAATGGTCTGCGTGCCAGGAAGAAAAAACTGAATCTGCCAGAACCTTGATCTTGAACTTCTCAGCTTCTAGAACTATGAGAAATAAATGCCTATTATTTAAGCCACCCAGAAGCCTGAGCAAACTGAGATGCCAACCTCCTCCTTAACATTCTTCACTGCTTTTCCATGAGCTCACCCAGTGCTTAAAACTCTCCCATCTTTTGTTTTTGTAGAGTTGTATTCAATCTCTTTCCTTATCCGAATATTCTTGGATAAAGTTTTCCTTTTTTGGTCTGACTTGTCTGGTGCAATATTTCTCTTGTAGCAGATTCTTCTCATTTTTTTCTTGTGGGTAAGACACTGATTCCAATTCATCTCCAAGCTGAAAAGAGAAGTGTCTGTTATTACTTTTAATTAATGAATATTCAAAATATTGGTAATGAAGAGATATTCTCTTAGGTCCTGTTTGAACCTCTGAATGGGCCCTTTTGGAAAGGTACTTCCTTTTCTAACAAATATGCCTGTACTTTTCTTAACACATATTGTGCTTTTTAAAAACATATATTCCTGTCCTTCCCCCAATAGTAGGGTTTTTATTTTTCTAGATCTTCCCCAAGCTGCAATGGGATTGTCATCTTTCTCAGAAATAAATACTTTTTGTTGCTCTTTCCCCACAGGAAGATGAGGTAGAGCATCCACAATGGCTGTTATTATCCACCCACAGCAAGCCTCAGATTCCTCCTATTCTGTCCTGAGGTTCTGGGGAAAATGTCTGCAAAGAGTGAGTCTTCTATATATGTAACTCTTAGCTGCTTTATGCTTTCACACTAGCCCACATTCAGGCTACAGCAACTTCTTAAAAATATTTAAGTAAATCTTCTTAATAGTTTATACATTGTGCCCCTTCTACCTCAAGTTAGAAATTGCTAAGGTATTGTTTCTCTCTCAGATATTATCTGTCTCCAGATTTTTGAGTAACTTGCTTGTTGGCTTACTTGTTGGTTATCCCACTTGTTGGTAAGCTTAAGAAATTTCACTAATTTACAGTTTCTCCCAGATTTTAGATGTTGTAAGTGTTGATTTGATACTCAATTTAGCTGTCCATATCGGCCAGTTGAAAATGGAAATCTCTTCCCTTTTTTGAAATTTAACAGGGGAAAAAGACTTTTTTATTATGGGTGACTTTCTGGTACTTAAACACTTCTGACACTCAAGTAAATGTTTAAGTATTTTCTGATAAGAAGAATCGGCAAAGAAATGAGTCGCTATTGACTTAAATTTAATATCAATAATGTACACAGCTATGAATTAATAAAAAAAATTTAATATCAAAATTCCTTTAAGTGTAAACATTCCTGTTTTTAAAAATTGGATCTGATTTGAATTGGGTATACCCTGACATTTTCACAATTCTTTGTTTTCTCTTACATCTTCCTAATTAATTTAGAGAGTAATTGATGATTACTTTTACTTTATTACACTTTTATGTTCCCAGGCAATAAAATACGAATTCTTGTCAGCTAACAGTCTAAGAAAATTTTAATTTTAAAAAAAATTTTAAATTATTACTTGGAGAAATTTTGGCATGCTCCCCCACCTCCCTTTTTTCCCTCTCTCTTACTGTAATTTTATTGGCATTTTTCTTGCATTATTTATGCACCTATATGGCTTTAGTTCTTTTTGTGATGACTTTATTTGATGTAACCATTTATTCCATTTATTAAATTTCAATATTTTGTTCCACACAGATTTAATTTAAAATAAGTTCTATTAGTACAGATATCAGTTACCTACACTAGCTTTACTGAAAGTTCATAGTGAAAAATAATTATGCTTTCATGATTACAATGTAGTTAAATGCTATATAAGAAATACCTTTTAAGAAAATAAATACTCATAAGGATGAATGAGAAAAATATTATATACTGGAAAAAAGAACCAGAATATAACTTCATTTAAAACATTAAAAAATCTTAAAAATCGATGACTATTTATGTAACATTTTAAAGAACTAACTGTAACCCTTCAATTTATCAAGCTGGGAAAAATTGAATGCAATTATTTTAATTAAAGTTTATAGTAACATTTTCCACTGTGGAAATGTTTTAAATTAATAATAAAATAATACAGCAAATTGGTTTAAAAAATTAGTAAAATTGATGGGATTTCCACTTTGTTGAAATACATGAGGTAATTTGCTTTCGTCTACTTATTACCAAATTTAATTATGATATTTTTAGCTATAAGATTAAAAAACAATTTTGAATTAGTGAAGTTTATATCATCTTTTATCTCAATATATAACTTTTCTGTTTAAAGTTAAATTATCTTATAAAAGGTCCAAATTTAGGCAAATGTAATCTAAGAGGCTTATTTAAAACTTGAGGCTGAATACTTGTCCACTCCAAAATTTATGTGGAAATTTAATTGCCATTGTAACAGTATTAAGATGTGATAAGCCAGTGAGCACTCTGCCCTCAGTCTTGGGATTAATACATTTATAAAAGAGTGAGTTAAGTCCCCTTTTGTCTCTTTGCTCTATCACCTCTGTCATGTGAGGATAAACCTTTCAAGGTAGCATCTTGGAATCAGAATCCAAAATCCGTCTTGGAACCTGCTGGCATCCTGAGTTTGGACTTCACAGCCTTCTGAAATGGGAGCAAACAAAGTTCTGTTCTTTGTAAATTATTGAATATGTGGCATTCTGTTCTAATGGCACAAAAGGACTAAGACACACGATAATCAAGCATTTAGACTATTAGTCAATACGTATTTAAAAGACACACATTTTAGTGTTAAAACTTAAAACATTTATTAAATATATGCAAATGAGTGTTCACAACATTTTCTAATAACAGTATATGAACAAGAAGAAGTATCTGATAAAATAATTTTCTACCTGATAAAAATAATTTTCATTTGCTGTATATGATGATTTGGTAAGTGATGTGGGGCTATTAAAGTGAAAGGTAATATGAATAAAAAGCAATTAAATTAGTTGATATAAGGCTGAGCAGCTCATTTGTTTTCATTGCCACTGTTAGTGTTTTCACAGTAGAGTCTAAAAGTCGGTCATTACAGGACTGATCATATTACTACATAATATTTAAATGTGGTGATTATAATAACCAAAATAAATAAGTGTGTTAGGTAGTTAGAAATCTGGATTTCCTAGGGACAAAGGACAGAAGTGGGAACCCAGGCCCCCATCTCACTCCAATCCTGTCTTAATTGATTACTCACATCTGGGAAGGAGGGAACACTCTACCAGTCTGGGAATCCAACTTAGCCAGCCAAATGAAAAGGAAGCAGAAGACTCTGTATCCCACTGGCCAAGCCGCATGTGTAGAAAAGAGTCTTGAAAGTGACCTAGAACAGCCTTAAGGGCAATTATCATGTCACTAGCTTAAATCTACACTGTGGTCCACAGGGCTCATGGCAGGTCCACGGGCACAGGGACTATGATTCTAAGGTGACCTCTGAATCAAGAGCTGGGACCAACCCAGACACTGTAGAAGAAAATCTCCTCTTTGCCTTTTTCTTGTCATGGCAGTGAAAGTCAATTTGCTGTCTGTGGTGAATGTATTTTGCTCTGTAAACCTATATCTTGCTCTTATTCTATAAAACTATCTTTTTCTTCCTCAATAAAGTTTGCTTTATGCTAGCTTTAGTTTGTGGTGTCTGGTCATTTTTTGACTTAACAGTCCTCCATGAACCAAGGATACAGGCAGCTGCCCGATACCCAGACATTTTAGATGTAGGCAGCTGCCTTGAAATCTGACAAATGTAATACATTATCTGAACGATGTTTTAGGGTTTTGAATAATGGTATTATTTACTAATGTGTTGTGTATTACAGGCATGAAAATCAAGCAAAAAATCAGCAAAGAGAGCATGTTCAAATGGACCAGTTAGATCCTGGCATGTTGTCCGAAAAAAACATTCATAACACTTATATTATTCAAAAAATTGCTTGAATTGAAGTTTTCACTCATTTTACTTATTGTGAGATTTTTAAGAGCAGGTATGGGACAGGATATGAAGGAAAAGAAAAGCAGACAATTGCGGAGACCAAAAAAAGTGTACCCTTGCTGAGGCAGAGGAAACAGGCAACTTTTTACCTCAGCCGTGAACAGTGCAGGGAAGACAGACCGTTCGGGGCTACTACAAAAGCAGAACTAGCCAAGATTGCGGTCAGAAAGTTTTGAAATTCAGGTACAGCTTAACTGCTAAGACTCCCACAGAGGTATTGATCAGTAGAAACTTCTCAAAGAAGCAGCTAGTGAGCATCCCGTGATTAATCAATGCTCTAGTATCTTGGAGGCTCTTCCAAAGCATAGCGTGGATTTAGCTTGATCTAGACCCTAGGTCAGTGATTTTCAACTGGTGTTCTGCATATGTGCCACAAACATTTTAAAGATCGTTATTAAATTATTTTCAAAAGAAGTTCAAAGTACAGTAAGTGCATTTTTTTTTTTTTTTACTTTTTATCGATCAACAAAACTTAAGTGTGCAATGGAAGTTTAACTATAGCTTCAAGTTTGCAAGAAGATAAAAAATATTTGAAAAACACTGTCCTTGGTGAAAGAAATGCATAAACATAAGTCAAAAAATAGACGTGCATTGGAAATAGGAGGGGCAAAGCAAGTAATTAGAGAATAAATAAAAGAGAAAAAGTTCATAAGGAATCCTTCCTCGTTCATGAGGAAGAGATTCATGCCGTCCCCTCTGGTATGTTCTATCCACCTATAATTTAAATGTTTTCTCATACGTAAAATAATTAAACTTTTCTCTTACATTGCGTGCTGCCTGTGACTTCTTCTTTTCACACCAGCTATGCTGCTAGGCTTGGTTTTCTCTTTTTGTGCTGGCTGAATCAAAGTGCATTCAGATTCTGAGGTCTGCTTGCTTGTGGCACCCAGAGAAAGCCCTAATTGGGGCTGGGGTCCTCGTAGCCCCTGACAGAATGACTTGTTTAAACTATTTTAAAAAATTTCCAATTAATTTTTCATAAAACTGAATCATTTCTCTTTAAGCAACAGATGAGGTCATTATACTCCCTTGATTCTGAAGTTCTTGAATTTTTCAAGTATAGTGCAATGGTAAACACCATCAAAAAGAACCAATGATAGATATTAAAGTAATGATAATAGATTTTATTCAAAATTTCCCCAAACCAAAGAAAACAATTGCAATAGGTGAAAAGATATTTCAGGATATAAATGATAGAGCAAAGATCCATACAATAGGAACAGGTAGTGATTTATAGCCAAGGACTAGGATGAGACCAGGGGATGCAAAATTCTTAGGAGAATGTACTCCAGTTAGGAGGAGATTCTGGCTAACCCACTGGACAGGATTCTTACTGAAAGCAGTGCAGGTTGATTAGATAGGAAAGGAGAGGGATAAGGAATTTGTTCAGACAACAAGGGTAGACAGATTTTGAGGAAAGGGATTCTTGCTAAAATAACTTCCAAGAGCTTTGCTAAATCTGGGTGATGCAAAGACTTTAAACAAAACACAAAGGTCAGAGGCTGAGAAGAGGATCCCCAGGAACCTTACTAAAGTTTGATCAAGTTGAGAGTCTTTGTCAAAGCTCAAAAATGTAACCCTGAATGAACCCTTAATGTTCACAACTCAAAATAAATTTAAGCTCTATGTAATGTATTTTAAAGTACTTTATTATCCAAGTTTAAAATAAAAATTTCCCTTCTTAGAAAAGCAAGCCAAAATTTGTGGAATGTTTATATAAAACCATTTTATACTCTGATAAATATAGTAGGTGGTTATTATATTTTGGCTGGCTTTACCATGCTGTAGTAGAGACAAATCTGAGTACAGTCAGATGAAAACTCTGCACCACACCATCATTAGCAGGTAAATTTACTTACCACGTCATTTGCATTATCTTCAAATACAAAAAAAAAGAAGTGGAATGACATAATATATGTTCTAAATTTTTACCACTGCAGAAGGTGGTAGAAAATAGAGATATTTTTAAAATTTTACTTAATTTAAACACTTAACAGATTCCATCTCTTCACTCTTTCTCTTGGTTACTATGTAGCTCTATTCTCCATTAAATAGCCTAAGAATATGGGGAAGGGGGAGGGAGAAGGGAGGGGGTTTGGAGGGATCACTTCTGAGGTTTACCTTATAGGGGTACAGGTGAATCTTTCTAAGAGTAGAATGTGAACGTTTTAAAGCAATAACTGAGAAAATGACATGAAGGCTGTGTTGACCAGTTTGATGGAAGTATTTCAAATTGCATGTGAAAACCCCACACTGTACCCCAGAAGTGCATTAATGTACATAGTTACCATTCAAAAAAAAAAATCCATGATTGAGCTTAACCAAGAATTCTCTTTCTCTTTTTTGACTGTTTAAATTACTTGGAATCAATTACCAATACTCTATGAGAAAAAAATTACAGTAGAACCTCCAAAGCTGAGCACCTTCCTACATTGACCACCTCCTTAAGTTGACCTGATTTTCAGAGACTAGACATGTCAGGGGGCTTAACACAGCCACACACAAACCCTTTTCTTTCCTCCCTTACCCCCTTTCCTCCCAGGACACAAAGGTTTTGGCTAGCCCATCCCCTGAGAAGGTCATACCAAAGACCTTAACTCACCTTCTATGGCCCCATATAAAAGGGATTCTAACTGCCCCTGGGTGCAGATGTCGCCTTTGAATTGCCCAGATGAGTAGGTCACTCTCCCCTTTCAATACACTTGGCGTGAACATCTCCACCTCAGCCTCATCTTTGGGTCTCATCATTTAAACCTTTCAGGATGTGCACCACATGTTCTCAGTGGAAGTTCCTTATGTTGTCCACTTCCCTTTGTTGACCAATTTGTTGCAGTTGCTAGGTTGGTCAACTCAACAGAGTTTTGTTGGGTTCAAGCAGTTGACTAAATTCTCAGTTCTTGTTGTGCTTCAGAACAAAGAATAACCAGACCTACCAAAGCAAGAAAAGGGTGAAACAAGGTTTTCTGAGGAACAGAAAGGTAGGTTTACAGAGTAAGAGCAAGATATAAGTTTACTGAACAAGATATGTTTGTCATAGAAAACTAAGGGGGTCTACGTTGTTGTGGCAAGAAAATATTCTGGTATGGGTCTAGAGTTCTGTTTTACACTATCTGGGTCATGACCTCCTTGTAATTCAGATGTTACTACGAAACAACTTTGACAGACAGTTAATGGCTAATGGTAATTAGTCTTAAATTACTTTCCAAATCCTATTGTAACTCATTTGCCTGACCTCAGGACATCCTCCTTCCCCAGATGATGCAGTTACTCTGGATAGGTGGGAAAGCGCTAAGAAGGGGCTGCCCTTGTCTTTCCTCCCAGGTGGGGCAATTGCTCTAGGCAGCCCAAGGCAGAACCCTCATTTCATCCTTGTTCCCTAGGAGGGCCAGAATTCTGACTGCCTACCGAACAGTTCTACTGTACATGTAGACAGGAATACAAATTTGAACTGCTGCTGGAGATTTTCATCAATTTGGGATTGTTGTGACCCCCAAGGCCTGGTCTCGGTTGCAGCATGAAGGAAGCAGGTGTGATGCGTGCGGATTAGAAGTACAAGCTTGCGGGAGGCTGGCTAATCTTAAGTGCAGGGTAGCCCAGAGCCCTGTCTGCAATGGCTATTTATGAAGGTTACACACAACAGGTGTGGAGAGTTACAGTAATGACATATGCAACAGGTGTGGAGAGTTAAGGTAATTACATACATGCATAAGAATGGCCACGTGCTCTTTCCTCAGGTGTTCTTTCCCCACACCCTTCATGAAGAACTAATAAGCATCACTGTTTAAGACATGCTTACTAGTTAGTGACTGATCTTATCTCATTCTGGAACACTGAGTTACTTAAGGGATTACCCCCAAGTCACAAAATGTCTCTCGGCTTGCCAGGAGACTGTCCTGTTCTCAGTGTTTCCTTTTAATGTGATAAGAACCAGTAACTGTCCTTTGCAAGCATGGTGTCCATTCCTCTACATGGGATATTTTCTAAATGAGATGTAAAGTTATCCATTTTGATACCATCCAGAATGGGAAAGAACCTAAGTAAGAAGCGTACAATGTGTTTTCATAGTTTAACAACATTGTTTTGTATTTGAAGGACTCTTAAAGCTAGGTATTATCTATCTATGCTAAGGCTGTAAATAACAATACTAATGTTCTCATCATTCAAACCTTAGGCTTAAAACCAGTTCTTATGGACATTTGCAAGTGGTTTCCAAACAATTTATTCACTTTTACCCTCGGCACAACCCAGACCAGGCCTTGTATCAGTTCAAAGAAGCCAGAATAGTTGTTAGCCCTGTCCGTTCTTATTTGCCCTCAGCTCAGGATTCGGGTGGGGTAGAACCCAATCATTCACATGTGGCTCTGTCTCTCCAGCCATTCCGTCTTCCTAGCAACTGTTCATTATGCTAAACAGAACGATCTGTACTCCACATTTCTCTTTCCCTCCAACTAACAGGTATAGTAATATCCGATCTGCCTCGGGATGCTGGGTAATCACTTATGATTCTCCCCATGTGCACGGTTTTGCTAAATAATCATTTCTTTTATTAATCAGCCTTAATTATTGAGTTGATCTCTCGGTAAACTTTTTTTGGGGAAGAGCATGTTTTCCCTCACCCTTACAATATCATGATAATCACTGAATCCCCCTGGTGCAGAAGTTAAGTCTTTGGAAACATTTGTGGTTTAATTTCCTGCTTTAATGTCAGGAAGCTATCCATATCTGTGACAAATTTTAAATTAAAATAATTATCCTGGGTAGATTTTCATTCTCCTATATTAGTGTGCAAAGTATAAAGATGTAGACATTGATTCACTTGTTCCCCCAGGTAGACTTAATGTTACATTCTTCTAACACAGTCTAACAAACTTGTACTGCATGCCCAATATTAGGTGTTTTATTAGACACTGGGGTGGTTTAAGGATGAGTAAAGAATAAGAATAATAGCTAACATTTATGGAGCATTTACTATATGCCAGTCACTATTCTAAGTACTTTGCTTGGGTTAATTGATTCAGTCCTCAGAAAGGAAAGGACGTTTTTTCCTTTTCTTATTATCTCTTTTAAATATAAGATTATTTATCTTAAAATTCAATATTACTTACTATTGAAGTTAGTATGGCTATTCCCTGATCCTGGCCTGGATACCAGAATATACACCTTCACAAAGCACACTCTTGCTGCTTTCAACATTGTATATCACTGTTATACGGGAATGATTTTTTTTTTTTTCAGACAGAGTCTTACTATGTTGCCCTTGGTAGAGTGCTGTGGTATCACAGTTCACAGCAACCTCATACTCTTGGGCTTAAGCGATTCTCTTGCCTCAGCCTCCCAAGCAGCTGGGACTACAGGCACCTTAATGCTTTCAAGTTTATCCAAGTTTGATGATCTTAAAATTGGTTCTAAATTGGTAGTTTTAGTTTAAAATGTTGATATTATTATCCTCATTAATCAAGCTAGCTTTGTTGAGGAGATCAAGACCCAAAGAGGAAGACGAGAATAATATCAGGTAGTTAACACTTAATATGCTCCATTCACAGTTCTGCATTCTTTTCATATACTAAATCAGTCTTCACTAAATAATACATTTGAGCCTCAAAGAAACTATATGAAGTAATACTGTCATTGCCATCCCCAGTTTAGAGATGATGAACCTGGGACTGCAGCTATGTAAACTGTCCAAGGTCACACAGCAAGGTGAACTCAGATAGTCCTGGCTATTGGTGAACTCAGATAGTCTGGTTCCAACATGAATTGCTTAAGAGAACTGTTTAAATGCAAACCAATAATGAGAAGGTAGAGTGATAAGGCAGAAAGATAAGAGATGTCCCTGGTGTTCCACTTAACTTTGTTTAAATCTCATTTAGGAGCTTTCAAGCTGTGAAGTACCTAGCAAGTTAATTAAGCGTGACAAACCTCAATGTCCTCATCTGTATAGGAGTGGTAAATCAGGATTGGAGTGAAAATTAGAAATCACATCTGATGTCTATCATCTGACATAAATCGGGATAGTATACAGGATCTAGCGCTATTTTTACTAGAAACATTTTTTTGGATACCTAAGAATATTTGGTATATTATTTTTTTTATTTCTCTTAGCGTTGGCTTATATTAAAGATCTATTGACTGGAAAGGAGAAGGAAAATTTGACTACGTGAAGAAATCTCCCAGATAGATAAATAATTTCATTTATTTTTATTATGAAAAATAATAAACCTGAAGGGGCAAAAATGATTACTTAGAGCAGAAGTGTTTGCATTGATATCACATACATTGTAATACATTTACATGGCATGTTATATAGGCTCGGCCGGTGGTGGCTCACACCTGTAATCCTAACACTCTGGGAGGCTAAGGTGGGTGGATTGCTTAAGCTCAGGAGTTTGAGACCAGCCTGAGCAAGAGTGAGCCCCTGTCTCTAAAAAGTAGCCAGGCATTGTGGCAGGCACCTGTAGTCCCAGCTACTTGGTATATTTTTAGCTTTGGGACGGTATGTTTTGTATATGTCTATTGATCCCATTTGTTCTAGGGTGGCTTTTAATTCCTTTCTATCTCTGTTTAGTTTCTGTTTGGAGGATCTGTCCAGTTCTGTCAGAGGGGTGTTAAAGTCCCTGGCTATTATGATATTATCATATTTTCAAACCCATTAAGATCTGTTTCATAAATCTGGGAGCTTTTAAGTTGAGTACACAAATATTTAAAACTGAAATGTCTTCTTGTTGTATTATTCCTTTGATTAGTATAAAGTGTCCATCTTTGCTTTTCTTAGCTTTAGTTGCTTTAAATCTGCTTGTATCTGAGAATAAGATTACAACCTCTCCTTTCTTTTGTTTTCCATTTGCTTGAAATACTATTTTCCATCCTCTAATGCAGACATAATGGGGCCTGAAGACCCCATTCTTGGCAAGGTAAACATACCAGAAAAAGGGAAAAACAGAGAAATCAGTTAGGCAAGGTGGAATAAAAATAGGTCAGCTAAATCAGCCACTAAATTCCTTATCTAAACAAGTTTCCTGCTTTTCCTAGAAGCCTGGCCTTTAGGGGATACAGCTTGCAAACATCCCTGCTGTGTCTGTGAATACTCTGAAGGAAGACTGGCCACAGAGGAAGCTGCATGCAGGCCTAGAAAGAAATACTAACTAGGCCATTTCCTGCCTATTAAATAGTCCAAGCAAGTACCCATTGTGGAGATTTGTATTTGGCCCAGACAGAGATCAAGGGAACAGCTGGAGCCCTGATATATGGGTAGGAGAGCTTATATCTCTTATCACAGAAGATGCCTCTGTGGTGGAGGAAAGTACCTTTTTCCCATTGATTCTTCAGAGGAGATTGATGCTGGTGGCGTTTTACTCCACAGTAAACTAGAGGAATTAAATGCCCCCTCAGGAGTCTGTGTGTGTGACCACAGACAGGAGGGTGCCCCCACACAAGTCTCAGGTTTTGAATTTCTTACAACTGCCCAGACTCTTAAAATTAATTATTATAGAAACAATGGGAACCAACATACTTACTCAGAAAAACTGCTTATGTTTTTGTTCCCTTCCTCAGCTTACTCTCTGGGTTAATGAGCAAATAGCCTTCAGTAAAAGCTGAGTGGAACAAACAATTGGGGCCACTACTATGAACCCCACAAGCTAGCAGTGTTCCCCTGTATTTCCCACCTTTGAAAATTCTATTCTGTGTGTCCAGGCTCCTTGTCTCTCACTACTTCTAACTTAATTTTTCTCCAGTTGGTAATTGCCAGCTTCACAGGTCTTAAAGCACCCTGCCCCCAGGGTGGGACCCTGTCACCTTAACCCTGAGTCTTGATTTGTCTTTCAAGACTAAATCTGTCTCAAGTAGACAATATATGGATGGCTTATGCTTTTTTATCCAATCAGCCAGCCTGTGTCTCTTCAGGGGTGAATTTGGTCCATTGACATTTATTGAAAGAGTTGATAACTGTAGTGGAGTTCTATTCATCTTATTTTGTGAAAGTCTGTCATGTAGTTTTATCCTTTATGCCACTGTGGAAGCTCACTTTTAGCTTCTGGGTGTTTACTTTGCTGGTGATCTATTGTGATGTTCAGGGTTGAGAATAGGTCTAAGTATTTCATCTAGAGCTGATCTTGTGGTAAATTTCTTCAGTGCTTGCTTATCTGTAAAAGATTTGTCTTCTCCATTAATTTTAAGTCTTAATTTAGCAGGATACAGAATTCTGGGATTAAAATTGTTTTGTTTGAGAATGTTGAAGTTGGATTACCATTCTCTTCTGGCTTGGAAAGTTTCAGTTGAAAAGTGTTCTGTCATCTTAATGGCTCTACCTCTGTAGGTCAGTTGGCACTCCTGGCTGCTTATATAATTTTTTTGTTCATCTTGACTTTGTAAAGATTCATTGCAATATGTCTAGGAGAAGCTTTGTTTGAGTTGAGATGACCCAGGGTTCCATAACTATCTGAAAGGAGTGTGTCAGGGTCTTTAACAAAACTTAGGAAGTTTTCATTTATGATAGTCTCCAGTAGAGCTTCCATTCCTTTGGGACGATCTTCTTACCCTTCAGGAATCCCTCTTATTTGTATGTTTGAATGCTTGATGGAGTCTCATAGTTCTCTAAGTGCCATTCTGCTTTCTCTTTTCTTTTCTGCCTCTTTGACTACCTGAGTTATTCAGAAACATTATCCTCTAGCTTTGAGGTTCTTTCTTCTCCATGCTCTAACCTATTTTTGACACTTTCTGCTCAATCTTTACATTCCCTGATTGTCTCCTTCATTTCCTTAAGCTCCACCATATCCTTTCTATATTCTACATATCTCTCATCTGTCTTTTGGTTCTGTCTTTCCATTTTCTCATCCATTCCTTTTATTGTCTTTATCACTTACATTTTAAATTCCCTTTCTGTCAAATCCACTAATTCTTTATAGGTGGACACTTCTGCAGTAATTTCCTCATGGTCCCTTGCGGGAGTGGCTCTGTTTTGGTTTTCATGTTGCCTGAATTTTTCTGTTGGTTCCTCCTATGTGTTCTTTCTTCTTTTTCACTTCCTTTTCCTCCTTTTTTCTTCTCCCTTCCTCCTTTCCTTTACATTATCTTGTCTCAGAGGTTAGGTCTTTAAGTGATCTCAGCCAGAGCAAAGCCAAACTCTTTCTCATGGCCAAAAAATCAGGAATCCTTGCTCTGATGGCAATATGTTGCAATATGTCTCCAGGACACCAGGTTGTGCTGTGGATTTTTTAGGACACAGAACACAGCCAGCAACATCTTTGGTCCTTATTCCTAACATAGTTGCCTTTGGTGATTGCCTAAATACTTCCTCAGCAGTCAGAAGACCTTCTCAGGTTGGGATCTTAAAGCTTATAAGAATCCTTCAGGGGTAGATCTCATAGTATCCACTGACTCCAGTTCCTGTGGGCTATGGGTGTCCCTCAGCCTCTCCTAAGAGTGGAATTCTGATCCCAGCAGGCAGAATTAAGATGGCTGTGCTTTAGGCCTCTGGTAAGACCTTCTCATGACCTTTCCACAGTAGCTGTCCCTTGTCCCTGAAACCTTCTCACTATGACTGCCTTACTAGGCACCAAACCTATGGCAAGTCCACTCCAACTGGTATTCACATATGATTGCTATATACTATTCAAGTCCACCCACTCTTCAAAGTTTTCCACACAATGTGCACCTTCCCCTAACAACTGAAAACTCTGGAAAGGCCTTTTCCCTTTTGGGACCTCTTTTAGGAGCCAGCCAATCCCAGTGGGTCATAATCACTTGTCAAATTCATCAGATTTCTACTGCTCCAGAACATATGCTCTATCCAGCTCATTTCTTCCTCTCTGTGCTCCCTGACCTATGATTCTGGGTAAGGTCCCTGTGTCAGGTATGGCTGTGTTCCCTTTTTCCTGAGTTATTCTAGGATAACTCAGTTGAACAATCCTTTGGATCTGCCATCTTGCTCCACCACTCTCCACTTTACTTGTTCTTGATCTGGATGTTGGAGGAATGAAACCACAAACCACTCAAGTAAATGAAACGACAGAGTTTATTTTAAGATAATAGAGATAAACAAAAAAAGAGGGAATAGAACCTCAAGCAATGGAGGGGTAGGCCCAAGTTGGTAGTCCATGTGGACATTGTGTCTCGGGGTATCTATACTGCTTTTCCCATCCTGTGGGCAGGAGTTTTGGGGGGAAAAGTATGACTAGAATACATCACAATTGGTCAGGGGCCTGCCGGCAGAATGTAATCCTAAAATTAGCACAGAAAGTCTACCCATACAGTCCTTTCTCCAGGCAAGGAATTAGATAAAGTGTGTACTCCCTACTCTGGGAGTAACCACCCAGATAAAATCAGGCTGCTTTTTTGTCATGATCTTGGTTGAATATGGCCTTTAAAGGTCCCTGTTTTTGCTTAGAGATGGAACTCTTTGATAGGACTGATCTCTGAGCTCATCCAGGCCTAGAAATTGGGGATTCCTGTCCAGTCCTCAATGGGGAAATGCTGTATCAGTTTCCACTTCAATATATGCAAACGATTAGTTTTCTCATTCAAAACAGAGACTATAGAAAAAAATATAATTTCTTTAGAGCAGTGGTTCTCAACCTTCCTAATTCCATGACCCTTTAACACAGTTCCTCATGTTGTGACCCTCAACCATAAAATTATTTTCATTGCTACTTCATAACTATAATTTTGCTACTGTTATGAATCTTAAGGTAAATATCTGATATGCAGGATGTATTTAGGTGACCCCTGTGAAAGGGTTGTTTGAGCCCCAAAGGGGTTGCAATCCATATGTTGAGAACTGTTTATACTCTATATTTAGAGTATAAATAATCATAATATTAGGGTGGAAATCTCTGTAGGTGTTCCAAGTGAGACAAGAAAAGAATTTCTCGGGACAAAAATTAGGACACAAAAGTATAGATTTTATTTTACCTGAGAAAGAAAAAAGAGAGGGAGTAAAAGAGGGAAAGAGAATAGGGAAAGAGAGACAGAAATCCGGGAGGTTACCATGGTATGGCATTTCCAAGAAAGAAAGAATGCCCACAGTTGAGGTCAAGAAGTTGCTGAATTTATGGGGGAGCAACAACAAAAAAGTAATTACAGTCAAATTTGCCATGTGTTATGATGTGTCTGCAACAAGTTAGGTATTTCTTTCTCATGGTTGAATTAGTGAGATGAATAAATACTTCTCCACTTTTTCCATCCACTCTTCCAGGTGATTGCTTAGAGTTGACAAAGTTTAAAAATCATACATTTAAATAGACTTTTTAAAAAAACAAGTTAATAAATGCTTTTACACAATTTTATCTTATCTATGACATATGATCATTTTTTATTATAAATAATTCTTTAGAGTTGAATATGGGGTACTTCAAAACTTAAACAGCTCCTTAAAAATCTCTTAAGGATTGTTATATATTTCTTTTGATGACTTGGCTACGCTCCCAATAATATTTGTGAAGCATTCAGTAACTGGCAGCCCAAATACATTTAAGATTAAAAAAACTGTGTTGAAATCAAAATGTGCTCTGACATTGATAAATTTAAAAACTAATATTACCTAAAAAAAAAAAAAAAATCAAACAACATAAAAAATGTACCTCAAGTATCTTTGCTTCAAATAACTGAGTTATAGGTTAGGCCTTTTCTTCAAATGGTAAGACTTTTTTATTTACTACTTTACTTTGCCTGAAGTGACAGAATTAGAATTAACAATTCTACCCTTGACACAGAGAACATATTCATTCCTACTTCCCCTTTTTTTTAAACAGAAATTTTACTCTGCATTTTAAACAAACACTTTACTTTTTATTTCTCTTTTTAATTATTATTTAGTTAGTTGGCTCCCAGTCACTGACATCATATATTTTGTGAAGTGCTAATTACACTGTCAGATTACACAAATGTTTCACAAATGTAATAATAATAATAATTTTAGTAAAATTGCTATTTTCAAACCAGAACAAGTGAGATATGAGAGTTTAACTAGGAAAATGATTAGTACATAAGTAATTGGCTTTGTAGATAGTTTTTTTTTTTTTTTTTCACACTTTAATGGTTTGGATATATTTGGGGCACCAGAGAGATACTGGACTTTCATTAGTACAAGTACATTCATACCTACTTTCTTTTTTACAAAATGAATTTGCATTTTAACTCTGAAATCTAGATTCTTGCTTTCTTATATGGTATTTTAATTAATCATGTGAAGGACAATATTACACAAAGGTTGCACATTTAATAGCTACTGTTCATCATATGTTGTCATAAACTTGGTATACAATAGATGTGATATATAGTAAACATTGACATTATCAATAAAATAATATCTATTGAAACCGGTTTCTTTTTAGGGGAAGTTCATGCTATAGCCTAGGTTGGAGTGCAATGGCCCCATCATAGGTTACTGCAGCCTGAAACTCCAGGGTTCAAGCATTCCTGCCTCAACTTCCTGAGTTACTGGGATCATAGATGCACACACTATACACTTGGGTAATGTTTTAAATTTTTGTAGAGACAGAGTCTCCCTATGTTGCCCAGGCTGGTCTCAAACTTATGCCAAATGATCTTCTTGCCCTAGCTTCCCAAGGAAATTACAGATATGAGTCCCCATATTTGGCCTATGTTTTCAATTAATGTAGCTGAACATAAGTTTTATGACTATAGAGATTGCTATAAACAAATGAGTGTTTTCTATGTTCCATGCTCCCTTTGCTTATCATACAGTTTGTGTTTGTCATGTAAAATTAAGAAAAATTTGGCACCTCCGTGCTGTTGACTAACAAAAATATGTGCACTGTCACTTAGACAGTCAAGGTATTTTGTAATATCATAATCATAAAGACTTACTATAATTTACTTTAGAATTTATATGTCATAATATTAAAAACATTTTTAGCAGAAAAAAATGCATGGTTAAATTTAAAATTGCTGAAATAGATGAAATAAGGATTCATATCATAGCCTTGTTTTTTAATTGATCTGTTTGTGATCCCCTCCTTGATATTCTGTAAATGCATAATTATTCCTTTTTTATCATTTATAATAATCATATTTCTTTGACCCTATGTTTCTAAAATTTGGTGCCATCTTCTGTGCATATGCTCAGTAGTCCTGAAGAATTTCAGCACTTTTCCCCTCTGATGCAATACTACTCACGTTTATTACCTACTCTAATTACTTTTATTACTCTAATACCAAATTGTAGTATATTTTGTTTATAAATTAAAAAATATATTTTTAAAAATATATCAATTACATTTGTAAAAATTTCTGGAAATATAGAATCATAAAAATGACTACCCCATCCCAAATCCCCTGAACAGACAAAACTACCAATAACATACTGGCCTCATTTATTGTCTTTTCCAGCACTCCTGAATAGTCTTCATGAACACTATTTTTGATGATTACATAATTTATTGCTACAGACTCATATCCTATTTTGAGTATTATTGTGACAATCACCCTCAGACATAAATCTTCAATATATTCTTGCTTCACTCTTAGAACTGATTTCTACTGGAGTGGAATTTCCAAATTATAGGTTTAAACCAAATTTGAATTTCCAGATGCATATTTCTGATTTCTATTGAATTGACATAAAAGGTTGTTTTCCTGATTAAGGAAGAGAAAGCCATTTGTCATAAGTGGACTACTACTGTATATTTTTCTTTCTAGAACCTCTCCACTTCGCCGATATATTCATGTATCTGAAATATGTCTAACATGCCCATTTTCTTCAAAAATATATTTTCAAATTTTAGCCAACATATGGTCCATATACATAAAGTAGGTTAAATGAATAAGAAACTGTCTATTCTATTGTTCTCTATAATTGACAAACATTCTCTTAGACCTGTTTTGTGAACTATAAACTAGGTCTTTGTGAATTCTGTGAAAAAGATTTCTCTTTCTCCCAGCATTTTAGGCTAATTGTGTGTGTCAGCTTATGTAAAATCTGGTCTGTTTCCTATGACTTTTAAAAATCTTATTTATGTTATGTTCTTAATTTATTTTTAGTAGTATTGTGGATTTAGTGTTTTACAAAACATTCTTATATTCATTTCAATGAGACTCAGAGAAAGAGGACTTGTAGAAATTTTGGTTCAATTTAAAACCTTAAATAAAACATTATTACATATTTCAACTATTTTAACATTTAATCTATGTTTTTATTAATTCAGAATTGGTTTATACCTCTCTTTCTCATAGGCATGCTATTTTTACTTACTATTGAAATGCATGGTAAGAAAATTAATTGGACAAACATATAAGACAGCAGTAAAAGGCTCTGTGTTCTCTTAACTTTAATGCAGCTATAGTCACATATATTATTGGTTAGAATAATTAACAAATGACACAATCTAGTGATAGAGTGGCTTTCAGTATAACTCGAATTACAGTCAAGTATTTGCATAACATTAAAATTCCTGATGACATGAGTTTCTTAATTTCCGAATGTGAGAATTGTTCAGTTATTTTTCACATCATTATGATGGTGTCAGAGAATATAATGGACAATTCTTCAGTCACTCAAACTTATTGGAATTTAGCTTGTGCCCCAGAATTTGATCCTGTCTTATAAAATTTCTCTGTGCATTTTAAAAAGAATGATATTGTGAGAGTCAAATGTTCTAAATATATCAACTAATTACTTATTGTTTATTAATTACTCATTAATTGTATTGTTCAGATATAAGTTTATTATTTTTATTGATTTGTTTTATGAGATACTGAGACATGTTAAAATACATCATTATGCTTTAAGATTTGCCAATTTTTACTTTTAGTCTGTCAAGTTTTACTATTGCATTTTATCCTATGATAGTTTAGGTTACAACTATGCCAATCTTCAGAAGAGCAAATAAGTTAAAATAAATGTGTATTAGCGTGACATAAATTATTTTTCTTATAGAAAAATAAGTACTCAGAAATTATAACTTAATAATATATTTGGGAAATTTTAAAATAATTTTTTATGATTGTGAACAGGCGATTCTAAAATCGTGTTTATGATTATGAAGAAGATATCTCAGTGGTAGGTTTTTCTGATTATCTCTTGGTTTCTATATTCATTTGGATATTTTAATACATTTAGAGTATTTTTGTCTTTATATTTATTGGAGTATTTTAAGACATTTGAATATTTTAATACACTTACAATTTATCATTCTTGAGTATAGATAAAGGGTTAAATCATTTTTGTTTCTCACATTCTTTTCTTATTTTTTTCTTTTTTTGTGGTTTTTGGCCGGGGTTGGGTTTGAACCCACCACCTCTGGCATATTGGGCTGGCGCCCTACTCCTTTGAGCCACGGGCGCTGCCCTCTCATATTCTTTTCTAGCTACATCTCTCATTCCCAAATACACTGGAAAATGAAGACAAATAAAGAAAGCTCAGATATTTTTTACTTTGGTATCAGAAAGTTCCAATTCAAATCTGGCTAAGCACCAGATGAGTTCAAGGCGTTGATTGATTTCATTTTTGAGGTCTTCTTAGAATACTGAACCTTCTGAATTTATGTTTAACCTGTTTTGGAGATTTGAAAAACATTTGAATTATTTTGAAATCATTTTTAGTAGATAAAATAAGTTATCATAAAGACTTCTATTTGGAACTTTTGGCGGTAAACTGAAGTAACTAAATTCTATCAGTTTAAGTTACACTCTCAGTATCCAGACTGCCAATGGGATGTAACATTCTTGAGACATTCCAGTTCTGAAGTCCTGCAGACCTGGGTTTTAATTCATCCTCCATTACTGACTAACATCTTCAAATCAGGCAAGTCTTACTATGTATAAAATGAGGTAAGTATGTTTGTTACCACAAATATTTGTTGTAATAATGACACAAGTTAATTGCTAACTACATACATTTATACTACCAATTGTTTCTTAAAATACACATATGACTTTTAATGTGATCTAATATGATAGATAAGTTCAGTTCATGAGCTATATAAATTATTTAAATTAGATATAAGATTCATATGTCTTCCTTCACCAGGAAATTATATAATTTTTCTTTAAAGTTTTCATAATGTCCTATACTTATACAAACATATGAAAGTACTTGGTATTTATGATATTTTAATAATTAAAAGGAGTTCAATTAAATCCAAATCACCTAATGCGTATAATGCAAGGGTACATGTCAAATCTATTAAGAAAAGAGTAGAAACATCTTAACCCAACAAATAATTAAGTGAAGTGAAGGCTATGTTAACCACTTTGATGTAAGAATTCCAAATTGTATATAAAATCATCACACTATACCCCATAAATGCATTAATTGTACACAGTTATGATTTAATAAAAATAAAAAAACAAAATAAGCTTAATGTGCTAATGATAATTTTTAGGAAAAAGAATTAAAGATCCCACACAGTTTTAATATAGAAAGAGAGTTGACTCCAGTGGAATATAAAGTGTTTGTTAATGTCTTCCGCCGAGACGATCAGCCATCTAATTTCACAAGGCTTAGTTTCGTAGGATAAATATTTGGGTTATCTGTCTTGAAGTTAAAATATTTATTTTTTCTACTTTAATTTTAAAACCACTTTAAATGTGTTCAGTAAGTATCTGAGAGGCTTTCTTTTGGTACACAAAGGGAAATCCATCAATTAGTGTGTCTCATTTGCAGTAAATGAAAGTGGAAGAAAGTCTTGATTACTGCATGTTATACAAAAACTTTCGAACCACAGCTGCATCCTTCCAATGAGTCATTAAAAAACTCTAACAGAATCTGTACTTGCTAGTATTTTAAAATCCTTGTATGTACAACATATGCCTCTCTCTGAGTGATAAACATAGGGTTATCAAAGATACCTATGAAGTACTTCTCAGCAAAAGGTGATATTTTCATGTGATATCAAAGTAATAAAAATAATAGGTTACTTTAGTGAATGTTAATTCTATGCTGGGTAACTTTAGGTGTTTCATATGATTACCCAATTTATTCTTTATGACAAAATGTTAAGTGTTCTTATTATAATTGTTTTTCCTTTTTTTTCTTTTCTTTCTTTCCTTTTTTTTTTTTTTTTTTTTTTGAGACAGAATATTACTCTATTGTCCAGGTTAGAACGCCATGATGTCATAGCAAGCTCAAATTCTTGGACTCAAGCAATTCTTCTGCCCTAGCCTCCCAAGTAGTTAAGACTGTGGGTACCTGCTACAACCACCTGGCTAGCTTTTATATTTTTATATATTTTTAGTAGAGACAAGATCTCACTCTTGCTCATGCTGGTCTCAAACTCCTGAGCTAAAGCAATCTCAGCCTTGGCCTCCCAGAGTGCTAGGATTACAGGTGTGAGACACTGTGCCCAGTCTTACCATCATTTTACAGATTATGAAATTAAGTCAGAAACTAGTAGGGTAACCATCCCTAAATCCCAGAGTTATTCCACAGCTAGATTCAAGCCAGCTGTTCTGAGTCCACAGACTTAAGGCCATTGACTTTATTAATTAAGATTAATAAAAATAGAATTAAAAATAATTTAAATACTACATTAAATTTTTTTTCTCACCAAGCTTAAGATAACATTGTTTGGTACTTGGAAGAAAGCTTAAGTAATTTCTCACAGAGGAACGTTCATGGACTCTGAATACAAAGTAGGAGAGGAAAGGATAAACTGCTGGGTTGATCTAATACGGCTTATACTGGCACAATTTCTTTTTTTAGGGATAGCGTGTGTAAAAAAATGATGTAGCACTTGCAGCTGAGCAATTTGGCCTTATGATGTTTAAAAACTTGATGGGAATTGTAGAAACTGAAAAAAAAAAGATGTTACAAAACTAGACAGTAGAGATTACAACTCAATACCCGAAGGACCACAAAGTGACTTAAAAGACATAGAACGGTGCCTTTGAAGAAAAAAATTTCTCTGTGTGATTATCACATACATACAAAGGTGTGGATTATCCATGTGCTTAGGTGGTTCAAGTGTCCCTAAATAAAGGGACACTACTCCATTCCATCTGGATCCTATAGGTTTCAGTAATAGTGGACAATTTTAATAATTTCTGGGATTTGACACTGGGCGATTTGTAAGAAATGTAAATTTAGCTCCAATACTACCTACTGCTTGGTTAAGAATCTGGGATGTTTATTGCTCCAGGGTGATTTTTCTCCAGGAAAGCACCTAGGCAGATGGTATAGAAAGTCACTGTGATGCACGAAACATGAGCAGTTTTTCTAGCTCCCTCCTCACATATGTAACATTCTTATAATAACCGAGCTTTATATAGGAATTATCTTAGTTCCAACTGTCTCTACTTCAAGTGCCTGGGAACTCATGGTATGTTCACATGTGTATGTTCCCTCCTTAGCTGTTAGAGACTATCAAAGTCTGGAACTCCAACTAGCTACTTACTGTCTTTGCTCTTTATTTCTGGTAACTAGAACATTCAATTTAATTCTTTTAAACCCACATGTATTTGCTCTTGGTTTTGTTGTTATACTTCCCAGATGGTTTCACCCAACTTTATTAGATTAAATGTGATGTATCTTATTCTGATTCTCCCAATTAGATTCTCAAAATGCAGTCTTTGCATTCTATTCCTAAATATCCAGATGTTTTCTTGAACTATCTAGATGCCTAAGAGATTTCTCAAACGTCTAAAGGCCATTCCATTTAATCCACATTTCAGCTTCTAGATAGAACCTGGTTCCCCTGCATTAATTCCCATTTTAGTAAATGCTACCTCTGGTTTTCAATTTGCTCAGGTAGATACTCTTGGTGGCATGTTTGACTCTCTTTATTCTTTATCAATTAATGTTCCACAAATATTGCTGACAGTTTCTCTTAAGTATGTCAAGAATATAACTTCTCCTTAACAAATTTACAGAAATTACCCTGGTCCAAAGTGCAAAGAAAATATTTTTTAAATTTGCGTTTTTCACTGTGCTACCCTAACAAACTAGATTCAGCAGGGCTGGTCCAGTGACTCTCTAAAAATCCAAGTCATCAGTCATTACTCCATTTCTCCAAATTCTCTTACTACATTCCCTATCCTTCCATTGTAAAGAATAATATGTTTCTCGGGATTGATAAAGTTCTGAGGCATCCATTAATTGACCCCATTTTTCAGAACAGTTCACTTACCGTTGTTCACGTTTATTGGCCTCTTCACAGTTCCTTGACAAGTAATTTGAACTGTATAAGACAGGTGTTTGGGTAGGAAAAGGTGGTTAATTTTGGTGTATTCTATACATTTCAATTTAATAAGACAATTCTTGTCTAAGGACATTTATAGTTACTGATCATCTGTCTTTTCTCCCATTAATTACTTAAATCCTCATCTTTTTCTTTAAAGTCTTGCTTAAATATTATTTTTAGGACAGTCCTTCACTGATGTTCTCTGAAATATAGTACTGCCTGCTTTATTTTTTTTCATGAGATATATAACTTCTTGATACTGTATTTCAGTTTATTAACTTTTTCCCTAGAATGTAAATTTTTTAAGGAAAATATCTGTTTACTGCATCCACCTGTATTGCCTGTAAAAGTACCAGCCTCATATTAATCACTAAAGAAATGTGTTTAATGGAATAAATGACCAATAATTTATTCCATTAAACAGAATAATGTTATTCTGTACTAAGTAAGGTCAACAAAATCAAGTTCGTCTCCATCTATCTAGATGTACTTATTTAGAGACCTTACAAATATATTGCATGTTTGATAATTAAAACTGAAATCTAGCTATTACATTCATATAAACTTGAAGAAAAAGAACTGTTAAGATACAAACTATTGAATTACTGAGCCTTAAACTCTCCAGTCTTATCAAGTGACAACACATCAGCTGTTGTTTTTTCTTTATTTTTTTTTTTTAATTCTCTGTATGTTCTATTTTTTCTTTTATTTTTTTCCTTTTTCTTTATTTTCTTAGGGCTCTCAATATGTGTTCAACTGATTGCCCTGGAGACCTTTATAGAGATGAGATACAATGTAAATTCTGAATCCATATTTGCTTAGCTGAACAAAGATGTTATAAAACATGTTTAGTCATCATAAAATTGCTGTAATAATATTTAAATTTACCCAACCTCAATTTCTTTTTGCACTTTCTGGGCATAATCTAGTAGCAGACCAAAATGACAAATTAAGAACTCATTTATTCAGTCAGAAGTTGCCTTGAGTTAAAAATAAAAACCTTGTATTTTCACTGTACTTTCAGAAAAGACTTGTTGCTAATTAGAATCCTTGGACACTGGGTGAGATCAGCTCGAAACATTTATTTAGCTCTGACGTAACTGAATAGTGTATGATCTTTCAAATAAAGAATTAGTATAATTTCAGAATGAACCAGGTTGCACAGTAATTTCAGTTGCCAAAATTGATACCATATTGTTGCAGTCCAGTAACTCAGAAGCAACTCAGTAAATGTTATTCTTTATAATACTTATTCATTTTGTAACTGTGGAATATAAATTTTAATTAGAGGAGATTTTATGTGAAATGTAATTTCTGTAATATCTTAATAATTTTGTGCTTACTGAATTTCCATTATTTTAGAGTGAACACTTTTATTAATGTTCACATTTAAAATGTGGCATATGTTTCCATTTTAATTGTTAGTGACATAATTTTTACTGAAATTTTATAACAAGTAGAACTGGATTTTAAAACATTAAATCCCTTGTACACATATTCTATCATTTCAGTGGAAAATCCATTCTAATATTGTTTGGTGTTCTAAGTGTTGACATTCCTATTAATATTTGTAGTCATGAGAATAGCCATTTCTATCTTTAAGATATCCATTATGGAGAAAGGAAACCTATTATGGTATATTTCATAGTATACAAATAATAGTAAACCACTCTATGGTACCATCTTCATCAAGTTACCAAAAATACAAATATGATCTCAAAAATCATATGTCGAGAATTTAATGAATACTTACATTAGAGATTTTAAGAGTAAAATACAATCAATAATCAAGGTTTTATACACTTAATTTTAGAGTCACTTTATTACATATCTGGCCTACTTATCACTTACCATGGCTTTGTAAGACGAAATAATTTACAAAACTGTTTCATAAACAGAATCTTTATGACTAAATTTTTAGAAGCCACATGAACAGCAGAGCCTGCAAAAATGGTAGCATTTTTATTACACGTTAATTTTATTCACTTTCTCTTGTTTATTATTAAATATAACAACATAAAAGTTCTACTTAAAATTATAACTTGTCACATATTTTTTGTTATTGCTATGGTAAGCAAATACTGTTTTACACTCCCCCTTGGAAATTCTTTATTAATATCAAAAGTTTTAGTTTCACCACACATAAATAAATACTGTTAGTATTTTGTTACATTTTGTCCAGAATTTCTCTTGTGAGTGTGAATATATAGTTGGTTTTTTAATTGTTGCTGTTTTTTTTTCTTTAAGACAATGTAGTAAAGACACTTAATAAGCAATCTATACTGTTAACAATGTTGAGTGTACGTGCTGTGTTACTTTACTGTAAATACCATATTCTGCAGCAAATTAATTGACGAACTTCCCATAGCTGAAATTTTATACCTATTAACAACTCCCCATTTCCCCCTTCCTCCAGCCTCGGGCAACAAACATTCAACTTCCTGCTTCTATGTGTTTGACTATATCAGATACCTCACATGCACATATAAGTGAAATCACACACTGTTTTTCCTTGTGTTACGGGCTTATTTCACTAAGTGTAGTGTTCAGGTTTCATGAACGTTGTCACATCTGATCAGATTTCCTTCTATAAGGCTGAATAATGTTGGATTAAAGGTTGTTTGTATATCTTGACTATTGAGAAAAGTGCTTTAATGAATGTGAAAACAAATATGGATTAAAGATCCTGATTTTAATTTTTTTGAATAATATGCCCAGTAGTGGAATTGCTCAATCACATGGTAATCCTAATTTTACTTTTTTGAGGAAAACACATACTGTTTTCCATAGCACCTCCACCATCTTATATTACATTTCTACTGATAATGTATAAGGTTACAATTTCTACATATTGCACCCAAACATTTTTATAATCCTCATACTAACAGATGTGAGCTGGCTTTTTATCATGGTTTTGATTTGAATTTTCCTGATCTTAATGATGTTGAGCACTTTTTTACATACCATCATTTGTACATTTGTATGTATTTTTTTTTATTATTATTGAGATAAAGTCTCACTCTATTGCTCTAGGTAGACAGCCATGGCATCGTAGGTTACAAAAACCTTAAACTCTTGGGCTTGAACAATCCTCTTACATTGGCCTCTCAGTGCTGGGATTACAGGTGTGAGCTACCACTCCCAGCATGTATACCTTCATTGGAGACATGTCTATTCAAGTTATTTGCCCATTTTTAAGCAGATTGTTAGAATTGCTTTTCTCTTGAATTGAGGAAGTTCCTTAAATATTTTGGATATTGATCCATTATCTTATGGCAAGTGCCTTGCAAATATATTTTTCTCATTATGTAGGTTCCTTTTCACTCTATTTTTTGCTGTGCTTTCACTTTTGATTTTGATATAATTCAACTTCTATATTTTTGTTTTTGCTGTTTGTGGGTTTGATTTTATTTTCAAGATATCTTCACCTGGACCAGCTTATTTCTAGAGTTTCAGGTCTTATGTTTAAGTTTTTAACCACTTTGTGTTGATTTTTTGTATATGGTGAAGATAGGATCTAATTTTAACCCTTTGCAGGTGAAATATCCAGTTTTCCCAATATCATTCGTTTAAGAGACTGTCATTTCCTTCTCAATATTCTTGAAACTTTTGTCAAAATCAGTTGACTATATAGAAGTAGGTTTTCAGCCATTATGTTTTCAAATGTGCTTTCTACCTTTTTCTTTCTATGTTGGTCATTTTCTCTCCCTCCCTTCTCTCTCTCTCTCTCTCTCTGTTTTCTTTCTCTCTTTCACCTTCTCTGGGACTCCAGAATGCACCACCCAGTTGCTTCAGCTGAGTGATTTCCCATAGCTACCTAAACTTTTCTTGTGATTCAATTTTTTTTTTTCTTTTCTGACTGGAAAATTTCCAATGACTTGCCTTTGAGTTTGAGGTCTGCTTGATCAAATTTACTATTGAAACCCTCTAGTGAACTTTTCAATTCATTTATGAAATTCTTCAATTGTATTCTTTAGTTCCATGATTTCTCTTCAATGCTTTTTAAAATTTTCTAAGTCTTTGTCGAAATCCTCACCTTATTCATGAATTATTCATTATTCTCTTGACTTCTTTGAGTGTCTTTATGAGTTATTTTGATTTATCAAAATTATTTATGTTTGTTTTGTCAGGGTTTCTTCTTGATGATTTATCTTGAACTTTGTGCAGTAATCCCTGTTTCTTCATTTTCTTTGTCCCTTTGTGGTAATATTTGCATATTAAACAAAATAATCACCTCTTCTCATCTTTACACATTAATATTGTTGAGGAGAATCTCCTCACCAATCTTTCAGGCCAGGAATTCTTGAGGCATCTCAAATTATAGTGTGAGTCCAAACCATTGTTGTTATTCCTGTTAATTCTTAGATCTCTAGAGATGATAGTCCAGTCAGCACTATAAGATAAGCAAGACAGAATTCAGTACTTTGGATGATCCCCAGGAACAACTGAACATTGAATATGTAGTCCATTCTTTTTGTTCCAACCCACATAAGAAACTGAGAACTAAAGTTTTATTTTCTTCTTTTTTGTTTTTGTTGTTTTGTCTGCTTATTCTGGACAAAGTCAGATTGAGTGGCCTGTGGTGAGTGAATGCTAATCTAGTAGTTTATTGTGCTGTCTCTATGGCCCTAGGCAGCTAGAGTATGCCAGGTGTGTTGGTGGCCTGGGACATGTAAGGTAGAAGCCAATGCCTTAGGTGGCCCCAATCCCCCCAAATCCCTATATGGAGCATATGGTCCATTCCTTTTCTTTCATGTCAGGCAGAATTTGGTACAAAAGTAAATATTGCTGAGATGTGGTGCAACTAGAATTATCTTAAATTTCTCATGAGAATGTAAAATGGTATCAACCACTTTAAAAATTTATTTGGCAGATTTAAAGAATTAAACAAAAATATGTCATATGAAAGTCATATCTCTGCTAGGTAAAAATCCAGAAGAAGCCAAAGCACATATCCATATAGAGATTTTTATACAAATAGTCATACTGTTTTTATAGATTAAAAGTATCTTGAAACTAGAAAGAACCTGAATTTCACAAATGGGTTAATGAATAAATAACTATGGTACATCTATACAGTGTAATATTACTCAAGCAATAAAAAGATTATTTGTTGATATGTACTACAACATAGATGAATCTTAAAATTATTTTGAATAAATGAATCTGAACCAAAAATACTGTGTCTAGTATAACTCTATGAAAAATATATACCAATCAAAGAGAAATATGGGTACTTTGGGATGAATTGGAACTTGTGGTGCCAGTAGGGAAGAAGAAAAGAGATGACAAACAGGTGTAAGAAAACTTTTTCATGATGATGGATATATTTTTTATCTTTTTTTTTTTTTTTTGAGACAGAGCCTCAAGCTGAGCCCCTGGCTAGAGTGCCTTGGCTTCACTGCTCACAGCAACCTCCAACTCCTGGGCTCAAGCGAGTCTCCTGCCTTAGCCTCCCAAGTAGCTGGGACCACAGGCACCCGCCACAACGCCTGGGTATTTTTTGGTTGCAGCTGTCATTGTTGTTTGATGGGCCTGGGCTGTATTTGAACCTGCCACCTTAGGTGTATGTGGCTGGTGCCTTAGCCACTTGAGCCACAGGCGCCGAGCCATATTCTTTATCTTGATTGTACTAATTTATGTATACATGTATACATAAATCCATCAACTTTTTTCTAAAGGTACAGTTTATTGTAAGTCAATTATATTTAAAACTTTGTATAAAATAAAAATAAACAAAATAAAACAGTTAAAGGAATAAGACATAGAGAAAATAATTTCCTGAAGTCTAGTAGTTGCTAAACAAAGAGGGCTTCAGTTTCTAGCAAATAAGTCTTAAATGGAAGTGTGTTTTAAAATAAGTTTTCTCTATCTGCTGGAATAAGTATGTTTATCCAAACAGACAAATTTCTTCCAGTTACAAATGAAAGTGGAGTTTATTATCTGGATTTTCACCTAAATGCTAATGTCTTCAACTACAGATGTGCAATGGCTGAGAAACACTTTTTTTTTTTTTTTTCCAAATCTAAAATTCTCGAGCCTGGCACAGTGGCTCACACTTGTAATCCCAACAATCTGGGGGGCTGAGGCAGGT
This sequence comes from Otolemur garnettii, assembly GCF_000181295.1. Classification (NCBI taxonomy): domain Eukaryota; kingdom Metazoa; phylum Chordata; class Mammalia; order Primates; family Galagidae; genus Otolemur; species Otolemur garnettii. Next base: position 16,877,073 of record NW_003852399.1, read on the forward strand.
AGATTGCCTGAGCTCACGAGTTCAAGACCAGCATGAGCTAGAGTGAGATGCCGTCTCTAAAAATAATCAGGCATTGTGGCAGGTGCCTGTGGTCCCAGCTACTTGGGAGGCTGAGGCAAGAGGATCACTTGAGCCCAGGAGTCTGAGATTGCTGAGAGGTATGACACCACGGCACTCTACTGGGGGCAACCAAGTAAGATTCTGCCTCAGGGGGAAAAAAAATTCTCATATTGATCTTCTATTAAAGCTTAATGTCTATGAATGATTTGAAACTTAGTAAAGAAATTTCTCTAGAAAGCTGAATAGATTATTAGTTGTCAATACGATAATTAAAACAAAATTCATACAGGAACTTACTATATCAAAGAAAATGAATATTCAGTATGTCCAATAAGTCACTTATCTCAACTATGAAATATTTTAAGTAATCACCTATCATATGTTGCATCATAATCACTTTGTAGATGTAATTCTTCTCAAATGCTTGGAGTGTAAATTATTCTGTCATTGCCTTAAAAAAGTCCTAAACTATAGATACTTGAAGTAAGAGTGTGTACCTGTTTGGAAATATGTAATTAGCTTTATTCATGTCCATACAGTATGCCTATGCAAACACATATGCACAACTCCTACTTATCAGGGATAAAATTTAAGACAGGTGTCAAGAACTTTGATCATGAAAGAACTTCTGAGAATCTCATACAGATAGGATTTAGTATGAGACAATTCTATTAAATAGAGTAAAACGAAACAAAAAATCGTTTTAAATGACATGTAAGAGGTGAAGTTGCTACTAAAAAACAGAATAAAAAGTACTAATGATCCATGAAAAATTGAAGGTTAACAAGGTTATAAATGAAAGCAGACCTCTATTTCCATACATGTTTTAAAATGGCATTAATAATTTACTGTCACTAACCCTGAGAACTCTCACCAATACTATTAATATTAAGTTCCTTTGATTTTCAATCTACTAGAATTAAGAACCATAAAAGCAGGATTTTTGTTTTTCCCAATTATATATGCAAAATACCTAGAATATTGCCTGACATATAATAGGAACTCTATCTATCTATCTATCTATCTTTCTATCATCTATCTATGTTTTTTACTATGTTGATACTAAATAATAAAATATGATTAATTAAAAAGGCAATTTAAGGGCAACAATAAAGCATCAGCAACAAAAAGATATTTTAAATAAATCAAGCTTTTATGTCACTTTCAAATGGCAGCAATGAACTGGAAAATTATTATACCATTGAAAAGACAGTGCATTAGATGCTGTAATAAATCATTTACTGGAGATTATAAGAGTTTAAATTCATGTATAATTAAATTCAAAGGAACTTTGAACAGACTGCTTGATTTCAAAAATATGTTTGATGTAAATTCTAGTGTTTATAATAACTTCAACAATCAAAGAATCGTTTTTTTTTTTTTTTTTTTTCTGAGACAGAGCCTCAAGCTGTCACCCTGGGTAGAGTGCCATGGCTTCACTGCTCGCAGCAACCTCAACTCCTGGACTCAAACGAGTCTCCTGCCTCAGCCTCCCAAGTAGCTGGGACCACAGGCGCCCGCCACAATGCCGGGCTATTTTTTGGTTGCAGCCATTATTGTTGTTTGGCGGGTCTGGGCTGGATTCGAACCTGCCACCTTAGGTGTATGTGGCTGGCGCCTTAGCTGCTTGAGCCACAGGCGCCAAGCCAACAATCAAAGAATCTTTAAAAATGATATATAAATATTGGTGGACCGTGTATAAGCACTGAATGAGTCTTAGCCCATTTTCCCTAGCTGAACTCTTCAATGAAGTGGGAAAATGACAGTTTTCTTTTTCATAAGAAGAATGGTAATGTAAACAAATTACATGAATCACAGGATTACTGAGATCTTTGATGTGCAATAATACTAAACGATAAAAGAAATTTGACCAACAATCCTTTAGTTATGCCTCTTATCTTAGCATGAGGTGATTTGATTGATATCTCCACTTCACACATGGGACTTCCTTTACATAGTAGTGGGAATAACAGAGTAAAAAAAAATCAAATATACAATATTAGAGGAAATAAGGATGCATAACTTTCTCATGTGGTTATTGATACAAGAAATTTCTTTAACCATATCACAAATCTTCGACTCAGCAAATATTGAGAGCACTGATGATAATCACTAAAAAAGTTTGATTATTGATATATGCAACTTAATATGTCACAAATAACCAAGGTCTAATTTTATCCCAAAGCCGATTTGGGGAAGAAAAGGGGTACAGGTATCTAAAGTGAAAGGTTAAATCAGGGGTAGGCTGGGAGGGAAGTCCTCCAGCTCAGGAAGCAAATGCCTTGGAAAGATAGCTAACTAACTTGAGCCATATGTTCATAAAGTAAAAAGTGTCCTTCTGAACAATCAATTTGTCAAAGGAAAAAAACCATAAGGGAAATAAAATATATTAAGACAAACAAAATTGGAAGTGAAAGTCGTTTTAAAGGGTAAGTTTATAGCAATAAATACACACATCAAAAAAGGAGAAAGATGTCAAATAAACAACCTAACTTTATACTTCAAGGCACTAAAACAGGTTTCTCAAAAAAAAATTAAAATTGAATTACCATATCAGCTAGCAATCTCACTACTAGGTATACATTCAAAGGAAGTTAAATCGGTATGTGAAGAGTTATCTGTGGTTCTATGTTTATTATGCTTTTGTGTGTAGCATTATTCACAATAGCCAGTATAGCCAATGTATTAAATAGTTTAAATGGTCATCAATAGATGAAAAGAAAAAGAAAATGTTAGGTACACACATACACACACAATATGGAATACTATGCCGCTTGAAAAAAGAGAATCATGCCATTTGCAACAACATGGAGGAACTTGGAGGACATTGTTTATGCTAAATAAGTCAACTGCAGAAAGACAGACACCATATAATCTCATGTTTCACTTATATGTGGAATCTAAAAAAGCTGAATTTACAGAAGCAGAGACTAGAATGGTGGTTTTCAGGGGCTGAAAGTGGGAAAAATGAAGAGGTGTTGATCAAAGGATTAAAACATTCAGTTATGACGTAATTAACTGGGAACCTAATGTGAAGCCTGTTGACTGTAGTTGTTAATACTGTGCTACATAGCTGAAATTTGCCAGAAGAGTGGATCTTAACTGTTCTCAACCACACATACACACAAAAATGACAAATGGGAGGGGCTGTGTATATGCAAATGGGAGGGGCTGTGTATATGACTTAGCTGTGGTAATCACTTCACAGTGTGCATATATATCAAATCATCACCTTGTGCACTATTGATATACACAATTTTTATTTGTCACTTGAACCTCAATAAAACCGGGGAATTTTTTTTTTTAAGAGGCAGGGCCTCGCTTTGTTGCTTCACTGGAATGCTGTGGTGTCACAGCTCACAGCAAAATCTAGCTCTTTGGCTTAGGTAATTTTCATGCCTCAGCCTCCCAAGTAGCTGGAACTACAAGCGCCCACCACAACGCCTGACTATTTATTATTATTACTATTTTTGCATAGACATGTGATTATTAGGTTTCCATTTTTTTGCCTTCACAGAGTTAAAAAGGCTTATAATTTACCAACAATAACAATGTTGAAGATAAGGACTAGAAACACAAACCTGGTAAAGAATGAATGAAGATAAATACATTCAGAAAAGAAATCAGATTATTGCTGTAACAAAGTATTAAGCAATAATAATAATAGCAATGCAAAGAAAGTAACATTCACATTGTCAAATAAGAGTATGATTATTATAGAATGCTTTGACTCTGAGTCAAAGAGTGTTGTGGCGTCACAGCTCACAGCAAAATCCAGCTCTTGGGCTTAGGTGATTTTCACACCTCAGTCTCCCAAGTAGCTGGGACTATAGGCGCTCCCACAACCCCGGATATTTTTTTTTTGTTGTTGTTGTTGTTGCAGTTTGGCAAGGGCCAGGCTTAAACCCACAACCCTAAACCCATCACCCTCAGTACATGGGGCTGGCTCCCTACTCACTGAGCCACTGGCGTCACCCCAAACTGGGGAATTTTTTAAAACATTGTGACATTTATTTGGTAAAGCAAATAGGAGAAAAAAATCACTAAGATTTTGTGGAATGAAATTAGAAAACTAGGGTAATTTTCTTTCTACACACTGATAAGAAAAGATTACATTAAATAATTTTGAATAATTTCTGGAAACTTTAAATTGTAGAGAAACACAAAAGGATTTATATGAGGTTAGTCAGTTAAGAATCATGAACGAGTGCTTAGGCTTTGAGATCAACACATTTAAGATTTAGGTACTTTATTAAATGTAATTTATAGCCACTTACATGGCATATAATAGTACTGAATATATTTGAGCCAGTCTTACCTTTTAAGGGGGTACAGTTTGGGACAGTAACTCATCCAGCTGCTCAGGTAAGTACTTACCATCGAGAAACTGAAAAGGATATAGGGAAATGTAAAGATAATTTTCTAGAATAAGAAATCCAGTGTAGAACTTTGGAACTGACAGTTTTAATATTTACTGTGCTCTGTAATCACCAACAAAACTATTGTTTAATGACATGTGTAATTTACATAACCGCGGAATCCTGCATGGAATTGTGAAAGTGGTAAAATTTATTTGGTGGCTTGATTCACTGAACAACGGGCCTAACTATAAACATTAACAGCTCACCTGGCTCTGTTATTATCTTCTTACCCGTAAAGGTGCATATAATCTCATGGAAAAACACAAATATTTATGTTATAAAATCATCATAGAGTGAAAGTCAATTTGTACTGGATGGTGAAATGGCAGGTACTCACAAAATGAAAGTAGGCACAGAAAAATTATGTTTCAATAAATATTTAAAGTGGAGAAAAGAGTAGATACTGTTTAAACATGTATATGGCTCTCCTCAAAGGCAATAGTCTTTTCTAGCATAAAAGGCCAGTACAAGCTAATGGTGAAGAGAAATAAAACAAACAAACCAAAGCCCTGAGTACAGGACGAATCTGAAGGAAGAGATACAGTCCAAGGGTGATCAGAGAAGACTTCACCAAGGTGATGATGCTCAGGTTGGGTATCGGCAGTCCAAGGTAGAGGCTGGTATGCAAAATATTAGTTTGAAAGACAATCATGAGTATTATTTTGTAAAGTTGCTTAGACTTTAGACTACATATGAAATTTACCAAATATATTAGGTAAAAATCATAGGAATGTTTATAATGAGAGATTTAGTAGCACATGATACAAGTTACTGGAAGAATCCATTTATTGTTCTCCGTGTCTCAAAATACAAAACATTAACTTGTGTTTTATATTTTATTTTATTTTGCTTTTTTCTAATTGTAAACCTTGAGTGTCCTTTTTGCATTAGATATAAATATTTTTGAATAGTGTGAAAGTGATTTTGTTCCTGTACATTTGACTGTCTCTCTCTCACTCTCAAATCCAAAATACTTGATAGGAATATTGACATGCTTTTCACATTGTTTACATTTGTCTCACATTTGAGTAATTTTAAAATTAGTTTTGTGTTTGTTTGTTCAGATAGAACACATACACTAATCAGTTTTGAATGTGAATGGCCATTGGTGGTTCGTTAACAATGGAAGATTTTTTTATGTTGCTATTTCTAAAGATGATCAGTCAGTTGTCATCAGATGAATGCCTATTTATTAACTTAATTAGCTTATGTAAGAAATACAAAATATGGAAAAGAGGATGGCCCCTGGATAGTGGCTCATGTAATATAGGGGAAAGATTTTGCAGAAAAAAGAATTAAATCTTTGAGAAAATTTAATTCCCTTTGAGAAGCCATTATCCCTAAACTAGAGCTCTACTCCTAGATAGAAGAAGGAAAATCAAACCCAAACATACAAGCATAAAATTGTTGAACGCATATCATGTGCCAGGAACTAATAGAGGGATTGTAATATATTTCAATTATGTAGAACATTTTACTAATTCTAACTACCTCTTTTAGAAATAGGAAGCATTATTCTCATTTTAAATATAAGAATAAAAAGAACTTTAATAGCACAGTAAGACTACTGAAAAATGTAGAAGTGTTTGCATATCCGAGTGACCAGGTATCAGAATTCATTCACTAGGTAAAGTTCAGGAGCGTCCCCTTATAAAATGTTTATGCATTAGTCACTTTTGGATTCAATTTTGTATTTCTGTTGTCAGGTTTACATGTTTTTGAGTAATTTGAACCTTTTTAAAACAAGCTATATAATTTTGAATTTTATAAAAATATTGGGTCTAAAATTTAGTTGAGATTCTGGATGATGTTATCTTGTTACACAGAGAATTAGTTTTTCTTCTATCATTCATAGAGAAAAGAAAGAGCACGTGCAGGTCATTTTCTCCAGTTGAGAGTTAGTTTTATGTCTTCTTTGAAATTTCAAAATATTAAAGAGGTGCAAACATTCTTATTACACGGATACTTTTTATAATGCTTAAATTGGAGCTTTTAGTTTACCCATCACAAGAATAGCATTTATTGCACTTGAGTTTATACATCTGCATTCTCCCCCTTCTTGGTTTCCACTGATCTTTATATCTCTTTGTGCCTGTGTGTGCCCATCAACTAGCTCCCAGTTATCAGAGAGTACTTGTGGTTTTTGTTATTTCTTTCAATCCAAATTGCTATGGAAGACATTATTTCCTTTCTTTTTATGGCTGAGTAATAGTCTTTGGTGTGTATATGTGTCTGTTTGTGTGTATATACACCATATTTTTTTAATCCGCCCCTGAATTGGTGGGCCCTTACTTGATTACACACTTTCGTAACTGTGTTTTTCCACCTACCAAATCTGGCCCAAAATGTAATATAGACCCCAAGACAAAGGACCCATGAGAGAAAGACTTCCAACTTGGGTCTTTCCCAATGTATGTTGTTTGAGTGATGTGTGAACCAAAGGCCCTGAGTACCATAGGCAATATATCAGTGTAGCAAAATTGTACTGGTAGCTCATGAATATATAAAAAAAATATGATAGTAACACAGATCCTAGCAGAAACCAAGACTTCTTATAAAATATGTTAGTTAATGCATAAAGATTATACATAGAATGTTGGGACAGAGTAGGGAACCTCAGAACAGGCCTAGTCATAATATGAACACATTATTTGTACAGATCAATATATAAAAGAATAATTTCTTAATACATGGGGTTGAAACAACCGGCATCTGTGAGTAAAAAATGGTGCTGGGGCACACAAAATCAATTTCATGTGAAATAAAGATGTAATTTATAAAGGAAAACTTTTAGAAGATAATCTTGAAAATATTATTTATGTATTTAGGTTAAAAGACATAAAATACCCTTGTAAAAACAAGCCACAAATTAAAGAAGATATTTGCCTCAAAAATGCCTAATATAGAAGGTATATAGGTTAGAAGAACTACTTATAATGCATAATCAAAATTTAAATACTACACAACAACATAAATAAATGGACTATGAAAAGAGAATGTCTCAGATTGCTCCTGATCCAAGGACAATGTAAGAATAATTAGCAGGAACTAACCAAGAGGCAAGGTCTGAACTCCAGGAGAGCTCAGCAAAGTCTTAACCAATCAATAGATTGATGAGTGAGAAATAAACATAGTTGTCCTACAAGAGGATTTGTTTCAACCCTTCCCCTCCAGCAGAGGTCAAAATCCCCAGAGGCACAATTTGCTACAGTGTAAATGCTGCAGAGATAGTTATTATAGTATATTCTATTTTTAATTTGTTTGTTATTTTTTATCTAAATATTTTTCATTTACAGTTGGTTGAATCCACAGATGTGGAACCCACAGATACAGAAGGCCAATTGTATCTGTTGTTAGAAGCCAGGATGTTTTAAGGCAATTTGTTTCACAACATCATTGCAGAAATAGCTGACTAAGACGTATTGGAACAATCAAATCAGAAAGATTAATTCTGCCATTAGTGGAAAGTGTTAAGCAAGGCATGACAAAGGTGACGGCATTTCACCTAGACCTTGAGAGATGAGTTGACTTTTGGACTAAATTGCTTAGCTCCTTATCTCATATTTATCAATTCAATCAGTGTAATGGAGTATGAACGTTTATTGATTGGTACCTTAAATTACATTGGTGGCAAGTTTGGAGAAAGGCTTTGGGAAAACAGTCCCATCATAATCATCACTGCAGGGGTAAGTAAAACAATAAGCTTACTTTTTGTCTTTTGTAAATAAAAAGTTGATTTTGCAGAATAGTTACTTTCATATTTCAAATAATGTAGCACTTTCCTACATCATTTTGCTATTCCTGTTGCCACTCTTTGAAATATTATAATTTTATATAATTTTGGAAATTTGTCTGGATAATCTCCACACACACACTCATACACACACTGTTACCAACTAGGCTGTGTCTTTCTCCAATACATGTTCAAGCATTGTTTGTTTTCCACTTACATAGTAATCATATATCTTTTTTTTTTTTTTTTTTTTTTGAGACGGAGCCTCAAGCTATCCCCCTGGGTAGAGTGCCCTGGCATCACGCTCACAGCAACCTCCAACTCATGGGCTCAAGCGAGTCTCCTGCCTCAGCCTCCCAAGTAGCTGGGACTACAGGTGCCTGCCACAGTGCCTGGGCATTTTTTGGTTGCAGCCATCATTGTTGTTTGGCGGGTCCGGGCTGGGGATTCGAACCTGCCACCTTAGGTGTACGTGGCTGGCACCTTAGCCGCTTGAGCCACAGGCGCCGAGCCAGTAATCATATGTCTAAAAACAAAATGATTTGCACAAATACTTAATGTTTTTTTCTCTTGTTCTTTAATAGGTTCAAAATGAGCATGGAAACTGTGTCTGTTTTTTCCTCTAATATAGAATTCATGAACCGTGGATGTCATTCAAAAACTATTTATTTAAGAAGCCCATCAAGAAATGAGCGAACATAGGCCTTGATATCAGATGAATCCGGGCATGCAAACCTATTATATATTTCACTAAATTTAAACCATAGATAATTTATTCCTATTTTCAATTTTTCCAATTTTCTTATATGCAAATTGGTTGTCGTGAGAATTAGAGAAATAGATGTAACAGTAGTTCTCATTATCATTTAAACACCCATAGTACACATAGAAATTGAGGAGAGAGAAGGAGTGTATATATAATGGGTTTTTTTGTTCTTTCTTTGTGTGTTGATTGAATTTACTATAAAAGCTCACAGAGAAAAAAAATTTCTCATGCAAGAATAAGGACTCTTGAAAGAACGATGTCTCCCCTAGGTCTTCTGCTGCATAAACAACTGGTTCTCACACGATCACTGCAAGTGTAGCTCTAGCAGCAGATTTCTGCAATTGACCTAAGTGTTTGTTGCTTGTGTTTCTGTGGTTAATTATTTTGCTTACTTGAAGCATTAGCAAAGAACATCAGTGGAAATAAAAGAGTTTAGAAAGAGCTTTATTTTGATCAAATTCATCTTAAATATGTTTTTGCATTTTATTTTATAATTACAGCACTTAAAATCTGTCCTAAGAATTAAACATTTGGCTATGTTCTCCCCATCTACTTTGTATTAATAGAGAGCAAATTTTTCTGGATTTTCACCTCTCCCCTCTTTGGATCACCTTTCACTATGAAATAGTTTTCTTATTGTCCTCGAGCCGACTGGCTATTTGGAAAGCAGTAATAAGGAGGCTAGAGTTTGTTAAATGATTTGCTTGAATTATGCAGAAGTGCCTTGCTGTGCTTTAATTTAAACTAATAAGGTTCTAATGCTACTACACAAATGCCAATAATTTAGCCTTTGTCTACCCCCTACTTGTTTTCCTAATATAAGATTATATACTGACATGAAAAAAGACAGGAATTTACATTCCTGCTTTAGCCAAGTAATACAAGGCATATGAAAAATAATCCCTATTCTTCCCCACTATCTCTAGGCTACTTTATGTACGAGAAAAGTTTACACACTATAACACTATCCTTTCTATTTATGGAGAATATAGCTGGTGAGTTATGTCAGTGAGACTTTAAAATAGCTATGCCTTTCTTACTACAACTGAATGTAATCCAAAGACAGTGTTATTTTTTCCCCTAAAACAAACTCACATTAATGTATATATTTATTTATAATTTTTAAAAGATGAAACTTACCCTTTTTGGCATACAGCTGTGCTAAGTCCTCAGAAATGCCTATTGAGCTACACTATGACGATCACATATAAGATGTGGAACTACTCTGTTACTCCAAATGCTTCTCTCCCATTGTCTTTTCTAGTTAACTGCTCACCTCACAACCTCTGAAAAACACTATGTTCTCCAGAATCCAAAGTTAAGAAGAAATTATTTTTAAGAAATCATAGGCATTTATTGTAAGATATTTCTCTTTTTATTCTATTTAAATTTTGTAGATTTTTCACTCTCTTTGAAGCTAATCTAAACTCAGTTAGATTTATGGGATTTTCCCCCTTCATCATCATTCCTAGACTGATGTTCTACAGAACGTATTTCTGCAGGGTATGACTAGGTGTGCCATAAAAGAAATTATTTTTAGATTTATATCCCCTCCATATGTATATGTTGAAGCTCTAATGCCTGATGTGATAGTTTTAGGAAATGGGGCTTTGGGAAATGATTAGGTTTAGAAGAGGTCATGAAGGTGACATGTCACGATGGGGTCAGTGCTCTTATAAAAACAGGAAGAGGCATCAGACATTTTTCCTCTCTCAGTCAACTACGTAAGGACACAGTGAGAAGGCAAATCAAGAGGAATGCCACGTCACAAACTGAATCCGTCAGCACCTTGACCTTGGACTTTCCAATCTCCAGAACTAGAAGAAATAAACATCTGTTGAGTCTAGGGAAGACAGTCTAAAGCAGCCCAATCTGTCTAAGGCCTTTTGTGACATAACATTTTTTGTCAATGAACAGAAAATAACAATATATATCATTTTCAAAGAAATAAAAAGTCTATTTTTCTGTTTTAATATTCATTTTTAATTTTATTAAAGTCAGACCCTTTTTAAATAATTGATTTGTCTTATAAATAAGAAAGCAGGAGATTATATATATATAAATAGATTTCATTATAATTTTCAAACTCTTTATATATTTATTTTATTTGTTTGAAAGACACATAAAGCTTTTTTGTCTGAAGGTGTTGTGCATATAAAGTTTAAAACGGTTTTATCTTATTAATGAAATATGGCTTTATTATAAAATTGTTCTTTGCTTCAAAAGAAAAAAAAACAACTAGGAGACAACGTAGGCAAATCATATATTTTTAAAATGTTTAAACAAAATATATAAATTATACTAACTAAAAAAAATAGACCTATATCTCCTATGAATATAGATGCAAAAAATGTTAACAAATATCTTAGCAAACTAAATTCAGCTGCATATAAAAAAATAATTCATCATGACTAAGTAGGCTTCATCCCAGAGATGCAAGGATGGTTCAACAAACGCACATCAATGTAACCCATCATATGAACAGAAGCAAGAAAAGGACCGTATGATCCATATGATGCAGAAAAAGCATTTGACAAAATTTAGCACTCCTTCATCATAAGAATGCTTAATAAAATAGGCATGGATGGGACTTACTTCAAAATTATAAAAGCTATACATGACAAACCCACAGCCAATATCATATTGAAAAGGGACAAATTGAATGCATTTCCGCTTAGAACTTGAACCAGGCAAGGTTGCCCATTATCTACCCCTTGGTTCAACATATTGCTCAGTCCCAGCAGGAGCAATCGGGTAGGAGAAGGAAATCAGCGTTCAACAGGGGAAAGAAGTGGTCAAATTACCACAGTTTGCTGATGCCACGGTCATATATCTAGAAAACCTCAAAGATTCAGCCAAGGTGTTGTTTTAATTGACAAGAAAATTTCATAAAGTCTCAAGCTATAAAATAAATGTACACAATGCGGAAGCTTTTAGATACACCAACAATGGTCAAGTTGAGAGTAAAATTAAAGAAATAATTCCTTTTTCAATAGCGACAAAGAAAATAAAATATCTAGGAAGATGCTTAATAGAGGAGGTGAAAGACCTGTATGAGGACAATTAGGAAATACTGAGGCGAGAAACTGCAGAGAGTAGAAACAGATGGAAAAACATATCATGCTCATTTACTGCCAGAATCTACATTGTTAAAATGGCTATACTATGCAAAGTGATTTATAGATTCAGTGCAATCCCAATTAAAATACCAATGCCATATTTTCAGATCTGGAAACAATAGTTTATACTACATATAGAACCTGAAAAGCGGGTGAATTTTATGCTATGCACATGGTATTCCTATATCTCTTAAGCGAAATAATAAAAAAGAAGTACCTAGCTTTTCTTTCCTCCCCCCAGTTTGTTTTGGTGTTGATTTATTTTTATAATTCGCATAACCTATTGTGACAATGTAGAACATAAAATATAAATAGACCCATCAGCCTATTAGGAGTCAGAAATATTTCTGCCTTAATATTATTTTTCTTTTCCTTTGGGATAAATTCCGCTGTATCTACAGAGTTGTAGTACTCTGTTCATGTAGTGTGGAGTATTTATATGCTGGGTTATAATTAAAATAACTAGTGGTGTTTCTGTCTCCCCCGCTTCTGTACCCTTTTCCTTTTATTTCTGGTTATCAGAGAGCAATTTATAACTTATTCAGGAGCACCTCATGCTAGCTTTAAGTTCTATGGGAAATTTTTAGCTAGCTTTTAGTTATGTAAAGGGACAGGCAATAGTAATTAAAACATGTCCTCCCAAATTAGGTAACCTGTTAATTTAGAAGCAGAGAGATTTCTTACAAGGGAATAAATCCAACTTTCCTTACACATGAATTATACATTTTTGAATAGGCACGTTAAACAACTTTTATTACTGAAAGATTTGAGTGTGTCCGTAAAGTCACTCAATAATTCTTCAACTATATTATAAAGTTCCATTTTTTTATTTTCAACCAATTTTGAAAGTACTGATATTAGGAATACTTTGGATTTTGAAAATCAAATTGTGTATTTTTTTTGCAGGCAGCATGAACTATTTAAGTCTGTTAAAGCAACCAGAGAGGTCTGTAGGCCTCTCACTGCACACACTGAGGGTTACACAGAGAATAGCATCTGAATGGCACCTAAGAAATTTTGTAAATATTTATAGATATTTAATAGGGTAAGTCCAATTTAAAATAAACACAAAAAACATAAAAATGATAATCCTTAAGTTACCCAGACTCAAACTAGAAGCGACACACCAATAAAACTTCAAAACATTTTATTTCTCCCATGTAATCGAGCCGTCATCCAAAGACAAATACTGCGTGATCTCCCACTCACTGTGAAGAAGTTTCCTTTCTCCACATCCTCGCCAACACTTAACATTCGCTTTTTTTTTGTAATTCCCTTTCTGATAGATATGAAGTAATATTTCATTGTGATTTGAATTTGCATCTTTGCAATATGACGCTGACCATTTTTTATATACTAATGGTGCTCAAAAATGTATACACATTTTAAGAGAAGGTATCTATGTATTACTTTTTGAAGTTGGATTGAATGACAATACCGATCTGTAGTATGGCATTTGCTCAAAAGATGCGATTAATAAAATGAGTGCTGGCATCACCACGTGGTAGGCAGAACAGACAGGGAAAAGGTAAAAGCACAGTTGTCATTTGAGGAGCACTAGACCATTTGGAAGTGCACTTAAAATTTGAGAACATGGTGGTAGCACAGTGACAAGGGAGACCTGAGTATACAGCAGAACCTCCAACACATCTCACAATTTCATGCATTTCATGAATTTCAGATGCCCGGTACTGTTTGCGATGTGCACAAGAAAAGCTCTGGGAGGCCTCACACAGCAAGTCCTGCTTTGGCTATGGTGCTGGAGCAGTTTACATACTCACCACAGAAGTCTACCAATGTCCACCTGAGATGGGAATTAATCAGTTCAAGAGTACAGCACATTCTTAAAAACAGCAAAATGGAAAGTTTTCAAGATTATTACATTTGCTAAATAAAGACAACCCTGATCACAGGAGCACTTCCACCAAGACAGGAGAGTTTACCTTGATAAGAATTTGCTGGGACAAAGGATGGGACGAAGAGAAGCAGCTGAGTTTCCCTCACCTGCTGACTTAACACCCGTGACTTCTACCTGTGGGGGACTAGGTAGAAGGTTAGAGGATAGGGTGCACCATAGAAAAATAGCTACAGTGGTGGGTAGAAATTGAAATGGCACTCACACCAATACAGCAACAATACAAGTGGACACTTGGGTCAACTTTGATCAAATAGTAGTTTGCCATAATCAGAATTGTCTGGATGGTGATGGTAACTATACAGAGCTCCTCCTGTTTTAGTAGAAGTCACTGTGACTTTATTGTAATGCAGTTTCTTCTGTGTATCTGTTGGCCATGGAGTCAGGCAGAAAAAGTACCTCTTTCTAAGACCTTTAATGAAAACAAAGAGCAAATAAAGGAGGATGTGGGTCCAAAGATATTTCTTTCTTTTTTTAGAATATTGATTATGTGTCCACCTGTGTGCTCATCAGAAGAATCCATATGAGAAAGAAAAAATAGATAATAAAAGACAGAGAGAAGAGGGTCTGGGGGAACATAATCACTGAGTGAGAAAAGAGAATGAAAATTTAATTTTAAACCTGAGACTTGGCCTTGGTGGTGCACGTTTTATTCAAAGTAATAGGAATAGAGAGCATTTGGGCCTGGATACCTGAATAAGTGGATAGATTCGGTTGTGTGAGCTTGTGCCTTATTTTTGGTAACACAGTGAGAATGAAGATATGAAGGAAGGTTTTAGGGAAGAAAGAAAAATTGGAAATAGTCATCTAGAGGAAAGAGAAATGAGGTGGGAAAATGTAATGATTGTCTGATAAGCTATAATCATCATCTTGAGTAATTTTGAATTTAGAGTGAGAGCTGCCTCCATCGTGTGCATTTTTCTTCAATTTCATCCCCCTCTTCAAGTTGAGGTTCAAAGGAATGGATAATTCTGTGTCAACAATCCCAGAGTTTTGTCAGAGCAATAAAATAAAAATAAAGAAGAGAATGATATTGAAAGTTATATGGATGACTGTTTCTGATGAAGAAGTAGTCCTTCGGAGACGTTCAAAACTCTGTCAAAAACTGTCAGAAAAAAGAAAAGGGAATTAGATAAGGGAGATAACAGGGGAGAGAGAAATGGTAAAATGCCTAAAAACATAGACAATGGAGAAAGAACAGAGGCAGGGAGGAAATGTAAGAAGGGAGATATCTGATATTCGATTTCATATTAACTATGATTGCCAAAGTCTTTCACACATGACTGGATTTTTAAAATGCTTTAAGCTTCAGGGGTCATAAAATGTCTTCTCATATATATTAAATCTAAAGACAAAATCATGAATAAGGTGCCAGTAAAATTTCTCAGCTGAATAACACTTCATGGAAAACATAAATTAAAGGCACCACCATCCACACACAGTTTCAAGTAATCTGAAATTATCTCTATTACATTAGTGCCAATTTTTGTCTCTTCTACTCTTCTGCTTATTTTGGCTTTGGTTCTCTTTTCAGATAATAGTTTCACCTCTTTATGTTAGTGTCCTTCTGATTTTTAGGCATCTGTAATGAAAATCATTGAAATGCTTTGTATTTAAGATTCCATTTAAACATTTCATGTAACTGCTGAAATGCCATGTTCTGGGCTGCCTTCGACACCGTATTTCTCTCATTGAACAATTTCCATTTCTCTAAAGAAGGAAGAAGATGAGGGATGGGATTTGGAGCCTCATTATTCTATTCTCTTATCAAGGTATTAGATAAGTAACCGTATGTTTGATTTATTTTAAATTACCATTTAGAGAAATGTATGCATCTCCTATAAATCCTAATATAATCTTTTATTTGAAGTGACATTTTGTTTGTATGCATGATTGCTTTTAACTTCATTGTAGTTGAACATTTTCTTCTATTGTTGAGATACTTTAATCAACATGGAACCAATTTTGCTCACATGCTTTTAGATTTATTATATTTAAGGCTTTATTACAAGCTTGACGCTCACTTTTGCTCTACGTAAAGCAACATAGTTTTCCAGGACAATAAGATTTTAGAATGTCTCCTGGCAGCAAAGCCAAGTTTATCCCTATTGGATACCTCCAGATTCTTTAATTAGCAGAAACACAGGCTAAACATTGATTGTTTTAGTTTTACATACTTTTAGGGACAAAGGGAATAGCATTATATTGGGGAAGAGAGGCATAAATTCAACTGTATCGATACCATTTTCTATAACTTACTCTTTGTACCAAAAAGCATTCACTTTCTCATTATTTAATGTTGGCCTGGAACGTCTCATGTTTTGAGGTTATGTGCAACACAAAAGCACCTGGGTTTTGTTTTTGTATTGGATTTGCAGGTTACTGTAGCTCTTTCTGAAGTATGTGCTGCACTTTTTCCTCCTCAGAAATTTTTCTATTCAAAGATGTTCTGAATGTTTATTCTATCTGGATTTATTGTTTGAAAACTGAACTTAACTACAGAAGGGGAGACACAATTCTATGTTGAGTCAAAACAATAGCTGATACCTCCAAAATATACAGTACATTTATTACTTAAGCAGGGATGCTTCTCTTCCATTGCTATGGAAGTATAATACACAGTGTTAATATTTTCATAGACCAACAGAAATATTTTTCAATATATATTACTTTATACTAATATATACTATTACATAAACTTATGCCCTACTAATTTACTCAATAGAATATTTTACACATACTGGCTCCTCTAGTACATAACACATGTAAGACTAATGAGTAAACAAACATAAATTCTTACCCTGGACAATTGTTTTTTCCTTTTTTTTTTCAAGCCTCACATTGTGGATATGAACCCTAGACATTTAAGATACTGGGTTTAAGGCATTATGTCTGAAATAATAAAAAGAGCAGAATCAACTTGTTCCTACACAAAGGAGGAATCTATATAATCAAGGGGTGGAGTTGGCCTCTGGAGATAAAGTAAGAAATTATATCTCTGAAAAAGATTCTTATGTTGGCTCACTACTAGATGATGACTGGGCTAACTTCCAAAAGGGGAACCAAAGACCCAGATAACTTGATGCAGTAAGATGATTAATGTCCTCCTTAAAGATCTCTATATCTGGGATCACTAGAGCCTGTGAACATTATTTTACATTGTGAAAGAAGCTTTGCAGATGTGATAAAGATCTAGAGGTAGGGAGATTATCCTAGAATATGTGTAGAGGCTTGTTGTAATCACTAGAGGGATTCAGGAGAATAAATCCCAGTAGTAGGATATGTGAGGAAAGGAGCAAGAGGGTGGAGTTGAGAAATGGACCATAAGCCAAGCAATGCAGGAAAAGGCAAGGGGAGGGGATGGTCTCTGAAGCCTGCAGCAGGGATTCAGCCCTGATTTTGCTTTCTAACCTCCAAACTATGAGATAATACATTTTTAAGACACAAATTTGTTACAGTAGCACTAGGAACCAATTCATTTGACAAAGATAAGCTGATTTCCAAATAGAACCTGATGAGAAGTCAAGATCTTCGAATTTCCCTAGACCTGATTTGAGTGGATAAAGTACCATAGAAACTTGTAATTATAGAAACACAACATTCTAAGGTTATATGTGTGTGTATATGTGTATGTATGTGTATGTAAGTGTGTGTGTGTGTGTGTATTTTATATGTTGCTACCTGGCTGAATGGATGTTAACAGTTGAAATGAAGTTTGGGTCTAGACAAAGAAAAGATGCTGCATTACTTAACAGAGTTTCATTCCTAACAAATTGACTTATTCTTCACCTTGATTAAGTTCAAATTTGAGGAGTACAGACCCTTTGGCTTTGCTTTAGAAAATACATTGTCAGTTTTCTCTGTGAAATAAAAGGAGAGAAAACATTTCGAAAGGCTTCCACTAAATCAGGTTTTCCTCACAGTCTCATCAGTGGATGAGGAAGACTTAATGCATTTTGTTAAATAAGATACTTAGAGTTTTCTGTTCAATTTCCAATTAAAAAGAGAATCCCCATGAGTTCCCTGAATGTCTTGTTAAGATTAAATCTTCGATGGCTGTTTGTATTTGCTTCTCACTGTGTTATGGAAAGTATAAGATTGATTGCTATGGGGAAGTGGCAATTTCTAGACTGACAAATAAAACAGCAATAAAGGAGAAACAGTCCTCTTTAATTTAAGCCCAGAAGCCAATCAACATACATAAACATTATTACGATTAATATCTACTTTTAGTTAATTTTAGCTTTTATGTAACCTATATGAAATCATAGTTGAAATATTTATTGTGAATATTTTAGTGCATTTATCATTCCTCTCAGCAAAAGATACTTACACTAATTAGTGTTTTTCATGGTTTTAATTTGATTTTCAATTTTCTCTATAAAATATTTCAGTTTCCATAAATAAATTTGAGGCATATAGAGGAGGCTAGATTTTGAGAGAAAGAAAAAGGAAAAGGAGATTTTTACCACCTCTAATACAACAATGATCTATTGAGTGTCCCCTTATAAAATGACATTGGTTGATCCTATTATTTGTTACTTTATTTCCCTTACACACACACACACACACACACACACACACACCATTAGTATGTTTCCTAAAGAAAAATAGCAGTGATTTCTTTTAAAAACATAAATAAAATTACAACTCCCCTTCTGATTTTCAGTTCATAATGTTCTAGATTATCTGTTGTTTACCTGAAAAACTAGCTCTCAATGTAGTAATTAATTAGATTTCTAAATTTTACTCACTTTGACCTTCTATCTGCTAATTTTTAAGTCATGTTTGAGGTCATGATAGATTCCAGATAGTCTTAAGTGAGAAAAACGTAAACTGAATGAAGAATAATTACTATAATAAGAAGTTGGATCCTAAGTTCAAATTTAAATTTTGTGTGGATGTGCTATCCTCCCTGTGGTTTTCTACTTGGAAGTCACAATTAGTTTATTATTACTCAACAGCAGGAAGTCTTCTGAAGTTCAATTTTGTGGAAGTCTGAAACTCTCTTTAATTATCCTCCAGGACCCTGAGACTATTTTATGAAACTTTTGAGTTTTAATATTTTTGTCTTTATTCAGTTTTACCAATTAAACTATATAGTAATTGCCCTAAACAAGTCCAGTACTTAAGCAACTCTTCAAAGGATCCTTCAGGAAAAGAATGCGTTTTTCCTTAGCAATTTACATGGTTCCATGCCAAATTGCAAGTGATCAATATATAACTTGTTTTTGCCTTTTTCAAAATTATCTTTACATCAGATAGCCAAAGGAAGTAGGACTGTAATATCTGTAAGTGGACCACCCTAAGACATTGATTTCATATGATTCAAATTTAACTAATTCAAACATTTATTGGATTTTAAGATTTGCCTACTGGATTATACTCTACCAACATTTTCAGACGGTTTAATACATTTCTAATCACTAAATTTATTGATTAAAATTTTCTGCTTCTAATATATTAGTGTAGGTTTCCTATAGTCCAGCTCCTCTACTGATAAATACACATACCTATTAGAAAATACAGTAAATAACCACTGGAGATTTCAAAATAGCAAACAAATGCAGGCAGGTTATTAGGGAAGTCAAAACTTGAAATTTTTGCATCATGCACATTAGGTCAGGTCCCCCCAAGTCCGCTCCCTCCTCCCATCATTTCAAAACTATTAAGATATGAGTATAATTGTGATGATGTGTTATTCAGTTCAATGTTAAGCATTTCACATTGTATACTGAAGTAGTACCCTGAACCCCATAAATGCATCAATGTACAAAGTTATGATTTAATAAAAAACAATTAAAAAGAATAAATAAATAAATAAAACAAAACAACAACTTAAATTTTTTTTTATTGTTTTGTGGCTTTATCCCTAATTGTAGGCCAAAGCTTCAAAGTAGCAAGGTGCAGGTGATTTAGTCTGATTGAAAATCTGCCGTTTTTTCTGGCTAGAGGAACAAGGGAGGTGTTCTTCACCGTATAGACTGAAGTAGGAATCCTAAGGGCAGCGAGGAAAGAAGGGAATTTTAAAATTCTGTGTATAAACCTCCCTTAAATCTCTGGCAGACTGATGAACTATGAATTTATGAGAAGATTTAAGGACTTTTACTTGTATTTAAGCCTGTACCTAAGAAGGTGACAGAGTTTATAGTCTGAGTCTGACCAGATTTATTTCTTGTTCAAAATAAAAATATTAGCACTCTTTTCCCCCTGAGAAATACAACAGAACCAGAAGTCTTCATAATATTATATTCCAATGTTCAGAAACAGCCCAGCTTTACTCAACATTCAAAGAGCTAAGATATGTAACCCATTTTGATTTAAAAAGTTCATCCAGAGATGCCAACTCCAAAGTAACTTAGATGTAGAAATTATAAAACAAGTACTTTTTTTTTTTTTTTT
>NW_003852399.1:16897719-16956801 GCF_000181295.1 Otolemur garnettii
GTGGCTGGTGCCTTAGCTGCTTGAGCCACAGATGCTGAGCCATAAAACAGTTTCTTTAAAGAAGATGTTAAAGCTATGTTCCATGATCCAAATGATAAGACATTTAAAATAAATTAAAAGTGACAATAGTGGTAACGAACTTGAAGAAATAGGTAGTGAATCAAATTTAAAATTTAAGGCAGACATATAAGCTGAGAAAGAAAAATCCATGGAAAGATTGAATTATAGATTGGATATGACAGAGAAAAGATTTGTGAAACCTGAAAATTCTAAACAAAAATTTTCAAATCGAAAATGAGAGAAAATTCCAAAAAAAAAAAAAAAAAAGGAAATGGAAATCTAGGAACATCTTGAAAATAAAATTTTAACATCTAATACAAGAATGTACATCCTTAACAGTAATACCTTATGAATAGTGGGTTTATTTCAGGATCAAAAGAGTATAAAGTTAATTGACATTTGAAAATCACTCAATATAGTTTACAAAATTAACACATTAAAAAATATCCAAGTTTATAAAACTTTATAGGTTAAGGGCACAGTCTTTCACAAGATTGACCTCATTAAAAAAAAAAAAAGCTGAAAGTTTGAGGTTCATAAGCCACCCTCATTATAAAAAGCTGAATACAAATTTGATACTTTCCATGCCTCCTTAAATTTAATAATCTGCTACAATGATTCACAGAACTCAAGTGCTATGCATCTGACTATAGTCTATAGATATATTGAAAGTCTGTATATATTTATTACAGACATTATGTATATAGACATAGCAAGAGAGTGCAACAGAACCAGACAAAGGGAAAGACATAGAGGGAGTTCTGGTCTCAAAATCACTTGAGAAATTCTTTGGGGCTAGGGCTCACTTCCCATGAACTGGAAAAACTCTTGAATGGACAGAAAGAAATGACAGAGATCATTTCAACTGAAGCAGGAGAAAGCATTTCACATAGTGATAAACAAATTCCCACAAAACTAAAACAGAATGCAGTGTCCTCAATCTGATAAAGCTAAGTCACATGCAAGGCTAAAAATAAATCACTTTCCTGAGAAGGATGGCCCCTCTCATAACTTCCGTACTGCATTGGAGTTGAGGTAGCCATTGCAACAAAGAAAGAGTAAAATGATACAAAAATCAAAATTAGAAATGAAAATGTAAAACCATTGTGAACTAAAATAAAATTTTAAGCTCCCACCACACCTCCAGTGGCCGACTGAATGAATCCCCTTTGGTCAAGGGGATACCCTGAAGCTGAATTGCTATCCCTGAGAATGGAAATCAGAGGTGCCTCATCACGCCCTTCCCTTCTTGGAGACATCCCTTGTAACTCATTATCAGGCCTACGGCTATGCACAACCAACCTGCCGGTCCTGAACATACGTAACAAATCACTTAAATCCAGCAAGTCTCTACTATCTAAATATCTAGCTTGGAATAATGAATAAATATTGAAAATGTCAAAAAAAAATCACTTGAGTCTGGATACACGGCAGGTGGCTTGTCTCCAGTGTTAGCCCAGGCCACCTTCCACATCCTGTTCTGCCTGCGCTGCCTGGCCTGGCCAGCATTTCTCCTCCTCCCCTTTACAGGGGAGCAGTTGCCTGAGACAGGGTCAACATGAGGCAGCACCAAGACAGAGCCCGCCCTTTGTCTTCTTTCCAGGTGGGGCAATTTCTCAAGGGAGTACCAGGACAAGACACCCCCTTTTATTCCTAGAAGAGCCTTGTCTCACGCTATCTACCTAACGAATATAAGAGCACAATAAATCTCAGAGTTCTGTAAAAAGCAGACAAAAAATATTTGTGCACGAGGTCACACTGCGCTAATTGACTGATACAATGTTCTAGAGACTGTTCATATATCAATTGGGATGGAAAGTAAACCATTGGCTGTGTCAACTCAAATAAGTGAGGGAGGCAAAGTCTCAATCAATTGAGATTTATTAAGCCCAAATTTTGAGAATCACCTGGAAAAAAGACAAATTACTACAAAGACTACTACAAATCACTCAAGCTGTGATTTTTTTTTTTTTTTTTTTGGAACGGAAAATTGGAAACTTCAGCATTTTGAAGGCACACACAAAGAACGGAAAAGGTGTGTGGGGGGGTGCTAATGAGATCTCTTGAGAATTCTTGTGAGCTACAAGAAAACTACATTTTACATAAAACAAGGGGAATGTTGGAAGGGAAAAAGTGAGTGAAGGAAACAGTAATTTTGTCAATGTCCCTGGGTAGGTGGAAAAATATCCAATTCTGTTTTGTCTCCAGTTCTGTTACCTGTAAAATCAATTTGCAATTTATTATTAGCATGAAATTAGGTAGTCTTTACTTTTAAATGCCAGACATGGGTACAATTTGCATGTTGTTCTTTATAGGAGGTTATCAAAGAATTCCTTAATGAACGATCCATGGGGCTAGGTCTTCACAAGTGCCTGAGACTTTCATTTCTTTCGCAGAAGGAGTTGGAAGCTGACTTTGAGATACTGAGTTTCTTTTTAAAGTTGTCTGTGGGAGGGTTAGTAAAGGGATGAATTAAAAAAGAAAGAAAAAAAAGGAATCTCTGGGAGAAGAAATTTATTCCGTGTGTTGGAGATAGTATTGTTTTCCTAGGTGTACACATCTGGCACGCTCAGAAAATGTTACTGATGTGAGGTTTATTGTGCATAAATTATGCCTATCCACAAATTGTTTAAAAAGACATTCTATGATTATATCTTATGCTGTCAAATTTCAGAATGTTTACTGTGAACACTTGTGCGTTTTGCTTTTGATCACATGGCACTTTCTTTTCTTCTTCTATTATCTTTTTTTTTCCTTTGGTTGTATCATGTGCAGATTTTCCTCTTCAGGAAAGTCATTCTCAAATCCCATATCCCAAACTCTTTTCTTCTTTCTTCAGTCTTGACTATGATTTTTTTATGCAAATATTTTGCATAACTCTGTCCTGCTATTATCGTTCCTGAATCCCCATTTCATTTCCAACTAGCTGATTAAGAGATCTATGTGAATTACCAACTTAATTTTAAATTTAAATTTCTTTCAACAAAATATTTTATATATATATATAAAATCCTATTGAATGCTGTGTTTCCATCATTAGCAACAACCTGCTCCCTATTTGCCAGGTTTAACATTTTAATTTCTTCATACTCTTACTTAAACATCTGTTTTAATTAGTTTAAACAGAGTTTTTTTAATCTTTTATGTTCTCAGAATATGACTGTGCCTTCAATTACCACCACAGCAACCACTGTACGTCATGACTTCTAATCTTAATTAAAATAATCTATAATTATTATTATCATCAATGATTATTAAACTTTCTATACTGATGATTAATAATTCTCTGTGTTCTGTCTTAGGCACACATATGTGATCTTATTTAAGCATTAAAACAACCTCATCAAATATGTTTTCTTCTTTACAAGAATAAATACAGAGCAGTTAAGTGCCTTGTCTGGGGTCACACAGTAAGGAAGTGTGGGAGCCTATATTTGAGCCTAGGCATTCCAATTTTTTCTTATTAAAGTAACATTTTTATAATATACAATTAACCATTATTAAATGGTATTTTAAAACAGATTTTAGTGTGTTCACAAAATTGTGCGACTATCCCCTTTCTCTGTCACCCCTGCAGAGTGCAGCCTAGACTATAACCATGCCCATTCTTCCCTTTCTCCATGTAACCTGATGAGTGAATCTTTTTTCTCTGAGGATTTTCCTAATCTAAATATTTTATTTAAAAGGAATCATGTAATGTGTGATCTTTGTACTTGTCTTCTTTCATATACCATACTGTTTTTAAGGTTCATCCACGCTCTGATAAGTGGTAATGTTTCATTTCTTTTATTGACTCAATAAGATTTCATTGTATGCATATACTATAGTTTTTTCATCCATTTATCTGTTGATGAATGTCTGATATTGATTTCAAGTCCAGGCTATTATGAATATTGTCATTATAAAACATTTATGTATACATTTCTGGGTGAGCATATATTTTCATTTCAGAAAGTTTTTCAATTTCAATAGTCTATGATGGAACATATTACCCGATATTATATTACACAGTTATTAAACAATTCACCATTATTAAATGTTGAAACAAATGGCAGTTACAATTTTTTCTACAATCTGGATGCTTGCTTTTCCATTCTTGTGATACTTTACTACAAAGAATGGTCTTCAACTCCACTCAATAATAATATGAAACCAATAGGTAAACAACTATTCACCCACAGGAGAG
Source organism: Otolemur garnettii (assembly GCF_000181295.1). Taxonomy (NCBI): domain Eukaryota; kingdom Metazoa; phylum Chordata; class Mammalia; order Primates; family Galagidae; genus Otolemur; species Otolemur garnettii. Next base: position 16,901,966 of record NW_003852399.1, read on the forward strand.
AAAAACACAATTAAAATCAAGTGGGTGGCCAGGGAAGGTGGGAAAAAAGAAAGAGAGGAGGACGGAGCAGGGAGGAGGATGAGCAAACTCTTACCTAAGGGCACAATGTAATTGTATATAGCACGTCCCTGCATGAAGAACTCAACTACAGCGTGAACTTTACCTAACAATGTAACTTAATTATTTGTACCTTTATATTAATCTGAAATTTAAAATATCCCATTTCCATTCCAAAAAAAAAAAAAGGAATTACTTTGACCTCCGAAGTCAGTGATGCTGAGTGTGAAGTATAAGTAGAGTACCTACTATGTCCAGTTACTGTCTTAGGAGTTAAGAAATTTAAACTTAAAAATTTATTGGGCGGTGTCTGTGGCTCATTGGCTAGGGTGCCAGCCCCATATAGCAAAGGTGGCGGGTTTGAACCCGGCCCTGGCCAAACTGCAACGAAAAAATAGCTGGGCGTTATGGCAGGCGCCTGTGGTCCCAACTACTCAGGAGGCTGAGGCAAGAGAATCGCCTAAGCCCAGGAGTTGGATGTTGCTATGGGTTGTGACGCCAGCACACGCTACTGAGGGCAACAAAGTGAGACTCTGTCTTTAAAAATAAATAAATAAATGAATAAATAAATAAAGTTAAAAATTTATTATTTCTATATCATAAAGTTTGCATTGCTATGAAAAGAAAATTTAATAAAATTCAAATATAGAAAATAATTGTTTAATGTATGTTTCCTAAACCTTCCATGGAAGTTTAAGAGAATGTATAACTGGTTTTGCCTAAAACAGTTAGAAAATTCTTCATGTAGAAGTAACATTTTACTGAGACATAAACAATATATATAAATTTGTTAAGTAGGCAGGCAAATTTTCTGTTAGAATGAATATGATAATACCAGTAAAGAAACCCACAGACACACACAGAGGGTTCTAGAGAGCATCAGAATTTCTTCTTAAGGGTCTAACTTGTGAGGATTTGGGAGCCCCATGCAGTCATATAGATTTATGTCTAACGTCTGTAGGGGATGAGGGACGTACAGACAAGCACACACAGAGTCTGTAGATTTTCCCCTGGATTTTACAGGGACTGATCTGAGTATTATAAATATGGCGCTGGCAACAATTTGTACAACAGAGGAGGGAAGCCGGCCCTAGAAGCCGTGAGAGTATAAAACAGTCATCATCTAGTTGAGGAAGGCAGAGGTCCGAAAGTAAGGCAGCAGCAGCGTAGATATCATGAAAGGCATAAATATAAAACCCATTTAAAATCTAATCAACATGACTTAAAAATAAATTACACATGAAAAATAGGAAATGCAATACCATAGGTAAGTATCCCCTGGTAATGTTTTTTTTTTTTTTTTTACTATCATGGAAAACATACAAGAATAAGCAATTTTGGAGGAGGAATATAGGCTTAGTTTTAACATATTTAACTGCTCTTTCCTAATTGTCATCTAGGTGAACACATGTTAAGTAATGGAATTTTTGACACTGGATATGTGTGTATGTGTGTATACACATATGTATTTGTACACATAGAGAGAGTATATTTATATGTCTACACATGTATTTACAAGTCATGAACACATAGGGCATTCGAGAAATATCGTAATTATGTTAGGAAGTGCTGCAAGTGATACCTTCCAGTGAGTGAGCCGTCATGTTGCCAGAGGGTCTAAGGAGGGGAGCACATGACCAAGAACTTCAGGCAGCTTTTAGAAGCTGAGATCATCCTGCAATGACAGCCATCCAGGAAGTAATGAAGTAAAATATTAGTCTTACAACCACAAGGAAATAAATTCTACCAGCAGCAATGTAAGTGTGGAATAGGACCTTCGCTCAGGAATGAAACACGTTTCCTCCTGATCGTAGACACTTTCACAACAGCCATGTGAGACCCTAAACAGAGGACCCAGGGAAGTTGTGCCCAAATTTCTGATCCGTGGAAACTGTGACATGAAAACATACAGCAAATATATGGCGTTTTCAGATTCTAAATTTGTGCTAAATGTTGTTCAATAATAGAAATTTAAGGAACAATGGAAGGAGAAAAACAAAGTATACATCTCAAAGTGTGGGTGATGAGAAGACATTTGTCTGTCCTAATGTCGAGGAGACTGGAAGACGTCTTCATCCACAGAGAAACCTGGAAGAGATGCAGGGACACTCGCTGTTAGATGGGAAAGAGGAACAAAAACAACATAGACAGATGTAAGTGGAACTTCAGGGACCGCATGGCTACAATTTTGAAGTAAATTCTATTGAAACTTTGTGAGTGTGTGTGTTTGTGTGTGTGTGTGTTCATGTGAGTTTCACATATGCTGCATATACATGTATTAGGTATCCACAAGGTTATCAAAACTGCTTTATAGATAAACAGAGCTCTTATAAATTAAGCCAAAATGTTTTCCAATTTCATATAAACTTAGTAAAATTTTGTAAACATGGCGGTCGTTAAAAATCATTGATAAAATAGCAATGAAAATGTCTCAAAATCGTTGGTATACATTTTTGCCTAGCTTTATTGGTCATTTGCTTATTTGAAAGTGTCAGGGTTTAACACAAAGGTTATGAAACTAAGAGGCCAGCCAAAGCAAAATGGCCTCTGTTTGTACGTTTTTTTAAAATAAAGAAGATTATTTAATATTGTTGTTTTAACAAAAACAAATAAATCACCTGAGTTCCTGGGAGAAAATCATCCACGTGTTTAAGTTTCTTACTCAGGAAAAATGGTTGACATCCCTAACCAAAAATAAGTGTAGGTAAGTTAGATTAAGTAAAACTCTGAGTGAATGATGGCACAAATGCAGAACTTGTGGTCAAAGGTTTTTGAAGATATTTTGGGTTTGGACTCTTTATCCTATTTGCAGATACAGTTTTTTTCCATTGCCTTTACTATTTGTGAAAAATTGCACCCAAAATATGTTGCAGGCCAACCTGAGATGTAGTGTTGCCATAGCAAAGGCCTTTGCCTAGAAAAAGTTTTTTTTAAATCTTTGAGCTGTTCATTTTTGTACAGCAACTTATTTCAAAATGGACAAGTAGCTATTCTTAGAATCTCAAACTATCTTATTCTTTGGAAATATTACATGTAATTGAATTTGCACTTAAGAGGAAAAAATATTTTGAGACTAGTTGGATTGTTTTTAAGATAGCTGGATCTGATCCTTATTTTAAAAATCACATTATGATTTTGTGCCATTATTTGAGATGATAAGGACTGATGTGAGAGGTTTATTTGGTCTAAGTCAGGTGATGTCATGTCAATAAATTTTATTTCAGGGATATTGGTATTTTAAAAAGATCTGATTAATTAACATCTTTAAGCAAGATATGTTCTGAAACTTCTACCATAATTGTAGAACTTAAAGATATCGTATTATTTAGAATAGTAAGTCTTACTATAATACTTATGCTTTTTATTTTGCTAGTTTTTTTTAAAGTTTAAAAGTAATAATTAAAACTGTGCTTGGTGATTATCTCTTGGTATGTATTTTACAGTTTATTTTCTCCTTTTTTCTTAATTTTATTTATGAAAATATGTTTAGATTTTAAATTGGTTTAGATATTAAATGACTTTCATGAGGGCACAATCACATTGGTTATATATCAAATATAATTTATCAAAATGGTTAAGTAAACTGGTAAAATAAATTAAGCTTTAAAAAGTTAAGGGTTTTTTGTTTATTTGTTTTGTTTTTTCCTGTACTGTCTTTAGAGTCTTCTGATTATTCTTGGTTATATGAATTGCCATTATTTTACAGTTACTTATGATTCTATTTTGATTAAATGTTTTGATCCCCAACATCTTTGATAAATGCTACCTGTAAGCTTCCACGTCCCTATCATTACTGGAACTAGAAAGGACTTATAAATCTTGAGCTCAAATGATTTTAACAAATTGTTATATTTTCACTAGCAAATTCCTATAAGTCTGACAGTCGCTTAAGGATTACAGATAAGTTAATTTTATAGCCTGGCTTTGGCATTTAGTTCTTTTCCTCTTTTGTTGCTTAAAAGATTTTAAAGGTTGATAAAAGCCAGTCTAACTCCATTCCCATCTGGCCTGGAACTTTTAATTGGCTATAATCCTTTTGACTTGGGTAGAAGTCTTCTGGCTTTAAGTCCCTTGGCTACAAGGTCCCAGCAAGGGACATGTGGAACTGCAGCAGGTAGCAACACCATCCAGCTGCAGTGGGACAGAATAAAAGATTGGTCTTCAGTCCTGATGTTGGCAAATCTTGGCCCAAAAGGAAAAATATCAACTAAAATAAAATCATAGTCATTTCCCCCTTGCTAACTAAACGGATGCCCTCTTGGTCAAGGGAGGGCACACCATAAAAAATGAGTGTGCCACAAAGGGAAATGAGATTGGGAAAATTCATGATATCCACATTCTTCCAATGAAACAGAATAAAACAAAATCCCCAAACCCTGGATCTCAAGAATATCAGTTTGTTCAAGATTTGAGGGCAATACACCAAATAGCAGAGGATACTCTTCCCATGGTACCTAATTCTTACAGCCTTTTTACCACTTCATCTGAAAATTTTGCCTGATTTTCAGTAATCTGTTTAAAGGATGCTTTCTTTTGCATTAAACTTGGGACCTACTTCCAGATTAGAGAGAGAGGCTGAAATGAAACGGCAGCTCATACCACCCACAAGCAATTGAAGAAGATTTTGGAGTATGGCTGGGTTTTGCCAGATTTAGATTCCTAACTTCGGGCTAATAGCAAAACCTCTCTATGAAACTTCAAAAGGGAAAGAAAAAGAACTACTTACTTGGACCAAGGAATACTAATTTTCTTGACTATTGATGAAAAATTAATGACTTTCCCTGCATTGCCCCCGGCCTCCAAACTGACATAGTTTTATTTAGTCTTTCAATAAAGGAAAGGAATTGGACTCAGGATAGTGACACAAACTTTGGGGGATCATAAGCAACCTGTACCTCATTTGTCTAAGTAGTTGGGAAACGGATGTGGTTAACAAAAGTATGGTCTACTTTGAGAGTGGTAGCTGTTACTTACAATATTTGATAGGAGTCTGAAGAGTTTCACCTTGGGCAACAGGTGACTGTTCATGAAATGTATTATGTATTATCCCTACTAGAATAAAAGGGGGGCTTTTGGTGACCAGAAGGGGGCTTAGATGGGTAAATAGCAGGCTACTTTATGGAATAATCCTAATGTGAATTATTGAATAATCCACTACAAGTGGTGTCCACCTACAGTATGGTCACTTTGCTGCCTAAAGACACATCCTATTCCCCATTCAAGTTCAATGATTACAGTCAGATTGCTGACCAAGTGTATTTAAGTCACAAGCATTTGACTGATCAGCCCCTGCCAGACTTAGATGAGAAGCAGAGCTCTCTATAGATTGAAGCAGCATTATAGAACAGGGCAAAGCAAATACGGGTATGCTGTCGTTACTGCTAAGAAGGTAATAAAGGCATAGTCCAACTCCCTGGAGCATCGAAAACATACACCCTGTTTGTCTAATTTTTCCTTTGGAAATTTTAATTTGCCTGGCAAGATAGCACTTTACTTAAGACCTATTAATTGACTGCCTCTTCCACTAACTTACCTCATTTCTGGATTAGCTACCTAAAACTATTTTTATGCATGACTAAGGAAATTTTAGGATGGGGATTCTATCCAATGAACACTGGGCCAATAGTTCCTGGGAGGGATCTGAGTATTTCATCTCATATACTTTACTATCTTGGTGGGCAGAGGATAAAGACTCAATAAGATGTACAAATTGTTTCAGTTATTATAAGCCCAATATTTTTGTTCTTTCTCATACACCTACATAAGAAAAGAAAATGCTACACAAGAAAAAAATTTAAAGGAAGACAGTAATAAGAACATTGAGGACAAAATGCACAAAATATAAAAGGAATAAAAGCTAAAAAGGAGAAGGCCTTCTTTCTTAGCACGTATTTTAAGTGTACATAGATCAAACTAAGTAAAAGATGCTGGCATAGCTGAATTCATAAAACAAAAGAAAAATAAACATGGTTTATAAGAGACTCACTGTAGATCCAAAAGTACAAATAGACTGAAAGCTAATGGATAGAAAGAGATATTCTATTGAATGTTTCATAATACTAAAAACCAATTACCCTAAAAGACACTCCTCTCAATGATAGCAGAGTACACATCCTTCTCAAGCCTGCGACAAACATTCTCCAGGATAAACTCTACCTTAGACAACAAAACAAGTCTCAATAAATGTATAAGATTTGAACTCATATAAAATATTTTCTCTGATCACAGTGGAATTAAACTAGAAATCAATAACAGAAGGATAACTGAAAAATGACAAATATGTAGAAATTAAGTGATGCACTTAAACACCCATTAGGTCAAAGAACAAATCATAAGGAAAATTAAAAAAAATAGTTTGAGGGTCATGCCTGTGGCTCAGTGAGTAGGGCGCTGGCCCCATATACCGAGGGTGGTGGGTTCAAACCCAGCCCCAGCCAAACTGCAACAAAAAAATAGCTGGGCTTTGTGGCAGGTGCCTGTAGTCCCAGCTACTCCGGAGGCTGAGGCAAGGACATTGCCTAAGCCCAGGAGTTGGAGGTGAAGGTGATAAAGTGAGACTCTGTCTCAATAAATAGATAAATAAATGAAAATATAAAATAAAAAATAAATAAATAGTTTGAGATGAGTGGAACAATACAAAACACACCAAAACTTATGGGAGATAGCCAAATTACGGTTAGATATCACTTTACAATCACTAGGATGGCTGTAATCAAAAGGGAAAAGTAAAGGTGGTGAGGATGTGGAAAATTTGAAACTCTCATGGGTTACTTGTGGAAATGTAAAATAGTCTAACTACAATCAAACCAGTTTGTTGGTTCCTCAGTAAGTTAAACCTAGAATTTCCATATGACCCAGCAATTTCACGTGTAGGTATATCCCTAAAAGATCAGAGGACAAATCAAATAACATGGTGAACAACAGCCAGTGGATGTGACTACTCAAATGCCCATCAGCTGATGAATGGATAAACAAAATGTGGTATATTCATAGAATAGAATATTATTTAACCAAAAATAACGAAATGAAGTACTGACACATTTTACAACATGGATAAACCTTGAAAACATTACCTTAGGTTAAAGAAGCCAGACCCCAAAGAACATATATTGTAGGATAATTTTATATGGTATCCACAGTAAGAAAATCCATATGAACAGAAAACCAGTTAGTAGTTGCAAGTTACTATGAGGAGGTGGAAATAATGTTTGATAGGTATAGGGTTTCCTGTGTGGTGATGTAGACTTTTGGAACTAGAAAGCGATGGTGATTTCACGGCATTGTGAATGTACTAAATGATGCAGGTTTGTACACTTTTAATCTATTAAAATGTTTAACTTTATGTTGTGTGCACTTTACAATAGCAAAAAGTAGAGGAGTCAAACTATTTCTCATCAATTTTGTTTTTAATTATGGAATGGACATCCCTACAATATGGAATACCATATTATATTATGGTAAATGGTATAATTACAATATGGTAAGTGGTATAATTTATTTTTAAAAAACAGTCTCTAAAAGAAAAAATGAAAGAAAGAATAAATCAGCTTTTGTAGCATGTTATATAACAGAAAAACTAAGAAAATATTCTCAACTAAAGAGAGACAAATATTTAATGCATTTTTCACTGGACCAAAGTGTTCTTATGAGTTCAGCATGTAAACATGTGGGTATATACAGTTAATCCGGAAAGAATAGCATAAAACCCAGTTTGAATAAATGATAATCATAGCATCTCAAAAGCCCATATTTACGGTATCCAAAATTTAACCTTATTATCATCTTTCAAATTATTTCTGCGCTGTATTCTAAAGTTCATTTAACACCACAATGTACAGATATTTCAAGCAGAAGTTCAGCATGATCTTTTATTCATACTTTTATCTTATTTTTAAACAATAATGTGTCAATTTCTTGTCTTGACTCTCATTGAGAGTTTTAAGGTTCAGAGTTAACACGTATTATTCTAGAGAAGGCCTGTACCTGTTTAAAGATGCCAATTATGAGAGAGTTTCTTATATGCAATTAATTTACATGTTTCTAAATAATACCTACCTCATAAATCCATAAATTGAAGATTTATGTGTAAGTCCTTTAGTCAGACAAGGTGCATCTTTGCAAAACATGTTGTGTATTACATGTTGGTCCCCACTTTTTTCAGCACCAGGGACAGTTTCATTGAAGACAGTTTTTTCATGGGCCAGGAGCAAGGGGAGATGGTTTGGGGACGATTCCAGCAAGTTACATTCTCATGAGGAACGCACACTCTAGATCCCTCGCATGCGCGGTTTACAGTAGGGTTCAGGCTCCTCTGAGAATCTAGCTGGCGCCTATAGTTCCAGCTACTTGGGAGCTGATTCTTCCTGATCTGACTGATCTACTCTGCCCTGCTCTGACTCCAGGCGGAGCTCAGACAGCGAAGCCACAGCAAGGGGAGCAGCTGTAAACACAAATGAAGCTGCCTGCTCACCCACCGCTAGCTCTCTCACCTTCTGCTGTGTGGCCCAGTTACTGTCAGGCCATGGCTGGAGGGTTGGGGACCTCAGATATACAAGAATCTTTTTAAAACAAATATCATTAGTATTTTTGCCCTGAAGTCTGTCAAATCATCCTGTTTTCAAAGGTATTTATCCATATCATATCCTCTTTGTTTCTTGATTGTCCCTGGTAAAAGAAGAAAATAGATTACAGTCATACTGCTAAACCATTCCTTCCCACAACTTTTTTTAATTCTTTGCACTATTTGTTTATCTCATTTTTGAAAACTACCTTTATTATCTGAATCTACGGTGTGTTCTTTTCTTTCACTCGTATCTAATATGCACTTATATTTCAGACATTCTAAATACAGATTATAAGCCCCTACGATGTCAGCTGTTCCTTGTTTTTCTTATTGCCCAAGTATAAGTTAGTCCACCACACTGCCTGACATGTAGTCATAAACTTATAAATATTTGTGAAATGATGAGGGAAAAAAGAATTTTATGAGAAACATGGTTTAATCTCTGTTTATTGTAACTTTATAAAATTTAAAATAATGCTGAGCAATGGCCAACTAAAAATGATTTTCTATAATTTACTCTTACTTCATAATAAGTTAAAAGGTACTTATGAAAAGAGTAACAGCTTTTTAATGAAAATCTGGTAGAGTTGATTATAGATTTGTATGTATTTGAAAGAAATAATACGGAGATACCCAATATAACACTTCCCCAACATCTCCCTAAGAGAGCCGCTTGGAAAAAAATATCACACCAGGATTTGACATTTATACAATGCATATATATTAGTCAAATGTCTTTCGTCTTACTTGTGCTAATATGTGTATGTGTGTGTATTTAGTTCTATCCAATTATGTCACATGTGTAGATTTGTGTATCACCAAGGTAAAGTCTAGAATCCCTACAGAGATTTCTCCTAGAATCATCTTCAAATAGTGATTTCATGTTACTTTTTCAACATATAGTAAGTAAAGATGGATTCAAAATAGTGAAATACATAGAGAAGCAATTTTAACTCCTAATCATTTATTATGTACCTCATTTTTTTTTCTATTAAGGATGTGTTAAAAAGAAAGACCAAAATTCTTAAGGTATTATATTTTTGTGCACACATATTAATTCTAAAAAGATCATCCTGCAGATTATTTCCTATTTTTCAAAATAACTCTAGTATGAGAAATGTAATCAATATCTTGGGAGAAAAATGTTTGAATAATAGAGTTGTAACACAGATTATGAACTACTTTCACTTTGATTCTCTGACTGAGAAAATTAACTTAAAATGTGATTAAAATGAAATCGCCTCTTTTGCTCTGAAGCTGGGCTCTAGTAATTTCAACATCAATATCTTTCAAGCTTGATGTTTCTAGCAAGGCTTTCATTAGAATCAAACACAGTAAAAGCTGGGAGGAGGGCTGAGCTGCCACTCAATGTGAAACCTATGTTAAGAGCAAGCTTCCATAATTGTTACTCACATCTACATGAGACAGGATGCCAGTTCTTAAAGTGATTGGGGAAATGGGATAAAGAGAGCAGAAAAGAGTAAATCTGTCAAATACATTCTTTTGTGATTTTATTGCTTAATTTTCGCTCCTAGAAAAAGACAACATAGAACTCATTTTGTAACCTTACACAGACAGTTTTAGGGATTAAAAAGGAAAATTAACTGCTATAAATTCTTAATGAAGCTGTTAAAATTCTTAACTAATATTGTTTCAATAAAAATGGTTGTCAAGAGATTTGAAAATATCAGATGTGCTTTTATGACCAATTTATGCCTTCCTACATATACTAATACAGAAGATAGTTTTATTTGCTCAAAATTAAAATAAGATAATAGCTGGAATATTTACATTTACTTTTATCTATTACTTAAAATTCCTTTTCTGTACATTACATATCTAGGAAGTAGCTAAGTCGTATCCACAGTTGTATTTTTAAAAAGTCGAGAAATAAAGAGATTATAAAAAATCATCCATTTAGTAAAAGTAATAGAAGAGAATTAGAAATTCTGATAACTAAAATATAAAATAATTTTTAAAAAATTGTATATCACGTAGTAAGTACTTGAAGGAAGCATCACATTTTTATTATTACTAATTATTTTATTATGTGTAAAAAACCATTTTGGAATTTTCCACTGAAAAAAATGACTTTATACAAATAATATTCCTTCAGAATTCTCTAACACATGGTACAATCTTACCCCTCTATTTGGCTTTGGTCACTTAGGATACAATGGATGAGTTCCAACAGGGAATGTTTTGAGAGAATTGCCTAACAGGGAGCACCTATCAACTGAAAAAAGAGAAAAGCCTGGGATGAAGTTCTCATGAATACCAATATTTTTAAAATGGGCAGAGAAAAGGAGTCTGAGAAAGACATAGATGAAACCAGGGGTATAAAAAGAAAAGAAGAATTTTATTCTGCCATGGAAAAAGAATTTTGGAAAATGCCATTAAGGGAAGCATTAAATACTGTGGTTAGTGCTTAGCAATAGGGAGTCTGTTGCAGACTCGGACGAAAACAGTAGAATATAAAACCCAGGAATAATGGGAAAGTATAGAAGTACAAAGTATTGATGATGTTAAAACAGAGGAAAAGGATAAGGTAGCAGTGAAGGTTGACCCATGTTAAAGAATTCCTTTGAAGTTGGTTTTGTTCTCTTAGATTTTTTTAAGGAAAGAAGTGACATGTATGTAAATAGTGATAAAAGGAAACCAATAAACAGCATGATGGAGACACAAGAGCCAAAAAAAAAATCTGTGATTTAGTACATCTTAAATTCTTTATACTTTTTCATATCGTGATGTGAAAACATTGCTATGACCAGTGACTTGTAAGGATTTCTTGTTTAGGAACCGTCCACTGTGGTTGTATTCTATAGTCACATAGGTTATGAGAGGAAATTTTCCACTTTACATAGTGTTTCCTTTCCTTATTTTCATTTAAAAATTATTTCCTGATGCTTATTTTTCTGTCCTACCTCATACTTACATTCACATTCTCACGTATTTTTTCTTAATGGCATTATTAGTAACAAAGGTAATACTTTTTGGAAAAATCAGAGACCTTACATTACGAGTTAAATTGTATCAAGATAATAAACAACTAAATTGTCTGAATGTTATGGATATTGAATGCCTTGAAATACCATTTAGGCTTTTGAAGTATTAAGAATAGTAATAAGATGAATTCCATGTCTAAGATATAAATTAGAAATAATTCATAATACTAAATAATGGTAACTATCTTTCATAGCCTCTCATAAGAAATATATGAACATTTATCAAAGTGGGACTTCCTATTTTTCTTATATTGTTGAGAGAGATGAGAATCTTGGACCTGTCCATTGATTAGTCTACATGTAGTCATTAATATGTATACAAATTTTCACTGTTTCTTGTTAATGTTAGACAATAGGCACATTTTCACTTATTAAAAAAGTAAATTATTTCTAGACTGGAATATTTACTGCAGAATAAAGGCATCAGAATAAATAATATCTTAAATGAACTCATTACCTAGACCCTTGCCAAAATATTATAAATAATTTGCCTACATTATTTGCCTAGATTGAAGGGCTGTGATCTCAACAACCTTCCACCCAGTATGAGTTAACAAGATTGATTTAAAGATCTGTGGAACAGGAGCTATGCAATTTTTGTCAAAAATGTATTCATGATTATAAATAATTTATTAATATAAACTTTTCATAACAAAACAGAGTTCACATTATCTTATTTTAATATTTGGGTTTAAAATAAACAATTAGTTAATTATTGGAGAACCTATTTCATAGCAGGCATTTAGCAACATTTTAATTGTGTTCCAAAAAATTAATATGTCTTAAGAAGTAAAGTGGCCAAAAACTAAAACTAAATAAACATCACTTATAATAATGGAATAAATACAGCAATGAATATGTTTCAGTTACTAAATTATAATGTTACCATGAAAAATAGGACAGAAGAATGTATAAAGAGAATTAATGTCAGATTTATGTTTCATATAATTTCTTCATGTCAAAACCTGGATTATCATATTTGGTAGCAATACACATTAAATCTACAAAATCTTATCTCAAAATAAATAAATATACATATATACATACATATATATTTTCTCATGTTTCTGATAAATTGCTACCAAATCTTATTAAATGAGAAAAATTATAGCACAAAATTATATTACTTTTATATTCATTCCCCTAAGTACTTTCTACAGTTATGATTTACTATTCTGTAAGTTTTGAATCTTTGCATAATTTATGTGCATTTTTCTTATGTTTTTCATTTCTTTCTTTCTGTAATGATTACCTAGTTCCTGTTCCTGAAGTTGTATTTTTTAATCAAAAGTCTTATGAATACCAACCCCCTTAATGATGCTATTGCACCTCTTTTGGATATGGTAATCTATCAAAAAACATCAGCATTTTAATGGTACAATAAAATAATGAATCATAAGAGTAATTCCAGTGAATCTATAATAATGGTTTTATGTATTTGAAATCTATTAAAATATAAGCAATAGATTTAATTTAAAATATAGAGAATATAACAATGGACTATATGTGCTACTGGGTTAGCAAGAATTTATACAATTATCATAATATCAAATGAAATGCAATTTTGTAGTGGAGCTTAATCAAATGTGTTGGGGTGACTGAGCTCTCATAAATTAAGTAATGTGACTCCTCATGAGATTAATTACTCATTTCTTTTACAACACTGCACAACCAAAGGAAATAGTGAAACATAGTACTAAAACCCTATTCAATTTTTATTTTATTTATTTCTTGATTTTTTTGAGATAGAGTCTCACTATGTCACCGTTGGTAGAATACTGTGGCGTCACAGCCCACAGCAACCTCAAACTCTTGGGCTCGCAGCTCACAGCAACCTCAAATTCTTTGGCTTAAGCAATTCTCTTGCCTCAGTCTTCCAAGTAGCTAGGATTGGAGGCACCCGCCACAATGCCCGGATATTTTTTGTTGTTGTAGTTGTCATTGTTGTGTTAGCAGGCCTGGGCCAGGTTTGAACCCATCAGCTCCAGTGTATGTGTCTGGTGCCCTATACTCTGAGCTGTGTGCTCCAAACCTCTATTCATTTCTTGATGCAGTTTTCCTGGTATAGTGTCATTAAGGTCAAAACATAAGATTTTAGTTATTGCCTAAAATTAAATTAATTTTGTTTAGTTTAACTGTCAATTGAATCAGAATATAAAATAGAGCAGGCAACAGTAAAGGAAAGAGAGCCGTATGGGTAGGCTGATTGAACATTTACATCGTCTTTCTCACTCACGGTTTTTCTTCTCTCTTATTATTCCTCTATCTCCCTCTTTCCCCTGCATATACACATATGTGACATAGATACACATCTGTCAGAGAAACATGTAGAACCAGTGAAATACATAGTATATATGAGGGGGCTGACAATTAAGCTCACAAACTCACTCTAAAAAGCTGCCATTGATCTCATTGCTGAATATTACTAGGGTCACTTGACTATGGTCACCTTTGACGTATTCCCCTTGGGAAGCTAGCTGTGCACTGATGCTAGTGCCCAGCACACATAGTACACTAGAACAATTTTGGAGCTCTGTTCCTGAAATGACCTTCAGAACTATTGTCACACAGTGCACAAAACAATGATCAATGCTACTCAGCAAGACACCACCACACATCGACATGAGCCCAGCTGTGAGACACTAACATGCAAAGGTTATGAAACCTTACTGAGTTGTTTGTACAGTTCTGCCAACTTCAACACGGAAGGGGAAGTCTGTGGACTTATTTGTCAGATCTTCATACGATGACAGTTTGATGGTCATTCCAGAAAAAGAGTTCCAAAATCTCTTTCGAAAGGGAATCTCTTTCACTGACATCAGAGCATAACTTCCCAAGGGGAGTACCTCGAAGATGACCATTGAGCAATAAGATATGTAGTAGCACTTTTTCTAGAATAAATTTGTAAACTTAATTTGTCAGGGCTTGATGTTGCTATAAATGTGTTAATATCTATTTAGGAAAATATATTTTTAATAACTTATGCTATTTAGTATAAACCTCTTTATAAAACCGAGATGACTGGAATAGGTTCCATTCATCTTATTTGAAATGTTTGTGCAGTGTGCTCAATGTCAGTTTCTTCTAAGTGATGAATTATAGGAGCAAATACTTGAATAAAACTAGACTAGTAGATATTCTGAAGGTTAACAATGGCATTAAAATTTAATAGTTAAATATAAGCTCTTAAAGTTTCATGTTAAAAGAAAAACATATATAGAAAAATTAATGTACATTCAGATGTTAATATTAACAAAATATAAAATACTGAGAATAGAAAACATTAATTCTTAGATAATATATAGTGAAAATTTATTTATTCCATTAAAGCAAACAAAATCAGAAAAACAACTTGAGAGAAAATAGTTTGTTTTGTGATTGTACCTATTTGCTGGAAAACATAAGACTGTAATAACAGAAAGGATTTGGGCACAGAATGGCGCCTGTAGCTCAAGGAGTAGGGCGCCAGCCCCATAGACCAGAGGTGGGGGGTTCAATCCCAGCCCTGGCCAAAAAAAAAGAAAAAAAGAAAAACACTGTGTGTCAGCATTATAGGACATTCTACCCAAGAGACTAAGTAAACGTGCTTATGTAATTGTAGATTATGCAATTTGGATACCAAAATAATACAAAATATTGACTGGGAAATTATTATATTTGAATATATTTAGAATATGGTAGACAACAAATTATCTGGTAATTCCTTTAATGATTATAAAATGAATTTCCCTTTCATTATGTGCAAAGGTTACAAATAATCATTGTATTCCATATAACACAGTGCCATATGATACATATGCTTTATGACAGTTATGTGCAAAGCATTAAGTCAACATTATTTCAATTTTATAAAAGGACACTGAGGTTAACAAAAGCTAAATAGCTAAAACATTGTCAAAATGATGAAGCTTGGAGTTAAACTATTCTCTATCCAAACCCAGTAATTGTCTAACACTATAAATTTACGGGATGACAATATTTTTCTAAATATGATTCTAAATTTTTAGACTTCTTCACGATACAAAATCTTGAGATCATTAGAAAAAATCATAATTTTTTCTTGTTACATTTAATAGTAAGAGAATAGCAAATAGGGCATAGTCAAATTCTATAGTTGAAGAGATGGAGTTTAAATGAATATTAGTTACAATATTGCACTTCAAACTTAGAAATATGCAAAATATGTGTTTTGGTTTCTTTAGGTTGATAAGAAATTACCCATAAAAATAAATAATTATCTAACATCTGCTTAATGAGATTGCAAAATCCTTCAATGATTGAAAACAGACTATATTGGAAAAACAGGATGCAAATTATTTCCTTTTTTTCCCACTAATGACTAGGAAAATGAGATTCTAGGAAGGTAATTTTCTTGAACTATTCCAACAGCATATTATAGGGACACCAAGTATAACACGGCTCTCCATGATTCCAAATGCTCAGCATATCACAATGTCAGGGAAAAGAAACCCTGCTACTTATACCTTAAATAACTGCCTCATAATATGTTACAGGCTGACTCTGTCATGGCTCTGAGAAAGATTTTGAGAAGGGGCTGAAGTAATTGAATATGCCACTATTGTGAGGTGAGGCATTGAAGTTTAGATTATAAATTTAGGCATGTTGTTTTGACTATAGCTAAAAATAAGATGCAATTTTACTGTATAATACACTAAGTTGGAAATTTTAAAATTTTTGCTTTTACCATAAGGACTAACATGCATTTTTTTCACTTCTCTTTTAATGGTTATAGAAATAGGAGATCTGAATAGAACAGTATTCATATCCTCTAAATTTGAAGACATAGTGTACTAGGTTTCCCTTCTGAAAAGGAAGACAAGGACATGAATGCAAGTAAAGATATGTCTACAGTATGTATTATATGACCCCAAAGTATACTACAGTATGTACTGACCTCAAGAAATATGTAGCACGACACTGAAGCATTGTACCAAGAGAGGTTTGGTCTTTGAAGATGTGAATGCTTCTGAAAGGCTGGCAGAGGAAAGTACCTAGGAGAGGGAAGTATAGGTCATTCATTATGTGAATGAAATGTGTTACATTTGAAGCTATGTTTGAATCCTAAATGCAATTCTTATTACTATATCTAGACACCACATAATGATGTTGATGAAGCATGTTCTTAAACACTCTTAGACATGCATACCTTTCAATTAAACAAAAACCTTACTTAAATAATTTGAAATGATGTCTGTGCATTCCTGTCATAACTAGAGATCTAGGTCAATTCTAATTCTTTTTGGCGGTCAATCTTGGTGATGTTTCTACAGTACCTCAGTTAAATATCACATTGAATGTGCTATTGAATGTTGTTTAATTTTACAGAATTTTAAGATTATATGGACACCTCTACTTGAGTAAACTAATTTACATAGATAATAAACAGTGTCATTTCCTTTGACTAAATTACGCCATGGCAGTTAAACCATTTATCAACTAGGGGAACTCAGTGGTCCTTCATTTGTTATTCCCTGGGCCTAACATGCATAGAAATTTGTTAACAATTTTTAAGATTAAAGAACTACTATTTCTATGAAGGATTACTTCAATGGATTGAACTTTCAATAACAAAGTAAGTATTCTACCTTGAATTATAACTGATATTTTTATGGCATTTATTATATTTCCTTTAGTAAAGAGAAAGACAGCATATGAACACAACAAGGGAGTATAAAAGAACTCCAATTACGTTATATTGGTCATTTCCCACTAGGGTTCTACTTGTCTTGGTAATCTTACTTGGGTCAGAGGTTACTATTATTAGTCTGCTGTTGTTTTCCAGTTATTATGATGGATATGCTTAACCATATAATATATTACATTAAGACAAATATTAATGTTAAATCACGTAGATTTTAAATATTAAAGGGGTTTCATAATGATTTAATAAAATTACATTTTAATTTGTTCTTCAGAGTTAGAGTCAGATATTTCAAGTGCTTTTATTCTCTATACATAGTCAACCACTTTATGGTAATTTAGAGACTTATATTTTTAAGAAAATCCTAATAAAACATACAGGTATTTTTGATCATAAAAATAACTTTCTCATGAAGAATTAAGTATTTCCATCCCTCTTTAGGCTTCAGTAAATACTGTTGAATAAGTAATTTTAACCAAATTCATGACAAAGAGCAGATGAAATATAGAAGTAAATGCTCTTTGTTTTGAGATATTGAGTTACATGTCTGTAAATATATGTGTTGAGCTGTCATTAATCCCATGGAATTTAGTTCCATTGGCCAAGGAAAATGTTACTGTTGAATTTAAACAGAAAGTTCTTGGCAAATATTTCATGAAATGGCTTAAAGCAATATGGAAGAGCTATCAGATGAGAATATGACATAATACTAGTTGAAATAGGTTTGAAAATTTTCTGAAACCCTCCTGAAATTTAGGTAGGCTGATTTTGTTTTTTACAAATGTAGTGAAAATGAGTAAGAAGAGGAGGGTGTATTAACTTACATTTATTTCACTATGTGCTATACAATGTAGGCATTTAACATTAAGCATGAAGCTAGTTAAAATTTGTCATAAATTGTCAAAACTTCTCAAAAATGTTGGTGCAAGAAATTGTATTTTTAATGTTTCTCTTCCTTGTTTCATATTTATGCTGCTTAATTTAACATAAACTTGTAGAAAAAATAATTCTGTATATAAAACATATAATCGAAAACATTTATAATTTTTAAAACAAATATCTCAAATTTTATGTGACAACATTTTATTTGTCATAGAATTATCCTTTTAACATTTTTCTACTGCTTTAGCTTTTTTCCTTATTCAACATTTTAAAAGAGCTTGAAAATATTATCTCATTAATCTGTGAAACTTCTTGGTGACCTTAGTGACAAATACGTATATTTTTTAAACAGACAAAAAAATTGTTTTTCCATTTCATAGGTGGAGAAACATGGTTAGAGAAAGATTGATTAATTTGTGTAAGTTAACACATTATGTCAATTTCTGTGTTCAGGAAAGAGTTTATACTGCGTGCCTTATTGGACAGTATATTATCCACTATATTATTTTCAGGACGTTGAGAGACAAAGAATGTAGAACAGAATAAAACATCATATACTTTGTAATTATATGGCCTCAGCCACACAATATACCTATGGCTACATCTCTCAAATGTATTATATTGCTGACTCTAATAGTCTTTCACTAAACACACCATTAAAAACAATAGCACAGCAAAAGAAAAGCAAAAATAATAAGGGACGTAAAGGGGGAGGGGTTGAAGGAAGGAGGGAAGGACAGAAGGAAGGAGAAAGTGGGAGATATTGCTTTAGTTACAGACTTAGTTCATATAATTCCTTTCGGGAAGGAAAGTGTGAGAGAGAAGAGAAGGGACTCACAAAATATGTAGTTCTCTCTTTTAAGAAAGGGTGAAAAAATGCATAGGAGCAATTCTATTCTGTTGGGAACAAGACCGAGTGGATCACATTGAATAAAAGTGTACATGGGCTTCTCTGCATCGATTACATACAGAGACCTACAAAAACAAAAATCATCTGTCTCTGCACCTATATTCTTTGTGAATATAGGAAAGGAAAAAAATCTTCAACAGTATTTTAAAAAATCCTGTCTATGTCTGACAAAGCAGAGTAAGAACTTTTCTGTATTGTCAAACATGACTGTTTCTAACATATTAAAGTGCTTTTTCATCTAGAGATTCTAAGAGCATATTTATAAAACTTGTCATAAACTCAATTAGTAATCCTTAATCTAACTGACATTTCAGAAAAGCTATCAATAATTCAATTTATAACCAAATGTTATTCTGCTTTGCAAAAACATTTATCCATATTACATTAAAAGGAGTCATGTTAAAAAAAAAAAAAAAAAAGGAGTCATGTTGCATAAAATTCTTCTGGGATTCTAACTGGTAATCAGGGCTACATGTCAGTTAACAAATTCTTATGTAAATTACTTGTTTGGATTTAAGTCTTGTTTTCCACATCTTCTACTTGAAATGGAAGCAGGTAGATTGCTACTCTCATAGGTTCAAGACCAACCTGAGCAAGTGCCACACCCTGTTTCTAAAAAATAGCCAGGTGTTGTGGTGGGCGCCTGTAGTCCCAACTACTCAGAAGCTGAAACAAAAAATATCTTGAGCCCAAGAGTTGGAGGTTGTTGTGAGCTATGACACCACAGCACTCTATCAAAGGTGACAAAGTGAGACTCTGTCTCAAAAAATAAAAAAAAAAAGGAAAAAGGAAATATATATATAACATCCACACAACCATGTATATATGGACATTACATTAAAAAGTAAATATCAAAAAAGGAAAAAACAAAAGGAGATGAATATTTTCAATTCTCAATCAAGATGATCAAGGTAATGCTACTATTAAAACAATATTAATATCTTAGCATCTAATTATAAGAAAATTTTGTTTCTCCCACTCAATGTGGTTCCATTTTGTATGATTTTAGGAGGAGACATCTTTTCTGTATTTCTACTTCAGGTATCCACCATATAAAACAGCAGCAAGAACAGTGACAAGAGGCAGGAAATTGGGGAAAATCGTGCATTCTCTATTTTCATTGTCTTTGGTTAGTTTTTGTATCAGGGTAATAAAAATTTTCATTATTTCTTCCTTTAGTTTTTATATCAGAACTAATAATTTATAATCCATAATACTTAATTGGGAACTGCATTCTGGGATCTCAATTTTCCTCTTTTTTTTTTGTCTGCAAAATATCAATATATCATTAATTACCCCAAGAATGACTACCATATATTCATGCTGTATACTCAAAAAGAGAAAAGTTAGAAAATGTGCAGGTTGAGGGTCAGAGAAAATCTCACATGTAAATACATTGAAGTTTCACGGAAGTCTAGTATTTACTAAAGTAAGGACACTAGAGAAGGTTGGTGGTGCTCAGAGAGAGAAATGCTTAAAACTAAGATTATGGACGTTTGTGGTAATAGCAAATTTGAGTATTTGACCACAGTTGCTGGTCATGTGAATTAAATGGTTGAAATTGATGATAGAAATAACAAGGAAGAAAAGTGACAAGGGCCCAAGACCTAAAATTCTAAAGTTTCAAGAAGATCAGGAGGTGGAGAGCTGCCCTAAGGACAGGTAAGTACTGTAAACTTTATATTAAGGGATACAATTTATATTACAAGATATAAGCTGAGTAATTTTAAGGAAGAGGAATGAAACATGGAATGGATATAATAGTGAAGAAAACTACGACATTTTGACCTTTTCCATCATCAAGGAATCCATATTATGGCAAAATAAATGAATGGCCTTGTAGTCTCTCCAAGGAGAACTTAGTATCATTAGTGTAAATACAGATTATCTTAAGAGCGGGAACTCAGTGATCACAGAACGATGTAAGAATTTAAGGACTTTCGTTGAGGACTCAAACCACAGTAATGGAAGGTAAAGTGAGAAAGTTGAAGAAGCTCTGTGACAAAAATAAATGTTAATGAAATGGTGTGAGGATGAGAAGTGGGTGAAGAAAGATGGCTTGGTAGTAATGGAAATTTTCTCATAAGTTACATGAATAGGAATGGAGGACATAGATTAAAATTGGTGAGTCCTTAAGCACTTGGTGGTGGACAGCCTGCGTGGATTGGTGAGAGAGAAGATTGGAGAAACTTTCCAGGAGCACACAGGATTGTGGGATTTCAACTTGACATGGAATGAAGGGTTTCTTCATAAGAGTATTCTACTCTTCCTACTGTTCTGGACAAATTTTGCAGAATAATATTATGTCTTATATAATGTTAGGTGCTGGGTAGAGAGTGTTAAACAAATTAGTTTTGGTCTCCTCCTTCATGAAGGGTGAAAACAATGGAAAGTAATTTGCAAGTTGGGAATGATGCCGTCTTGAAGAAAGCTATGACTGAGTTAGATGTTTCTCAATAGTAGATTAATTTCATCAACTCAAAAAAGAGTATCATTATGCTAAAGGATACTTTGAGCTTATATGCTAGGTTTCAAAATTCCAACTTCATGTTTCAGGTAGCGTGTAAATTTTAAATTGAGAAGTAATGTGACAAAGAGGTAGTGTAATTCATGAAGCAAAAACTGTCAGTGACACATGGAATAGATGGAGAGGGGACGAGACAAGAGGCAGGATGGGAACTATGATAGCTTGTGTATTAAGTGGTTGCAGTGGGAATAGAAATACACTGGAGATAGTACATAATGAGAGTTGCACATGGACATAAAATTATGAGAACTTTGAAGTTGCAATGTTCTACAATTTCCAACGTCTTTAGAATACATTTGTGTAGAAGTAAGGGGAAATGCAAGTTTACACCTGTATTCAGAGGAGATTAAATTTTGATTTTTTAATTGACTAAGGCTTTGCCCAACTAAAACAAAACTTGGGAAACACTTATATTATTAAAAATAGGAGTTGTGGTCAGATTTGGCAAAATATTAGGTGATTTGGGGGAAGTGCATTATTATTGCTGCCATTTAGCGGCCTGTTAGATGATACTACTCAAAATAAAAGATTAGTTTTGGAGCGCATTACTCAGTCCTAAAGGATATTTAACTGGGAAAATTCTGGTATTGTGCTGCTTGAATGGAACTTTTTAATGAGCTATTTTTTATTTGACTTTGGTTTTATAGCTATTGAAAACATTGATTTTATGGGGATTTCAAAATTATTATTCCCCCTGCTGCATTATAAATAGAAATTGTATTAGTCTGAGTCATAGAGCTAACTGTTAAAATTGGTTAATTGTGATCCAGTATACAGAGCTCGAATGTGAAAATAATTATAATGAATATGCAAAAAATCACCTAACAATTCGTAGTAGCTAAAGGAAAATATATTTATTCCAGTATATTCATGCAAGATTTACTTTCACATAGATATTAGTAATCGTGTATACCCAATATTTTAACTCAGTTTTTGCATATTAACTATTGAAATGATGAATATATTTTTGAAGTAATATTTGCTCAGCAAAATCTGAGGTGCTTATGTCAACATTGTGGGAAATACTGAAATAATTATTTTGAAACTGACTGCTTCATTTTATCAATGTATATATTTATAGTATAAGAGAAAATGTTTTGAAAAGAATTGGTTTTGTATGTCAATTGAAATTCTGGTTCCATCACTGCCTATTTATTTGACTGTCTTCCGCAAAATTATTTATTACAGTATGTTCCTTTGTAAAATGGAGATATGCTAGATGTTGTCTGAAAAATTAGTAGCGATATTTGTAAAACACAGATCACAGGGCCTGGGAAAACTATAAGTGATGATAATATTAACATTACATTTATAGTACTTATTAGAGGCTTAACCATGTGTCAGTAACAGCAAAAAGTGTTTTATATACATTTCTATCAAAGTTATCTCCAAACTACTTTGTGTGAAGGGTATTATTGTAGTTTTTACTTAAAGATGAGGAGATTGGCTCGGCGCCTATAGCTCAACCGGTTAAGATGCCAGCCACGTACACCTAAGGTGGCAGGTTCGAATCCCCAGCCCGGACCCGCCAAACAACAATAATGACGGCTGCAACCAAAAAATAGCTGGGCGTTGTGGCGGGTGCCTGTGGTCCCAGCTACTTGGGAGACAGAGGCAGAAGACTCGCTTGAGCCCAGGAGTTGGAGGTTGCTGTGAGCTGTAATGCCACAGCACTCTACCCAGGGGGACAGCTTGAGGCTCTGTCTCAAAAAAAAAAAAAAAAAAAGATGAGGAGATTTCTCCTTAAAGAAATTGTGTAATTGGTTTAAAGTTATACTGATGAAAAAAAGTGAAGACTGGATAGAAAATCATGCCTTAATCAATTTTCAATTTAGTAAAGTTGACAGGTTGGCAAGTGTATAGAATATTTACACATTATTTCCATCTTCCAATTAAAAATTATGTATTTTAATTTCTGAAAGGACATATATTCCACTAACCAGGGCTTGGACATAAGTATATTCTGAAAGTCACACAATTAAAAGTGGTAGAGTTGAGATCTTTATCCAACAGGCTTTGCATGCTAAATTCTAGGTTGACTCTGGCAGAATTATTATTTCATTTTGTTCATACCTTCAAGTAACTTGCTAATGTTCTACAGTTTTCAATATTTGAGTTCCTGCCCTTTAAATTGTGTACTCCTTGTGCCTTTTATATTTCTTTTAATTAAAATCTGTATCCCTGTGTAGAAGATGCAAATACCTACCCACACTGATATCTATCTCAAAAGTCCGATCTTGAACATGACAGCTATGATAGGGTCACATGAAACTACTTGCAGTTTCTTTAATATCCTTATTGCTTCTGTCTCTATCTTTGTATACGTTACCTGGGCACTTAAATATGCATAATACCTCTTCAATAAAATAAAAATGAAAAAGTATAAAATCCTTGGCACCAGGACTAATGCAGACTAACTGCTAATTGTGCATTTATGTTTGAACTCGTACCACATTAAGACCAAAAATTGGGGGCGTTTTGGTTTCCCTTTAGTTTCTCTAAATTGAAAATATGTCCAGAATCTGGTCATTTCTCACTATCTCAATTCTACCGTGTTAGTTCAAGTGAAAGGTCATCATTTTTCATTTGGACTAAAGTAATGGTCTCTTGTCTTATCTCTTACATTCTTTGTTTTTGTAAACTACACCAAGAGAGCCTACTAAAACTGTTATGTAACTCCTTCTTAAAATACTAACACTCCAATGACTCATGTAATATCATACCCTTACACTGCTTTCTCTCTCTCCACCCCTTTGTCACCCCCAAATACTTACTTATACTGACCTTTTTATTTATTTATTTAATTTTTTGCATGCATTAGGCATGATCCTAATCCAGGGTGTATATACAAGCAACTTTATCTTCCTGATGCACTAAAGTGTGACTCACTTGCCCCTTTTCTTTTAGGTTTGTTCTAAAATGTCAGTTTTGCAATGAAATTTTTGCTGTTATTATGTTGCATGCTGTTTAAAATTACCACTTTCAAGATCCACTCATATCTTAGTTTTAGTTAATATCTCTCCATAAAATATTTCATTCTCTGAAATACAGCATCTTTATTCATTCTGCACATTGTCTAACTTTTCCTAATGACGGGCTAGAATTCATTTGTTTATCTTTATGTCTTCAACACCTAGAACAGAGTTAGCATATAAGAGACATTCAATAATATTCATTAAATGAATGTTTCACTTTATCTACTGAAGATTGAGTCATGAACTGTTCCTCAGATTATTGTAAATTTTCCCAAGCATGATGTGTAATGAAGTGAAGTATATTCATACTTTTGTTTCACTTAACAGAAATATAACCAGCACTATTCTATGTAAAAATATATTCTAAATAAAAATAAATGAATTTACTCAATTAACATGGAAAGGTAAGATACTAAAGTTGGAACATCCATAGCAATGTTTCTAAACCACCAAGAATTTCCATTTATTTCTGGAGATTGGGTACATATTTTTTCCATTGTTAGAATCTATCTCAAAATAGTAGAAACAAGGCCAGTTAATGGGCATGCAACCTTTGCAGTTGGGCAGGGCTTTATGCTCAAAAGTATTTTGTGTTTGGTTTAATATTCTCCTGTTGTCATCTTGAATTTTCAACATTGAGCCTTTAAGTATTATTTTGCTCTAGGCCCTCACATTATGGAGTTGATCTTAGGTTAAGGTGACCAGACGTCCCGCTTTTGGTGGGACAGTCCCTATTTTTCACAATTTGTCCCATGTCCCGTGGCATTTTAAAAAAGTACCTATTTTTGGAAAGAATGCTTGCAAACTAGGGAACTCAGGAGAATAGGAAAGGAATATACAGTTTTCAGCTGCCATGTGGCTATTTCTCCAGGATATGAGTTTTATATATATTTTTTAATTTTACAATGTTAAACTTTAATAATAACAAATAATTGTTGAGAACTTATTATCGAGAACTGCTTATCAAAGTTTGCATTGTTGTCAACCTCCCCAGGCCCCCCCACCAAAGTTGTCCTGCTTTACCAATGTTAAAATCTGGTCACCTTATCTTAGGTAGAGACCTGTTCTAGTAAGTTTTGAACTCCTTACACAATTTATCTACTGCCCAAAGTAATTTTGTTATTCCTCTTTTGCCTGCCACTAGTGTCAGTTCAAGACACATCGGGTATCTGTTGTCTCATATTGAGCTCATTTCTATTGCTCTACAGTCTACCCTGTTTGGAAAGGGAGAGACGGTGGAGTAGATGAGAGTTTTTCCTGGATAAGGAAAACCCCTAGAAATAATCAGAGATACATTTAAAGAAAGAAAATTGAGGAAGTGATATTAATCGAATAAAAGCCATAGATATATAACACTTTGTATAATGTTAGAATTGGGGGATGCGTCATACTTTTGTTAACAATTCCTTTCTTATTTACACACTTAATTTCCTCCCAATTTCAACATTATAAATACTTCCATTATGAAGTATTATTACATAACCCTTTCCTCATATTTATGATCATAAAGTGATGTTCTAGAAATTTATTTTCAAAGTTATAAGATACTATTAAACTTAGCTTTTGTATTCCTATTTTCAAATTGACTTCCAGAAAGGTAATGTTAATTCATAACCTTACTAGAAAATTAAAAAGGTGTCACAAAGCAGATTAACCAGAATTCAGTATTATCTCAAACATAACTTTCAATTTGATAAGTAAAAAAATAGAGTTTCATTGATCAAATTATATTTATTTTCCTTTCTTTTATTTCTTGTAGAGTAGAATAAAGTTGTATATTTATTAATATCATTTATTTTATATTTCATAAATTATTCCTCATTTTTCTATTTTTTGTTTTCAATTTATAGAAAGA
The DNA here is from genome assembly GCF_000181295.1 of Otolemur garnettii. Taxonomy (NCBI): domain Eukaryota; kingdom Metazoa; phylum Chordata; class Mammalia; order Primates; family Galagidae; genus Otolemur; species Otolemur garnettii. The sequence continues at coordinate 16,928,402 of NW_003852399.1, forward strand.
ATTTCTATCTTGTTTCTTTTATAATTGTGGCAAAGAAGATTACATCAGATTTATATCTGTTTACTTCTTTTCTGTTTCATTTAAAGTGAATTTGGGGGTGTTACATTTTGGGGGAGAAAGTAAAGTATAATTTGCTTAGTTATAGTGTCACTCTGTAGTGTTCTAAATGCATATTTGTAAACCTGATTATATCAAATAATTTCTTTTTCTATTTTTAGACAGAGTCTCACTTTGTCACCCCAGTAAAGGGCCATGGCATCATGCCTGCCTCAGCCTCTCAGACTGCTAAGATTACAAGCATGAGCCACTGTGCCCAGCCTATAATAAATAATTCTAATGAATCATAATTTTATTAAAGATAATTAGCTAACCACTCCAAAATTTCACTGTGAGCCCTCATAAAATTGTGTGTCAAGCTCACAACTTGGGAAAGAAATGGATTGACATGTTGAGAGCCTGGTGTTTCTATACACACAGTAATCTTTTCTCTCTCTTCCTTTTCTCTTCTTCGACTCTAAGTAATGTTATTTAGAAATTATAAGCAGATCTTCTTACCCTTCCAAAACAACCTGTGAAATGCCTAGCAAAATCTACTAGGAATCTATTCTTTCTTTATTAAAGTTTTTCTCAAAGAATGGTAAACATTCCTTCAAGAGGTAGTGGCTTTAGTCTTTAAAATTACTGTCTTAGCAGGTAGCTATCTAAGTAAACCCTTGTTGGTTTCTAATATTTCCAAATTATTGTCATAAACTATCCAAGTTTTAGTGGTTTATTATCAGTAGCATGGGCATTTACTACTTGCTTGACATTATTCTAAAGATTTCATATGTACTTACACTTTTTTTTTTTTTTTTGCACTTTCTGGCCGCGGCTGGATTTGTACCCACCACCTCCGGCATATGGGGCGAGCGCCCTACTACTTTGAGCCACAGGTGCTGCCCTATACTTACACATTTAATCTAAACTATAGACCTACAAAGGAGGCATGGTTATTAAACTCAATTTTCAGATTTGAAAATTCAAGTCTGAAAAGTCATGAATTTTCAATAGAGGTTGGAGTTTGAGATAATTAAAAAGAGTTAAATTAGAGCAAACTCAGAGAGAAGAAGAAATCACTGAGAGGCAAGCTGCAAATCAGGCTTCACATTCTTCTGGTACCACTGGCTGTCTCCTAAACTGTGTACACACAGCTCTATGTGCTCTAAGCTTCGCGAAGCTATAAGAATCCCAACCAGGAAAAAAAAAAACAAAAACAGGTCATGAACAGAAATAGGATCCACTGCATGCACATTTAAAATGTATTTATTTAAACATCCTAACAGATTCAAGAAACAAATAGCACAAGAAATTGAATAGATGGAATAAAATTAGAGAAGAAATTAGATGTTTATGATTTGCAGATAATGATTGTGTAGCTGAAAATAGCAAAGGTTCACAAATTATAGAGTAAGTGAATCTCACTTGTGACTTGTGACTCTGATTGATACTAACAATCCGAGTCACTATGTGTAAAACAATTTTACATTATATATAGTAGCAACGACCAGTTGGAAAATGAAATTAGAACAAAAGTTCAGTAAATGTGAATTAAAGTGTGAGAAGGAAATAAAACACTTATCAAAATGATTAAAATGAACAAAATTTTAAATCTGATTGTTAATGATGATAGAAGCAAATTGAAATCTCTTATATTTCTAATGAATCAACTGAACTTATTTACAAAGCTGAGCATATGTGTAGACAATGACCAGTAATTTCCTACCTAAATTAGAAATGAATGCTTATATTCACTCACTAAAAATTTGAGGATATTAATAATGGCTCTATTTGTTATACAATTTTAAAACAATTACCTAATAATATTGGAATTGGTAACATCATTGGGTTATATTTGTATAATGGTATATTACACAGCAATGGAAAAAATAAAGCTACTGATATACAGCTTAGATGAATCTCAGATTTAACTTTTATAGAAAAAACATGAATCAGTTTTTAATCTATAATTTTAATTATATTAAATTCAAAAGTGAAAAATGTAACCTAGAGAGGAAGTCAGGAGAATAATTATCTTTGTGTGAGTTGCTGTTTGGGAGCCTTTGGGCACTAGAAATGCTCTGTACTTTCATCAGAGTAGTAGTTGCACGTGTATTTGTTCAAAGTTTGCAATAGTTCTCTTCATATGTGTAAACTTTAAGAAATAATAAGTATCCAAAAGCAGCTTATGGGATATTTCCTTTCTTTTCCTCTTACTCAGAAGTATACATATTGACCTATATTCTCATTGTGGCATACATGGCCACAGATCCTGTTACCATTTTACCATAGTCTCATTGGTTTCATCAAGGCAATGAAAGAAAAAACGGTTACTGATTTAAATTAACAAATGAACATGACATGTTTACTTTAAAAAAAAAAAAAAAAAACTCCTGCAATCCTTGAACATCACCCAACTGACAGGTACATGAAGATTTTCAGTATAGAAATGACTCTTTGGATTCCTCAATTTGAGGAGTGAAGGAAATATATTTTTGACTCCCTCTCCTTTCTAAACTTAGAGCCTTCCAGGGCTTTTCCCAAGATTCTCCTAAATGGGAAGACAAGAGTTATTTTGTGAATATCATATTATGAATACAAACAGCTCATTTTGCCTGTATTTTTTTTCAAAAAGCAGTGAAGTAATACATCTACATAATTTTTCTTTAACTTGGAAAAGATCATTGTATTTTCATAGTCCCTCAAAGATTTTTTTTAGCGTACCGTGGTGTCATAGCTCACATCATAGCAACTTTCAGCTCTTGGGCTTAGCCATTTTGCTTGCCTCAGCCTCCGTAGTAGCTGGGACCACAGGCGCCCACCGCAAGACCCAGCTATTTTTTGTTACAGTTTGGCCCAGGCCAGGCTCAAACCTGCCACTCTTGGTATATGGGGCTGGTGCCCTACTCACTGTGCCACACACAGGCACTGCCCAGTCCCTCAAAGATTTTAAATGAAATATTGAAGACTGTTCCACTGAGTAAAATGTATGCTTATTAGAAAGGAAAGAAAAATGATATGATTCCTGCTCCAAATAACTTTACTGTAGAAAAAAATAGATAATGACAGGTGAGTAAAACTGCTTAATAAACACCTGAAACTATGAATAATTTTATTCATATCCTAAATGAGCAGTATACAGTTTATATACTTTTTTTTCCATTTGCATTGTAGGTTTTCTTGGCAAGTTCTACTTTCTCTCTCCCCTATTTTATTCATTAACAGAATATTAATTCTGTCATTTACTTACTGTAGGTTGATAGTGTAGCCTGTGGGGGCTAGGTCTCACATCAACTGCAGCTCACCAAAATTAACACTATACCGTCACTCACCAGACAAATCATAGCCAACAAAAAGACATCAAATTCAACTATGGGTATTCATAAAAAAAAGTTCTTACTTTTGAGGGTACTAGAGAACCCTCAACTTTTATAGCTGGAAGATACTATAAAGAGATACTCATTTGATTAAGAAAGAAATGGAGACCTCTGGAGATTAAGTATATAAAGGAGAAAATGAAGGAAAAACACAGCTATTCTCTAGCTGTGACTATAGAATAAATATGTGTCTAAATGAAAAGTAGTCTAAATTTTTTTCTTGGAGAGAAAAGAGACAAGTGGAATACTGAAGGCTACCAATAATACATTTTCTGATAATAGGCAAGAAAAATATTTCAGGCAGCTGAAAAAGTATAGCATGATTGAAGCTTAAGGGGAAAAGAAATTCACATTTATTTACTAATCCCTATGGGAGAGATATGATAAAAATATTAAGCAAAGAAAGTAAAGAATTTTATACAAAAACTGACAAAGTTCTTTACCTCATTGGAATGCAAATTTAAACCCCTAATATCAACATGTTTTTACTTTATTATTTTATTGTCCTTGATGAAATTATTTTTTTACTAATGGATTGATAACATTCATATCATTCACAACATAAATAAATTACTCTTCTTGTTTAAGAATCACCCTTCCTATATTATTCATTTGCTTTCATTTCTTCTGAAAATACTAACATTTAACCAAAAATTTGTGAATGTAAAGTAGTGAACCTTCTAATTTAGATAATTAATGCTCAAAGATATGGCCAATGTTTCATGCATTTAAAAATTAACATATTACATAAGTGAAATCTGACTTCCATGTCAAGGAATAAAAATATAATAATAATTGTGATAGGAAATGATTGAAAGCATTTCATGAGCTAACACAGTGTATAGACTTAACATGCATTATTTATTTTCACAAGAATTGTTTTAGGAGGAACTTGTCACAGATATATATTTCCCAGGAGACGAGCATGTAGAAAGTGTAGCAGAGAGTGCTCTTGGGAAAAGTTATAAGAGGACAGGAAAAATCATAATTAGGGAAGGAGAGAAATTGAGGGGAAGTGCTCAGTGTCTTCCCTAAGGAGCTCTAAAGATGCAAAGGCATTTCAAAAGTGTCTGCTTAGAGTACGTGTTGGGGCCTTTATAAGCCTACAGGGAAAAGTAATTTGAAGGCCAGGGGAAGTCATGACCTTGAGTAAGGTAGTTCTCTTCAATCAAAAAAATTATAGTAGTTGGGAGAAAAAGAGACAAATGAGGCAATTAGTTCCTATAGATCCTCTCACTCTAGAATATTTCCTGACAATGTCATGGGGATGAACAGCCCAAATTGAGCACTGAACAAAGGAGGCAACAACCAAATGGGTCTGCTGAGGCTGAAATTGCCAAGGCAGCATTCTGGAGATGTTCAGAAGATGGTCCTAAAAGGCTCTTTGTTGGGATTTCCCTTCATTTATTTTGCTGAGAGTTGAACAGTATGTGCCCAAGTGAGGCTCCATTAGAATCCTAAAGAGATAAAAGTGGGCAAATATATTTAATATTTTATAGTGATGAAATTCTGGCTTGACCAGAGTGTAGAGACTGCAATTTCCAGGACACTCAGAAGAAACACTAAAAATGCTACATGTTAGTCATAAGGATATTGTATGCTCAATCTAAGAAAAGTCAATCAAGACATTAAAACAAGAAAGAATTTTTGTAAATTAGTAGCTTGTAAGAAAAAAGTTGGCACTGTTGGGAAAAAGAGCATAATCTAGATCCTTAATACCTATAATCCTGGTGACAAAAAAAAAAAAAAAAGAGTCAGAGACATTTCTATAAATCATTCTGAAGCAAAGAAAAGTATTCATGAATTAATGAGATGCAGAAATTTACTGAGTGATCTAATATGCATAACTGACCCAAAAAGGGGAAACAGAAAAATAGCATAAAAATATCTAAAGACTCAATTGCTGAAAAGTTTGTATTTCCGGTAAGAAAAAAAAAAATCAATATACAAATACGAGAATCATAAAGAATTCAAACATGCCAAGCATGGAGAAACAAAAACAAACAAACAAAAAAAGGGAAAGAAAGGCAAGAGGATGGAAAGAAGAAACGTGAAAAGGAAGAAAGGAAGAAAGAATGGAGGAAGGGAGGGAGAGGAAAAGAAAAGAAAAACAGAAACTGTCAACACAAGAGTCTATATCCACCAAAAATGTCCTCCAAAAATGAGAGTAAAATAGAGCCATTTTCAGAGAAATAAAAATTAAACACTAATAGAAATTCTTCAGGGTAAATAAAAATGTTTCCTTACAGAAATCTGACTCTACAGGGTATAATGATGAACTAGAGACTATCAATATATGAGCACCATAAAGTCTGGCTTGTCCCTGATATGGTTTGAATGTTTGGTCTCACAAAATCTCATGTGGAAATTTGCTTTTCAATGTTAGAGGTGGGGCCTGGGAGGTGTTCTGGTGGTGGGAGCAGATCCCTCATGAATGGCTTCATGTCCTTCCTGAGATAATGAGTGAGTTCTCACTTCGTTCACTCAAGGAGCCTCGCACCTCTACCTCTCTCTATTGCTCCTTCTCTTGCCATGTGACATGTCTACTCCCTGTTCTCCTTTTGCCTTGATCGGAAGCTCCCACAAAGCCCTCACCAGAAGCCAGTGCTTGGGGGATGCTTCTTGGAAGATCTGCATTACTGTGAGCCAGATTAATCTATTGTTAAATCAATTACCCACTCGCAAGTATTCCTTTATAGCAGCACAAAACAGACTAATATATTTCCTTGAATTGTTAAAATGCCATTATCTGTTTAAGGGAAACATTATATTATTGCAATGTTTGATTTATAAGTATATGTTAGAAAAAGTATGATAATAAGAAAAGGATAGTAGAGAAGGTTGCATTATATTATTGAAATATTCTTCCATTTGTCATGTGTGAAGTTTGAAAGATACAATGTAAACAGGTAACAGAGTAATTCAGGTAGTAAGAAGGAACATTTTAAAATCTAGTCCAACCACACAAGAATGCAATTACAGAGAAATTTATCTCACAAACCAATTGTGGACACAAAATGGAAGAAAAAATCAATTGGTGAAATAAAATAAAAATAAATAACAAAAGTGATCTGGAAAAGATAGATAAAACTAGGTGGAGCAAATAGAAAAAAATTAACATGACAGTAGTTTAAAAGCAAAATATATCAAAAACAAAATTCCAAGTATACAAATCAAATAACTAAAATGCAGTTAAGGATTGATGATATTACCAAGATGGTGAAATAGAACTTTCCATCACTTGTGTCCCCTGAAGAAGACTCTATTTAAACAACTATGCATGTATAAATATATCTCCATGAGAGCTGAGGAAACTATGAATGAGAGATTACAGCATCTGAGTATAGCATAGAAATAAGAAGAGACGTATTAATAGCAGCAGGAAGGTTAGTTGTACATTTACCTATTACACTGCTCCCCAAACCCAAGGCAGTACACTGAGGACAGAGGTACTCTTCACTTGAGGGAAGGAGAAGGAAGTGTGCACCAGAATTTGCTTTAGATCTTAACACCGTGCTCACCCAGTAAAACCCAACACCAGGTAGACTCTCCAGATGATCCTAGGCTTCAAGCTGGTACTTGAAAACTGAGCATCCAGGTGCCTGGCCAAATCCCATAGCCACAGGTCCTAGGCCTGTCCAGGAAACTTGTTCTCTGGTCTCACTCCACTGCCCAGCCAAATCCAGCAGCACCATGTTCTGAACTGTCCCCAGAACCAGGAGACCCCTTGCAATGATAGTCATCATGCTATCACCTTTAGATCTAACCTCAAGCCTGGCCCCTGTTCCCCCACGTTCTAAGCTTGTGCTTGCAGACTAAGTCTCCAGCCTGTTTGGGTGCCAGGAAGAATCTGCAGCTCTAGGCCATAGACTGCAAGGCAGACTTCATCTCTGGACCCATCAGAGAACCTAATCCCATGGCCCTAGGCTTCTGACTAGCCCAAGTACCAGACTCCAGGACTATCCCAGGACTAGGTTGGCCCCAGCAACCCCAAGCTCCAGATCACTTCTATCACCTGGCTGTCTCCCATAGATCCAGGCTTTAGGTCCATCCCAGGACCAGAATTGCAATGCAAATATGGTTATCAAGTGAACACCTTTGTGCCCAGCTTCTACATCAGGGTTTTTGCCTTAGGCTCCAGGCCCATCTCATATTTTACCAGGGGTTCTCAAACTTTTTCAACAGGGGGCCAGTTCACCGTGCCTCAGACCGTGACTATAGTTTAAAAGGACAGGCAGCGGCTAAGCAGGACAGGCACCAGCAGCAAAAACACCCAGTGGGCAGGATAAATGTCCTTGGCAGGCCGCATGTGGCCTGCAGGCCATAGTTTAAGGATGCCTGTTTTAAACCAACTTAGAGCCAGGTCAGTCTACAAAGGCCCAGGTTTCAGGCTTGCCCTAACACCAGGTCATCCCTCCTGGATCCAGACACCAGGCCGACACAGACACAGACTTTAAGACTGTAAAGGGCCTGGTCTCTGTGGCTTAGCACTCCAGAAGACCCAGAGACTAGATATGCCCCAGTGAGCCAAAGGTTGAGGCCGATCTGAATAAGCCCCATCTCTGGACTAGACACACTGATCTAGGTTATGATGCCCACACTGGACCCAGTTACCCCAGCTCCCAAGCAACCCACATGGACCCAATCCCTAGGCCCACACTCACATAGTCAGGTTCCAGGCTGGTTCCCAGAGCCTTAGACTGTAGGCCATCCCCTGTGGCTCCTGCAGTAGGCCAGCATATGCTATCTCGGGCTCCAGAAAAGCTCCTATGTACCCAGAATGCATGTCTGCTCCAGTATCAGACAGGCCCAGGTTCATGTTAGTCCACTTTGTCACAATCTCCAGAGGACTCAGGGTCCAGGCCTGCTCTAATGGATCCAAGGTTTAGGCTTACCTCACTAGACCCTAATGCCAGGCTAGCCCCTATGAACTAAGGCTCCAGGTACAAAGCCTTCAGACCAAGGGTATGTACTAACTTCTACATGCCCAGGTTCTAGCACTTTTCCCATGCACTCAAATTGCAGGCCCACCCTAGCACTAGAACATCCCCTGTGGGCTCAGATTCATGGCCCGCCACAGTGCCAGTTCATGCATTATGGGTCTGAGTCTCAGGGTAGCCCCACAATAAAGTTACAAGACCTTCCCTTGCAAACACAGCCTCCAAGTCAACCACCATCCCCATTCACATGGTACACATTAGTGAACACAGGCTCAGGGGCCCTGAAGATCCAGGCACCATGACTGGCCACCTGCTGACTCTGGCACTAGGCCAGCCTAACTAAAAACTCTGGCTGCAAGTCTGCCTTCAACCACACCAGACAACCTGCCCAGAATCTCTGGATAGGCTAATTTGTAAAAGGTGTTCCAAGACAAATCCAGCCTGCAAAAACTGGAATAAGTCTCAACTTTTAAAAATAGACACTAGTAGTGTAAGCCAAAAGGAAAGGAAGAAGGAGACATATATCAACCAAAATAACACAATAATCTCCCAGTAGCTGATCTGAAAAAAATGGAGATACATGAAATCACTGAGAAAAGTTCAAAATTATTATTTCAAGAAAATGAGCAGATTCAAGAAAACCCAGAGAAAAAAATTCAATGAAATTAAGGAAACAAATAAACAAAAGGGACAAAGAGGAAAATTTAACAATGAACTGTAAATTATTGACACAAACAAATAAAAAAAAAGATATGGACATTCTGGAGATAAAAAATACGATAAATGAAATGAAAAATGTAATAGTGTTAACAATAAAATGCATCAAGTAGAACAAATCATCTGTGAATTCTAAGACAGGTTATTTAAGAATAGTCAGACAGAAAAAAAGAAAAATAGCAAATAAAAATAAATGAGAGCTTATAGGATTGATGGAACAACATACAAAGAGCAAATATTTGGGTTATAGGAATTCAAAGTAAAGAAGACAAAGGGAGAAAACTTATTTAATGAAATATGGCAACAAACTTACGAAATCCAGGGAAAGATAGAAATATCTAAATATAGAAAAATTAAAGGTCTCTACTTTAGAGATTCAAGCCAAACAAAAAATACACAATGACATTCTATAATCAAATTGTCAAAATTCAAAGACAAAGAATCCTAAAAGCAGCAAGGATAACAGAAGCAAATAGCACATAAGAAAGTTGTAATAAGTCTAGCAGCAGATTTTTCAGCAGAAACCACACAGTCCAAGAGAGAGTGGGATGATATCAAAATAATAGAGATGTATGGGAAGCTCAGTGAACCAAAGTAATGTATTCAGTGAATCTGTCCTTCCAAAGCAAAGAGGTAAGGATTTCCCCATACAAAGTTGAGGGAGTTCATTACCACAAACACTGTTTAAAAGATATGCAAAAGAAGAATTTAAAATGTCCCTATTTGCTTATGACATGATCTTATTTTTTTAGTGTTTAATTTTTAATTATTATGAATATATATATATATATACACACATATGTATATTTATGGAGTAAGTGTGATAACTTGATACAAGTATATAATGTATAATGACCAAATCAGGGTAATTGGGGTATCTATCACTTCGAGCACTTATGATTTCTTTGTGTTAGAAACATTCCAATTCTATCACTCTTAGTTATTAGAAATACAACAAATTATTGTTAGCTACAATTGCCATTCTGCTGTGCTACTGAACAGTAGGTCTTATTCTTTCTCATTAAATATATTTTTGTAGCCATTAACTGTCCCTCTCCTCACTGAGCAATAAGGTCCCCAACAGAGGAGAACAAGTACGCCACAAAGCTATCACTCTTGAGCTGAGAGAAGGGGGGTTGGGTGAACCAGCAGAAGAACTCTGACAACATAACAAATAAGCTGTTTTGCTATTCCCCCAAAGGATCACAATAGTTCTCTGGTAAGGAATCCAATCATAAGGAAATTGTTGAAATATCAGAGATGGAATTCAAAATAATTGAATGGGAAGATGAATGGCATTAATGTGAAAGTTGAAAACCAAAACAAAACAAAAAATAATTCAGGACACGAATGAAAAGTTCATTGAAGAGAAAAGGTAATATAAGAACATAATGCAACAGAACTTCTAGAAAGGAAATAGTCGGCTAAGGTTATTTTAACTGCAGTTTTTTTTTTCTCTATTTGCAATAACTACATTTGAAATTACAGGCATGAGGAATTGTTTTTAAATGAGATATTCACCACTGAAATAACTGAAAATATTAACAGGCTTTTGTAATTCTCTAGTACTAAAATGTTGTTTTTAATAGTGACTGCCTGCTGCGGCTATTTGAATCCCTACAGAGTTCCTGTTATAAATATTGTTGTTTTTACGATGAAGAGAGGGAGATACAGCTATGGAGAAACTTTTTTCAAGTTAATAACATTTTTTTTTTCAATAAAACAACAGTTGGCACTAAAGAAATGTAATGTAGTCTTATAAAATTGAATTGTTGTGAAATAAATTTTTAAGAATTATGCAGTATGTTTTTTAATAATGCTCCCAAACTACATTTTTAAAGATTCATGGTACTGACGTTTAGAACCCAACATGAAGTATGCAGTATCATAGTGTGATCCCTTTGGCAATGTGCTCCAAGCATTTGTTGATTAAACTCCACTAGCATCCCTCATCTACCAACACTGTGATTGATTTACAAACTTGAGTGTCCTATATTACTAGTCTTTAATTCTGGGATGTATTCATATGCAACTTTGCAAACAGGTCATATCAACTGGAGAATTGATTTCTCAGGTTACATGAGACCAAATTCTGAGACCCACTCTCACAAGAAAACAATGCTAGGAAAAAACGCACTTGATTCACAAAATTAGAAAAGTAAGTTCTGTGACATGTAATATGGGAATATAAATAATTTTTTCTCTATCTTTATATTTTCTGTGAAATATTCTGGAAATATGAGAGAGCTCAGAAGAGTAGATATAAAAGTTAGAGTTGTCAAAACAGACTGAGATTAAATATTCCATTTTATTAGCTTTAGACAATATAAAAACACAGTATTTTGTAAATATTAATGTTCATAAACTGAAATTGACAAAATTTAAATATAAACATACTTTCTGACATATTTTAAAATGTATTTAATATGTATATTTGTACTATCAACAGTGCCATCTCTCAAGACCTGAATTAATTCATTTTCAGAGAATGCTTATGACTTTATTTCAGAATTAGGATGAAGATAAAGGTAGACTGTCAGAATATTTTGACTTTTCAGAGATTACCACTGTGTTGGGGTTAGATATTAGAAGGACAGTGAAAGAATAAACGAAGAACAAAACACCAGTGTTGTTAGAATTCACTGGTGACATTAATTCTGAAATTATTTCCAGAAGAGCACACAGAAAGAGAATGTATTAAAAGGTGATAGACAAGGGCCCATCTAAGACTCAAAAATTCTATAAAACCAAACTTCTTTCTGTAATCAAAAGAATCATTAGTGGATACAAGAATTAAACTAAATAACCTTCAGAATGGGAGAAGATATTTGCGTGTTATGAATCTGACATAGGGCTAATAATCACAATCTACTGAGAACTCAAACTAATCTGCAAGAAAAGAGCAAAAAATCCCATTTATCACTGAACAAGAGACATGAATAGAACCTTCTCCCAAGAAGACAAAGAAATGGACAGCAAACACATGAAAAAATGCTCATCATCCCTCATCAGAGAAATGCAAATCAAAACCATTTTGAGATATTATCTAACCCAGTGAGAATGATCCACATCACACAATCCCAAAGCAATAACACTGGTGTGGATGTAGAGAGAAGAGAACACTTATGCACTGTTGGTGGGATTGCAAACTAGTGCAGCCCGTTTGGAAAAAAGTATGGAGAATCCTCAAGGAGCTAAAAGTAGACTTTTCATTTAATATTTCAATCCCATTACTAGGTATCTACCTAGGGGAAAAGACTTATTTTACCTTTAGAACATTTGCACTCAAATGTTTATCACAGCTCTATTCACAGTCACTAAGACATGAAAAGAACCCAAGTGCCCATCAACTCATAAATGGATAAATAAACTATAGTATATGTATACATGGAAGACTATTCAGTCACAAAAAAATGGAGACTTTCCACCATCTTTTCCCTTGATCTGGATGGATTTGGAGAATATTCTCCTAAGTAAAGTATCACAAGAATGGAATAACAAGTATCTAATGTACTTAATACTAATATAAAAACCAGTAGCTGAATAACTACATGCCCATATGAGTGAAAAACATAATCACATTCAAGTGGGGGGAGGGGGGAAGAAAAGAAGGGGAGAGGGGTGAAGAGAGAGGGTTTGGTAAGCTATCACCTAACAGGCACAATGAAGAGTATAGGACACACTTCCTGGGTGAACTACAACTTGGACTTTATCTAACAAACACAAACAATGTATCCTAATTGTTTGTACCCTCCTATGAATCTGAAATTTAAAAAAGGAGTCATGAGTGTGACAATAGCTCAGGCCCCTATTATTAGGCACATGAAAACTTATAGTCTCTAAAATCCTTATATGACAGAACTCTCACAAAGGTTCAATGGGGAAGAATAAGTTTTAGTGGTCTATTGCACAGCATGGTGAGTACAGTTAATAATAATGTATTGCATATTCAGTACTGCTAAAAGAGTAGCTTCTAAATGTTCCCACTACAAAGCAAAGTATAGGAGGTGATGGATATATTAAGCAGCTTGACTTAATCATTACACAATACATACAGTCATGTGTCACATAAAGACCTTTTAGCCCATAACAGATTGTATGTACAATGGAGTTCCTATAAAATGATAACGGATTGACTATGTATTACATTCCTATGCCATAGCTGGCCTAAAATCCTAGCATAGCACATTACTCACATGTTTATAGTGATGCTGGTTGAACAAACATATTGAGCTGTACTGTATATAATATTTGATATTAAAAGATTGTGTTACTAGTTGTATATTTGCTAAAAGTGTAAGACAGTAATATTGATCATCCTGCCTGGTGTAGGCCTAAGATAATGGGTGTGTTGTGTCTTACATGCTAACAAAAAAAAAGGTCAAAAAAGCAACAAAAAGTTCAAATACAGAAAACAAGTTTATATAATAAGGATATAAAGAAAAATACTTTTGTACAATGTATTTATATTTTAAGGTGAATGTTATTACAAAAGAGTCAAAAAGTTAAACAAAAATAAGACATTTGTAACGTAAAAATGCTATAGTAAGCTAACTTATTATTAAACAAGTAATTTTTTTTATAAATTTAGTGTAGCCTATGCATACAGTGCTTACAAAATCTAGAGTAGCTTATAGTAATGACATAGGTCTACACTCATAGTCCCTCTCCACTTATCACTGACTCTCTTGGAGCAATTTCCAGTCCTGCAAAATCCATTCATGGGAAGTGGCTTAAACAGGTGGCATTAGCCCATTTGCCTTGCTATAAAGAAGATCCCTGAGGCTGGGTAGTTTATAAAGAAAAGAAGTTTCTTTGGCTTATGGTTCAGCTAGCTGTACAGGACACATGGGGTCAGCATCTGCTTCTGGTGAGGGATTCAGGGAGTTTCCAATCAAGGTGGAAGGAAAGTGAAGGGGGAAGAGGTGTGTCTCATGATCAGAACTGGAGCAAGAGAGGCAAGAGGTGGTGCCAGGCTCTTTTAAATAATCAGCAGTCATGTGGGCTAGTAAAAAACGAGAACTCACTAGATACGACAAGGGGGCACCAAGCCATTCATGAAGGAGCCACCTTCATGAGCCAAACACCTTTAACTATGCCCTACATTCAACATCGGGGCTCAAATTTCAACATGAGATGTGGGTGGGCCTAAGATCCAAACCACATCGCAGGTGTGCTACTTTTTAATCTTTTATATAGTGTTTGTACTGTAGTGTTCTTTTGTCTAGATACACAAATACTTAGCATTGTGCTATATTTGCCTATACTCCAGCATTCAGTACAGTAACTTAATATACAGGTTTGTAGCTTGGGAGAAATAGGCCACACCACAAAGCCTTGGGGTACAGTAGTTTCTACCATCTAGGTTTGTGTAGGTGCACTCTGTGACGTTCATATAACAACAGAATCACCCAACTACATACTTCTGGAACATATTCTTATCATTAAACAATGTATGACTGTACATATATCACAACATCACATGACATCCATAAATATATAAAATTATTTTTCAAAAATAACACAAAACTATATTTTCTGAAAAAGCCTTACTTTATAGAAGTCTTAGTAGTTTTGTACAGTGAGGGTTAGGACTCTCCAAAAAGCAATCTTACATAAGAATACAGTAATAAAAATACAAATTTCAAAAGCATAAGTACAATTATTTATATTTATATATTATATGGCAGTACATTTATAAAAATTCAATACAATCAATATCAATAATTAATGTAATAAGTATAGATGAGAGCAAGCTATAAAAAGTTTACCAAAATCCATTGGTATAAGTGCAAACTAAAATTTATTAGAGATTTAAATTTATTAAAGATTATTTAATGCATACTAAAATATTAAATACAAATGTAATTTTTTATTATTATCATTATTATTATTTGGGATTCATTGAGGGTACAAAGAATTAGATTACACTGATTGCATTTGTTAGGTAAAGTCCCTCTTTTAATTGTGTCCTGCTCCCAAGACATTTGCCATACACTGTAACCCCTCCTTCTCCCTATTCCCTACTCACTGCTCCCTCATTCCCCCATCCCCCACCTTGAATTGATTTGACTGTTTATCTTATGTGAGTATGTGTTGGATCATCTACTGAATTCATATTAGAATTGAGTATCTTGGAATCTTGCTTCTCCATTTTGGTGATCCCTTACTAAGAAGAATGTGCTCTACCTCCATCCAGGTTAATACAAAAGATGTAAAGTCTCCATCTTTTTTAATGGCTGAATAATATTCCATGGTATACATATACCACAGCTTGTTAACCCCTTCCTGAGTTGGTGGGCATTTAGATTGTTTCCACATTTTGGCAATTGTAAATTGAGCTGCAGTAAACAGTGTAGTGCAAATGTCCTATGATAAAAGGATTTTTCTTTCTTCTGGGTAGATGCCCAGTAATGTGGATTGCAGGATCAAATGTGGTAAAATCGAAGATGTCTGAATGTCTAAATAATTTTTTTTTTTTGAGATTTGAGCAGAATATTTAGGATTTTCAGAAAAGAGATGTACACTCCATTCTTCAGATATTCCTTATTTATGCTGTATTAATGAATCCAGAAAGGAGACTAGGAAAGAATATTCAGGATTTCAGAATGTCTTTCTTATATCCCCTGGAGTATGCAAAGGTGCAATGCTGCTGAAATATCAGACTGTAGAGTTTGCTGGGTTGTTTTTATCTCTTTATTTTCATACACCTCGTCCACATGAAATATTATCATCAGTATGCCATGACTTTGATCAGACCTTAAATTTGCTTTCTATGTGCTGTGCCTTAATAAAATTGATGTATTGTCTAAAAAAAAAAAAAAAGGAACAAAGGTGTCTGTGCTTTAGGTCCCTTGTCAGAGGCCCACCTCATGACCTTCTCACAATGGCTGCCCCCTGGCAGCCAGGACCCTCCCAGTCTGGCTTCCCTGCTTGCCACCAAACTGAAGGCAAATCCACTCCAATTAGCACTCAAATTTGGCTGCTGTATATTCTTCAAGTCTGCCCACTCTTCCAAGATTTCTACTCAATGCACAGCTTCTCCCAAGAACTGAAAACCTTGGAAAGGCTTTCTCCCATGTCCAGACCTTGTGGGGAGGGGGACAGCCATTCCCACCAGCTGCCAATCACTTGCCTAGTGTGTCAGATCTCTGCCTAGCCGGATCACACACTGTCTCCTGTCCCTCTCCACCTTGCTATACACCCTGAGCTAACTCTGGGTAATGTCTCTGCACCAGGTATGGCTAGGTTCTCTTTCTTTCCCCAGTTGTACCAGGAGGGCTCAGATTAATGATCCTTTTGGTCCACCATCTTGCTCTAACCCCCTCCAAAAATAAATATTAAGACATAAACTTTATGAGAAATGTGGGCTCCACGCCTGTGGCTCAAGCGGCTAAGGTGCCAGCCACATACACCTAAGGTGGGGGGTTCAAATCCCCAGTCCAGGCTCGCCAAATAACAATGATGGCTGCAATCAAAAAAAAAAAAAAATGGCCGGGCATTGTAGTGGGCGCCTGTGGTCCCAGCTACTTGGGAGGCTGAGGCAGGAGACTTGCTTGAGCCCAGGAGTTGGAGGTTGCTGTGAGCTGTGATGCCATGGCACTCTACCCAGGGGGATAGCTTGAGGCTCTGTCTCAAAAAAAAAAAAAAAAAGAAATGTGAAGAAATCAATTGGACTTAAAACCTACAAAAGTACAATGTTGAACCCCTTGCTACTATACCAAAGTAGGCTAAATCATCCTTTATATTTCAAGATTAATTTTTAATTTCAAAAGATAAAAATCAATTCTGTTTGTCATTTCCATATTATCCCAATTAAATATTATTTTTAATCTTAAGTTAAACAATTTGATTCCAAGTTTTATACGCAAAAATTAAGATTAAAAAAGAACTGAATTAGTATTACAAAAAACACTGAATAACTAGAATTATGGTTATGACATATATATTTATGTGAGAACTTCAATAATAATACGATAGTGATGATAATACCAATAAAATGAAATCACCACTAATAATCACCTTAATAATTAAAGTAACACAATGTTGATTTTTTGAAATAAAACCAAATATTTTTTAATAATAAAATATGCATAAATGAAATTATGATAGTCATTGCTGAGATAGAACATGTTGGACCAGAAAATCCAATGGATTAAATATCTCAAAAAATAAAGCAAAACTCTCAAGCTAAAGCCAGCACATTCTTGAAACCAAATAGTAAAAGTTCTAGGAACAAAACAAGAAAGGCAGAAAGGATTGAAATAAACTAATAATCAAAGGAATGTTTTCTGAGTTGTTAAGTGACTTGAGCCTTTAAAAAGAAAATTGGACACTGCATTCTATGCACAAGTGATCAGTAAAGACACATCTATTTTTGAAAAGAAAATATATATACTTATAAAGTTTTAAATTCTGAGTTCAAAATCTAAAGAGATAACAAAGCCCAGCTGGAAAGAGCAAGTTATCTTCAGTGAACTTAGGGTCAGCCAGGTCAGGCTTTCTTCTGGGTACATCTAGAATCTCAAAATCTAGAGATTTTCTCATAAAATCTGCTGGCTGCAAAAATACTTACAGCTATAAATAATGTAAATGTTTTCACTCTTTGTTGTTTAGTGACCACAATTAGAAAAAGAAATGCCTATCACTTGACTAACCTGTTTACAAGAATCAAACCTGACAATGTATAGAAATAACAAAAGTAGGAAGGAGGGAAAGCAATTGAATTCTGTGGAGTGAAGTAACTCTCATGGCTTCATATTAGAAAATTAAGAATCTAAAAATTCTACCTATATAGAGCTGAGGAAAACATAAATAGGACATATTAGTCTTTTAAAGCTACAAAGGTGACAGGAAGTAAAAAAAAACAGTTATGAAACTCTGCTAGGAGAAAGAAGAGTGCTGTAAATGGGTTAATTATTGATAATTGTCTAAATAGTGTTTACAACTGATGATAATTATCAGTTGGAAATGGTAATAAAAATTAAGGCGTGTTACGTGACATTTTATCTTAAGGCTGGGAGTAAATTAGGGTCAGAACACAAAATAGAAACAATTAAAATAATTTCAGACTTTTAAAATTGATGCATAATATCTGTACATATTTTAGGGGTACATGTAACATTTCGATATAAGCATACAAATGTAATTATCTAATTAGGGTATTTAGGATATCTAGCCTCTAGATCATTTATTATTTTTTTCTGTTGGAGAAACTACCAATCAACACTTTTTATCAAAAGCTACTTGAAATACAAAATATTTTTAAAATATTCTCTATGTGTTGGCTACCTCTTTGTAAATTTTATAGTGAATATTTTGTAAATACATGTAGATTTAGTTACAGTTTCCCGTTTTCCCCTAAATATGGTGCCTGTATGGGCAACTTTGGGACTCTGCGTGTTGTTAGAAAAGAGTGAAACTGGATGGTTCCTGTGGAACAGGGAAGGTATCTGTCTCTTTTTCTTAAAAAAAAAAAAACAAACTTTTGACATGATATAATATATGATTATATACATATATCATTTGCAAAATTAAAGACAATAAAAATACTTAATATAATGATCAGATTTACATCAAAGAAAAATAATCAATAACAATAATTCCCCCAATAGAAAGATAAAAATAATCAAACAACAAAAAGAAAGAAAATGTACAACTTCTTATATAAACAAGAGCCTCTAAAGAAAATCAGATGTATCAAATAGTAAGAATTGCATAAAATGGGAAGGATACAGAATAACTTTTTTATGGTCGGAAGATTAAATGTTATTCAGATGTTAATTTTTCACTTAATATCCTATTAAACTAATGTTATAGTAACAAATGTCATAGCTTATTTAGTGGGAACTTGACAAATAATATTGTTATATAGAAAAATAAATAAGTAATAACATTTAGAAAAATGTATAAAAGAAAGGAAGTACTAAATAATCAACTGTTTAAATGTTAAAATTATCAAAGCAGGAATATGTAGACCAAAAATATGTGAATTTATTCTAAAGCATACAGAAATTCAGTACATCCTAAGCAAACTGCTTGAAAAATTACTGGAGTTATGACGGGTATTTGATACAAAACAGAAAATCAGCAGTTCCAATTTAATCTTTGAAACAAATGCCATTGTAAATAATCATATATTTTAATTAAAGTCATAGAAGTTACTATATATTTAAAAATTAATAATTTTCAAGGATTAGTAAACTGTGGCATATACATCCCAAGGACTATTCAGACATAGAAAACATGAAAACTTTGTATCTTTGGTATTTACCTGGAAGGATTTGGATGACATTCTCCTAAGTAAAATATCTAAAGAATGGAAAATCAAGCATCCCGTGTTCTCAATACTAAATTGAAATTAATAGGTGAACAACTATAGGCCAACAGGAGAGAAAAAATACAATTAAATTGAAGAAGGAGAAAAAGGGGGAGGAGGTTCAGTAAGTTTCTGCCTAACAAGTTCAATATAAAGCTATATGGGACACTTCCTGGTTGAAGGATTCAACTACAACTTGGACTCTACCTTACAAAAGCAAACCATGTAACCTGATCATATCTATCCTCTTATTAACCTGAAATTAAAAAAAAAAAATAACTTTAAAGTGCAAAAGGCTTTCAATACAAGGTATAAATACAGGCTGGGCCATGGGGGCTCACACTTGTAATCCCAGCACTGGAAAGCCAAGAAGGGAGGATCCTTTGAGCTCAGAAGTTACAGACTAGCTGAGTAAGAGAGACCTTGCCTCTGCTAAAAATAGAAAAATTAATGGAGCATGGTGCACATCTTAGTCCTAGCTACTCAGAAGGCTGAGGCAAGAGGATGGCGTGACCCACGAGTTTGAGATTGCAGTGAGCTATGAGGATGCCACTGCACTATATCTAGGGTGACAGAAGGAGACTGTGTTTCTAAAAAAAAAAAAAAAAGGCATAAATACCAAACAAAACAATAATTACTATTGATACTCCTATTCACACATGAGAAAGTGAAGGCAAAGTGAAATTAATTTTCCCAAATGGAGATAAGGATTAGCAGGGCTTGGATTTTAATGCATTCTTTGAATTTATTTACGATATGCTTATGTTATTATCATAATTAAAATGAAGTCCTATTAATATTAGCTGAATGAAAGTCTCCAAATAGCATTATAGTTATCAAATAATCCTTAATCAAGAAAATGTTCCTGAAGCATTTAAGGTTCATTAGGTGGCTGTTAAATTCTTTAATTCAGTGCTTGCGACACAGCTAATGACACAAAGATCATGAATCCTCTATGTTCATTATTAGTCAGCGACTCCTCTACATTTGCATAGTATTCTGAGTAAGGTCTTGAGCTTTTTACAGAAAATTTATTGCATTGTGCTTTATATTTCAGGGACTTAAGAACACAAGTGACTCAATCTATGATAGGCCTATAGAGAACAAAGGCTACAGATTATTCATCACTGTATTCCCAATAGAAGATGACTTTGAGCTGAATTGCCATATGCATAAAATACTTATTATAAGTATTCTATTTACTATGTTGTGTGTATATTATTGAAATCAAGAGGAAAGTTTGAATAGTAGATAGCAAGTGTACACAACAAGGGGAACGTGGTTTACTTTTGTCTATGTATATGTACAAGTAAAGACTCTGTGTGTGGTGGAGTTTACACAATAAGTATCAGTAGGTTATACATGAGTGAGGTAATATAATGAATTAAGAGATTAAGTCCTTGACAACAGGCTGGAATGCAGTGGTGCAATCAAATCTCACTGTACCCTCAAACTACTAGAACTACAAGAGTATGACATCACACTGAACAAATTTTTATTTTATTTTATTTATTTTAATAAATGTTTATAGAGACAGAATCTTGCCATGTTGCCCAGGCTGTTCTCAGACTTCTGGCCTCAAATAGTCATTCCACATCAGCCTCCAAAGTGTTGGGATAATAGGTGTGAGCCACTGTGCCCACTGTAAATTTTAAGTCAATATTTCCTAGCCAGATTTCGGCCTGACTCTTAATAGTATGGTTCAATTGTTTTACATTATTTTCTACTCTACTCTTGTGTGTAGAAGCTAGGAATTATTTTTAAATCACTAAGAGTTCAGTTGCAAAGATTTCCGTTAACTGGACTAAAAATGGTCACTAAGTTATTATATCTTACACCAGAATTATGGAGTGTTTTTTTATAAAATAAATATCCAATCTATTTTTAATCTTCCCAATTTGTATAGATATGCATAATCTGAGTGAAAGAAAAGGTGATTCTACAGATAAAGTCAGATATCAGAATGGATAACTGAAAAAAGATTCAGTAGTTTTAGCATTGGAATTTAAAAAAAAATACAGTAGAAAAAGTTCAAATCAAATCAATGCATACTTTGAACTTCCGTTCTGTTATATTTAGCAGTAGTAGAATTATATTCTTGAATTAAGATTTTTTTAAGAATAGACTTTCCTTTACTAAAGAATACTTTGCTGAACAATATTCACTAAGAATTTTGACTGATCTAATTAAAGCTATAATAATCCAGTCGTACTGCTCAAATAATGCCTCTCATTAGCCTTTCACGTAGTTTCCTTTGCAATACAGCCAGCCATGGCCAGGTCTGAGTTAAGGAAAATTGTACTCATTATGACAGTGATGACAAATTATCTTCTGCAAGAATGGTTTAACACAATGGGTCAAAAGAGAGGAAACTAAACAAAAGAAAGCAATGGCACGAGAATGAATAAAGAATAAAATTGCATATTTAAAAACCAAGGCAAAGAAGAACTTTTACAAATGGAATAAAAAGATACTACAAAACTTTAGGCAAAATGAGCTTGTCTTTTCATTAGAGGTTATTACATTCACATTTCTTTTATGATCATACATGGCATATCCCAGCTTTAAGAGCCTTTAACATATTTAGCAAAAGCAATGTAGGCAAAATTACAAGAAACTCTTAGCTTTGAAGTAATGGATGGCAGTCAATAATGGACCACTAATTTATTTATTTATGTATTTATTGGTAAAAGTTGATATAAGTTAGTATAAGTTAAAAGTTTAATTTGACCCAATATTTGAGTTGTTCAAAGATAAATTTCCTTAAGTGTTATATTAGCACTTTCTTGTCTCTCCATGATATATTTTGCCAATATCAAGATCTGGAAAGGGATTTTAATAGGTTTGATCTTTCTCTGTTATTCACACACTAATGATTCTGTTGAATCAAGCTCAGGATATAATCATTTCAGTCAAACTTAGTGGATATGAATTGATAATGGATTCATTGTAAAGTAATATTATAGAGTAAGGTGTAATAATTCAAATAATTAATTTAATGCACCTGTAGTGTCTTTTAAGGTGACTTGCAAAATAGCCACAGTCAATACTCTTAATTTTACAGCCAAATGGTTTGTGGATCTTCTAAAATTCATACCAGCAAAATTCAAATTTCACTTGACTTTGCAAAAAAAGCACTGTGATATAAATTGTATAGATGTCATTATATGTGTACTTGCAGTAGCTATAAGGAAATTAAATCTTTGAGAAGGTGTAACAAATTTATAATATGCTGTAATTATTTAGTAATTTATCAAGGATTTATGCTACCTTTTATTTGAAAATATAGTGCTTTTCCTCAAGACTATGAAATATATAATATACCTTAATATATAACATATGTGCACATTAACACATTTGCTATTCTACATATGTATTGATTCCAAGAAAAGAAAAATACAAAACTAATAACACATTATATTTGCCTTGTATTATTCATTATTATTATAATTTTATTTTTATTATTTATTTATTTATTTTGCAGTTTTTGGCCAGGGCTGGGTTTGAACCAGCCACTTCCAGCATATGGGGCTGGCGCCCTACTCCTTTGAGCCACAGGTGCTGCCCAGTATTATTATTATTATTATTTTTTTTTGCAATTTTTGGCCCAGACTAGGTTTGAACCCGCCACCTTTGGCATATGGGGCCAGAGCCATATTCCTTTGAGCCACAGGCATTGCCCTATTATACACTATTTTTAAGTTAAATTTTATAGATCTAATAGTCAACAATTTTGTGCCTTGCTTGGTTAGCTAAGTAGCAGACCCATGCGTTGTGATGTTTCTTCTTATTAAAGGAATATGTTTGTAAATGGCAATTTGATTATCTATTCAACAAACAATATTTTGAGCACTACATTTGGGAATTTTTTTGGACCACTGAGGAAGATGAGAATATATGAGTATGAAAGAAATTTAAGAAGAGTATAAATTATATATCTATGTACATTAAAGTCAAGCTCTACATTTTGTGCTTTAGGGGAGTTTCAGATAAGGTAACTGTATATAAATTACAAGGATAGAGTGGCGCCTGTGGCTCAAAGGAGTAGGCACCAGCCCCATATACCAGAGGTGGTGGGTTCGAAACCAGCCCTGGCCAGAAACTGCAAAATAATAATAATAATAATAATTACAAGGATAAAATTGTTTAAAAGGCTTTGTGGAATATGTGGATTTTGTATATGGCTGAGAAGGTAGATAGGTTTTGGATATATTGAAAGAAGAGAGACATTTTTCTCTAAGGAGATAATATGACTGAAAAACAGAGATGAAAAAGAATGAAAAATTTGGGTCATGTATGTAGAAAAGAATCTGGAACAGAGGGTATTATACAAAGATAGTATCGCAAAGATAGTGAAAGGCTGTGGGTAGAACGTGTGGGAGGTGGCAGGTAAATGGTTTGGGTGAAGATATACAGTACAACTCTTTAGGAAGAAGTGTAGTGATGTCTTATTTTTTTCAAAAAGGGAAATACCTTTTTTAAAAAAAAAACAATTGAAGCCAAATAGAGAATGAAGTACACTGAGAACAAAGAAATACCAAAGGAAGATATTTTTTAATAATGGAAAATTATGACCATATATGTGATCTACAGTAAATAATCAATTGCACAGGGAGACAAGTGAGGTACTATAAAGAAAGTAACTCTATAACCAGATAGAAAGTATGAATTCAAAAGTAAAAATGTGATATGTGCATTAATTTTGTCATAGCATATCCTAAACTATTTATCAAATCTTATTTTTTTTTATTTTTTTATTTTTTTTGAGACAGAGCCTCAAGCTATCCCCCTGGGTAGAGTGCCGTGGCATTACAGCTCACAGCAACCTCCAACTCCTGGGCTCAAGCGAGTCTCCTGCCTCAGCCTCCCAAGTAGCTGGGACCACAGGCGCCCACCACAACGCTCGGCTATTTTTTGGTTGCAGCCGTCATTGTTGTTTGGCGGGTCCGGGCTGGGGATTCGAACCCGCCACCTTAGGTATACGTGGCTGGCGCCTTAGCCAGTTGAGCTATAGGCGCCAAGCCCTCAAATCTTATTTCGTATTTTTTTCATAAAACCATAACTGTTAGAAGTTGGCAGCACACTGGCATTCCAGATCATACTTCTTTATACAATAAACCTACAAGCCTCAATTATTTGTTGATTGGATACATCAACAATATACCAGTTATATTTAATTATGCTAGTAATAGTGCTTTTTAAAACAGGGGATGAAATTGGAGGCTTCCTGAAGAGAAAAATTTGTTTCCTAAAAGGGGCACATTATAATTGCCTCTATCAAATGAGTACATATTCTCATTAAATTTTCTTATATATGATAATTGACCTAAAAGAGTTTCTATGAAAGTTATGATAAAATAAACCTTGACTCAACCATGTGAATTTAAAAAAATTTTTTTACTATAGTGATTGATATACTTAACTGTTATGATAAATAATTTCTTTAAAAATTTACATTTTTAAACTCTAAAAATTGAGGCAAAAAATTACTTATTTTCACCTGTTGGTTTCTTCCTAAGCTATCTAAACATTTATCTTTCATCTTTTGTTTTATGGTTTTGCTATTTTGGGTGCCCCATGGGATTCATCAGAGCTTTTGGAATTTACGTATTCAAGATTATCCAGATTGTTCTTTTATTCATATCCAGCTGGTCAAGTGATTACAACCATTTCTCTCTGATGTAGACTTCATAACAGCTGTTTCTCTCATCCCTAGGTGTCATTTATATAATACACATTAAAAAAATACTAGAGATTAGTTCAAAGCTTTAGTAGTAATGTAGTGTGGTAACCTGAAGTAAATTAAATAATTAATCCCTAATATGGAAAAATCGGTTACATTATTTTACAGATTTGGCAACTGTATATTCATTACTTCTATTTTATAAACTCTAGCTGATTGATGGTAGGTTGACAGTTGGCATATATAAGCAATATTATGGGGGAGGATAATAATTATGTAGAAAAAAGAATAAAATGCTAGGAATTACAATTGGAGTTGAATACAAAGTAGAATGAACTGAAAGATCTCCCCCAAGTTAATAGCCATTCACTGTTTTTTGATTTGATATAGTAATTATGGTTGGTTCAATTATGTTTAATTCTAACTCAAATGCTCAGGTACACAATACTGGAAAACAAATTCCTAAATTGCTCATCACTAGCCCTGTTGACAAGAAACAATGTATGTAACACATAAGAACTTTAGGTTTCCCACTTTCCTTTTTAGTACTAAGAATTATACATGCTTTTCACTTGGAGCCAATAATACTAGTAGCGTGGCTTCATTCTGATGGATCGAAAATGCATGTGAGGTCTGGTGCTGAGGCTTCTTCCTAACATCCTCCCCATGGCCTCTTCTTCCTTCTGTAGCCTCTCAGGTGCTGGGGAAAGGAGTGGAGGTGGCTCACTATTACATTTGCCTGCAGCTCGACCTGTCCCTGTGCATGCCAACTTCTTGGGTCTTGCTGTTCAGATTTCATTTAGGCTTAACTATCTTATTTGTCTAATGACGTGTTTACATTCAGCTGCTTTATTTTTTTTTTATTTCTTATAGCATAACTGTGTACATCAATGCAATCATGGGGTACAGTGTGCTGTTTTCATATACATTTTGACATACTCTCATCAAACTGGTTAACATAACCTTGTTAACCATAACCATAACATGTCATTTTCTTAATTATTGAGTTAAAACGTTCATACTCTGCTTTTAGAAAGATTCAGTTGTCCCTTTAAGATAAACCATAGAGGTGACCCCCGCAATCACACTCCCTCCCACCATCCATCCCCCTCACCTCCTCTCTCCCATTCCCTTCTTGTATTCTAAGGCTATAATTAGTTTATGACATTTCTATAAAAGCTATGAATTAGTTTCAAAGTAGGGCTGTGTAAATTGGATACTTTTTCTTCCATTCTTGAGATACTTTGCCGAGAAGAATGTTTTCTAATTCCATCCATATAAATATGAAGGAGGTAAAGTCTCCATCTTTCTTTAGGGCTGCATAGTATTCCATGGTGTACATGTACCACAATTTATTGATCCATTCATGGGTCGATGGGCATTTGGGCTTCTTCCATGTCCTAGCAATTATGAATTGGGCTGCAATAAACATTCTGATACAAATATCTTTGTTGTAATTCTATTTTTGGTCTTCTGGATATATACCTAATAAAGGAATTGCAGGATCAAATGGCAGATCTATTTTTAGTTCTCTCAGTGTTCTCCAGATGTCTTTCCAAAAAGAATGAATTAATTTGCATTCCCACCAGCAATGTAGAAGTGTTCCCTTTTCTCCACATCCACGCCAACATCTCTGGTTTGGGGATTTTGTGATATGGGCTAATCTTACTGGGGTTAGGAGGTACCTCAAAGTAGTTTTGATTTGCATTTCTCTGATGATTAAGGATGGAGAGCATTTTTTCATATATCTGTAGGCCATGCACCTGTCTTCTTTAGAGAAATTTCTATTCAAGTCCCTCACCCACCCTGAGATGGGATCCCTTGTTTTTTTCTTGCTAATACATTTGAGTTCTCTGTGGATTCTGATTATTAAACCTTTGTCAGAGACATAACCAGCAAATATCTTCTCCAAGTCTTAGGGCTGTCTATTTGCTTTATTTACTGTGTTCTTGGCTATGCAGAAACTTTTAAGTTTGATCAGGTCCCCAAAGTGTATTTTTGACATTGCTTCAATTGCCCTAGGGGTCCTCCTCATAAAATTTTCACCAAAACTAATTTCTTCAAGTGTTTTCCCTATACTTTCTTCTAGTAATTTCATAGTTTCATGTCTTAAGTGTAAATCTTTAATCCCATGAGAGTCTATCTTAGTTAATGGTGAAAGGTGTAGGTCTAGTTTCAGTCTTCTACAGGTTGCCATCTAGTTAGCCCAGCACCGTTTGTTAAACAGGGAATCTTTTCCCCATTCAATATTTTTAATTGGCTTGTCAAAGATCAGGTGGCTGGATTCATCTCTTCGCTCTCTATTCTGTTCCATACATCTACCTCTCTATTTTTGTGCCAGTACCATGCTGTTTTGATCACTATCAATTTATAGTATAGTCTGAGGTCTGGTAATGTAATTCCCCCTACTTTGTTTTTGTTCCTGAGTAATGTCTTTGCTATTTGAGGTTTTTTCTGATTCCATATAAAATGAAGTACTATTTTTTCTAGATCTTTAAAGTATGACAATGGCGCTTTAATGGGGATTTCATTAAAATTATATATTGCTTTGGGTAGTGTGGACATTTTAACAATGTTGATTCTTCCCAGCCATGAGCATGGTATGTTTTTCCATTTGTTAACATTGTCAGCTATTTCTTTTCTTAGAGTTTCATAGTTTTCTTTATAGAGATCTTTCGCATCCTTTGTTAGGAAAACTCCCAAATATTTCATCTTCTTTGGCACTACTGTGAACGGGATAGAGTCCTTGACTGTTTTTTTTAGCTAGGCTGATGTTGGTGTATATAAAGGCTACTGATTTATGAGTGTTGATTTTGTAACCTGAGATGCTGCTGTATTCCTTGATTACTTCTTAGAGTTTAGTAGTAGAATCCCTGGTATCTTACAGATATACAATAATATCATCTGCAAAGAGTGAAAGTTTAATCTCTTCTGACCCTATATGGATACCCTTGATCGCTTTTTCTTCCCTGATTGTGATGGCTAAAACTTCCATTACAATGTTAAAGAGTAATGGAGGCAATGGGCAACATTGCCTTATTCCTGATCTGAGTGGAAATGATTTCAATTTAACTCCATTCAATATTATATTGGCTGTGGGTTTGCTGTAGATGGCCTCTACCAATTTAAGAAATGTCCCTTCTATGCCAATTTTCTTAAATTTTTTTTTTTTATTGAATGGTAACTATGTACATTAATGCACTTCTGGGGTACAGTGTGGGGTTTTCACATGCAATCCGAAATACTTCCATCAAACTGGTCAACACAGCCTTCATGTCATTTTCTCAGTTATTGTTTTAAAATGTTCACATTCTACTCTTAGAAAGATT
>NW_003852399.1:16956821-16965237 GCF_000181295.1 Otolemur garnettii
CCCCCATATTCTTAGGCTATTTGGTTATAGCTTTCATATAAAAGGTATAAATTAGTTTCATAATAGGGGTGTGTACATTGGATCACTTTACTAGAATTTAGGTTATAACATGTATCTAGAGTAATCAAAATAGCAGGGTACTGGCACAAAAATAGAGATATAAGCATATGGATGGAACAGAATAGAAAATGATAAGAGATGAAACCAATCTCTTATAACCATCTAATCTTTAATAAACCATACGTAAGCATACATTGGGGAAAATAATCCCTATTCAAAAATTGGTGCTGGAATAAATGGATAATCACATATAAAAATCTGAAACTGGACCTGCACCTTTCATCACTTATAAAAATTTATTCAAGATGTGGGTGGTGCCTGTGGCTTAAAGGAATAGAGCGCTAGCCCCATATGCCAGAAGTGGTGGGTTCAAACCCAGCCCCGGCCAAAAACTGCAAAAAAAAAAAAAAAATTTATTCAAGATGAATTAAAGATTTAAATCTAAGACATAAAACAATAGACAT
Organism: Otolemur garnettii; assembly: GCF_000181295.1. Taxonomy (NCBI): domain Eukaryota; kingdom Metazoa; phylum Chordata; class Mammalia; order Primates; family Galagidae; genus Otolemur; species Otolemur garnettii. The sequence goes on from NW_003852399.1 coordinate 16,957,346, forward strand.
CCTAGAAGAAAGTGTGGGAAAAACTTGAGGATGCTGGCCTGCAAGAAGATTTTATGAGGAAGACTTCCATGGCAATTGCAACAACAGCACAGACAAACAAGTGGGATTTAATTAAACTGAAAAGCTTCAGCACAGCAAAGAAAACAAAAAATAAAGCAAATGGATAAATTTCAGAATGGGAAAGGATAACGACATGCTGCAAATCTGACAAAGGGCTGATATTAGAATCTACAGAGAACTCAAATTAATCAACCAAAAAGAGCAAACAATCCCATCCACCACTGGGCAAGAGACATGAACAGAACATTCTCTGAGGAAGACATATGAGAAAACATGAAAAGATATGAAAAAACTCTCATAATCCCTGATTGTCAGAGAAACGCAAATCAAAACCACTCTGGAGATATCACGTAACCCCAGTGAGAATGGCCCACATCACAAAATCCCAGAGTTGCAGAGGCTGGCACAGATATGGACAGAGGAGAATACTTTTACATGGTTGGCGGGACAGCAAACTAATGCAGCCTCTTTGGAAAGAAGTATGGATAATCCTCCAAGAACTCAAATTAGACCTCCCATTTGATCCTGCAATCCTATTATTAAGCCTCTACCAGAAGAAAAAAATATTATTTTAATCTAAGAACATTTGCAATAGACTGTTTATTGTAGCTCAATTTATTATTGCCATGATGTGGAACCAAAATAAATGCCCATCAACCCAGGAATAGATTAACAACTGTGATGTGTGTATACCATGGAATATTATGCAGGCATCAAAAGCTAAAACCTTTTTGCATCTTTTGTAATAACCTGGATGGATTTGAAACACATTTTTCTCAGGAAGGTATCACAAGAATGGAAAAGCAAATATCCAATGTACTCAATACTAATATGAAGCCAGTAGACAATCTAATACATGCCCACATGGGAAAAAAGGCTCAATTCAATTCAAGTTGAGGGGAGGGGGAATCAGAGATTGGTGAGAGGGAAGGAGGGGAGGGGATTAGTGTGCTCCCACTTAAAGGGCACAATGTAAGGAATTGGCACACCCTTTGGTTTCACACACAACTACAAGAAGGACTCTACCTAACGTGCAAATATTATAACCCAATTGTTTGTACCCTCACAATAACCTAAAATTTAAAAAAAAGAAATTTTTATTTTTACTGATTATGTAATTTTGGTATCTATAAAAGACAGGAATTTAAAAGGCTCAGGTTCTTATACTCAAAAGGCTCTTATCTCAATATATTTTTTTCTGACACTGTTATGTAAGGTAATTTTGAAAAGATTATAGTAAAGGCTGACCTCAAAAAACAACTGTAGTTCAACTATTTCACATAGAGTCCAGTTCTTGTAGTCAACTTGATTGTCAGCTAAATAAAAGATTATATATGGAATATCTGAAAATACTAAGGAAGAGATGTTTATTAAGATTAAAATGTGATATTTAGCTTTAAAATAGATAACAATTTTATTATTCACTGTACTGAATGTTTTTCTGGGAAACTTAGATCCTTACTGAATATTTCACCTTTTATGTTTGTAGAGTTAATTTCAGATCCTGATGGCCTAGACTATACTCTGCATACTCATCATGGAAAACATAAATAAATGAATATTTCAAATTAATAAATCTGAAAATATTTCATCTTTTTTTAGGTATCATCAGTTCAAATCATTTTAATTTCAAGTTTCTAATTATCATCATACCACCATTGTCTGGTATTGACATGTAGCTACTGAACATTAAAAAGGCTCTTCTTGGTTTTAGCCTGATGGTCAGAATCATAAGCAACAAAAAGAAAATCAGCATAGGTGTTGAAATTACACCAGCTTTGTGTGTGTGTGTGTGTGTGTGTGTATGAATTGTCGTTTTGTGAGTAAAACTTTTTTTGAATATTACTTCAACCTAATACTACTTTTCTGTTCTCATGCCTGAAAAAGATCTGAAATTTGATTCTCATTAGCCAAGGGATAGTAAGTGTCAAGAGATATGTAAGTCAAGAGCAGCTTAGAGTAATAAGAAAAAAATTAATTTCATAAATACTGCATTTCAATCATAAAAAAGTAATTCATCTCAAAGATAACCCCACTTTATATAAAGAAATATGCTAGACATGGCCAGATACAGTGGATCACACCTGTCATCCTAGCACCATGGAAGGCCAAGGCAGTAGGATGATTAAGGACAGGAGTTTGAGACCAACATGAGTAAGATAGACCAGACTCTACAAATAATAGAAGAAAAGTGGCCTATAGTTCCAGCAACTCATGATGCTGAGGAAATGGGTTCTACTGAGCCCAGGAGTTCGAGGTTGCAATCAGCTATGAACCCTCGCTCGGGCAACAGAGTGAGACTGTGTCAAAGAAAGAAAGGAAGGAATGGAGAGAAGGAGGGGAAAAGAAAAGAAAGAAACCAGATAAAACATTGATATATTTGTATTTGAGTTTGTATGAATGTGATATGATATCAAGGGGTGATTTACATGTGGAAAAAAGATTGCAGTATTGAAAAGAAGGAGTTTATAATCAAATTAGTGATAAACATCTTTTATTAGAAATAAAATTGTATTATCAGTTGAATTGCAGAGAAAAGAGCATCCAGATATAGAATACATATGCCAAATATTTCCTCTTCCTATTTCTCATGATTCCTTGTGAGTCTTGTTGCTCTATAAATGATATAGTTCTGATTTCCCAGAAAAATGAGGAGCCTCTCACCCTAACCAACCATTTTGAATTCTTTTAAGGATCTGAATAGACCATAGATAATACAACTTAGAGATTAAACATTCAACGTTGCTGTTAAGTGGGGAGAACATCTATAAAAATGGGAACAACATAGGAGAGATAAGAGCCAAGACAGGAAAAATGAATCACACATACCTAAAGGAAGCCTGACCCCTTGGCTTTGTTGCTACAAAAAGCAATCTATTTTTTTCTTAAGCTACTTTGAATTGTAATATTCAAGAGACTGAACTAATTTAATATTTTACTGAGAAATAGTCATGTAACCTGCACTTTTGAGAATTAGCAGGTGTTCAGAATGGGATAAAGTCACTGTAGGTTGAAATAGAGATAGCTTCATATAATAGAATTATAGTAAATATGGAAAATTTTGTGGAGGATAAGGCCTAGAATATAAATTGGGGAAAAATCTTGAAAAACTAAATGGTTTGAACTTGGTTGTATAAACAGTGGATGATATTAAAGCCTTTAAAGAAAGGAAGATACATCTTCTAGAAGAAAGAGAAAATGTAAATCTGAAGAAGGAGCTACAATTGAGACTGAACAATAGGAAATATCTAGAGTAAGAGGGAAAAATAGGACATTGACTGAATTACTCATTCACTCCTATTGTGAAGAACAAAAGTTTGATTTTTAATAACTTGGTTGAGATCATTAAAACCTTCTACTTCTCTTAAAGTGTATGATAATGTGTTTTAATTTTCACAAGTACATTCGACACCTTTCATGTCACCATAGGGACACAGGCTTGAATAACACTTTCTTAAATAGACCCATATTACCAACCTAAAAACTCCCTTAACGTAATCAGCCTTAGCCTTGGAAGGACACAGAGGATTATACTTTCCTATTTTTGCCATACTTTTTTTCATCTTTAAGTCCCAATATTCAAGTATTAGCTATTCTGTGTTCATAATCAAAGTGGAAATGCCTGGTAATGACTTTCATTCGTAGATGTAAATATAGTAAATTGATTCCTTTATTGATAATAGTGAGCTGTTTATTCTAACCTAAATTCCATTATGTATGTAAGTTCCTGTGAAATTGTGGGATAAAGGATATACAATTATGAGATGCAAAAAAGTAAAGTGTAAATAATTTTAAATTTAAAAAGACATAACCTGAAACAGAACTTTTATTTTCAAAGGTAAAAATAATAACGGTGTCTATAGTTTATAAACACCATCAAAAGGAAATATTCCCATGTAGTCTAGCTTTCTATCTGAAGTGTAGTTACGACAATTGTGTTGAGGTTCTCTAAGACAATCTCCAGGTTTGCAGATTTGCTGAGAAGAGTTACTCAGCGTATAATTTAACTTATGGCTAATATTTATTAAAATGAAAAATACAACACAAAATGAGTAAGGGAAAAGGTACATGGGTGAAATCCAAGGAAGCCAGGTATAACCTTCTAAGAGCCCTCTCCTATGGAATCACATAAAGCATTTTTAATTTCTCCAGAAAAATTTATGACAATATGTGCAAAACAATCCAATCTATTAGGGAAGACCAATTAAACCTTTTGGGGGTGGGGAGCAAGTTCATCATGTATAAAAATTCTAGACTCTTAAAACACAAACATGTGTCACAACGATCACTCATCACTTATGGAAAATTTTGTATTAATGTATAGCAATTACTTTATCAGTTAAGTTCCCAGACACAAGTCAAGTACAAAGCTCAGAAGCAAGCCTCTGAAGGACCTCATGTTCAGGCTACTATGCTAACAGCATTTCACTCATACTTTCTAAATGGAAGATACTACAAGTGTGGCCACGAGTTCACATAAGGAATTAGGAATAATGAGTAATATGGCCTCGAATGCCAATAGCCTTAACAACTTTTGGCGTAAACACTAAATAAAGTGATCATTATCAATCTCTTTTTTAATGTATAATTAATAGAATGCTAACAGGAAAAGGATTTTCAATCTGCATTGTTGGATTTACCCTGGATTAGTAATAGGCTACAAGTGAACTTGGACACCAGGGGCATTCAACCCTGACTATGTTTAAGAATTGTTAAAGGAATTTTTAAAGTTTTATAGTGCCCAGGGATCTTTCTAGCTGTGGGGTCCAAACACTAGCATTTTTTTAACCTTCCAGTAAATTATAACATACAACCAATGAGAAATTTGGGTGTAAAGAGATTAAGGAGATATTAAAGTGGCTGGCAGGATGCAAAATTGCTAAAATTGGGGTCTACCCTGATGAAACTTGCTAAGAATATAGCTATCCCACAAAACAATTTGTTAATTTAAATAGGATAAACTGCTATAGAATTGCAAAGCCTCCTAAATAATTCCTAAACACTTATTGATATCTTAATAGGAAATTTTATTTGTTCTTTAGAAGTGTTTTCAAAGGAATAAGTGGAGTTATATTCCAAGAAGTGAATTGTCACCATAGAAACTAAATACATTATTAAGGAGAGTATAAATTTACACTCCATAAGCATTATTTATTTATTTATTTATTGAGACAGAGTCTCACTATGTCATGCTTGGTAGAGTGCCATGGTGTCACTGCTCACAGAAAACTCCAACTCTTGGGTTTAAGTGATTCTCTCGCCTTAGCCTCCAAAGTAGCTGGGACTATAGGCGCCCTCCACAATGCCTGGCTATTTTTGTTGTCGTTGCAGTTGTCATTCCTTTAGCTGCCCCAAGATGGGTTCGAACCCTCCAGCCTCGGTGTATGTGGCCAGTGCCTTAGCCACTGATCTATGGGTGCTGCCATAAATTAGTGGATAAAATAAAATTTCTAATGTCAATACTCAAGCAATCTCCGTTGCTATTATTATTTTTATGAATCCAGTTAATTAGTGCTTATTGATTGCCTATCTTGTTCAGCAATAATTAAAGTATTTTAGTTAGAAATACGGCCATATCTTTCTTACAAATAATATTTGTGTTTATATCACATTAATATTCTATATAGTTTTCACCATATTATACACAGATGATATCTGTGAGATCCAGTATAGGTTCTCTACCATCTGCTAGTCAAGACTGAAGGATTCTGCAGGCTAATTTAAGTATTTTATCAATCCCTTTAACTTGTCAGAAGGACAGCATAATAGCATAATGGAATGTAAAAACACATAGAGAACACAATTGGCGAAAAAAAATCTTAATTCTATGCCCTCTTTTCTCTTAAATTTACAACCAGGACATGCTTGAGCATAGGTAGTCTGTCATCTGTGAATTTGAGTTAATCTCAAACCTAAAACACTAAAAGCAAGTATGACATATGTTATCAATGAAAAGATAAGCTATTGTTTCATATTATAAGTATGAACAAATATTTCAACCTCATTTCTTATTCCATCAAGACCGTCTTGTCTGCTCCAACCAACACAAGTCTATGTCATCTACCACACGTCACTGGTTGAGTTAATGTGTGTGAAAAAACCACAAAGATTATAATGTCATTCTTCAAACTATTTTTGCAGTAATAATGGCTACATTTGTGTTTTTGTAACATGTGAAAACTGTCAAGTCTTTTTCTTGCTCTTTGAAAAACATACCTCTCAGTGATTCAATCTAATTTAAAACTTAATCTCAGCAAAATAATTACATGTATAGATTCAACAGATTTGTGTGTGTGTGTGAATTTAGTCTTTGATAAAAATGTAAGAAAAAAAGTCTCTGACGACGAAACATTTACAAGAATTTAAAATGCTTTTACTGAAAGCTTGATGTATGTACAAATGTGGTGTAGCAGGTAACTGAATCTAATCAATCACAATAATTATGTGGCTTTATTGGTTTCATGTAATGCATGTAATCACATCGCTATAATAATTTAAAAAATGAAGTACATGAGAAAAATCATGCGCATTTATGTTTTTGTGCCACTGGAAAATTTGAGAATTTGAGAAAATCACAGGCCTTTGCAAATGCCAAAGATTTACAACTCCATTTAACTATAAGCTAATACTTAATTGAATTATTTTGTATTCTTAAATTTTATATTATGCATGCTACCTTTATACAGAATTAGAATGTTTGCCACTTGACATTAAATCCCATAGCATTTTGTTTCTTATTTATGCAATCCTGTTATCTGAGTAGATCTAGTAAGTGTTGATTACATAATTTACTAATTATTAAACTACTATGTTTCTAGTGGAGATATTGTAGGTCTGGTGTAAAAAAGAAGCAAATCAAATGCAAGATGCCAATTGATATTATGTAACGAGAATTATGGAACACAACTTTTTAAGCCAATGTCCAAATTATTGAATTTATAATATCATAACTGATTCTGAATATCATGAAACTTATAAATACTTCAATAAAAAGATATATACCTACAGTTTTATTACTTTATATTATGTAAACAAATGAGACTAGTTTTGCACTAAAACATAAATAAGACAAATTAACTTTTGAGTTAATGGTAACATTATCATTTAAAAAATTTCATCATTCCTTGGGTACACACACTTTGCATCTATATTGCATTTCAAGTGTTATATTCCAATTTGAAAAAAGAGATAAAGAAGACAAAATAGCATTTTTTGAGTATTTTTGCTCTTTAAAAATGTGTTTCTTTATTAATAAGTTGGATATGTTTTAAAAAGGTAAGCTTTTAGAATTCTATGGAGGCTACTGTAGATTAACACTGCCATATTATCATAGCATAAAATTATGCCATTTGGAAAGCATGTTTACTGTGTAATTCTTTCACTGGTGAGATATAATGAAATGCAATGATTATTCATATAACTAAAATATTTCCATTATAAGTAAGAACAAATTTTTATGATAATAAAGAGTTAAGGCAGACCTAATAATTTTGGCAATTGGAGAAATTAGCTTAGAGTTAACGTTCATTACAGAAAACTTCATTTATCTAATCTATTCTGCTTTATTTTCTAGCTAGAAATGCCCAAACTATGAAGTGTACCCTTACTGACACCTACTTAATGTTTATAAAGAGCTCTTAGCTCAGTGGGTAGGGCACTGGCTACATACACCCAGGCTGCCAGGTTTGAACCCAGCCCAGGCCAGCTAAAACAACAATGACAACTGCAACAACAACAACAAAATAGCCGGGCGTTGAGGCTGGTGCCTGTGGTCCCAGCTACTTGGGAGGCTGAGGCAGGCAATATAGTGAGACTCTGTCTCAAAAAAAAAA
>NW_003852399.1:16965257-16979425 GCF_000181295.1 Otolemur garnettii
TTTTTTTTTTTTGCGACAGAGTCTCACTATATCACCCTTGGTAAGAGTGCTATGGCATCACAGCTCATAGCAACCTCAAACTCTTGGGCTTAAGCAATTCTCCTGCCTCAGCCTCCCAAGTAGCTGGGACCACAGCCACCAATGCCCAGCTATTTTTTGTTGCAGTTGGCCGGGCCGGGTTAGAAACCCACTATCTTCGGTGTATAGGGCTGGTGCTTCAAGTCACTGAGCCACAGTCACTGAGCCACAGGCACTGCCTGAAAACAGAAATTTGAACAGTTATTTGTGCACCAATATTTGACCCAGTGCTGTACACAATAGCCAAAACGTGGAAACAACCCAAATGTCAATCGGCAGATGCACAGAGATAACCTGGTATATACATAGAATGGAAGATTAGTCATCCTTAAAAGGTATAAAGTTCTGATACGTACACAAATAAGATTCTTCAAAACACTGTGTTATGTAATATAAGGGAGACACAAAAACAAATGTTGTGTGGTTTAACTTATATGAGGTAGTTAGAATCATTCATTCTGAAAGATAGAAAGTACAATGGTGGTTAAAAGGGAAAGGAGAAGGGAGACTAGGGAGTTATTTAATGGGCACAGAGTTTCTCCTGTGGATGATGAAAAAAGACAGCAATGTTGATTGTACAAAATTACAATACTTTAAATGCTACTGAATTGGATACTTAAAAGTAAAAATGGTAACATTACATATCCATTAACACAGTAAAAAAATGCAGGATATCTTCTTGTGATAAGTTTAGGATTGAACACAGAGGTGACTGGAGGGAAGAGAATACTGGGAGGAAGGAACAGTGAGCAAAAGTGCAGAGAAAGTTGAAATATCATCGTGTTTGGAGCATTATATCTACATATGGGTGCAAGCTGAACTCAGCAAGAAATGTTGAAGCCCAAAGGGAAAAAAAATCATAAATATCAACTTTAAACTTTGGGCATTAGATATTATGTACTAAGGAGTGGGTGGTAATTTTGCACATATAATAACTGCAAGAATGATAACGAAAGCAAAGTCAGATGATAAACATGTGAAAAGATATATATGAACCTGTGTGTGTGTCTCTGTGTGTGTGTAAGTGATGATTGATTAAAACATTGCTTACCGCTCAGACACGTGGGAGCAGTAATAGAGAAAATTCAAGGCTGAATCCTAGGTTATATCCTGCAGAAGATTACATTAACTTCATAACCTCTGCTTTTTAGTCCCAATTAATCGATTTAATTTATTTTAAAAATATTTGTTGAGCACACTACCTGTAACCTAAAATGTGGACAAATATATACAATAAGGATACAAATGCTTAAGTATCTAAGAGTGAACAATGTAAGTAGATTTATCTTACTTGTAATCACGAAGCACATTCTTGTGAAGCGTCTCCAAATAAAGTTATCTACTTTAGAAAAAGCGTGAAAGATCCAGCAGCTTGTAGAAAGAAATGTGAGGATACTTCTATTAATTTTATTTATTTATTTACATTCATTGTCATGAGTGAGTTAACTCATTAAAAATATAACAAAGCAACCCTACATGTTTGAGAACAAATGAACATTCTATGAAGTTTTATATTAAAGTTGTTAATTTGCTAATAATAATTTTGTCAAAAGCTAGTTTCCAATCTTTCTCCTGTGCTAGAATTTATTCAGATTCATTCTGCAGCCTGAAGCGAAAAATAGACAAATATAGGCAGAACCAGAGAGAAACGGCATGCTTTTCCCTTCAGCCCTTCCATGACTCAAGATCTGCATGCATTTGACCAAAGGGATAGGATAATATTTTAAAATCTTTTAAAATTGTATATAACAGGAATAAACTCTTTTTCAGTGTACAAATTTTAAAAAATTCATAGCATAGCTATTTTCAGGTAATGTGCTACTTTTGAAAAATACTAATTTATCTGGTATTTATTGAATTGGTTTAAAAAGAGAGTAAACACATTAATATTTTTGTGCTAAAATTAAACATGTCACTTTATCAAGCAATGTTTGAAAGGATTTTTACATATTTTACCTCTCTAGTCACAAATTTTACTTTTTAATTCAATGCAAATTCCCTTCTACGTGTAAAAATATATCGTATAAAGTCTTTAAATAATGAGAAAGAAACATTATGACAAATTACAAAAATATATCATATTTTAAATCTGAGAAATATTTAAATGTCTATGTTACCTAAAAAGGGTAATTTGAGAAAATCTTTTATGCAAGATTCAATTTGCTTTAATATATACATATTAAATTGCAGTATCCTCAGCTCGAAAATATAGATACTCTGCTAGACTCTGGGAATACCCATTACTAGCTGTTTTTTCAAAAATGTAACGTCATTTTAGACCTACCAAGCTCTATTTCCCAACTCTCATGAAAAGATCTCGGTCCTATGCTTCATTTATTGACTCCTAGCAGACTTAGTATGTGATGGGAAATGAACAATTCATCCATTTAAAAGTGATTTTCTCCTTTATTTAAATATGTTTATTCTCTTCCCATTAAATGTTTTTTATTACAAAAACATGGTTACTCAAGGTCCAAAAATTATAATTTGTAGAAATGTGACTTATCGTGCAAGAATCTTCAATCGATCCTTCTCAAATCATGATCCTGAGAGGACCATTTTATGATATCACCACACACCTACATTTCAAAGAATCTGGCCTCACTGCTCAGGAGATATTTCCCCCCACATGTGGCAATATAAATTATGCATTATTGTATCCATTCATTATTTAAGTTACTTAAATGTTTTTCTAGTTTAATGAACTTTTCTGATTCTAGTCTGGTGTACCCTTTCCTTTTAATAAAAGATCCTGTGAGAATAAGGCCTCATTTTAAAAACTTAGATTATGTTAAGTGGGACTATAAACAGATTTTACAGAAATCCATTATTTGAATTTTTAAGGGAAGCATTAATCTCTCTGGTCTAGTTATTTTATTCTAAGCAGTATCTATTTATTAATCTTGTTTAGGGAAGTGTCAAATGAACTTTCAGAAAAGGAAAGTCAGAAATGGAATCAAAGAGAGGCCCGGCCAGTAAGAGAAGAAGAACAAAGAATAAGTGGGTAGTTCACAGGTATTTCACTTTCTCCCTTCCCGAACAAACTCTTGGTGATAGCCTCTATATTATCACAAAATCTCAAGTTAAAATTAATCAAGATAAATTGTATGTTAGGGATAGTGTATTATTTACATGTACTATAGAATAAGGATTATACTGGATAATACTAAATCTGATATTTCATATATGATTCTAGGATACATAGGGAGATATATAATAACTCTGTGGGTAGATGTATAGGTGCAGCTGTTGAGCTATGATGCTAAAAGCATTTAATATCGATTTAGATGTATGGGGATTTTACAATGTTGATTGAGATTTTAATTATCCTTTGTTCTATTTTGTACCATTTTATATATATGTAAGGGGTCTTAAAATCTGCAAATCTTTAAAAATGAATAAACTGCCACCTGAATAACTTGTTAAAATATATGTATCTATCAAGCATGAAAGTCATTATTGAATTTCTTATGTTCTTGAGTACTGCATTTGCTGTTATACAATAACTACATCGTAAACATATTAAATTCAATTCTAAGAGGTAGCTGGTGCTGCCTCTCATATTGGAATCCTGGGCATTCCACCCACTCTGCACTTTTTCACTGAATTCTTATTACTCAAATAATTACACTATGAATGGGATATTTATGGACACCAGTGTACGGATCTCACTAAAACTTCTAAATAATTGCAAGTTCATTTTAATTTCCAGGCTATAAAGTTACATAACAAACCAATAAAATGCAAGCCTCTTTACTATGGTGCCTCATTGAAGTAGCAAGCTGCAAATTAAGGTTTTTATATACTTGTAATAAAAATATTTGAATATTTTAATATATTCTTGTAATGACCGGAAGCAAACTAACTGAAAATTGTTAATGAGTGAAATAAAAGAGTGACTTTTCTCCCTTTTGGGTAACATTTTACCTACATCACATACAATCGTATTGGTAGCTATATTATTTCCTATTATTTATTTCTTCTCTAATTTTACTGTGCTCTAGTAGAAATCGAATTAAATTGGCGCTTACCCACTGGTTTAATAACTACCCCAGCAGTCTGGTAGTACATAAGGGAACCACAAATGAAAAGATGAGGGCTACATTAAAACAGATCATATATCTGTTATATCGTTGAGCCCTCAACAACTATACGGATTATGTAATTTAAACATTTCAGAGTATAAATGAGCAAACTAAAGATTGCAGTGGCTAATGGCTTCATATTAGAAGAAATACTACAGCAGAAATCTTCTGGCTTTTTTGTTCAAGGCTTTGAGATACCATGTGTCCATAGCAGGATATATTTTCCAGATATGGCCACCACCACAATATTTCCCAACTGACACACTTTTCTGCTCTGTTTCTTTCATCAAAATTGAGAGGCAAATTCTTTCCTGTAGAATCTGGGCTGGCTTTGTAGGGGTTTGTGGCCTCCGTGTCCCTGGTTTAGGGTCTCATCAGATTGCCGGCAGGTTTCTGTGAGGACTACTCTCTCCTCGGAGTTTCGGCTGCTTTTAAGTTCCCTCAGGTTGTTGGCAGAATTTTTCTCTGGTTGTAGGAACACCTTGTTTTCTTGCTGGCTGTCGCTAGTTGTTGTACCATAGCTGTTAGAGATCTCTGGCCGTTCAACTGCTACGTGGCTACGTACATGTCAGCTTGCCTATTCAGAGCCAGCAACCAGACCCATCCCACTCCAATCTACTAACTTCAGTGCTTTGTAACCAAGACGGTGACACCCATTCACCTTTGCCGTGTACCATAACCTAATCACAGGAGTATTGTCTCCTCACAGCTCTATTGGTTTGGGATCAAGTCACAAGTCCTGCCCACACTCATCGCAAATAGGAATCAGTCTGGACTGTGACCCTAACTGAGTCATCCTAGGGTGTATCCAGTTCAAATGCCTTTTGAAGGATACATCCAATCACTTGGAAAAATACAATAACAGATGTAGAAGTGCACAGACGGTGCCTGTTTACAGAATAAGAGGCAGATGAGTCTATGAATTCTCGGGGGGTTTTTTGGCCCTTTTCATCCCTCCTTAGACAAGGGGCTATCCAATTGTTATTGATAGCTACTATTTGAGTGTTCTTCATGTGTCAGATATTATTCTAAGTGTTTTATAACGTTAATAATCAACTCTATGCAATATGCCTTTTATTATCATTATTTTATATGTAAAGATAATAAGGCAGTTAGATTTTATCGGCTTACTTAAATTCATGTAGTTAAAATGTGGCAGTTAAGATTTGAAGAAAGTAAATTTTCATACAATATTTGTTCTTTCAACAGCCTCTAAAGAGACTCTCCATTAATTAGGCTAAATGTGTTATATAGACTGTAAAACACACTATATAAATCTATCCATATTTTATAAGTTTGATAAATATGTATGCTTATATGATTTCTCCTATATATATGCATAAGTCACTAAAATCATCGATCAATACATATATATCAATAAATGTGAAAATAAAGTACCTTTTCTATGAAACTTTAGTTTCTGACCTGAACGGAGCATAAGTTCATTTTGCGTTAAACGCTGTCTCACAGTGAATGATGCAGAGAAATGATGGTATGTTAAAACCCATCTTGTACAATTTGTCACAAGCTGGCCTTTATCCCCTTGTTGATAGCATCAGTATCACCGAGAACCTGCTTCTTACACCGTGTTGAAAATCGATTACAGCACATTCTCTGACCTTTTTATTTTCCTGCCTGTATATACTACCCGCCTGTCTTGTTTCAGTCCTTGCTTCTTCAAACATCACTTTTTTATTGTTTGCTGCCTCTGCTCTTTATCTTGGGTTATTTTGTACCATTCGATAACATTTCCCATGACTCATTGAGTTATTACTCATAACTCATTTGGTTATGACTTTGATGAACTAGGAATCCAGTGTCTCTCTCTTTCTCTCCCTCCTTCCATCATTTCCACCTCCATCGCTCTTCCTTTTCTTCCCTCTCCTCTCCTGTTTTCTCCCTTCTCTCTCTCTCCTCTCTCTCTTTCTCTCCCCCTCTAAACTATCTAAACTACCCCCATCTAAAACTATCTTCCAGATTCCTATTAAGAGTGGTGTCTCACAGGGACAGTGATATTTTATACAAATCTGTCGATGATGTGAGATTTAAAACTACATGAAACAATAGGCTTGTAAGAGAAAAAGGAAGGAAAATATTATTATTGGTCTGGAGTCATAATATTACCACAGAACTAACTTAACTCACTGGGCCTCAAGCCCAAGTATTTGTAATAGCTGGATTCAGGCTTTTATAGTATAAGACTGGCTAGCAACTCATTCTTGGTGGTGGTGGTTCTTTTTGTTCTTGTTTATTTATAATGAACACAGTGGCAAAGCGTCCTCTTATGCACTGATCTCAGAGAGCCTCCCACAAAAAAAAAACAAAACAAAAAAAAACAAAATTAAGCCAAATATTTTATGCTTCCTACCCAAAACCCTCCTCACTTTGAATTGTAGTGTAAGGTCTAGTAATACTAATTTCCCTTATTTTAAATTGTTTTTATCATGTTGGAAAATTATTTGATAGAGAATTTAATTTAGAAAATATGTCAGGATCTATGTCACATGCAAATTCCTGGGTTTTTTGGAGATATTATTGCACTTTCTCTTTATACAATAATACATGTTCTAGTTTGAAATGTCTTTAAAGAATTGATTTAGTTCCCAAAAAAGACTGAATTTATTCTTAAATTTAATTTGGAAATAAGATTATCAATTTAAGATGATACTTAAAAAAACTCTATATCTTTTTAAAAACCCTGATCTACAACAAAATGGATTTCTAATTTTTACCTACTGAAACAGAGAAACAATGAAAAATGAAGTGTCAATAAACACTGTTATTTCCAAGACTATCTTTTCTAAACACCATGTCCTTCTAAGGGGATCAAGGCTGATGTAAAGTCTGGGGTAGTATCTTACTATATCAGTAAAACAAAGAAACATCTTGTCATAAAAAGAAAGAAGTAAAATAAATCAAAGATTGTTCTTCATTATGACAATCTAACCCTATAAATAATATAACAAGATAAGTAGAAACACATCAATATGATAAATCCTTGAACTTTTAATTAAAATTATGCTAAGACATAAACAGCAAAGGATTACAGTGAATCAAATCATTAGTAGGTAATAAATTTTTTGTTTTGGAATTTTAAAGTAAAAGCTAAATCCTTCACTTCTCTGAAAAGTCTTTTGCCACAAAACCAGCTATTGATTCCAAAAACACAGGTTTATGACCTCAGCTTAAGTAATATAGAGAGACATGGAGGAGAATGTAAAAATATGTCTTCATGTTTTTGTTTTTAATTAAAACAAAATTCAGTTCATGATGCATAGAATGGCATCATGAGCAAAATGTAAGACCTAGGACCTATGTGTGTCTAAACAGCGTGGCCTGTTAAATAGAGTTTATAGATTTCTAAGCTCTCATCTCTAAAACTGGGACCCTCATTATCTATTATAGAAACTATTGTATTGATATATTAAGTCTTCTTCTAGTTTTTATCTTCTTTAGAGTAATTTTAAACACTAATCCTATAATAGGAACGTTGAAATTAAACTTACTCTTTATTTGATAAAAATATTCTATTTTGTTTACTAAAAATGATCCTTTTCAGTGACAAAACCAGAAACAAACTATTCTAGTGCACTGATTTCAGACTTCCACTTCTAGAACTCTAGGAAACAAATGTTCATTGTTCAAGTCATCTAATCTATAGCACTTTGTTATAAGAGCTGAAAGCAAGACATGAAGTTATTAAAATATATATCACAGGTTTATTTGTGTTTTATTGTCTTACTGCATTATCAAGCCATTATTAATACATT
This sequence comes from Otolemur garnettii, assembly GCF_000181295.1. Lineage (NCBI taxonomy): Eukaryota > Metazoa > Chordata > Mammalia > Primates > Galagidae > Otolemur > Otolemur garnettii. The sequence goes on from NW_003852399.1 coordinate 16,973,191, forward strand.
TGTATCTAATGAGAACTATATAAAATAAAAACATCACACAATTATTTGTGTCAACCCTGATCATTTTTTTTTTTTTTACTGCTGAGGACGACTCCAACAATTTACTCTTATTCTGTATCTAATATAGAATCATGTATATTTTAACAAAAATTCCCATTATTCTGTGAAGATTAGATTTTATTCTATGGAATGTGATTTGTATATTAATACTTACCATTTGAAGATTTCGAAAGAACATTCGATAAGATATTTGTAGAGCTAAGGAGATGAATTTTTCATTTCCTGGCTCTATTTTTCTATGTGGGAACAATTTTTGTAAGTCACACCACGGGCCTCTTTCAGCATCTCACAGTTATTCTTTCCTATTAGAGGAGGAGTAGTTTATCTCAGAATGGAATTAAGAGGAGAAGTTGCTCACTGTAGTTCAGTTCCACCTTCCCTGTTTCCTTCATTATCTGCCCACTTTCACAAAGGATCTATTCTTATCTTCTCTTGGAGATTTAGTAGGACAGGTTTCTATCACAGAGCCTTTTGGATTCTTGTAATTTCTGTGCATAAGTGGCTCTAATTATTCAGGGGTGTAATATAAACAAGCCATTTTCTTATTAAATTTATAACCATGTATACAAACCTAGACTTTGTCAGTATAATTATAAAAAAAAAAAAAAGGTTTCTATTTCACCCGTTTGAACACATTTGCAGCTATTTGTCAGTATAATTATTAAAAAAAAAAAGTTTCATTCCATTACCTTCTATGAAGAGGGGCTTTTTATGAACCGTGTTCCTCCAAAATTCATATATCGAAATGGAGCCTGTATGACTGAGATTAGTGCCCACATAAAGAGACCTACAGACCTCTCCCACTGCTTTTTTCATCAGATGAGGATACAGTGAACAAGTAGCTGTCTGTGAACCAGTGAGTAAGACTCACAGCAGAGGAGAACCATGATCTCAGACTTCAGCCTCCAAAACTGTGAGAAATACACGGTGGCCATGAAGTTCACGTGCAATGTAAAATAGACAACTATTTTATGGACACCCTTTATATAATATAATATATATAATATATATATATTTTATCTCAGTCATTCAGCCTATGGTATTCTGTTGTAACAGCCTAAATTAAGACAGGTTCAACCTAGATAAGGGTCAAACATTATTTCTTACATTTTTTAACCCTAGATTCAGTTTAGCTCTAAACTTACAGGCAGAGACACAGGTACTAGGAAGTGGACTGCTCAGGCCAGGTAAGCAGGTATGTGACTTTAAGCTTTGGTGTGATTTGCTTAGGCTGAAGTTATGCAGGATTGGTTTGGATTATGTTGTGTAAAGAGGACATTTTTGTAAATGTGTGTGGTTGGATTTTGCAAAGTCACCTTGATGCGTGTCTTTTACACTAACAACACGACCTCCACTGTGAGATGCGTGTAGGGGTTCAGATACGGTTGAACCCATATCTGATACCCATTCTGTCCAAAAATCCACAGTGGAGAAGACATGGGACAGAGCCACAGCCAACCTGCAGTAGATGTGTAACAATCAAAAAATAAAGCCTTGTTTGTTGTAAGGCACTAAATTTTATTACCATAGCCTACTCTACTTCACAGACGCGGTTGATAAATTAATTAGTGTTTTTCATGGATAACATTAGCATTTCAGTGTCCATCAGGGTCACTTTTATATCTGTTTCTTAACTGCCTTTTAATTAAATTCATAACACATGTTTTATTTATTGCTCTGAATAAAATTTTAAGAATACAAGTGCAGGTTGATGATTCAAGGAAATGTGAACATTTTGAGGGTAAGCTTTTTAATCTCCTAATGATGCCAGAGATTTTTAAATAGGCTAAAAATTACCTTCTATGGAAAGGTTAAAGCAGGTCAATGACCAGATTTCCTGAGTGAAATATCTTAAATTTAATGTAGTTTTAAAAACAGTTTTGCCGAATTCCCAAATGATTTATAATTTGTTAAATAGTTCATGGAGGCTGGTTCTCCACAAACTTGGGGAAACAAAGATTTGAAAATCGTTTTATGTGGAGTGTGAATTGAAAACATTCTCACAGCTTCCTTTCATGAAATCCACAATTATGGGAGCGGCTGGCAAGCTCCGTTCAGTGGTAAATGGCTGTGCTAAATTTATCTAAGCAGTAAACTCCTGTTCTGCAGTTGATTATCTTCCAATTAAAGACAGCAGAAAAGGTGGAATATTTGCAACCAAGTGTGAGAAGACAGGTCAGTGTAAAGATCACCTTTGCCTCTTTCTTCCGCCATGCTTTTCTGATCATTTAACCAAATGCTTGGTGAATAGATGGACACACATAGGCACACACGTTCATGCCTGTGTTATACTATGCCTGGTGCTTGGTCTCCTTGATACATTGCTTTCTATACGACTGTAAGTTCCTTTGTAAAGGAGGATTTGCCTTAGCAACATTAAATAGGTCTAGAAAGGTGGTACATAAGGACATAAATTGTTTAATGATTGAATTGATGAACAGTTATAAATGAACAGCTGATTTTTATTTATGGTTTTTCTCACCAATGAAACAAAAATACAATGAATAACTACAAAAATTAGAAATTTGGAACATCTAAATCTCTTTATAAAGATATTAATTTCTACCTTAACACATTGTTGCATATTTATTTTTCTCCAAATTATTACTCTAAAAATGAGTTTCATTGCAAATCATTTTTTATGCCAGCAGTTAGCTTCCATTTTCAAAAGATTATGAAAGCCTCATTGCTACTAAAGTTCTGAAAATGGACTTCAAGACATACCCATGCATATCCATATTAAAAGCTGAGAAATATCAGAATTTAGAAAAAGAAAGAAGATGTTGAAAATCATAGTTCTTTTGCACTAAAATCTTTCAGATAGAGAGGCATGAGCTTTTTATCCCTCTTGTCCTCATAACAAGGCTATGCTGTACTGAATTTCAATATCTCAGGCAAGGCATTTTATGGTTATAATTGCAGTTAATATTATGATTATGAAATTCCTGTTTGAAGATGTTTGATCCTTTGGTCAACTGAATGACAGGGTAGAAATCTATCCTGTTTAAGTCTGTGTTCTTATATACAAGAATCAAAGATTTTTAAAACGTGGAAGAGTTTTAGACCTCGAACTTTTTTACATTCAGCATAATGTTATTTTAGCCTTGTATATTCCTGAGGGAATTTAATTTAGCCAAACCTTGTTATGTAAATGAAAGTCTGTGCCCTGCACAATGACAGTATCACTCTGTTAGTAGGATATTATTTTGTCTCTTATACTGACAATTGACGAGGAAATAAAATTTTCCCTGAATTCATAAAACATGTAGACCTATAGACCTGCTTTTTGATATTGATTAACTTTGTATAATATGTTTTTCTCCTGTCATCCAATTTATCTACATGAAGCAGTCCAGAATTGTTTAGTTGCAAGCCTGAAGAATTTATTCCAAAACAAGATGAAGTTAGTTGAATTTTATTGGAAATTTTAGTATAAAGCTGATAAAACATACATTACTGTGAGCTGTACTCATTTGTTTTCATTAATAATATCATTCTCTTGGTGATCCTTTCTTCTGCCTGGTCAACTCTATTAATGAGGGATTCTACTGGTAAAACATAACTATAGTCCTGAAAGTAGAAGGGAAGAGGAGAGAGAGGACTGGAAAGGGGTAGGCGGGAGGAGGGAAGGTATTTGGGGAGAACTCACCTAATGTGCATGATGCAATGGTACATTTCAAAACTATTAAGAAAAGAGTATAATCGTGATGGATGTGTTAATCAGTTCAATGTAAGCATTTCACATTGCATATCAAATCAGTACACTGAACCCCATAAATGCATCAATGTATACAGTTATGATTTAATGAAAACAAAAACATAAAAAAAATTTAAAAACCTTGAATAAAAGAAGTACAACTTCCCACTCAAAGTAAAATAAAGAAATAAATAAAATTTTCAGGGAGGCTAAAAAAATATTATTCTCTTACCTATTACCATACTCAGATAACCATCTTCCCTAACATTTTACCAATATATAAAAATAATTGTTTAGATTATTTGATTTAGCATTGGCATAATTTGGAAAACGTTCATGTGGGCTAAAGAGCTATATTTAAAGCACTTTAATTAGCAAAGTAACCTAAAGGTATTAAAAAGATAAATATTTACTTCCAAACCTGAAATGAATTCTATGAAGAGGTTTTTAATTCTAAAAGAATACTTTCCCATAAAAACATTTATCAATGAGAATATATAAAAACATTCTCATATTATAGGTTTAAGACAGGATATATTGTAATATCCTCTAAAGTGTTTTAATATAGCATATATATATACACACGTATATAGTATAAATATGTAGCTGTTTAACTATGCAGCTATTATATATATAGTATCTGTCTAAATATTGTATGAACATATGAGTTAAAACTTATTCTAAAATTTTACAACCTGAGCAAGAGAGACCTCATCTCTACAAAAAAAGAAAACTTAGCCAGACAAGGCATGGTGGTATGTGCTGGTAGTCCCATATACTCCGGAGGCTGAGACAGAGGATCTCTTGAGCCTAAGAGTTGGAGGTTGCAGTAAGATGTGAGCATTGTAGCATTTTAACCACTGCATTTTAGCCCAGGAGACAGAGCAAAGCTCTATCTAAAAAAAAAAAAAAAATTATAATTCATAAGATAAATAATATAAATGTAAGACTAGGATATAAAATAATCCAAATTTTATTTACAAAGGCAGTAATCTTTTAAAAGATTCATTAGCTAAAACATTAATATTGACAAGTTCTCAAAATAGAAATTGGATCCAGTGCCATTAAAGCCTGACCATCATATCAGGAGAAACCCTATCACATGGTTGTCTGGCGAGGTCTCTTGCTATCCAGTGCAATCTGGAATTCATTTCACCATCTCAAATGACGAAAATAATCCACAGATGTTGCACAGAAAACAAATATTTTTGTTGTTGCTTTTGTTGTTGTGTCATTGTTATTTTTTTTTTCTTTCTTTTTTTTTTTTTTTTGAGACAGAGCCTCAAGCTATCCCCCTGGGTAGAGTGCCATGGCATCACAGCTCACAGCAACCTCCAACTCCTGGGCTCAAGCGAGTCTCCTGCCTCCGCCTCCCAAGTAGCTGGGACCACAGGCGCCCGCCACAACGCCTGGCTATTTTTTGGTTGCAGCCATCATTGTTGTTTGGCAGGTCCGGGCTGGGGATTAGAACCCGCCACCTTAGGTGTTCGTAGCTGGCGCCTTAGCCGGTTGAGCTATAGGCGCCGAGCCGTCATTGTTATTTTTTGTCATAATTTTCTTTAACTCCTCTATGAGTCAATTGGCTTCCCTACGTGAGTGTCATCGTCAACCCCTGCAACAGTAATCATGCGTTACATAACCCAATTATGGCTGCAAGGAAATGTATACAAAGCAGCACAGTTACTGAGGTATAGTTATTTGTCTTTTGAAACTTCATGAATAATTAATTCATAATTACCTGGGCTCCCAATCATGGATGCACCAGAATGAGCTTTTTTATTTTATTTTATTTTATTTTACATTCCTCTGTGGAGCTCTAGGCCAAATGATGGATAAATGAACCTTTGACATTCTGAGAGTTCCTAGAAATGTTTAACTTTCTCTTATACTTTTATAGAAATTCCAAGTTAGTTGGCCCAGGCATAAAGGTTTCGAAGTCCCACTTGAATTATTAACATGCAACATGAGTGAAACTTATTCTGCCATAGATTTGTTTATTTGGTAAAACAGGTATTATGAATCAGACATGATTACTGAAGATGAAGAGGAAACAGGATGCCTGCCTAAAAGGATTTCATAAAACAAACAAGAAAATAACTGAGTAATTTCTAAAACAAGGTGAACTATTAATAAATTAATTTATTTAGTATAAATATAAGTTGATTTTTTTATATTCTATAAATGTACAAATGGATTAAAATCAGACTCTTAATGAACAAAAGCTGCTGGAAATTCAATCTCAGTTACTGTTGGTTGTTGTTGGTATTTGTTTTGATTTTTTCATTTCTTTCTACACGGTTAATCAAAGGTGATGATAGATGAAGGTGAGGACCCAGGTTCTGCTGTTTCAGTCCATGCAAGAAGTGGGACCAACTTGAGCATGTCTGAAAGAGTCCACACCTGAAATTTACACACCCTGGGAGCTGCGTTCACTCTGGGTAGGTGTACCTCACAGTCCTGAGATTTACACACCCTGGG
>NW_003852399.1:16979701-17052423 GCF_000181295.1 Otolemur garnettii
GGAGCTGCGTTCACTCTGGGTAGGTGTACCCCACAGTCCTGAGATTTACACACCCTGGGAGCTGCGTTCACTCTGGGTAGGTGTACCTCACAGTCACCACCTCAGAGATGCTGAGGCCTCCCAGGAGTACCACTACTTCTAATTTATGTGTGACTTTCAACTTCCTCTCAGTTTTCAAATACCACATTGCTTCCTCGATCGCTTTCAATCTCTTTCTCTCCCCTTTACAAAAACCCTAATAAAAAAATGTTTGATCAAATATTATTTTGGATACTTTTGTGTTTTTTGGAAAGGATTATGGACTGTGTGTAGTTTCCCCACATCATGGAACTTAACCAATCCTTCGATCGCCTAGAAAAAGACTCAACTCCCTGAAAAGAAAAAAAAAAATTGCCAACAGATTTCCTTTTTTTTTTTTATTAAGTCATATATACATAGGTCAGGAATACATTTATACCTCTGTGGGATTCAATGTTTTGATTGTTTGTACAAATTGAAGTGCTTACATCTTACTAATTAACGTAGCTTTCACCCCATTTACTTAATCACAGTGTTAAGGCATTCGTGTTCAATACTTGATAGATTTGACTTATACTCTTGCAATATGCTCCGTGGGTGTAGTCCCACCATTAACCCTCCCTTTATTGAACCGAGGGAACAGATTGCCTTTTGACTTTAACTCTTCCTTGGGTGTCCAACCTTTACCAGCCTGCCCTACAGATTTGGATTTTCCAAGCCTCCACAATAACATGCATGTTATTCCTGTGTGTGTGTGTGTGTGTGTGTGTGTGTGTGTGTGTGTGTGTATGTGCACGCGCGCACATGGGCACAAGCAGAGGGGAGATAGAGAGAAAGAGAAAGAGAGAGATGTATGAATACACACATACACCTTTGTAATTTCCCAAGTGAATAAGTGGCTTTGTTATTGATAGTATGCTTCTCATTATGCTAATATGGTCTTCATACAAGGGACCTGGAGAATTTATACTAACAACAGGACTCAGGACAGGTGCTGATCAGGCTAGAACCACCAACCTTGTGATTAGAAAGCTCAGACTTTGAGCCATTTGACATCAGCCAGACCTGCAGCTGAAGGGTAAGTCATATGAGCTGTGGTTTAGTCAATCATGCTTACAAATACAACCCAATAATAACTCTGAACACAGATGCACAGGTGAGTTTCCCTGGTTGGTTATACTCTTTGAGTATTGTTATACTTTGGTGCCAGGAGGAAAAGACTTTCTGAAGATGCTGAAAACTTCATTTACTTGAGGATGCTGGAAAGCTTTCCAGGCTGTATGTATCTTTTCTTTCGAGCAATTTTCCTTTTTAAATCTTTATGCTTTAGCACAATTACAATTGTAAGTATAGCACTTGCCTTAAGCTCGAGCAAGCTAGGTCTTTCTAGCAAATTATGGAACTTGAGAATGATTATGGGAACCCCACATTTGTAGCCAGTTGTTGAAATGAGGATTACCTTAGACACTCCTGTAGAGATACAAATCTACTTCATTTAATTTCTACAAGTATTAAACTAGATGATGAATATAAAGTAATTAATGAATCATGTGGCTTGTTAAAATCATGTTAAAATTGGAACATAATTTTGTCTATGTTTAATGACAAATAATATTCTAACATCAATTGAAAATTCAAGTCCTACTAAAATAGTTTTTCCTTATATACAAGCCTATATAAAATAAAGAAACAGTAATATTTGATGTAAGTTATAGAAAACATAGGGAATTAAATAATATAAATCTTCAAAGTCATGAAGCTGTGATTCAGTAACAATTTAGTTTAAAAAATGGGTAATCTTGGCCAAAGGATCATAATATGCATAGATTATCATCGTCCAAATTGCAATGCTTACTTTTCTTTTTTCTGTGTACTCATAATTCATTAATGTTGCCCCGGGTAGAGAATTATTTTTTTTCAACATATTATAAATTAAATCAGACAGACTGAAGGTTATTTCATCTCCTTACAAATAATTATATATCTTTCATTATGTTCATATTTTAATTTCATAATTCATTAATCTGAAAAACACCTTTTTTTATTTTTTTATTCTCAAGAATTCGCTTGTAGGTGTTAGTGATTATGAATATAGTGGTTAAGTTTGAAAATGGAGAAAATATTTGAAGACTTGATATTTGGTGTTGTTTAACACTATTTCTACAAAACTACATAAATGGAAAGATAAATGGATTTTTTAAATCTTTTAAAATTCATTTTACTTTTCCTTGTTACTATGAAAATACTTTATTTCCTACCAAAAACTATGAAGCAAATTTAAAGTGAGGGGAAAAAAGCCAATTTATACCAACAGACTGCCTATATTCTGTTCTCACTTCCACTTTAAAAACAATACACACAGAATAACCTTGGAAAAAGAAATGCTATATAATAGGCATCCAAAATGCTTCTAATGGATTCTTGAATAAAGGATGACACCTGATTTAATTAAGGCAAATAAGATTCTCTTCTGTAGGAATTTGAGATTATATTCAATATATTGCATCACTTAGGTATAGGGGACACTTATAATCAAAGTCACTGTTCAGGGGCACATTTGGTACCATGGAAAGTGCCTTCCATGGAAACCATGATTCCCTGGAGAAAGTATATCCCAAAGGAAATAAGAAAAAGAAAATGCCTAAAAGAGAAGCAGAGGAAAAATACACCTGCAGTATTATGAAAGAAGAAAAAAAGTTCAAACTTTTAATTTTGCAGTTTTACTTGTTTTTAGTCTAAAAATGTATCATTGTCCACTAAGGTTTGAATGTTTGGCTTTCCAAAATTCATACTAAAGTTTTTTTTGTTTTTTTGTTTTGTTGAGACAGAGTCTCACTTGGTCACCCTTGGTAGAGTGTCGTGGCGTCTTAGCTCACAGCAACCTCAAACTCTTGGGATCAAGCAATCCTCTTGCCTCAGCCTCTCATGTAGCTGAACTACAGACGCCCACCACAACACCCGGCTATATTTAGAGAAAGGGTCTCGCTCTGGCTCAGGCTGGTCTTGAACCAGTGAGCTCAGGCAATCCACCTGCCTGGGCCTCCCAACTGCTGGGATTATAGGCGTGAGCCACTGTGCCTGGCCTCATGCCAAAGTTTAAATTGTCATTGTGCCAATGTTGGAAAGTGAGCCTTTTAAGAGTTGTTAAGGTCAAGAAGGCTCAGCCTCATGAAGGGGCTAAGGCCGTTTTCATAGGAGTGAGTTTGTTATTGCAGGAGCTATTTCCCTCCCGTCTTGACGCTTGTCTCCAGTGTTCTTTTTCTGCTCTGCAATTTGATACATTCCTCCACATTATGAGGCAGCAGGAAGGCTCCTGCCAGATGCCCACATTTTGATATTGAACTTTTCAACCTCTAGAACTGTGAGCCAGAACATTTCTATTTATTATAAATTACCCCCTCTGTGTTACTTTGCTATACCAGCACAAAAGCAGGCTTAGATGTTATCTTTTTATCTTATTTCTGTTTTGATGTATTTGATATTCCTTATATTTCTCTTAAATTTACTGTCTAGTTGAGTTTATTTGGTAGCTGAATTGAAAATAAGTAACATGTAAAGCAACAAAAATATAAAATATATACAATTTATTAATTTTATGTTACTTGAAATGCAATTCCCTCTACTCAGCTGATACTACATACAGTTGGCCCTCCATATCCAAAGATCTCAAGCCTGCACATTCAACCAACCTCGACACAAATATTTTTTAAAAAACCCCAAACCCAACAAAATTTTAAAAAAATAATATTTTAAAAACAAGTATTTTCATAGCATTTCAACTGTATTAGGTATTATAAATAATCTGGAGATGTACCAAGGTTATATGTAAATGGTGTGTATCATTTTCTATAAGGGGTTTGAGAACCCATGGATCTTGGTATCTGAGTGGGTTCCTGAAACCAAACCCACATGGATACTAAGTGATGACTGTACAAACTTCCTCTGTGTTCTGATGGGTGGGGTTGAAGGAATCCCATCCAGACAAGTGTTTGCATATAGTTCCTGTATGAAGCGACCTTCCATACACAATGTGGTCATAGAGGAAAAAAAAATCACAATTTTGATACATTCAAATGCTCTATTTACTATATCTGATCTACTAAATCACTGTAAAACTGTCATTTGCATGTGAAATAATGTAAAAGTAGATACAAACTGTTGAGCATTTGTATAAGTGATATTAATCAGATTATTTAACCAAATAAAGTATATTCAAAGAAAAACTTATGAGTGAAAACTTAGTGATCCAAGATAAAAACTTGAGTTAACACATTAAAAATGTGTCTAAACTTTTATAGAATCTGCAAGTTTAATAAGATTACCTGTAATGTCATTATCTAGTATCATCCTGGTATTGTGTGTATTCTGCTAATAGGCACATTTATGCATTTTTATGTAGATGTTAAAAGTTGATAAAATATCCTGAATGATATTTAAGAAAAGAGTATATGTGGATAAAAGAGTTTATAAACAGAGTCTCAGAAAATTAATAAGCACAATTTTCCCTAAGAAATGTTAAAAGAAACTAATTACATAAAGCTTCAGTCACTAATAGGTGAAAAATTTATATCATTTCAATTTCCTCATAATTAGATAATCTAATACATTAAATATTGCTCAGAGAACAAACCGTAGACAAAATCTGAAAAAATATATACGTTTTTATTGTCACTGATATGATGCATAATAATAACCGTGGCCTAATACCCCCAAATTGCAATTTAATTTGGTTAACTCAATATTCTTATTCTACTTTAAAATTTTCATTGTTTTATCTTTATCAGTTTCATAAAAGAAATCAATTCAGCGTTGATCCCTTATTATACTTAAAAACTCTTACAGTAGCATACAGCATAAAGGTTTATAGGCTTTATTCATAAAAGAATAAAGAAAGTAATAAATATTTTAAGGTCAATACCACTATCTTTCAATATTTTTGAAATGATACCCAGGAATTAGTTCACCAATTTTAAAATAATCTGAATTTGGTAATTACGACAAATAAATAACAATAAGAAACACAGATATACTTGAAAGTTTGAGCATTTTTATTATATACAATGGTAACTAAAAAGTATTAAACTAAGCATATTATAAAGATATAAAAGATAACTTCCCTGTATTTTCAAAACGAACCTTTAAAATTCATTATCAGAGACATAAAACAAACTTTGGTATGTTTTAAGTGGTTCTAAATTATGGATTGACTAAATATGCACGCTTTTAAGGTAATATGACTGTTTTTATTTTTGTTTGAAGTTTTTCCTTATAAAGATAGATTTCTAAATTTTGAAACATCCAAAGGCAACTGCTAACTAAAAGTAAATAATCAACAGGCATAACATCGTACTGACATCCAGTGGCCGTGAGGGCTAATTGCAGAGCGATATTCTTTTCAGAGTATTCAAGCCCTGTTGGGAAAGGTTTACCTTTATTTAATTTAATCCGTGTGAGAAGCTATTATCTTACTGGCCAACGTCTAAGCAACAAATGTAAGGTTACATATTGTGATCTATTAGTAGTATATTTTTCTCTAGTAACTTCCATAATTATTAGCCTCCCAGGGTAATAAACAAACAAAAACAATATGTATGTATTTTTAATATCCTGCTATTTCCTTCAGTATCTTTATAATTGCTGGCATTTTACTTTGCTGAATAATCTGATAGGTTTTGATTGTCAATTTGCTTGTATAGATTTTCCATAGTCCTTTGAGCATATGTTTTCATTTATATCTGTACACAGCACGTTTCAGCCAGAATAGAAGCATATTACAGTTATAGTATCAACCTATTTATATCTCATTTAAATTACATGTCCATTGTTGGTTATCAGAAAAATTGTGCTCGCAGGAATTACTCATGGGTCCAGCGAGTTAGAGCAGGTGGCATCATTAAGCTGCTGCTTCCTGGGGAAAAGGAAAGTAAGAGAACTTTGACGAATGTCCTATGCTAATTAAATATAGTAGTGTACAAATGGCCACAAACCTGTAGCATCATTCAGCAACAGGGAAGCGATTTCTACCATGTGTCCAGGAGGTAGGAAACTCTTGGACGCCAGCCCCTATGGAACTAACACCACGCTACTGTCTTTCTTTGTCTTCTTTGGTTAGTCCCTCAACATTATTCTAAATATTTCAGTTCTTAACGTTTAAATCTCAAATTTAAATAACATTTCTGTAGTTGGCTTTTAAATCTAGACATTTAGCTTTTAATTTCTCCACACTTTATGTTGCTAACATTATAGTCAGTATAAACACTTGATGCTATCAAAGCTCTAGACTCAAAATGACTATCATAGAAATTATGGCAGCTTTTTTGTGGGGTTTTTGGGTTGTTTTTTGAAGTTTCCCATTTTTTTGGAATTATTTCGAAGTTTCCTATATTTTCAAAAGGTGTGACTCATTCAGTTAAATTTTTCAAAAAGCTAGTAATTATTCCTTAAAATCCTGGACAACCATTGGCTTATCAGGAATATTTGTTTGTTTCACGCTAATGATTTTTCCCTGTCCACAGTGAGGGATTTAAGGGAAGGTTCCTGAAATAATCTAAAAAGTTAAACTATTCAGATCCTGCATGTAATGCTAGAATAGCCATGGATAGTAAATCCTGCCTTACAATACTACAAACAGCATTTATGGCCTTCAAATTCTCACACACTCATGAAAATACAGTAAATACATTAAGGTAAAGAAAGTCATGTCAACAGAATCAGTGAATCCAAATCTTATATTTGTTTCAACACATACAACTGTGCTTAAATATAACTGTAATCTGGTTTTCATTTATATGAGTCAATAAATTATTTTATTTAAGGCAATTTGATTTAGATGATCTGTCATTTGCACTCAAGACAAGTTCTAAATACAATCTTTGATTCTCATAAACACAGAGACAGATCTACTAATAGAAGTCTACTCATATTTAAATGACATGCATACTTTTATATACTGCATATGGTACTATTGTAATATATTACAGGTATGATAATATTGAATATTATATTTAGAAACTTTTAAATAAAGTGTTACATATGCGTATGACCTGTATATATAAACATATGTGTACATGTTTTAGAACAGATGAAATATATCAAAATAAATATCCACAAAAAGAGTGGATATTTATTAAATAACATGAGATAAGTTTAAGATACATATTGTATTATGGAGGGCTTTATTTTCAGTTGAGTCTACAGTTCTGGCTTCCATCTTAGAAGTTAGATTTATGTCCAAAATAACCTTTATCTGTGTACTTCTTTTCATGTACACTGCTTTTAAATTTCCATATATATTATGTTTATGCTTAATTTGTCTGTGCATTATATTACTATTGACTTGTACATGTGACCTGAGACAGAGGCCAGATGTTTAGTAGACATCTATTTTTATGTAGCTTATGTCAGCCAACACTGCAAAGATGTTCAAATTTCTGAACTAACGGCTAAGATTTTCTTATATATCTTGCTTATGTTTCTTTTTCAACCCCAGTCATTTTGGGCTGGTTTGTGGGTTGCTGATGTGAAGCTGAACTAGGGAAAATATCTTGAAATGATACACTGGAATGGGCTTAGTAAGAATTTATATAAATTTTGTTTCAAAATGTTTATCATTTAGACAGGGTTAGGAAGCTACATTGCTTCTCCCTGATGTGATGTTTTGGTTTCACAGGACAAATTAGAAACCCACAGCCAGTACAAGTGAGATCAATTTTGTCTGTCTGGCTTTTTAAGGTTGCCTAAGGGCCTCCAATTCTTGGTAGCCGTAACAATACCTTCTTTTTTTCCGCATCAGTGTTTGTGAAATTGTGCTCTGTAAGCCATAGGTCTCTGAATCTGAGTGGAGCATCTGCATTTGAAGAAATACTCATGCACCCCCAAATTCAAACTCAAAAGTTCCAATGCAGGGCCTTAAAAGGTGCAAAGGAAAAAAAAAATCTTTCTACTTACCATGTATATTTAAGGTTCAACTGTATTATTGATTGAAATCTTGGGATGCAGAGAAATGTATTTTATTTCCATGTTTTCTTTTTCTTATTAGTTAATTTATAACGTAAGTGAAATTCTACCAAGCAATAGCTGACACGGATAACATGAAAGAACCTGAAAAATAAATAGGTCATCCTGGGTAGGATCTTCAAGCCCCTGTATTTCCAGGAAAGGAGACGAGGGCAGGGAAGGACCACAGAAGGACTTAGGACATAGAACATAACTGATGATATTGGAAGAATAAACAACCAAATAAAGAACCTTCTTTTTCTGGGTAAAAATGATGTGTATGAGTAACTTTGGGAGAAATTCTACCTACAGAAATTTCTCAGTGCTATTTTCTTGGGAATAATTTTGTCTAATAGCCAGTATATGTGAACTAGTTAGGCTAAGGTGATCTAACCACTTGTTTGAAACGCCTATTGTAAAATTGATTACCTTTAGGAGCTCAGCTAGAGGCTTTGTATCAATTAGTAATTGCAGTTGAAGCCGAATGTGATTAATTATATCATTTTTAGATGATAATGTTAAATCCCATTCTATTTACTGTATCATGATGAAGAATTTACTTAGGTATGAGCAATACCCCCGAAGGGGTTTGCTGAACATTTTTACTTGTTGAACATTTTTATTATTCACATTTTGACGTTAACATTATTTTTACTTGTATGCTGTATGTTACACTGTAGGCAGCTTTAATTATAGGGAATGAAATGTGTCTCTTTCTTCTCATAGAATGCACTTGTCTCTATTCCTTAACACTTCACAGAGTCTTTAGCCTAAGTGAAATAAAGTTTCTCTACCTTTCAATAGTGAGTTCCTCATAATTTTTAAATTTTAGTTCCTATAGATATTTTTAATAATTGCATGTACTATGTCAACTAGGTTCAGGAAATAAAACATGTGACAAATACATACACACCAAATGAATATGAAATATATAAACACTGTACCCACAGTTGATTTTAGAGAAGTTTGTAAGGGAAAATTTTCTACTGTGCGAGGAATTGAATTCATTCTTTTCATGATAAGCGCTAGATACCCAGTGACGATTGATCAAGCTAAGCATATAAAATGAAAACGTTTTGCCAATCCATCATTGTTTATCAGCTATTTATATAGAAGGAGAATTTGCCGTAAATTTGTATATTCTCCATGACCAGTGCAGTGGGCCCCATACTAGTGATCTGAGAGGATAGTAGGAGGGGCTGGGGACCCACTCCTTTTTTATCTGTACACCCATGGGAGTGTAAGTTTGAAGATAGAGGCTTTCTATTAATATTTTATCTCTTATGTGTACTCATACCCAAACTTACAATAACTAAGGAGATAAAAGCTTTGAGTAAACACCATAGCTTCCAATACACATTTAATGCACACAGCTCATTCCGTGTTCTCAATGAACTTCTCCAAGTGTTCCTATTAGTTTAATCCCTCACCTTCCCATTACTAATACTGGACTTTTAGATGAAGCACCATTTAACTGAAATAATGGTGACTATCTGAATTTTTATTTTTGCTTGAGGCTTTTTTATTTTGAGACAGAGTTTCACTTTATTGCTCTGGATAGAGTGCTATGTTGTCACAGCTCACAGCAACTTCCAACTCCTTGGTTTAGGTGGTTCTCTTGCCTCAGCCTCCCAAGTAGCTGGGACTACAGGCACCCGTCACAACTCCCAGCTAAGGTTTCTTTTTATTCTTTGAAAAATAAACAAAAAGTGTGCTGAAGTCTTCAATCCGATTTTTAATGCATAGAAATTAATATATTTCATATTTAAAACTACTTTAATATATAACAGAAATTAACATGACAGGTGACAGTTTTAATTTTGTGACTAGTGAAGGATTACTTTTAGGTTTTATCATTTCATATAGCATGTTTAAAGGTACATTAGGGATAGGACAGTTTTATAATATCTTCTTACGTATATATGCAAAACTATTTTAGAATAAACATCTACTTTCATTTATTATCCAACTTCTCTTATCCATTGCCTGGGTCATGTTGATGAATATTTCTTATTAATAAAACGTTTCCAATATCACATAGTCTGTGACTGTTTTATGTCAACAAGGTAATAAAAAGATTGCAATTGGAATAACTTTGTTGACCAGTAAAATACATCTCTTCATTCTCCATTTTTTTATGATCTTTAAATTTCTTCACTTTATAATATCACATAATATTGCATAGTATTATTTTTTATTTGTGTTTTCCCCACTAGAAAATAAGTTTTAAAACAGAGGCTTTTTGTCCTTTATGATATGAAATGTATTAAATGTTCCCTATTTTCTGAAGAAATATGTAGATAAACTGAAGTGGAAAATGTGAAGAAAAATCTATGCAATTTTTATTGTAGTCATTTTGTGTTCTATAAGAAAACCAATATTATAAGTTTATTGTAAAAATTTACATTTAAAATTAGAAAAAATTTTAAAAATTGAATTAGTGGTATTTATTATATAAGTAAAGTTATCTACTGTCTTGTAAAACAAAATAAATAACATAACCTTCAGGTTAAAATAGTAATGTTGATACCAGACAGGTGGCACCCTAGCCAGCTCAGCTGAGCAGGGCTGGAGGACCTGCCACCTGCATGTGGGTGGTGGTGGTGGTGCAGCCGGCAGAGGAACCAGCAGGCTGGAGCGTTTGCTCCCCCACGGGAGGCTCCAGTAGGGACCTGACACTAACAGGGAAGACAGTGGCACCTCCTCTTCCTCCAGTGCATCCCTGATTGGTCCATTTTCAAAATCTGTTCCTCATTGGTCTGTTTTCAGGACCCAATAGCTCATTGGACAACTGCCCCTATATAAGCCCCTGAGGAGACAGCCCAAGCGCAGGAGAGAGAGAGAGAGAGAGAGAGAGAGAGCGCGAGCGCCCATGAGCAGAAGAGCAAGAGCTATAACAAGGAGGTTTGGCTCTTTGTAAGAGCTGTAACACTTATACCCTGCTCTGCAAGGAGGTTTGGCTCTTTGTGAGAGCTGTAATACCTGTTGAATAAAACCTAACCTTGATCCTGCTGTCTGGCGCTTCATTCTATGAACCACTAAGACCAAGAGCTTGGAAATCCAGTATCAAAGTCCGGTATCAATGTGGTGTTTAAAACATCAGTGGAGGGTAGGCCTACCATCTTCTCCCTAAGATTTTGAAGGATATATGGCCAATCATGTATATTTCCCATTTTCCTACATTGAAAGTGTATGTATAATAAAGCAGATACTGTGCTTTGCATATAATGAGCTACTTCCATTCTAACCTCAGGTAAAAAATCATTCCTTTAACGTTTATTCTCTCAGGGGGTGACACTTGCCAGGGCTAAGTTGGCGGTTGTTTTGAAACTTACAACAACTAAATTCATCCGGGAGAGTTTAGATATTCAGCAACTTAGTCTAAAATGCACATTCACCTAGGGTCACTAGAATTGTTTTTAAGTAGTTTTACTGTGGCCTTTTCTTGTTTTTATTATTGTTTTCTTCTATTTTTTTAATCTCCTTTGTGCTTTTTGTTCAAGAATTTTCGTATCTCTGGTTATCAGCTCCCGGGAGGCAAAGTTTCACACTAGAAAGTGACTTTACACCTGAGTGGCTCTGTCATGGCTTCTTCAGAAATTGCTTTATTATGATACAGGAAAAGGAGGAAAAACAAGTAACAGTTGAGGCTTCCTACTTGTTAATCCCAGCAGAAGACCATCCTGCTGCCAAGGTTCTGATGGCATCTGGCTGTAGCCACCAAAGCGAAGGGTATCAAGTGACGATGCCTTTATCAAGAAGCAGGAAGGCATGTCACCTGAAGTCTTCAAAATTCAAAGTAGATTATGACTTCGGTTTGGTTGTGTCTAATACTACACAAAAGCAAGAGATTAGTTCAGATAACTGATACAGTTGTGTTGACATTTTCAGGTACTTAAGTAAGAGGAATAAGAGCCCCCAAAGGATACCCCTGGTCTAATTCCTGGAAACTGTGAATAGGTTACATAATGCTGTTAGAGGGGATTAAAGTTGCAGATGGAATGAAGGCTAATAACCAGCTGACCTTGATATGGGAAGATCATTCTGAATTATCTGAGTAGGTTTATTATAATTGCAAGGGTCACAATAAGTGAAAAAGTTCACAGAGAGTCAATCATTGTAGTACAAAGTCAGAAATAACTATTCTTTGCTTTGAAAATGGAAGAGAGACATGGTCTAAGGAATGGGAACAGCCTCTAGAAGCTGAAAAGGAAGAAAATAAAATTTCTTGCTGGGACTTCAGGAAGGAACACGGCTCAGCCGACATTTCATTTTAGTGTTGTTTAGTGTTTAGTTTAGCTTCTAAATGTATGGCAAGTTGTCTATAATAGGAATGGTACAAATATGTTTACCATTTAGCAATAGCAGATTAACACAGATACTTGATTAACAGATTTTCCTGTGCCAAATTCCATAGCAATCAAAAACATGGAACTGTAATGACTTTGAGAGAACATTTAACCTTTTTTCAAATAAGACTATGTAAACCAACTTCTAAAGAAAAACTGCAAAAAATCTTCAGAGTCTAAAACTTGGCAAACTGTTTCTAGAGTTAACACCAAAAACATTATCAAAAAATATATTGGAAATTGAACCTTATCAAAATTTAATCTTTTTGCTTTATGAAATACCTGTGAAATGGAAAAGGAGACAAAAATATAAAATAGAAATATTTGTGATATTGCAAGCCACATATCCAACACAGAACTAGCAGTTGGAATATATAAAGAACTCTCAGAACTGGATAGAAGAACGTCCAGTGTGTCTATGCTATGGTTAAGCCACACATCCTAGCAAATAAGCATAATAACATTTATAATTCTATTGTACTACCACATTTGCAACTGGAGGTGGTATTGACTCATGATTCTTAGTTTACTATATCTTAATTGTTAAACACCAAAATAAAACAACAATTTTGTCTTCTTTAAAGAAAAAAAAAGTACATTGGTTTGTATATGATCTCTAATACTTGCAATAATTTGGTGATTTTGGGGGGCTTAAGTTGCTCAGAAAATAGGATGCTGGTCAAGGTTCCTTTTAAACTGGCTTAACATAAAAAAAAAATCTCCCTTGTTGCTAGAAATAACCACATTCTTCTAGAAGCAACCGCATTCCTTTCCTCTTTTAATCTTCTTTCCAAGACAATAACAATAGACTTCAGTTTCCTATAAGTGCTGATATAGGATTTCCCCACTCAGGGCTGGACAGGGAGCCCCCATTCTATAGACTAAGATGAGCTCAGAAATCCGATCCCCATCTCTAGGCACAAACAGACTGCTCACTCCAGGCCACATCCTCTGAACCCTATCGAGGTCATGAACAAAGCGGCCTAAAAGGTTTTGGATAGTTCCACCTGAAGTAGAGAGCACACACCCTAATACCTCATCTGAGAGAGTAGGGCACCAGCCCCACATACTTAGGATGGAGAGTCCAAACTCAGCCCTAGCCAAAACTGCAAAACAAACAAACAAACAAAGAAAAAACTACAAAGAAATAAATAATACTACATATACACCTAGACAAAGGACCCACGTGGGAGACTTCCAACTTGGCTCTTCTTTGCCAGAGCTCTGGTGCTTTTTCACTCCTTTTGTATTCCTTTCTGTCTAATAAAATCCTTTCTTACCACTGATTTGTGGTTCCTGGGTTCATTCTTCAAATCCCTGAGACCAAGGACCCACTAAAGAAAGAAATTCCAGTGACAGTTCCACTATTATTGCAAATTTTCATTCCTCTATCATACTTTCTGTTTTAAAAAAAATTATTAAAAGTGATATAAAGAGACTGATTAAAAATAGACTAAGTAAAGGGAAAATAATTATAAAAAGTTTTTAAAAAGCCTCCTTCCCCACGACATTCAAGTCCTAATCTCCAGAGCCTGCAAATATGTTACTTTACCTGATAAAAGGATTTGGCAAGTGTGATTAAATTAAAGATTTTAAGTGAGATTTCCTTGAATTTTTCACATGGGCCCAATGTAGTCACAAAGGTCCTTATGAGAAAGAAACAAATGGAGATCTGATTACAGAAGAAAGTGTCAGAATTGAGAAGTTAAGGACTGAAAACAAAAGATTATTCTGAAACATGCACAAAAAGAAATTGGAGTCCAGGTTCTATGTGGGCAACGAGGCCTTTATTTCCACTCAAGTGAGAGTGAGTTGAGTCTCAGAAAGGAATCACCACGTGGGTTAAGATGGATGGGCATTAAAAGTAAGGTGACACCAGATTTTAACATTGGTGAAGTGGAAATTGGGGAGGCGGGGCCTGGGGGACAGGGCCTGACACCAATGCAAACTTTGATAAGCAGTTCTTGATAATCAGTTCTCAACAATTATTTGTTATTATTAAAGTTTAACATTATAAAATTAACAAAAATAATATAAAACGCATATCCTGGTGAAATAGCCACATGGCAGCCGAAAACCATATATTCCCTTCCTGTTCTACCATGTTCCCTAGCTTGTCGGGCATTCTTTCCAAAAATCAGGGCTTTTTAAAAATGCCACAGGATGCAGGACAAATTGTTAAAAATCAAGACTGTTCCACCAAAAGCGGGACATCTGGTCACCTTAATTGAAAGAGTCAGAGGGGTAGAGATTGGTACACTCACTTTTTCCTGGGTGGGACATCCATGCACTCATTTCTTCCAGGGCAGGACAGTTCTATTGGGTGTGTTGGTTCTATTTTCCTGAGTCCAGACATTTGACTCTATCAAGAAAAATGCAGTATGGAAGAAGACTCAACCCAACCTTTGCTGCTTTGAAGGTGGAGGAAGCGTCCAGGAGCCAAGGAATGCCGGTGACCTCCAGTACTTGGAATAGGCAAGGAAACAGATTGTCCCCTCAGAGAGTCCAGAAGGGACCATTATTTCCTGACTTTAACTCAGGGAGACTGCTTTTGACTTTTATAGCTGTGAAGTAATACATATTCATCATTACTGAGTTTATGGCAATTTGTTTCAAAAGCAACAAACTACCAAGAAAAGTATGGTACAAAGGGTTGCTGGAAATTTAGATTTGAGCTGAACTTATAAAAACTCAGACTCAGTGATCTCAGGTGAAATTACCAATGGGAGTCTGTGAGAGGTGTACACTAAACTGATAGCATCTCAAGTGCAGCCAGCAAGAGCAGCATCAGCCTGCTCTCTCATAAGTCTCCTTATTCAATCAAAAATCATAAATCATGTTGACAGCATAATGCATAAACCTAATTCAAGTTATTCAAAGCAAGGTGCTTCAAGCAATCATTAACAGCCAGAAGAAGGGAAACAAAGGAAAGGAAAATCATGCAGGCACAGCATGTGATTACAACATAAACTTTACAATTTAGGGATAAACTTCCCAAATAGCTTCGGTGATTTCTATCTACGCCTGGGCAGGACTCATATGATAGTAATCTTTGGTTGCAAGGCATTCTGTTCTCAGCCACCAGATAATAATCAGGCCACTTGCAGCACCTAAAAGGGGGTGTGCAGGATCCTGGACTCTGGTCAAACAGGACCCCCAGAATCCTAGCCCTGAGCCTTCTGGACGCCAGACATCCTGTGTAGACCACCAGGCTATTGCTAGCCTTGAGGGTTGTTTTGAGGAACTTGGACTCTGGTCAACAAGCCCTCCAGAAAGTCCTGGCCTACACTACACTACAAACCTTACTCCCACAATCATTAATATGTATTATGAGCTAATGTGTCTCCTTTTAGTTTTGTTAGTCTCTGTGATTAGTATAACTTTTAACTAAATTTTTTGGGGGGTTTTAATTTTCAGTTTTTCATATTATATGCTTCTAAAGATATTCTTCTCCTTTTTAATTAAATTGTCACACAATTCCAGAAATTCACGTAAAAAATTTCAAGTAAAATGAGGGCATGCTGTAGTGTAGGTGAAATTTTTTTGAAATACCACCACGATTCTGCATGTGAGCCTCATTCAGAGAATTTTGCTTTTTATAGTCATTTTCCAAATATAAAGATAATTATGTTTTGATCATTTTATTGCTTAAGCTTAGATAAAATTCATGCAGTTAATTTGTGTTCATTATTACATTTGTGTAACTTGCATAATTGCATTTTAATAGTGCATACGAAAACACAAAGCTAAAAGAAATCTCAACATAAATAATTATTTTCTGTATCTTTAGGGATAGTTTTTTAATCACCTTTCAGACAGAAGTACGTATTTACTACAACCATAAGTAGCTTATGAAAAGCCCATTTTTAATGAGAACTCTAGCACATAGTTGATTTCATGTTTTATTTATATGGGTATGGTATTTTATAGGATAAATATTTTAAGTGAGATTTTACAATGTTTTGAGTGCTTTAATTGTCTTTTACCATTAAATTTTATCAGGGTTTATTTTAAAATTATATATTATACAAATAAAAGTCTACAAGACATTTTTTACTTGTAAAACTGAAGTATAGTAAACTGTTATAAACAGCACACTTCTGAAGGCATTTTAAGCAAATTTTTATAAAGTAAACATACTGATGAAAATCTCTGCATATTAAGAATTAAGACATTTTCTGATCCCAAGAATGTCATTTGTATTCCCTTTTGGTCATTAATCTCATCAAAGGTAAATATTTATTATTCTAACTTCTAACACTATAATTTACTTTTTCCTTTAAAAGTATTATGTATAAAGAATCATATAGCATATGCTGTACTTGACTTTTCCATGCAGTGTACAGCATATATAATATACTTCATCATTAATATATGACTAATCCGCCAATGGGTTAGCATCTTGTCATCCTTCTTTTCTTTCATTGATTAAATTTTGTGAAAATACTATGAGTTCATAACCAAATTTTCTCTTGATTGAAATGCTGTGAGACAGATGAGCAGACTGCACTGGGTGTCTTTTTATTTTTCTGGACCCATTCTCTGCCCAGATCTGTGTCCTTACCATTTGGTTTCTATGTACTGCATTATCTGGATATCTCACATCCTCTGTCCTGTAGTTCGTTTCAAACAGCAGCAGATGGTGGCAAGAGCTACAGTGAGGGGAAAGGAAGGTAAATCGTTGCCTTTCTACATACATGCTGAAGCCTCAGTTTCTTTACCAAAATTTACAAATAGCACCCGGTAATCACCTGCTCCAGGTACTATTCTTCAGTTCCTGGTAGATTCCCACTGCGTCTGTCTGTACCTGACTTTTGTCATCTTCCTTCACCTATCCACATTCGCAGTTCTCCCTGCTTTAAACACTGCAATCACCTCCTTTTAGCATGACATTATGTCCACGATCTTGATTATTACATCTACCCTAATTCATAAATCTACTTCTATGTAAGCTTATGGATATGATATTTATTTTATTCATGTCCCCAGGTAAAAATATCCTTTGCCTCCTTTCATAGAGAGATCAAAGGAGGGAAACATGCCTGTTAGCAGTGTTTCCAAATCAAGGAGCCCAATGGTTACTTGGGTGAGTTTGCAAAATATTTTCTAAAAATTCTTTTTTTTTCTATTCTCAAAAAGACAAATTATATATTTTAATGATTTTATAACAGCTGAGAATACCTACAGAACAGATGTCTAAATGAACAAATGTACAGTGGTTAATCTTTTTGATGTTAAATCAACTACAAAATCTATAGCAATGTTTCAAATGCTAGTAACAGCTGCCTCTGAAGGCCGAAATGCCTTGAATTTATACTGGGCTTGTGTGTGTGTGTGGGGGGGGTCAATTTGTACTGGGCTTGATGAGAAAGAACCACAGTTTTAAATAGCTAAGAAACATTTTCATTCTTTTCAAATTAGGTCTTTCATATAAAAACAATTTCATTAATTGTTAGACTATGTCTTTAGCTGTCTTTGAATAGTTAGTTGATGCTTCATTAATTCGTCCAATAGATATAATGTCTATAGTTTCAGAAACTTATTTTTTACAGAGTCTAAATATTCTTGATGAGAGGTTGTAACTGAACACAGTAGGCTGCAGTAACTGACCCTATGTATGAAAAGATCGTGTAAGCCGAGTAAACCACTGCCTCCTGATCTTTAACCACTCCTGTACACCATGATGCTTTGTAAGCACTGTAAGAACAGAAGCTCTAGGTGTGCCCTAATTCATGCATGACAGCCCTATCTTTGCTGTAAGTTACACTTCAGTTTCTATTAAAGTGAGATGATCTCTTCCATATTTACTTACTGTCAGTCTCCTGCTTCGTGGTCAGACTATGTGCATTAGCATTTTCAAATTGCTTGTAAACAGATTCTTCCCTAAAGAACAAGCTATATCTCAATTTCTTAACTCTGTTCAAAAATAAAATGTTCCTTGGTTTCTTAAAACAACTTATTCTTCTTTCTGACTTTTTTTTCTAAATTTAAAAAAAGTATAAAATATTTAATGATGATTTCTTATCTTCAGATGTGACCTTATCATATTCCCACTATGAGCCATGAGATTAATTAATCAAACAGTAAAACAGGAAGAATGTTTGAAGTATTTCTCCTTCTCCTCTATTTTCTTATCTAACTTTACCATTTTCTTCCCATCGATTCATTTGATAGATCTCTTCTGCTACTTTTCACAATGTCAGAAAGTGTCAGAAAGTGTCAATCAACTAATTTTGAGCCCTTTATCTACCCTCTTGACTTTTAAATTAAACTTTTCTTGTTTTCTGTTTTATAGGTTGTGCTTGAATAGCTCTAAAAATGTATGTGCAAGCTTTTAATTCCTCCCCTCCAATTCAAAGATGTATACTTTAATTAGTATGCAAAATTTTTTGATAATGAGGATTTCTTCTATCCATGCTGCTTTTCCCATAAGAACTGCAGTGCATTACAATTATGTTTCTATTAACTATAAAGTAATATAATAATCTCATGAGAAAATTCTATACATCTATACACTCAAGCATTTCATGAATAGAACTAGAAAAAATAGATGAATGGGTCTTCTTGTTTTGCATATAAACAAGAAAGGATTTTAGTCAATGTCTCATTAAAAATACATGTCTTGATTTTAATGTTTTGTTGAACCACATTTTATGTAACAAATGTTAGGAATTTTAGCAGTTCATAAATTTAGAGATGTGAATGTCTTTGAACATTATCATTTAATAAAAGGTAATATTTGAACTAATCTTTAAAGTAATTTAATATCTACCTCAAAACCTTGTAGAGGGAAAGAAAAACCCTATGGCTAAAAATAATAACTAAATAAGAGTGATGTCATCAAGACTGTAGATGAGAGGCATCTGCCATTCTCCTCCTCCACACAAAAGGACCAAAACATGAGCAGACAACCCCACATTGAGTACAGCATCTAAGGGGCAAAACTGGAACACAGCAAGGACTCAACAAAGACCTTTCTAGACATAGAAAACTGAGATGGCAACAAAGAGAGGGGAGCAGCTCAGAGCCACAAGGGATTCCCCATTGCAGGTGTAAGGCAAGCTGAAGATCTCTAGTTGTGCAAATTTTCATCACGTATACCTGCAATTCTAGCAACAGAAGAGAACCTCAGTGCCCACAGGCCCTGAGCCTAGTATGAGAAGCTTCCTGGAATCCATTACTTTGTTCTTCCAGAGTGGAAATTCATGCTTGTCACCTCAATCCCAAGATCAAAACTGTGGCAGCATGGCACCATTTTGAGAATAAAGCTACTGCCAGATTGTACCTGACCCTGGGCCTCAGAGCCTCTGCATCTCCACATCCTTAGAGTCACACTGACGCTCCTCTATACCCACCAAAGGAGTTGCAGAATCATGAAAACTGCTGGACCCAGTGGTGCATCTGTTTCCCCGGCACTAGAGTTCACACAGCATCCTGGGGAGATGCAGTTCAATGCATTAGGAAGGCTGCCTCCAGGACATAGGAAGCCAAAGTGTATGTTCCCCAGAGCTTGCGAGCCACCAAGGCATGATCTTATATGTACAAAACCTTAAAGACTCCTCTAAAAAACACCTACATTTGAGGAATAACTTTGGTATAGTCTCAAAATTGGTAGACAAATTTAGTAGTATTTCTGCCAACCAGTAACAAACAGAAAGTGAAATCAAGAAGTCAATTCCATTTACAATGGTTACAAAAAACAAGTAAATACCTATAATGCATTCAACCAAGGAGTTGGGAGATCACTACAAAAATAACTACAACACCTTGGTGAAAGAAATTGAAGAGGATGCAAATAAATGAAAAGGCATCTCATGTTCATGGATTGGGAGAGTCATTATCACCTAAATGGCCCCACTGCCCAAGAAATCTACAGATTCACTGAAATTTCTCTTAAATAACTAACGTTAATTTTTTTCAGACTTAGAAAAAAATAATTATAAAACTCATATGGAACCACAAGAGAGCCTGAATAACCTAAGCAACCTTAGCAAAAAGAAGATATCTGTGGTAGCACATTACCTGACTTCAAATGATATTACAAGGTTCACAAGTAACTAAAACAGCACAGTACTATTATAAAAATAGACACATAGATCAATAGACCTGAATAGAGAATCTCTAAATAAAGCAACATACCTACAATCAAATAATCTTCAACAAAATAGACAAAAATATACGCTGGTGAAAGGACACTTTATTCAATAAGTGGTACTGGGAAAATTGGAAATCCAAACGCAGAAAAATAAAACTGGACCCATATCCCTCATCATATACAAGAATCAATTCCTGATGGATCAAAGACTTAACTGTAAGGCCTAAAATTATAAAAATCATAAAAGAAAGCCTCTGAAAAACTTTTCTGGACTTGGAATAAGGAAAACTTCACGACTAACACCTAAAAGGGACAGGCAACAGAAATAAAGCTAAATCAATGAGGCTTGCTTAAACTAAAAAGTTTCTGCTCAGTGAAAGAAATAATCCATGGAAGGGAAGAACATGTGTGCACACTGTTCATCTGACAAAGAACTGGTATTCGGGATCTGTAAGAAGCTTAAACAACTCAACAGAAAATGAGTAAGCCCATCAAAAAAGTAGACAAATGTCATGCACAAACATTTTTCAAAAAAAGTCACACAAGCGGCAAAAACTCATATGAAAAACTTCTCAGTATCACTAATCAACAGAGCAATGCAAGTTAAAACCAAAATGAAATACTACCTTAGACCAGACAGAATGATTTCAACAGGAAAGTAAAAAAAAATGACAAATATTGGGGCGGCGCCTGTGGCTCAGTGATTTGGGCACCAGCCCCATGTATTGGGGGTTGTGGGCTCAAATCCGGCCCTGGCCTAAGTGCAACAACAACAAAAAAACAGCCAGGCATTGTGGCGGGCACCTGTAGTCCCAGCTGCTTGGGAGGCTGAGGCAGGAGAATTGCCTGGGCTCAAGAACTGGAGGTTGCTGTGAGCTGTGATGCAATGTCACTCTACCAAGGGTCACAAAGTGAGACTCTGTCTCTAAAAAAAAAAAAAAAAAAAAGACAAATATTGATGTAGGTATGGAAAAAAGGGAATGCTTCTATACATGCACTATTGGGAATAATCTGAATTAGCGCAACCTCTATGGAAAATAGTACGGAAATTTCTCAAAGAGTTATGAATCAAAGGGCTATTTGATACAGCTACTGGTTATCTACCCAAAGAAAAGCAAATAGTTCTGTAAAAAAGACACCTGCACTTGTATGTTTATCACAGCACTATTCACAACAGAAGAGTCACAGAATCAGTCCAGGTGCCTATCACCAGATCCTTACATAAAGAAAATGTGGTCCATATACACCAGGGAATACTACTCAGTCATATAAAAGGATGTAGCCATATTTTATGCAGCAACATAAATGGAACTTGAGGCCATTATTCAAAATGAAATATCTCTGAAATAGAAAGTTAAATCTTGCATTCTTACATGTAAGTGAGAGCTAAACAGTGGGCCTAAATGGTCATACAGAGTGGTATACTGGACACTGGACACTCAGAGGGGGAAGGGAGGGCAGGGCATGAGGGATCAAATATTATCTATCAGGGACATTATTTGGGTGACAGGTATATTAAAAGCCCTGGCTTCATCCCTGTTACAATTCATCCATATAACAGCAACAACAAAAAATGACTTAGACTGGCTAATCTATAAAAATAAACAAAAACAAAATACATGATTCTCTAGCAGCAGACGCAGAGAAACTAGCAAGCTAGCATGTCACTTATGAAAATGGAAACAAATCTCAGAATTCATCCAGGAGGAAAATAGAATTGTCACAAAAGTTATCCTTCAATAACTCATGGATACCCTCTTCTTAGCCTTTTAAACACTCTGATGATCTGTTTTCTAATAGTTCACTTCTAGTAATAAATGCAAACACACTAAAAGCTGGACTAATGACCTTTCTACTCTGACCTAGTGAGATAGAATTTTTGAAAATGGGAGATTTAGGTCAGATGTGGCTCAAGCCTATAATCCTGGCACTCTGGGAGGCTGAAGTGGGTGGATTGCTTGTGCTTAGGAGTTTGAGAGCTTATGTAGTATTGGGCAAATGTAAATGTGTACAGCCAGTAAGTAAAACAGTATAGAATTTTCTGAAAAATCTAAAAATTGAACTACCATAGGATCTAGCAGTTCTACTACTGCATATTTATTGAAAGGAAAGGAAACCAATACATCAAAGAGATAAATGCATCCCCAATTGTATTCAAAATAGCCAACATATAGAATCAGCCCGAAAGTCTTATCAACTAATGAAAGGAAGGTGGTATATAGACAACCTTCAATAGTATTCATCTATAAAGAGGAATGAAAGTCTGTCATTCACAGAAACACAGAAAAGCCTGGAGGACATTATGTTAAGCCAAATAAATCAGGTCGAGAAAAATAAAAACCACATTTACTTACTCATATGCAGTAGCGAAAACAGAATTGAGCTCATTGAAGTAGAGAACAGAACAGATGTTTTTAGAGGTTGGGGAGGTTATGAGGGAAGGAAGAACAACCAGAGTTTGGATAAGGGGTGAAGAATCACAACTAGACAGGAAAATAAGTTCTGTGTTCTGCAGCAATGTCAGGTGAATGTAACAATAATTTTTGTATAGGTTCAAAACCTTAAAAGAGGATTTTGAATGTTCCCAACAGAAAGAAACGATAACTGAGATGATGGGTATTCTAATTGTCCTGGGCGGCTCATTATATGCTGTACAGGTATACACTTTGTCCTCCATAAATATGTACAATTATTATGCATTAACGAGAAAGGAAAAAATCCTCAGGGAGAGCACAGTATTAGCAAAAGTAAATGAAATGAGAAATACCCAGGTATTAAGCAACAGGATTTGAAAAACAGAACTGACATGTGCTTAATTTAGAAAAGTGAATGTATCTCTAGAGAACTTATTTGTATGCCAAATATTCAACCAGGGAATTTAATTGTTTCTGGAGAACTCTTCAAAAACAAACAATCAAAAAAATCCTCTATCAAAACTAAGCCTTAGAGGTCCATTTTCTAAACTCTATCAAAGCTAAGTAATATGAATGCATTTTCGATGAAAGCATACTCCCTGTATGTTTTTGATTTTGTAGCAACTCCCCACTTCCACAGGTTATAAAAGCAGAATGTCATATGTTTATTTTCCTTAGGGTATTTTTACTGGTGTGGCGTAGAAAAGGATTCCTCTGCCTTTATGCCCAATTCCTGTTTCAGAAAGCATTGGTAGGATTTTGAGACAAACATCGTTGAGGACGTAATTCTTTTAAGCACCATATAATTATATGAGAATTCTGAGATATGTCTGTGAGCTCTTGCAAATACATCTATTTTACTGTTTTCACAGAGGCTAGGAAAGCCTACACGTATAAGCAGCATCTGAGTCATAGCAGACATACCATATACTTTGTTATTGAAAGATGGTAGATGTATCTTATCCTATGTGATTCTATCCTTTATTTTTTTTAATACATCCCAAACTATTTTTGTTAGGCTGTCCCAGTGAACTTCATCAGCTTCTCTGGATGTGTCTTTCTTTAGGTATCTCTGTATGATAGGAAACTGAACAAAACCCTGGGATTTACAGTTAAGACAGATCTGAGATTGTGATCCTTACAGTGTTACTAGATTTCTTTGGGGTGAGACGACCAAACTAGAAGGGAGCGGGTGGGCAAAACGTCACAATATTTTTTGAAACTGCATTTTCATAGTGAGCTCTGATTTGTATGCAGAATAGCTAATTAGAGTTGGGTTATTGATGCTACAATGTATCCAGTGGTGTAAATTTTTCTTTCTACCAAACAACTCTTACATGATACCACCATTTGAAAATTGACCGATTATAAACTGACCTAAGAGAATCTCATGTTCACAATCACCAGATTCTTATAGAAAAACTAGTGATTTATGGAAACAATACATACATCAGAGAGATACATTTTCTCTGCAAGCTAGCATGTCATTTATGAAAATGGAAATAAATATCAGAATTCATCCAGGGGGAACATAGAATTGTCACAAAAGCTGTCTTTCAATAACTCATAGATACTGTCTTCTAATGATCTCTTTGCTAATAGTTCACTTCTAGAAATAAATAGGAATACACTAAAAGCTGGATTAGTCTGACCTAGTGGGACAGTATTTTTGAAAATGGGAGATTTAGGTCAGGTGCTGTGGCTCAAGCCTGTAATCTTGGCACTCTGAGAGGCCGAGATGGGTGGATTGCTTGAGCTCAGGAGTTCCAGATGAGCCTGACCAATAGCAAGACTCCCTCTATACTAAAAATAGAAAGACTGAGGCAAGAAGATTGCTTGAGCCCTAGAGCTTGACACTGCTGTGAGCTACGATGCCATCACACTCTAATCAGGACACTAGAGTGATGCTTTGTCTCAAATAAATGAATGAATGAATAAGTAAATAAATAAAATAGATAAATAAGTAAATAAAATGGGAGATTTAAGGAGGAAACCAAATTCTAAATCAACACCTTCCAACAGAACATTCTGTAATGATATTATTCTATAGATGTACTTACTGGACAGTATGCTAGGCACTTAGCCACTTTAAATAAATGAAAAAAATTAATTTTATTCACTTATGATTGATTTAAATTTAAATAGCCACATGTGGCCAGTGACGTCCGTATTGACAGTCCATCTCTAAATCAAAGATGCTAAGCTGAAGATATCTGGATACTAGATTATCAAATTCTTATACCCCAGGCACAGAAGCAGTGTGCATATAATCTCTCCAAGCAAACACAAATCTCAAACACTCATTTCACAAAGGATATCTTACTTCTAATTCCTCATGCTAACTGACAATGATTTTGTCAATTTTCCAGAATGAATGAGACATTAGTCTCAGAACTGCTAACTAATTACTCAAAAAACTAAAATCCTATTAGAAGTAACCACTCCTTGTTAGTACTACACACAGGACTTTATTATAGTATTTTATTTGACAACAATGATGAATCGGTCTGGACAAAATGGCTACAGATAGACAAAAATACAATTAAAATAAATATGAAGAAATATACATTTGAATTTGAAAATAAGAAACCAATGCAATAGCGAATGTAGCACATGGGGATTACGGGCCTCAGTAACTCCAGGGTAGACAAACCTGGTATTCAGGGAGCCCGTGACTTACAGAGAAGTTGCTTGAAGTTGCTTCACGAAAGCTTCAGTCCTTCCTTCCTACACTCCCTCTCTCCTTTCCTTCCTTCTTGTTTTGTGAAATGTTCTCTATATTATGGTATTTTGATATTTCTTAAAAACCCTCTCTGGCTGGAGAGAGATGATCCTTTCTAGAGCTAATTAATTCTTAAAAGACAGGGAGAGACTCAGCTACAAGTTAAGTCTTTGATGTGCCCAGTAGCCAATCCGGAGTCATACCTCCTGTAGCACTGGGTACTCCCCAGGGGTCCATATTCCTGAGTTTAATCCTTCTAAGTTTTGGTATCAGGCAACTAGAGACCACTCTTCCAGCCCACAACCCACAGGAAATATTTAAACCAGCCAAATCTAAATTAATGACCCTGCTTTGCCTTTCTCCTAACCCGACCTGGTGTTTTTCCGGTAGCCCTGACTCATGTGCCAGACTCTCCTTTCCAGGAAAACAGTCAGTATTGTTATTAAACTTTTCTTTCCATGGTATTGACCTAATCACAGGTCCACTCAGTCACCTTTATAAATTAATCGTTGGCATGAAATCCTCTCCCTCCCTCCCTATTGTGTCTTCTTTCTCTCCTTCTTTCCTCTTGCCTTCTTAAGGCTATTATGAAAACAAACAAATTCTTCCACAAAACAAACTTTGTTCCCCAGCAATTTAATGAACACTGAAAGGGTCCAAACACTACATTGTTTTTAGTTGTTTAATTATGTGGCTATTCTTACTCCAAGATACAAGTTTCTTAAATTTATATTCCCAAATCAAAAGAAAAAAAAAATGACAGGAGAAGAATTAAGAGGGTTCAGAAAAGAAAAGTTTGCTTTAATTTGGAAAATACAGGTTCAAATGCTCCAAAGTATTCTTGGAGGTAAACAGCCCATTTCAATTCTGTCTAAGGGGTAACACTGAAAGTATCTTAAATTTCATAAATATATTTGCATAATATGTGGATTATTAAAAATTCTACTTTTAAAAATTAACAACCATGAAAATTTAACTTTTAAACATTCTACTTTATTCAGAAAACAAAACAAGATTTTCCAACAAATATTTTGGAAATATTTAAAACAAAATGTCCTAACTGGAAGACCTACTCTATTGAAATATATTGTAAGGATTTACTTAAGTTTTACAGTCAGTATATGAAAATTATAAACATTACCCATTTTTCATGTAGATGGATTTACTCCTAGTTTTCTGCATGCAGATTTCTATCTAGACATCTTCTGCTATTGTTTGCAATATTAAAATCTGAAAAATATACAACTCTTTATTTGGTGATATTTGTGATTTTCTTTTTAAAATTTGCTGGATGTTTTAATGTAAATTCAAAAACTACAACTTTTAGTGTTCTTTATTCAGGAGTACTTCTGTATCTGAAATCTTTAATGTTGACTTATTTTTCTTCCCAGAATATTAAAATTAACTTTTCTTTTCTTTTTTTTTTTTGAGACAGAGTCTCACTATGTTGCCCTGGGTAGAGTGCTGTAGTGTTATAGCTCACAGCAACCTCAAACTCTTGGGCTTAAGTGATTCTCTTGCCTCAGCCTCCCAAGTAGCTGGCACTACAGATGCCCACCACAGCACCTGGCTATTTTTTTTTTTTTTTGAGACAGAGCCTCAAGCTATCCCCCTGGGTAGAGTACCATGGCATCACAGCTCACAGCAACCTCCAACTCCTGGGCTCAAGCGAGTCTCCTGCCTCAGCCTCCCAATAGCTGGGACCACAGGTGCCTGCCACAACGCCCGGCCATTTTTTGGTTGCAGCCATCATTGTTGTTTGGCAGGCCCGGGCTGGGGATTCGAACCTGCCACCTTAGGTGTATGTGGCTGGCACCTTAGCCGATTGAGCCACAGGCGCTGAGCCCACCTGGCTATTTTTTGTTGCAGTTGTCATTGTTGTCTAGATGGCCCAGGCCAGGTTCGACCCCGCCACCCTTGGTGTATGTGGCTGGCACTGTAACCACTGTGCTATGGGCGCTGAGCCTAAAATTAACTTTCCACGTGCTAGGTGTGTAACATGTTAAAGCTATAACATCTACATATTTTTCTTTCACTTTGTGCCCTTTTCAAAAGAAAATTCTAGCCCTACGGTAATGCACACTCACACACACACCATAAGGAGACACTTTCTTTCATTATTAACATAGTATAAGAACAGCACAGGTTAAATATCATTTATTAACCCAGCAGTTTATCAGAGACTAGATGTTTAAAGTTAATTTTCATATTTAAATACCGTAACAATTTGTGCTTCCTTCCAGTAGGCTTTGGTGCACTTTATTCACAGTGTACTATAGAAAAATGTTTTATTAGTTACTTACAGAAAACACCTCCAGTGGTTCTCTTTAGATAATTTGCTGATCACGTCACTTATTCCTGCGGCTGATAAAAGGTATTGATCACCTGGAAGCTACATAGCAACTTAGGCAGGAACGCTGATTGCTGTGTAAGATACCCTTTTTTTGTTTTACATTGATTTGCATTCCTAATTGTATTTTTTATTTTTTAATTTTTATTATTTTTTTTACGTTCCTAAATGTTGAATTGTTTAATTTTAAATACTTAAACCTTCAAGCCATTTAGATTGAAAAAAATATTAAAAAATGAACAATGAACAATAAAGAAAATAATATAATAATCACTCATATGACCATTATTCAGCTTCAATAATTATGAATTATTTATTTTTATGTTCTAAAAACTTTCTTTGTCACAAGTCATAGCATTATTTCCTCATATTTATTCTGTGGTTTTAGCTTTTATGTTTTATGATCAGTCTTGAATTAATTTTATGTTGCAAGGGAAAGGGTAGAAGTTACTATTTAAAATCAGTAACATTTGCTTGGTGCCCATAACACAGTGGTTACAACGCCACATACACTGTAGTTGGTAGGTTCAGACCCAGCCCAGGCAAGGTAAAGTAACAATGACAACTGCAACAAAAAATAGCCAGGTGTTGTGGCGGGTGCCTGTAGTCTTAGCTACTTGGGAGGCTGAGGCAAGAGAATTGCTTAAGCCCAAGAGTTTGAGGTTGCTGTGAGCTGTGACACCAAAGCACTCTATCGAGGGCAACAAAGTGGGACTCTGTCTCAAAAAAAAAAAAGAAAGAAAGAAAGAAAAAAATAGTAACGTTTATTGAGAAGACTTTACCTTTCAAAACTGATTCACTAGCTCTTCAAAATTGTGTCCTTAACATTGTATACAGACTCTTAGTATCTACCACCTGCCGGTGAAACTCACTTCTCAAATAAAATTGATACAAAA
Organism: Otolemur garnettii; assembly: GCF_000181295.1. Taxonomy (NCBI): domain Eukaryota; kingdom Metazoa; phylum Chordata; class Mammalia; order Primates; family Galagidae; genus Otolemur; species Otolemur garnettii. Next base: position 17,008,541 of record NW_003852399.1, read on the forward strand.
ATCAAAGCAATCCATTCGTCAAGCTCCTATCATGACTCATTGCTTTACTCCTTCTAAACCACCATGTAATGTACTACTTTATTTTCAAGAAACTGTCTTTTGACAGAGGAATGATGTTTACTTTATATTTTACTTTTGCATATTTCCTGAATTCCCTACTCTTTCTTGACTTCTAAACTTCCATGGTTTTGTTCTAGCCATGTCTTCTTATGATGTTTGCTGTGATATCTTCTTGTCCTCCCCCTCTACCCCCGTCCCTCTTCTCTCTGACTTATCTGTTTCCTCTCCCCTTCCTAGACTCAAGAATTTACACCCTAATCTGACTTCCAATTTGTTTCCTCCCTGATGACTGGCTTTTGGGCATACTTTCTTTTTTAACTACTACCCTTCATTTTCATCCTTGTCTTGGCTCCAAACACCAGACTTTCCTGGTTTGTACACTGTATTCTATAGTCTTTGTATGACACTGGCTTTAGAAGTTATGTCCAGAGTAAATCCCTGTCACCAAGTGTTTGCAGGAGAATAAAACATCCTCATTAGAAGTAGGTTGTTTACCTTTATAAACAAAGCAGAAATGAAATAGAAAACTTTTATAAAGACACCCTCAAGATATATTATAATACACACAGGGAATAAATGAGGTTATTAAAGAAAGGCCTTGAATAATATATGTTTTATATAAAAACTAAATTTAGACAGAAAAATTTGAATGTTTCCAGCATAAAGACAAATATTTAAGATGATAGATATATAATTATGCTGATTTGATCTTTGCAAATTACAAATGTAATAAATAAATGTAACAAATTATCACACGTATCCTGAAAACATATACATCTATATGTATCAATAAAAAAATAGAAAAATCCCTTGAAAAATTCAGTGATTTTTGGAATAGCTCCAGTATTTTAATACATTCTAAAATACAAGTTTTTTAGACAGAAAATATTTGTGTTCAGGTAGATTTTAAAAGATAATTTAAAAACAGTCGTATTAAAATATAAATTTTATATATCTGTTGAAATTTTGAGAAGTGTATGATTTCATAAGTTTTAATATTTTGCACCGTGAAACCGTCACCACAACCACCAGTTTCCTGTGTGCTGCTTGGAGTGCTTCACTCAAGCTCCTTCCTGTCCCTGCCCTGGCAAACACTGGTCTGCTTTATTAATAACTAAAGTAGAGTAGTTATTACTTTGTAGAATTTTGTAGAATTGGGATTACAGAGTGTGTAACATTTTGTCTGGCTTGTAAAATTCATCACAATTATTGGATGATTGATCTCTGTCACTGCATATATCAATGGTTCATTTATTTTTAATGGTGAATAGTATTTTGCTGTATGTCTATAATAATTTGTCCTCTCATTTGTTGTTATATTTTTTAGTTATTTCCAGTTCAGGGCTATTATAAGGACACCTGCTGCACTGATTTATATACAAGGTTATGTGTAAACGTGTCAGATGCTTAGAAATTGAAGGGGTCAATCATACGGTGGGTGTACCTACAATTCCTAAGAAATTGCCATATTGTTTTTCAAGGTACTTGTATGATTTGACATTCCCACCAACAAGGTATCAGAATTCTTAGTTCTCATATGCCCGTTAAAAGTAACTCTTTTTAATTTTAGACATTTGAAATAGGTGTTCAGTGGTATCTCTCCATGTTTTTTATTTGCACTTTCTTTATAATGTCATTGAGCTGTTTTCATCTGCTTATGTATGACCTGAATATTTATGGAATTAAAAATCTGTTAAAATAACTGGTGGATTTTCATTGGGTTATTTTTTTCCTTGCCAGAAAATTCTGAGAGTATTAAAGAAATACATTCTCTCTATATAGACTCTCTTTGCAGGTCAAAAATAGAAAGAAATAATTCTTTGTAGGGCTATAGAAGGAATGAGGACATACTATTAAAATACAACTGAGGACCCAACCCCTGTGCAGTAGACCAGTACTGGTCTGTGTCCCGTTAAGAACCAGGCTACACAGCAGGAGGTGATGGGGGACCAGTGAATGAAGCTGCAGCTGTATTTACAGCCACTGCCTGTCACTAGCGTCCCTATCTCTGCAGCTCCAACATCGTTCCCATCAGCAGTGGCATTAGGTTCTCATAGGAGTGTCAACCCTACTGTGAACCGCACATGCCCCGGGTATAGGTTGCGCCCTTCTCATGAGAATCTATTGGGTGATGAGATGAGGTGGACATGAGGCAGCGATACCAGCACTGGAAAGCAGCTGCAAATACAGGATGTGACTGCCTAGTTCCAAAAAAAATAATATTTGGGCACATGCTGATCATCATTATGGTGAGTTGTATAATTATTTTATTATATATTGTGTTATTCTGAAACTGTTTCCACCACTCCAGTCTGTGGAAAAATTATCTTCCATGAAAATGATCCCTGGTGCCCCAAAATGACCAGAGACCACTGTTATATGTGATACCTTCACCACACAGCTGGGCAAATGTTAACCCATCAGCAAATAATTATTTTTTGGTTGTTTTTAATATTATAGCATGTGAACACAAACTTTGAATGTCACTACTATATTGTGGAAAAGTAATGCAAGTTTTCTATGCTGCATTATGAGAATTATGATAATATTTCAAATAGAAATATTAGAACTGGGACACACAACCCACGTAAAATTAAAGATCCAGGGAAATATTGTAGGTATTTTAAACGGTTTTAGACTTGTATATCTTCAAATTGCATAAAATTGCAGTTGAAAATAAAAGAGAATTAAGAACAATCAATACTTCTAAGTTTTTACCTAGAAAGAAAATGAGGCAGAAAATAGGATGGCAATTTTCTTACTCTACTGCATTTGATATCAAAATGAGTATATTATAGTGGAAATCGTGCTTTTGCATTTTCTCTAATTTAGAAAGAATTATTTTTATGTAACATAGGATGGCATGAAGACTGACTAATCTTTAACAGAGTTACTTGACTGTATTTATTTAGAGCACTTGACTTTGAAAATAAACAGGATTCACACATTCTTAACGAACTTTCTTATGTACCAACAACAAATCTAACTTTTGCATTTTTTGCCTCCAGGGAGTTAGGGGATAGAATTTAATTTTTATCAAAAAAGATTTAAATTAAAATTTAAAAAAGACTTAAATTATAAAAGACAGGTGAGATATAAAAAGAGAGGAAAAATAAAGGTCATAAATATATTTATATTTTATTGCTTTAACTTTTATTTTGGAATAATTTTTGACTAGAGAAAGATTGAGAACATTTTGTATATAGTTCCTACATACACTTGGCCCAACTGCCCACATGTTGACATATTCCATAATTCTGTTTTTTTTAATGTTTTTTTTTTTTTTATTGAATGGTAACTGTGTACATTAATGCACTTCTGGGGTACAGTGTGGTGTTTTCACAAACAATCCAAAACACTTCCATCAAACTGGTTAACATAGCCTTCACGTAATTCTCTTAGTTATTGTGTTAAAATGTTCATATTCTACTCATAGAAAGATTCACTTGTACCCTTGTAAGATGAACCACAGAAGTGAATCCTCGAATCCCCCTCCCTCCACCCGTTCCCCCCTCCCTCCCCTTTCCCTGTATCCTTAGGTTGTTATTAGGTTATAGCTTTCATATAAAAGGTATAAATTAGTTTCATAATAGGGGTGTGTACATTGGATACTTTTTCCTCCATTCTTGTGATACTTTGCTCAGAAGAACATTCTCCAGCTCCATTCATGTGAACATGAAGGACGTAAAGTCTCCATCTTTCTTAATGGCTGTAGTATTCCATGGTGTACATATGCCACAGTTTGTTGTTGTGGTATATGTACACCATGGAATATTTCATAATTCTAATAACATAATAGAAATTAGAAATTAGAAGATACTGTTAATATTAAATAACCAGAACAACTTCTCCAAATTTCAACAATTTGGTACCTTTTCTGGTTCAGAATCCAACCCAGGTTCCCATATTACATTCACTTTTATGATTCCTTAATTTTACAATCTGAGAAAATTCTATAGTCTTTCAGGATTTGGGTGTTTTTCAAATATACTAGCTTGTGATTTTATAGAATATCCCTCAGTTTGGGTTCAGTGTGTCTCAGGACAAGTTTTATTCTGTTCAACTTAGAGCAGGAACATTGGAGAATTGACGTTCTGCCCTTCCTGAACATCAAACCAGGATTGAATGATGGCGCATGACTCACAGATGGTATAGCGGTACTGGTTTCTTGGTTAAGATGCTGTCTGCCAGTTTTACCAATTACATTGATATTTTTCTCTGTGTAATTAGTAGTTATTTCATGGGAGGATAATGGGAGACCACTCAAATATTCTATTTGTGATATTTTAGCTACCGACAATAGCATTCATGAGTAATTACTGATTGTAAATTTACTATCATATTTGCCTAATGGTGAGTTTTGATTTGCATCATTCCATCTACATTTTTTATTGGAATTAAACTGTTAGAAAGAGCTATGTCAGGCAGCACCTGTGGCACAAAGGAGTAGGGCACTAGCCCCATATACCGGAGGTGGCAGGTTCAAACCCAGCTCCAGCTAAAAACTGCAAAAAAAAAGAAAGAGCTATGTCTTCTCTCCTAATGATTCAGTAACTATGTTCTACAGGCAATAACCCATTAATCTCATTTTTTTGTTGATAAAACATGTTACAGTTTTAGTCAGTTGAAATTAATTCAAGAAAACACCTTTGTGTTTTCAATGTGGACCCAATTTATGAGCAGTTTCTTAATTTCTGGCCCCACAGTCGTTTCAGGCTCATCTTTGTACTTTGGTTCTCCCAGTATTATTCGTCATTTCTCCAAAAAGCCATAGTTTCTTTTATTAGAGAATGGCATTTAGAAATCAAAATCTGGTGGTTAACTGCTCATTACTTCTAGATTATGACTTCTATGTCTTTTCAATGGACAGAGCAGGGAACTTCTGTATATACGCCTTCCTTTATGCCTGTCTCTATCGCTATCTGTCTATTTATTCAAAACCATGAGTTTTTCTCTCTAATTATAGTCTCACACACAGAGTTCCTTTTCTTAAGTACTTTCTCCATAAGTAAGAAGACTGGCCCTCATTTTTCACTACATAATGATTTCCTCAATCACAGAAACACAATATAGGTTTAAGTTTGTTAGCGCATTCTACTGAAAATAAAATTGAACTAAAATACAATATTTATTTACAGTCCTTTGTGTCTTTAGGATTGCAGTAGTTTAAATATTGCTTATCAATATTATTAGATGAATTCTATTGCTTTTTTTTAAGACAGTCTCACTTTGTTGCCCAGACTAGAGGGCCATGGCATTATAGTTTACAGCAACTTCAAATTCCTGGGCTCAACCAATCCTCTTGCTTCAGCTTCCTGAGTAGCTGGGACAACAGGTGTACAGCACTATGCCCAGCTAATTTTTCTTTTTTTTTTTTTAATGACTATTTATTTTTGTTTTATTTATTTATTTTTATTTCAAATTAATATGAGGGTACTAATTTTTACATTACATTGCTCTCACTTCCAAGGTAAAATTCAAATTTTAGTAGAGCCTGTCACCTGGGGGGTTTGCTGAACAGTTTTACATGGTGCACATTAGATGAGACCCCACCAAGTGCCCTCCTTCCTCCAGCCAAGTGCCCTCCTCCCCCCATCATCCCTCTCCCATCCCTCTCTGTCTCTTTCCCTTTCCCCCTTGCTAGACTATATTTGAGTTTTATCATTCAATTTTTCTATTCTTAGTAGATATAGAGGAGGTCTTACCCTTGCTCAGGCTGGTCTTGAACTCCTAAGTTCAAGCAATCCACCCTCCTTGGCCTCCCAGAGTTCTAGGATTATAGCCACTGCACCCAGCTGGTGTGATCTATTCTTTAATACCAAATTTGGTGTGGTTAGAATAGTCAGTTGTAAACATTTTTGTTTTGTTAGTTATTGTTTGTGTCTCATATTGGATATCTATGCCCTCTGGCTAATTTTAATTAGTTATCTTTGGGGGGAGCATATGAAACATTATCATGGTTGTAATGTTTGGATTCCTAATGATTTCCTCACTAATTTTCTGGTGAAACATGGTTCATTACTTTATCAAAAATTGCAGTCAGAGTATTTCGATCACTTATAGTCGACAATACTGAATTTGAAACATTCTGATCAATGCATTTGTCTTTTGCATTGTTATGAAATATTTTATTCTAGTCATGCAGATTTAGTTTACACCTTTATGAAAATGGCTTGGTTGTTTCACTCATAGCCTTATAATTTTTTTTCCCCTACTGTACTGTTGACCTTAACCTCTCTTTGCATTTTTCCTTTCCTGATGAGCAAGATCTATGCTGTCATCTTATAGTCTATGCCTAATTATAGTCCTACAGAACTGAATTTTATAGCATATCCTTTTGATAAAGCACAAAATAATTCTTTAAGAAAAATAAATCGTATCTATAATTTATTTACTGATGGAACTGTAAATGCATTTTGTAAAAGTATGAGACTTAGTTGTTTTGTTTTCTTACTCTTAAGTTTAGAAGACTGTTTTAAGATATAGGAAAGAATCTTTGGAATTGCGAATGATGATCAATTCTCTCTCGGGTAACTTAAAGGAGGAGAGAGAGGAGAGTCAGAAAGAGGAATCATGTGGATCCTTGATATGTCCATACAGTCACTGAAACCAGAACTACAGGTGCTGGCTTCGATTTTCCCCCTTGTCTTCCCTTATAATTATTGTAGTACTCTCAATTCTCTTTCCTTATCAAATCCTGGAATGACCTTCAACTTCACAGCCACCTTGACATCTCTTTTGTTCACATCATCACTATATCTACTGTGCCTGTGAGAAGTGCGTCCTCACTACCATTCACCTCTGAATTCACCACCCTTCAGTTAATTACCAAAACTATACAAAGAATCATTTTAAAAAATAAATATGACCACAATATTTAACTGTTTGAAACTCTGTGATAGACCACGACTTCCTAATAGATAAGGTTCCCAGTTAAGCTTGGCACACAGACATCCCCTGATCTGGGCCCTAGAAGTCGTTGCTTCTGCCCAACTTGGAACTTCCTGTACTTCTAGAATAAGAAATCACTTACTGTTTAATGAATATTATACATATTTTCAGAACTTTTAAAGCTTTGTGCATTCTGATTCCCCAATCTATAATTTCATCATTACATTGTCTCTCCCTTACGGAGAATATCTAATGCTGATATGAGGTGTACATTATTTGCCACCTCATCTATGATGCTGACTTAGGGATTGTGATTCATTTATAAAAATAAACTTTGCATCTGAGTGAATAAAGCAAGGATGGAGGAAAGGTGTGAAGTCTGTACTCATAATAAGACAGTTCCTCTTGTACTCTACACTTTAGTTTTAAGAACTTCTTTAGTTTTTGCTGTTTCCAAATTAACTAATCCAGCTTAATATTCTGAACTTCCAATACAGTGTGTATAGCTTTCCTTTTGCTCTTAATTGATCAATGTTAGTTCTTATATTAAAGTAATAAACTCAACTAGTACAATTGGAAAGAGAGTACTCTAAAAATATTTTTTGGAACAATTATAAGACACTAACCGCAGTAGCAATCCATAGTCTCAATATAGGTTCTTATGAGACATGTACTGTAAAAATCACCAATAAAAACATGTATTTCTCCTTCCAGAAAAATGAATATTACATTTTTTGCTTAGGTGTATATAAAACAGTGATAACTTTCCTTATCCACATACCTGAAAAGGTGAGCTTAATTTCTTCTTTTCAAAATAAATCACAATAAAGATTGACATAATATTTCATAATCCGCAATTCCATTAATCAATGCATGTAAAACATTTAATTATATCATTGGGGATATATTAAATATGCAAAAGCAAATTACTTTTCTATTTCAGAAGCAAAGAAATAACATATTTGAGTGACAATTTTTATGTGTTCTTTTGTCCAATAATATGAAATGGCTGATCTAATATCTCAGGGGAAGAAAAAAGAAAAATATATTTATTTAACTTTTTGAGCATGAGGCATTAACTGTAGTTTCCTCATAGATGAGCAGTTCAAACTCTCTTGTGTGAGATGAAGACTGATTTTAATTATTTTTTTATGATAGTGATTTTTCAAGGGTGCTAAAGCCTATTACTCTCAAGTAAACTCATTTATTTTGATAAAAAATATGATTACTCAAGGACAGAAAGAACATAGCAGAGACCTTTGTTTTGAGTGTAAATTATTAAGAATTAAGATAGAAAAAAAGATGCTACATAGATGTAAATGAATTAGAAGTGCTTAATCCTATATTCTTACGGAAGAGTGATTGATTTGTAACTTTAAATTTAACCATTTATCAAATGATGACAGTCCACAGTAGAAATGATATTTACGTAAATCTTATATTAAAATAACAAAGAAATTCTCAGGATTTTTTACCACGTAGAAACATCCAAACAACTAGTGTATTCCCATGATCCAATATTATTGTTTTAACATCTTTTATTTTCACACCTATAACAACATACTGAGTGATAATTCTTTAACATTAATGTTTTTTTAATCCTTCCCCATAGACTTAATCATCTAAATTTGGAGGTTAATGAGATAGCACCTAAAAAAAAAAAATGAGATAGCACCTGATTAACAGTGTTTTGCAAAATGTGTACAATCATACATCTCTTAGCAACGGAAATGTGTTCTCAGAAGTGCTTCTTTAGACAGTTTTGTCTGATCACAGAGTGCGCTTACACACACCTAGATGGCACAGCTTGCCACCCACCGGGGCTACGTGGTCCTGCTCCTAGGCTACAAACCTGTTCCAGATGTTACTGTAATGAATAACGTAGGCAACTGTAACACAATGGTAAGTATTACACATATCTAAATATGGAAAAGGTACAGAAGAAATAGGGTATAAATAGACAAAATAAGGGGCACCTGTATAGGGCACATACGTGAATGGAGGCGGCAGGCCTGGGAGTCTCTCTGAGTGAGTCAGTGAGCGAGTTGTGAGGCCTCAAATGTTTTCACATCACTGCAGACTTTATCATCACTGAGGACTTAGGCTACACTAAATGTACTTCAAAGTATTTCTTCAGGAATAGATTAGCCTGATCTTACTCTAACTTTCTACTTTATATATTTTATTTTTTGAATTTAAGACTCTTCTGTGATAATATTTAGCACATATGCTGTGCTATTGTACAAAAATATTTTCTTTCTTTACATCTTGGTACTACATGCTTTTTTCTAGTTTATTTTTTTTTTTAACCTTTTGTGTTTAAAAACTAAGACCCACACACACATTAGTTTAAGCCTACACAGTGTCAGGATGATCAATATCTCTGTCTTCTGCTGCCACATCTCGTCCCACTGGGAAATCTTCAGGGGCAGTAACAAGCATGGAGATGTCGTCTCCTATGACAACAAAGCCTTCGAGAATACAGTGTGAAAGACCTCTTGAGCTGTTTTACAGTTAGCTGTTTTATAAGTAGAGGAGTGTACACTCAGGACAACATATAAAACAGCAAATGTATAAAGCACATAGTCCTTTATTATCATTATTAACTTGCATATCATTTGTGTGCTATACTTTTATGTGACTTGAAGCCCAGTAAGTTTCTTTGCACCAGTACAACTGTAAACACAGGGGTAATGCATTTTGCTGCCATGTTATGACGGCTATGATGACAGTAGGTGACAGGAATTTTTCAGCTCAATATACATTGTTGAATGAAATTTCATTATGTGGTGCATGAGTATAATTAGTTTTTAGTCTATTCTATAAATTCACTGAAATTTATAGAATAATAAAAACTATATTTTAATCCATTATTACACATTGAAATTACTAGAACATGTCCTGGTAAATGACATGACATCAGGATTATATCTACTTGTACCTCAACGTATCCCCAGAATCTGATAGTTGGTAGTTAATTGTCATACATTAATTTTATAAACCAATGAGTAAATAAGTAAAATTATTTAGATTTAACCAAATTAGTATTTTAGTACCTTTGATAATATTGTACTTTGTATTGAAAGGACTTCACATATTTTTATTATCTTTTTTCATACCACAAGGGAAGTCTTAATATTTTCAGAAATTATCCATACATGAGCAGAGGAATATTTTTTAAATAAGCAGCATTTTCACAAATTCTCATAAAAGCCAGGTAAATCAGATTAGACTGGACTGGGATGCTCTGAACATGGATTAACTTCTCTATCATAGAGTCATATAAAGATATTTGGAACAGGTAGCTTGAACATTTTGTCCTACCCATCAGGGTCAGAGGATAAATTTTTCTTAGCATAAGGGAAAATTCAGGATGGGTTTAATAACTGTAGGCTGTTACTGTAGTGTATGTGCCAATAATAGTCTAGTCCAAAGGGATTTAACTTGATAGATTCATAATAGAAATAAAACTTGCAAAATGTATTGTATATCCTGATCAGAATTATAGAAATCCTCCTCTTGTACCACTAACTTTGCTCACAGTGTTATATTTCACTTTGTGGTATAAATTAATAGAGTTAGAACAACTGTCTAGGAAACAAGTACTATGGGATTTCTGTTTAAACAGTGGAAAGATATCATGGAAAAAGATTGAGGTGTATTACTTTAAAAAAATCTTACTTGCTTCTTTTTGTAATACATAAATTACCTAAAGATACCAAGGTTTTAACTCAAATTTTTCTTATCACTGTTAGCTCCTTAATTTTATGGCAAAAAAAAAAAAATGCCTTTTCTAGAATACTAAGTATTAATCATGCACAACAAAATGCTATTTTCTTCACTTTCAACACAGTAAGGGATTGCACTTTTCTATCCCCAGAACTGAACCTGTTTTGATAACCTTTGGCCAGGGAAATGGAAGAGTAGGTGAGGATTGTCACTTCTCTGTGCAAGACACTATATCCCTCTGCACAGATGATTGTGAAAGCAATTGTGGATATTGAGGCTAGTTGTCTCACTAACTAATGATAGACTAGTAGACTATCTTCAAATTCATCACCACCACCACTCCTTGTTTTGAGTCATATCAGAAGACTCAAGTCTCAAGGGACCCCAGAGAGTGAGGTACAAAGTGAGACCCATGATGCAAAATAATTGCATGATTTGTCAAACTACTTTGACTGAAAAATATGGGAATTATGTGTTTGAAATACATGTAGTGTATATGAGCTCAGTAAAAGGAATATAACATTTGATCAGACGGAATTCATCAATATGAGTATGACAATAGATTCCACATGTAACATGGGGTTTGGAGTGACTTTAGTAGTTTGATTGGTGGGACCCAAAGCAAGCCTAGTATAAACGAAATTGAAATTCTAGAACTTCTTCAGAATTTTGAAAACAAAATTGTACAAAGGCTCAGAAAGATTGAAATGCTAGAGTAAGTTTTTCTAAGAGGTTTATCTATAAGACCTCTGGCTCAACTTTAAATATGTATTGCAAGGTGTTCTGTCACTTGACATTACTCAGCTACATGTCAGGGGTCTCTGATTCCTCCCACCTCTTCCTGATCTGGATGAGGCAGCTTTGCACAGTGTAGATACTGTCATTTGTCCAGAAACAATGGAAGGGGCCAAGTAGGGTATTTCAGATGTATGGGGCCGTTAACTCCCCATGTGACAAATTCTTCTCTGGAGGGTAAAGGACCCAAGAAGACACTGGCAAATAAATTCCCTCATCACTTCTCCATCTGATAAACCCATACTGGTGACCATTTGCAGTCGTTAGAAATTGAATATGACTCCTCCTAGTTCATTATGGGACAGTAGCAAATTGTTAAAGCATCATTTTTGCCGTTATTCATATTCTTCTTACTTTGAATTCCTTTGCATCACTCTAGTTGTTTTGGAATTGGGACTGCCAAAGATAAGGAGGATTAACACCTAGTCTCAATCTCCATTTTTCTAGTAAACATGGATTAAAATATCCACATTTCCTAAAATGTCATTTATGTACCCTGAGGGGGTTTTCCACTTGTGATTTTATATACAGTTATCCACACATGTAACAAAAGGCAATGTAAAAATAGATTTTTAACCAAAAGCAAATGTTAATAATGATGCACAATAGAGTTATTATGAAGGAATTCAAGTCTAGGAAAGGATAGTAACTACCATAATTTCAATTTTGCATTTACTTATGAACTATCTTATTTTTCAACTTTTTGTTAGACATAGATTGCTAATAGGGTCCCTGCTATATTATTCATAAATGATGTACACTTGATCGTCCATGCAACATATTTCGAGAAAATTTGGGGTTGATTTTCACTGTTTGGTCAACCCAAGAAGGGATTTTAGACATATTTATACTTATATTCTCATTTATATATGAACCATTCTTTAATTTTTGATGAATAATCTACACGTCACAGAAATATTTTGTTATTTTATCCTTACAATTATCTATACAAACAACATTGAATTTTACCAGATTTGTAATAAAAATTAATTCATTATCATCTCAGCATTGTGACATATACCTGTAAATGGAAGAAAGGTTTGCCATTTTTTGAAATTTTAATAATATTTAGCATTCTTTTCAAGAAGCAATTTGAAAAACAATGCCTATAATAATAGCCAATTATTTGTATAGTTCTCTTCTATGCCATATTCTGACCCAAGTGCTTTATATTGCTTACCTCATTCATTTTAAAAAATCTATCTACGTGTTCAGTACTATTACACACTTCCCTAGCTTAGATTGGGTGAGTCTATAACCCACTTATTACAGTACAGACATTAACCCCAGATGCAGGCAAAGGCAATAGAACATGCTCCCGTAACTTCCACATTAGTTGTGACTATCATAAGGGCCTTATTATTTAAGTCTATTATTATTGTTATGTGCTGATGTACCTAGATCTCCAATGTCCCTTTCAACCTCAGGCCTGTGCTCAAAGCCAATGAACTAAATACTAATACCAGGCAGAGCAATTCACAGGGTCAATGGTGTGATTAGAAATTTTGGTCTTCCTGACCAGGAGGAAGCATTGTGTTTCATTTTTAAAGAATCATTGCTCATTTAAGATAAATAATATCTGAAAGAAAAATGTTCATTATTTTAAGTCATTAAAAATAATTTAAAAGTCTGGCGCAGTGGCTCACCCCTGTAATCCTAGCACTCTGGGAGGACAAGGCAGGTGGATTGCCTGAACTCACCAGGTTCAAGATCAGCCTGATCCAGAGTGAGCCCTTGTCTCTAAAAATAGCCAGGTGTTTTGGTGGGCACCTGTAGCTCCAGCTACTCGAGAGGCTGAGGCAAGAATTATTTGAGCCTCAGAGTTTGAATTTGCTGTGAGCTTTGACACCACGGAATTCTACCAAGGGCAACAAAGTGAGATACTGTCTCAAAATAACAATAATAATAAAAATAATAAAGATTTAGTTGTTGGTAATATAAATCATATTCATATTTTGAAGGAGCCATTTTTTTATAGAAAGTTAAGCAACAGAATTAAATATGAGTTCTTTATTTCTTAGCAATGAATCATTTGGTTCTATTGAATATATATTAGTTGAAAGTCTACTTTTCTATAAATTAATCATAATGTATATATGTTTATATTTTTAAAAAGTTGATATGACATTAATTAAATAGAAATTTTTTCCCCATTGAGTGCTCTGATACAATTATTACATTAGAAATACAAACAAACATGGCTTGGTTTGAATTATTTTTTCATTTTTGTCAAGTCAGAATAAAAATTGTTATGAACTCCTATTATACATGGGTCAGTGTAAGCAATTGATTATGTGTTTTATCAATAAATAGTGAGTTTTGCCAAATATATACATCTCTGCCACCTCACACAACAAGATATATGAGATTTTAATTACCCCCTCAAACTTTTCTTATGCCACATCCTAGTAAATCCCCTCCTTGTCCCCAGGCAACCACTGATACCCATTCTGTCTCAATAGATTTGCCTTTACCTATTTTCATAGTGAAAATAATTAAAGTAGAATATACTTTTATGTTTGGGTCCTCTACTCAATTTAGGGCTTTAAAAGTCATCTATTTTGTTTCAATCTTTTTTTTAAACACTGCTGAATAGCATCCCATTGCAGGAATGTCTCATTATCCGCGTAGCCATTCATATCCAGACAGACATTGGTTTTGTTTCCCAGGTTTTGCTTAATAAGCACAGATACTAGGATCTGTGCACAACACTTTTTGTAGGCACTTTTGGTTCTCAAGTGCAAATGCCGAGGTGTTGAATTGTTGAGGTCTATGAAGTCTATTTTAATATTATAAGATATAAGCTTCTCAAATTATTCCCTTTATTCCATCAGCTGTGTGTAAAAATCTTTGGTAACATTTGGCACTATCAGGCATTTAAAATGTTACTTCTCTAAAGGACAAATGTCTCTTATTGTCGTTCAAATCTGCATTGCCCAAAGACTAATGATTTTTAGGGTTTTTCAGTTTATTGTTCTTGCTGATATTTTCTCTTCTGAAGTGTTTCTTGGTATCTTGTGCCCAACACTAAAGCAGTGCTTTATATCTCATAAAATTGCAAGAATATTTTGTATAATCTATATACAAGCACATGATATAAATGTATAGAAAAATTGTTTGAATACTGTATAATTTCTAAGTTAAAATAGATAATGCGAACATATTGTTTAGTGTTATAGAAGTAACTGCTAGGTAGAGGAACAAAAAACAGAATCAGTGAAATGAATTTCCACCTGAGATCAAGGGGATTTAAAAAGTATGCACAGTGTTATAAGAATTTGAGCTTTTGTTTTAAGTACATATTACATATGTAATAAAACATATAATCTTTGTAATAAAACATATAATCTATGTAATAAAACATATAATGGTTTGCCCTTTTTTATGACATTGAAATAAATAAAATTATAGAAGTTCAGAAATAGATATACTATTTCCATCCCTAAGGCATTGACAATACGAACATTCTAATGTGAAAGTGTCATATGTGTCCTACGGCAGCTTAGGGACTTAGTTTTTACATTAGGAAGGGAGAAATAAATAAGACTTCTTGTCTAAAACATTCTATAATTTTCTGATAAAAGAAAAAACGTAAGGGTTCCACATTTAGAAATCTGAAAATCAGTATTTAATGGTTATAGTTATTTAAGAGTAAATGATAGAAAGATTGTATATTTAACAATTTTATAAATGAAAGCAATTAGGAATGTTTATATAAAATATTTATGTTGTCTTATGTTGATAAGAAAAAAAATGTAGGTCTCCAGTGTGGAAGTGGAGAAAAGGGAACACTTCTGCACTGCTGGTGGGAATGCAAACTAATACGTTTCTTTCAGAAAAATGTCTGGAGAACACTTAGGGGACTAAAAATAGACCTACCATTTGATCCTACAATTCCTCTACCAAGTATATATCCAGAAGACCAAAAACCACACTACAACAAAGATATTTGTACCAGAATGTTTATTGCAGCCCAATTCATAATTGCTAGGTCATGGAAGAAGCCTAAGTGCCCATAGACCCACGAATGGATCAATAAATTGTCATATATGTACACCATGGAATATTATGCAGCCTTAAAGAAAGATGGAGACTTTACTTCCTTCATGTTTACATGGAGGAACTGGAACATATTCTTCTTAGCAAAGTATCTCAAGGATGGAATAAAGAGTATCCAATGTACTCAGCCCTATTATAGCTTTCATATGAAGCTATAACCCAATTGTAGCCCAAGAATATGGGGAAAGGGGAGAGGGAGGGGAAGGAAGCGGGGAGAATGGTGGGGGAGGGGAGGATGGATGGATTGGTGGGACCAATCCTATGGGCCATCTTACAAGGGCACATGTGAATCTTTCTAAATGTAGAATAAAATATCTCAACACAATCTAACTAAGAAAATTACATGAAGGCTATCTATGTTAACCAGCTTGATGAAAATATTTCAGATTGTATATAGAACCAGCACACTGTACCCCATGACTGCATTAATGTACACAGCTATGATTTAATACAAAAAAAAAAACACTAATGTAAATGTAATTGTAGTTCCAGGAAAATGTATATAAAGAAATAATAGCCTAAACGTTTCCAAGTTGAAGAGTGCATGTGGGGATACTTAAGGGAAGAGTCATATCTTGATGTGCTTGCATTACTAGTAATAATGATTTTATAAGTTTGAAACCAATATTCAATTATTAATAGCTAGTAGATTAGAAATATTATTAGGAATAGGGAAGAGAGTCTGGACAAAGGGGGATAATAATAGAGGATTGATTCGGACCCATTTTCCTGCCTTTAAGTACAAAATGCAAGACCCTGTCACTTTAATATTCTGAAGCCTGGCATGGATATATCCCCCTCCCCTCACAGCTGCTGCACTGCAGCTGGCTGGAGGCCTTGAAGCTGCTTTCTGCCAGGGCAAGGCTGTGTGCTCCGAGAGCATGCTTTCTTTAAATTTTGTCCAACTCAGGAAGACTTGCTCCAGACCAGACAAGGAGAAGAAAGATCTCTTTTCTTCTGTTACCTTGATTGGGGTGGAGGAGTCTATTTGGACACAAGGCTGTCAGAGTATAAAAACATCACACATCAGTGTGTGACTGTGGGTCAGCTAGGATTTAGTCCTTGATTCGGCCTCTAGTTGGCTTCCTTATCAAGACTTTGTTACATTAAGACCATAATACTTTGAAACAGTAAAAAATAGTAAGTAAATTCATGCAATTAACATAATCAGCTGTAGAGCGAGTCGACTTAGTAGGGAAGCAAGTGCAGCAAGAACCTTGGAGGGACTGTTGGCTTTGCTTTCATGAGATTTATGACTGTGACATTGACATATGAAATAAATACAGTACCAGCCTGATACTGGGGGCAGCAACTGGAAGCCTCACAAAGAAGGGGGTGCCAGCTCCTGAGCTCCGCTGCTCTTAAAACTATCTCTTTCTTTGTGCCTATTATTTCTCTATTAATTGTCCATAACTCTCATTAATAAATTTCACTAATAACAGTCTTCCACACCCCCAGCCCCCTAGGAAGTAAACCCACTGCACGTTGAGGCTGTTCCACGACACAAGTGGCAAGAAAATGTACAGAAATAAGGAGTCAACACACAGTAAAATAAACCCAAAGAAAATCACACAAAATTACATCATAGTAAAATTGATATAAGACAGTGATAAAGAAAAATCTTTACAGCATCAGTGTAAAAAGACATAATGCGTACAATGAAACATTTCAAAAGATTACCTGAGACTTCACGCCAAAAACTGCTATTCAAAGAACAGTGGAGAAACGTCTTTAACTTGCTAAAAGAAAAGAAAGAACTGTCAACCGATGATGATTTAAATGTCGTTAATGGATGTTTCAAAAAGGAACGTGAAATAGACATTAACAGATGAACAGAAGTAGAGAGAGACGTTGCTAGCAGACCTGCTTTCCTGGAAATGCTGAAGGCAAACACGTCCATCCTCTTCTGCTTAGTACGTAGAAAGCTAGAAAGAAAGCACATCTCTCCCGCCCTGGTGACTAGAATCAGCTGGGTCACCTACTACATAATAACTTTTTCTGACCCTAACAGAGACCTGAGTTCCTACAACAATCACCCAGCCTGAAAGCTAAGGGAAGTCAATGCCTTAATGAGCTCAGCAGACCCGCAGCAGCAGGGGGAAGACAAAGCCTGCAGACAGCAAGTAAAAAGAAATTGCTAAAATGTTTCCTGGGTTTCCAAGGCCAAGTGTGACCAGCCTGAGAGAATAGACCCCACGGCAATCCAAACATACTTGAAGTCTGTTCTGCATCGTCCTAGTAAGTTTTCCTGGGCAAGACTGGGAGCTGGCAGAGTGTGGAGAAAGCTGCTTTTGCTAGCGTGGGAATTGGGGAGGAGTGTTCCTGTGCTGTAGGAAGGCACAGGACCCAGCCTGGTTCTTTCTACCCCAAACTTAACCCCCTGGAGAAAGATCGACAAATTTTGTCACCGTCAGTGTGCACGTGAAAACCCACATAGCTAGAAGGAGAAAAAAATGAATAAAACCCTCCACTTGTCAGGGTTGAGCGAGACCCCATCCTGGGCCCAGACCATTAGATTTCTCTTACCATGCAGGGAAAGCAAGAATCACTCCCCCTTCTTGGTTCTGTTTTCCCGGTTAGTCCTGTGTCACCAATGTCCCATCAGGCTTTCTCAGTTATTAAGGATGGTTACATCAAGTGTCAGTTTTTGTTGCTAGCATATTGGCATTTGTTTAGGTCAATAACCCGATTGGCTTTTGTGAGAGGAAGTTCGTGTCCCTGGACTTATACACACCATTCGTCCCCACCAGGGTAGCTGGTTCATTTATGGGCCTCTGTTACTAATGATGGGGGTCTCTGAAAAGCCGAAAAGGAGCCCCTGTCTATTATTCAGAGGAGATATCTGAAAAGTAAGGAACAGCCCTGAGAAAACAGTTATAAATCAACAAAACAAAGCCTAGGGCCAGAGAGATTATGTAGGTATGAACTTGTCAAAGGAACCACAGGGCAGAGGGCACCAGGGCTGGCTGAGAGAGGGGGTCATGAGAAGTTGGGGAAGTCATGTTTCCTGCAGGGAGAATGGTGCTGTGTCCAAGCCTGATGTTAGAATTACTACCTTCCATAACAGGTGTTAATCTTGCACCAGGGCCAGCCAGGACCAGGATAGGAGACTCTGACACTCCCCAAGAACACCTGCTTTGAAGGATTTACAGGAGAGCAGAAAGAGGGTTGCTGTGACTATGCAGTTTGGTTTCTGGCCTGCTTTCCGCCCCATGGGGAGCAGTAAAGACGAGAAATAAAGATTAAGAAAGAATATCACACTAGACAAAGGTAGTTTTAATGTATATAAGAAGTAGGAATTTGAGTGGGGGGTAGTAAGCTGTTTCCACCACCCCTCTGCTGTTAAGCTTTGTTTTGCATTTGTAGATCTTTTTTGGTCTTTCAGTAAGCTCTGAATGCTCTAACATGCTGTGTATTCTTTATCTCATCCTGGTTGTTCCATCTGCTCGGGAGGATGTGTCAACTGACAGACTCTGGCTAAGGGACCTCCTGGTGTGGCTGGAAGGTCCTCCCCGGACCCTGTGTGGACGGACAGCCGCTGAGGGTGGCTTTTCTCTGGCTATCTTTTCACAAGGGCCATTGCTTCCGTACTGGGAGTGCTCCTAAGCCGAGAGCTTACACCTGCTTGTCCTACTCTGATTCATGCCTCTGTGTTAGTTGGTTGCATCTTTCAATTCTTTGTCCGTCCACTCAGGAACCTGCTGTTTAACATTACAGCAGGCTTTCACTAATATTGGGACGACTGAGGGAAAGGCAAACTGGCAGATTAACCGTATTTGGTGTTTGAGTGTCACCTCTGTGACGGTCGTTTTTCAGGGTTATTATTATGATTCACCTAATCCATACACTTTGTTCTTACTCCAGTTGGTCCATCTACGCTCTTCTTTCCCAGCTCCTCTGGTTCTCAGCATTGCAATATCAATTATTTTCTATGTCCTTGATCGCGCAGCCAACGCATTTCTCTTTGCTCCATTTCCCACGTGTTAATGTACAGCTACTCTTTAGATATTTTCTTCCATGTAAAAGGAACCTCTTCCCTGTTACCAGAGTTCTATATTTATGTCATATTTTACTACCACAGCCATCTTTATTAAAAAATAAAAATGTCGGATGGAAGTTAAGGAATACTTTGTTCAAGACTTATGAGTGGGGGAGAGATATTGAATTCAATTTTACAGGATCAAAAGGCAGAGTGTTTTTAAATGCTGGGGTGAGGTAGCAAAAAAGTCCTGGGGGATGTTAGACTGGGTCTTCTCTGTTTGCTGAGTGGTACTTACTGAACTTAGCTTCCTACCTTCCTACGGTCAGTGTGTGTTATCCTCTTAGCTGATTACATTTCAAGGGAATGGCTCCTAGACCCTTATGGGAAGACATTCCTGGGTTGTAAAACTGGCAAAAGTCAAGAAGACTGTCTTTGAGATTAAAAAGAAAAACAAGCAAACAAACAACATGTGCTGAGTTTCCCTAGTCTGTTAACACATCTCTTTACATCTCAGAGGCAGGGAAATAATTTGCAAATTACAAAAGAAATTTTGATTTTTTTTGTAAATTCTCTAAGGAAAAGGAGATCAAGGGTTTACAGTCAGAATGAAGTCTGCTGAAGTTTTCTTAAGCTGAGGACTTTAGGACTGTCTTAGTGGACATACAGCTAGTGGTATGTTAAATTATGTTAAGCTCTATATGGAGATGACCTGAAACTTTCTCTCAACAATCCATTGGGAAGAATATTCCAGGGAAAACATTAGGAGGGACCTGACAGGAGCATCAAAGCAGCAGACTCACTTGGGTTTTCTGAACTTGCTTGAGTCTGATCCTGGATGAACCAAGCCCCTCCCCCCTTCTATGGTGTGCTGGCTGGTTCGCCTAAACCAATTCATCAAGATTCCTCAACTTTTATTGGACACCTTATCATATATTTACCTACATGTCCCTGTGAAATTGCTTAATTCCCAATAATATCCAGCAAACAGTCAGGAGTTATTTTTCAAATGGCAAATACTTCTCAGTCAAGAATACAGCATGTGGCTTTGCTTCAGGATCTTGGGCTTATCATGACACCATGCAGCACCCCCACCCCCACAAATGCCTCCACTACCACGAGATCTTCTGCGTTACCTGCTCTAAATGGTGAGCCTCCACAAACAGTAATGTGGATTCCAGAGTTGCAGGCAAGTTGGCAGTCTTCTGAAAGACCAGTAGATGAGGAGAAGCATTATTTCTAAGTCTGATAAAAATTCACCTAATGCACATAATTTCCCCCAAAATAACACTAAGTAGGGTTATTAGGGGGAAAGGTAATACTCTAACCCTTTAACTGGAGGGTTAAGGTAACACTCTAACCTTTCTTACTGGCAGAGAATTCAAAGTGAGCTCGAAATGTGTGTGGAGTTTGTCCTTTATCCTTTGGCACAGATGTATCTTACTAGAGCATTTTGAGAGCATATCACTTCTTTCTCACTAAGTCTAATTAACATCACATCAAAATATAGTGGATTAGCACTTAGGGTTAGGGTTAGGGTTAGGGTTAGCTTTCCCTGATGACCACTTTATGTTATGTAGCCCAACCCAATACCAGATCTAGAACTGCAAAGAAAGGGTAGCCTTAGCATTAGCTGGATTAAACTGTGGACATGAAATTTTAAATAGAACATGAAAGGTTATCAGTAAATAGGCCTTTGTGCTCTTTGCTCCTCAAACCGAAAAAAACCCTGATGACCACTTTATGTTATGTAGCCCAACCCAATACCAGATCTAGAACTGCAAAGAAAGGGTAGCCTTAGCATTAGCTGGATTAAACTGTGGACATGAAATTTTAAATAGAACATGAAAGGTTATCAGTAAATAGGCCTTTGTGCTCTTTGCTCCTCAAACCGAAAAAAAAAAAATGTCTATATATACACATATACATATATATACTGAGTGTTTCTATTTAGGAAACTTTGTAAGATAACTTGCAAATGATCAAAGACATCTAAGACATAATCTCTGTTCTCAAATGTTTTCTAATTACTGTAATATAAAAATATTTTATATAAGTAACAAGGTTTAAAACATAAACACAGCAAAGCATATGTACATACAAACTATATCAAGTAAACAATAATAATTTTAAATTCTGTGGGAGTTGAAAGGGGAAATATATCCATGTAAAATGGTTTGAGGGATTATTTGTGACTAAAGTTATTTGAGCTAGATTTAAAAGGTAGATAGAATTACAATGAGTTGTCTTATCAAGAGTAAGACAGCACAATATTGGATGTGTACTCATGGAGATGTAACTTAGAAACCCAATAAATGGCAATGATGCTGTGTTGCATTTTCTGAATGGGGAATTAGGGTAATGGCTACAACCTGTGCGCACTGAGTGAGGCTAAGCTAATCTAAATCCTGTTTATGTGCCTAAAGGAGTTGGCTGTTTATTTTGTCATTGTCTTTGAATATATTATGTCTTTGTTAGGGAAATGATGTCTATTCCCTAGTCAAATTAAGTGTTCTGCCAGGTATTAGAATCTCTTCACATCCAGGATGAAAACTAATTTTTTATCTTGTGTGTCTTACTTTACATGTAAATTCTCTGTTTTGACCTGGTGTCCTAAACACCACATTTTACATAAAGAATATCACTGTGGCTGCTGAGCATGATTGTGACTCCCAGATCAGTGTTTGTATTTTAAACAATGCTCGTGGATATTTTGGACAAAATTGTTTAAGATGACTTTAAATGTGTAGACTGGTGAAGGTTTCTATGCAGAATATGGCTGACAAAGTTGTCTGAGAAATCATTAAACTACACAATAAATATATCAATCTGCCATTTCTCATATCTCCTAGAGTAGTAAAGATCTCTAAAGAGCTCAGACAATTAAAATACTCCTAAGAAAATTAAAAATAATAATAATAGAGATGGACGATAGACAGTTAATTCCAAAACCAGTAACTTAAAGGAATTGGAGCAATGTAAAACTTGTAGTGTTTTGTTAAGAGGATGCTGCCCAGGCTCTGTAGATATGGCCATGGAAAATAGCAGCATGATAACCTCGGCATTGGTGGCCAAAATTGCACAGAAATTAGAGTTCCAGTCTGGCAAGTCATCTGGAATTAAAAGTTAAATCTTGGCAGCAAGATGAAATGAGACGGACTGCCAGAAACCCTTCATTGATTCACTAAATAGTGCATGTGCTGAGAGACCTGGCAGCTGAGATGAGACATGAGGGTAAAAGAGGAGGCAGAGCCCAGAGAGAAAGCTACTGCTAAAAGAAAAAGCAAAAAGGAGCTATCCATGTGAATCTGAGTTTTTCTTACCCAAGTTCATGTTTGAATTGTAAAGGAAGATTTCAAATGTTGAGTGCAGAGTCCAAAGCTAGCAGTATAGCCATTTCTCATATCTCCTAGAGTAGTGAAGATCTAAACTCTTGGATCTCAACTCTAAGCCACAGACAGAGTGAGCTCCGTTCTTTATAAGACTGGTTGAGCTGTAGTTTCTCCAGCGACAGCACTAACTGAGAGGGAACCAGCCTAAGAAGACAGAGAAAAAAGGATGAGAGATTGCAAGGATCTGGATACCATTGAATCTGAATCCGATTGACTAATTGACTCCCTATAACACAGCATTTCACAACCCTAATAAGAGCAAGACAGAATCCAGTCTCCACAACAAATCATCCACATTGTTTAGTTTCAACTAAATACTACTAGATTTAACAAAAAAAAAAGTAAAAAAAAGGAAAGTGTGACTAATCCACTAACCCATAATCAAGAAAAAGCCAAAAGCTGACTATAAGTGGAGGCTCACGTTGGATTTGGAAGACAAAGATGTCTGCCAAAAGCAACCATTAACAGTACATTAAAAGTCATAAAACGTAGTACTGGAGTTCAGAAGGTGAGTGAGCCCTCAATGTGGAGCTTAAGAAGCAGCCTCTCTGACCTTCTGCCCTCCTGTTTCTTGCCCCTCATTCTCTTCGAGGCAAACTGGAGAATGTATATCCCTCTTCTCCAAGGCAGGTAATAGAAAACAGATCTCCTTTGCCTCAAACCTGAAAATATTACTCTAATCTTTCCTCCTGTTGCTGAATTTTTATATAATAACTTATGATAAAGAAACTAAAGCCTAATCCAGAAAGGTCCTACCCTGTGCCTGGGAAGAATAAACACTGCTGACAGTGACCAAAAAATTACAATAAAAAATTAAATCAAATAACGTTTTGAACAGACAAGCCTTGCTGAGTTTCCCCAGTCTCCCAGCACTAGATTGTTACCCTTTTTGTCCAATTATATACCTACACAACTGAATTTGTGACTAAGCATAGAACTTTATTGGACTTAAGCATAGCTACTTACCCTATATCTTTGAGTCTTCATTCTGAAGCTCTTGTGTCACATAAAACTATCATCAAATAACTTTGTTACATTTTTACTTTTGTTAACTTATCTTTGTTGAAGGCATGTTGATCCTGACTTTTGTGATGAGGAAAAAAACGATCATATCCTTTCTGCCCCCCTAAGAGTATGTTCAAAGAATTGAAGGATAATGTTAATTTGTAAAGAAAAAGATTGTTAATCTGCATATAGAAATAAAAACTATGAAAACATTTAGAATTTAGAATTATGGTCATTGGAATAAATATTTTGGTAGATAACATCAACAAAAGATCAAAAATATAAAATTGGATAACCCCATGTGGAAGAATGAAACCGCATTCCATTCTAGCCACATACAAAACTAAATTCAAAATGGATTAAAGACTCAAATGCAAAGCATGAAACCACAAAAATTCCAGAAGAAAACATAGGAAAAACTTTTCTAGACATCAATATTGGCGAAGAATTTGTGACTAAGACCCCAAAGACAAAAGCAGCAACAACAAAAATAAATAAATGGGACTTAATTAAATTAAAAAGGTTATGCACAGCAAAGGAAATAAATAATCAGCAAAACAAATAGACAACTTGTGGCATGGGAGAAAATATTCACAAACTGTACATATGACAAAGGGCTAATATCCAAAATCCACCAAGAACTCAAACAAATTTGAAAACAAAATGAACAATTCCATCAAAAAGTGAACAAAAGTTGTGAACAGAGGTTTTTCAAAAGAAGATAAACAAATGGCCTAGAAACACATGGAGAACTCCTCAACATCACTGCCCTCAGGAAAATGCAAATTAAAACCAATGAGACATCACCTTACCCCTGTCAGAATATCCATTACTAAAAAGTCTAAAAACAGTAGATGTTAGCATAGTAGATGCAGAAAGAAAAAAATGCTAGTTAGTGGGACTGCAAATTACACAACATCTATGAAGAACAGTATGAAGATGCCTCAAAAAAATAAATGTAGACTTGTCATTCAATTTAGCAATCCCACTATTGGATATTTACTCAAAGAAGAAGAAGTAATTTTAAAGACATCTGCCCTCAAATGTTTATCAAAGCACAACTCATAATCACAAAGCTGTGGAATCAACCTAAGTTTCCATCAATTCATGAGTAGATAAAGAAAATGTGATAGATGTATACTGTGGAGTAGTATTCAACCATGAAATAAGAATAAAGTAGTAACTTTCATAGCAACTTTGAAAACAACCACCACATATTCTTTCTAAAAATTAAGAGGTAAAAATGAGTGTACCTGAACACAAAGAGAAGTAAAGGACATTGGAAACCCAGAATGGTGGAGGGTGGAAGACGGGTGAGGGCTAAAAACTTATCAGGTACAATGATAGGTAAGTTCTGGTCACAGGCACACTAAAAGCCGTGACTCAAACATTGTACAAGATGTCCATGCAACAAAAACAACTGTAGCCCCTAATATTTTGAAATTATAAAAAAGTATGCCCTCGGCAGGGTGGTGTACCACTTTCTCTTGCTTAGGGTGATCAAGGTGGCCTCTGTTTCCTCCTTAAACCTATTTCCACGTTCAGAACAGCACTTGGCTTTACCATCTCAATGTCTTCTAGCCCTGGTCAGCCAGGCCAGTCTGCAGTTTGCTACCTTCCTTAAGGCCTTCTATTATGTGAAGATTATGACCTTTGACCCCCCTCGCTTCTGTGGCTGAAGAGGAAGGGTTGGAGTCTGGGTTTTTGATTCGCTTTGGGGTCTTATCTTTTCCTTGATTACCAATCATTGTCTTGAAGCTTTTAAAACCATTAACAGGTGATAGCACCATCTCTCACCCCACTTTAAGTCTGTTATTTTGCATGTATTGCAGTCCGATGTAAGAAACTAATTGCTATTTCTGCTGTGACCACTCCAGCACATGGATTATCTTTTTTTTTTTTTTCCTGAGACAGAGTCTCACTTTGTCACCCTTGGTAGACTGCTGTGGCATCATAGGTCACAGCAATCTCAAACTCTTGGGCTCAAGCAATCCTTTTGCCTCAGCCTCCCAAGTAGCTGAAACTACAGGCACCTACAATGACTGGCTATTTTTAGAGACAGGGTCTTGCTCTTGTTCTTGTTGGTCCCAAACTCCTAAGTTTAGGCAGTCCACCTGCCTGAGCCTGTCAGCCTGCTAGGATGACAGGTGTAAGCCACCGGGCCCAGCCTACGGTTATCTTTTTCTATGGACATCACTGGAACACGAAGGACCACACAGCTTTAAGGAGGATGCTCAAGCCAAGGTTTATATTGTTCTGAACTTCTTTTTTTCATGTGGTTTCTGCATTGACTAGCCTCTTTCTGTCAAATCCAAATCTCTCTCCTCTGTACTCATCGCTGTCTCCATATCTATGACACTCTTGGCTGCCTTCAATTCTCTCCATTCTATCATAACGGTCACAAGACATTATTCTTGTCAGAGAATTCTGTGGAAGACCGACTGTACTTGGAGATTGTAGAGGCTACAACATAAGAGGAGGAACTAGACCTTCCTTAACTGGATAACTGACAACAATAAAATTCATTAATGGTAGATTTAAGTAAAATAAAATTTTATTCTCAAAAAAGGAAATATGAGGAGAAAGAATCAGTGACTCTGATCTGGGGCCGGCCATAAGATGTGGTGCCTAATTGTGAAATTATAAACCCAGAAGGAAAGAAGAGAGGTGATGAGACAGAAAAAAGGGCTTTAGCATACAAAGAGTTGTTTTTGTGGTGCTGTTTTTAAGTTTTGTTTTGTTTGGCCAGGATCTTGGAAGGTGAAATTCTATAACATGAAGTGATTGTAATGTGATAATATTTGAGTTGTTTAGGTTTCTTTCTGTGTGTGTTATGTGTGAGAGAGAGAGAGAGAGACTACACACATTTCTTTAACAACCTATGGCCATATGTGATGTAGTTTGAGAGCTTATCATCCCTGGGACCCTCACACAATGGGTGTGCTCGTTCACTGACCGGTTTTTTACAATGGGGATCCACAAGGTGCTCACAGGAAAACTCCGGGCACAGCACAGTAAAACTGAAGCCCAAACACCTAAGCCCGCAAATCCTGTATGATTTTTTGAACCCACGAAATCATGACCTCTGGTGAGGTTGTGCCGTGGGTAACGCTCACCATGGCTGAGAAAGTGGTAAAAGCAAAAGAAACGATTACGGTCTGGGAAACCACCTTGCTTCTGTTCCCAGACAAACAGAACACCGCCTCCCGGGAAGAGCAGAAGCACAGCTTTCTGCCCCTGTAGTGGCTGCTGTGGTTTGAATGATGGTGTCCCCTCTAAAATATATGTTGAAACTTAATTCCTGATGTCACAGCATAAAAAAGTGGCACCTTTGGAAGATGAATGGGACATGGGGGCTCTGCCCTTACCAGTGTTCTTAGTACCCTATAGACCCAACTCCATTTCAGAACTCTGCACGGATGCAAAGCAAAGGCCTGCTATTAGGAGGGAGGAGGAGGATGAAGGCCAAGGCTGTCTGTGTGTTTACTTTCCCACATTTACCATTTATTCACCAGCCCTCGGTTATGTGCTGAACTAATAAAAATATTCATTTTCAAGAAAAGCGTCTTAGATGTAATCTGCAGTCCATTAAATATGTACTAATCAAAATTATGTTTTTCCGATACTGATATAGTGAATATACTTGCTGGTTGAAGAGATGAACTAATGAAAACATTGAAAAATGTGAATAATTTCATATTTTCCATATAATTTTAAATCACATGCCACACATGTATATGATACTTGCTATAATACTAAGGGAAAATCAGCATGAAAATAAAATAGTGAAACAAGAAATCTCTCTCTCTCTTTATATATATATATGTAAAACTATATATAACACATACATATAGTTATTTTTTTAGTTATTAAAGATGCTATCTGGGTAAGTAAAACTTGCATTATCTTGACAGTCTGCAAAATAGAAATTGTTTTCCCCTATAGACTCAAACAGAAGCACTGCATTCCTTCATATATTTTAATAAGCTAATATTTTGTGTAGTCTCATAGTAGATACTGGACTCTTTTTCAAAAGAACAAGAACCCTGGGGAACACTTTATGTCTTCAGTAAGTAAAGTGAAATATGTATTATGTACAGCAGATTAAAAAAAGAGCCTTGGGAGACAGCTCTGTCAATCCAGTTGGGGAAAAATAAATAGCTGGAGCTGCAATACTACTCAATATTGTAATTATGAAGTGCTAAACATACAGACCTACAACATACATCAAAGTGGGATTTATTTTCATTCATTTGGCAGGAAAGCAGTAACAGCCCAAAGCAGGCAAATCTCTTTGCTCTTAACACTATACCACTGCACAGTGCTTTTTCCATTTAGTCACTCATGGTAACAGAATGGAGAATCATCTTAATTCCAGCACAAATTAAGAGATTTGTCCCTCACCAGTTAAGAGATTTGAGGGACAAATCTCTTCATTTAAGTTTGAGAGACAAAGATAAGAAAGCCTAACAGGAAATACACTTATGTGAGGAGTGAAATAGTCCCTCCGTGGCAATGTATATTCTGTTCGCATTTCCCCTTTAAAAAGCCAACTAACCTTGCTTTTACCCCTAAGTGGATGTAACTAGTTAATGCATGGCTGGAACGGCTATCATAGGGGGTGAATTACTGTCTTGTAGCCTATGCCATAAAAACAATCAGGAGTCCTTTAATCAATGAAGAATGACTGTTGTCCCTTCCTGCTGTTACAGACATTCCTGCTGTCATAACATTCAATTCTTCCTGCTGTGACATTCAATTTTTTTTTTCTGAAGGAAAATACAAATATAATTGGAGTATAGAACTTTCTCAGAAATATAGGGTAACATTAAAATATAGTGAACCAAATGTTGGCTTCCCAGCTATACAGGGCCATTTTTCATAACTGTTTATGGATTCCATGTCTGTGCAGTGAATTGTTATTGCAGCCACCTGTGTAAGTTTGCTAGCAGGATGATGGAGCTCCAGTTTGGAGAGGTGCCGTGGCTTCTGGCCCCTAGAGCAGGGCACAGTCCAGCAGAGGTTCCTGGTTCAAGAGGCCCTTGTGCTGCAGGGGCCTGAGAAGGGAATGATCCCTGCTACTACTTTGGAGTAATGCAGCTTGTGAATTTTAGGCTCCCCAAGTGGGCTGACGGCTTGGGAAACTGTGGAGTTCTCCTGTTGTTAAGGATGGCAGGTGTCTGTGATGACAGTGTGGCTGGCAGGGACTTTCTGTTTACCTTTAACCCTCAAGGGGAAGTCCCTCCTGGCTCTGCCGCCATCCTGGCTTCAGTGCTCCATGGCAATCTGGCCACGCCATTGCTCACTCTCTCCCTAAAACACACAAGTCAAGTTCTAGTTCTTTATTGGATGTTTTCGTCCATTTTTTTGTGAAAGAAAAACACCAGGCTTCTCTAGTCAACAATCTATGGACATCGTTCTTTTATATATTTGTGATATTCCTATAGCAAATATAGAATTATAGTTTCTCACACAAATAAGCGATGACAAAGTCAGATAATTAAGTTCACGAACTCATCCTAGAAAAAGTGCTACATACTTCATTGTTGAATATCACCATAGCCACCTTCACCTTGGCCCTCTGGTAACGGTAGTGATATTCAGCCATGAGGGATGTAGCACTTTTTCTAGGATGAGTTCATGAACTTAATTGTCCAACCTCATATAAAGTATATATGTAAAAACTTACAGATATACATATTATAATAGGATTTAATAAAGATATAGCACTTGTATGATGCATCCATAATTTTTTACAATATAAACTTAACTAATTTGGCAGAATTTTTTACCGACAATTTTAATATACATATTTATTGTTTCCCTGTGTGATAACGTTTTCATACATCACATTTTTTGTGTTCATGTCAAAAGACACAGTATTAATTTGCCCATTATTTGGTTTCTGTGATACTTAAAAAATTTTAAAGTCTTTTTAATATAATTAACTGAATAAAACATCCAAATTAAAAAGCATGTGTTCATAATGCCAGTGCACATTGGAACACTTCCCACTGTGAAGTATATGTGAATGACTATCTCAGAGGGCTTCTGTGACGACAACCCCCACACGAGAGCAATCCGCTGGCAAAGAAGTAAGACACCTCTAATTACTGGTATAGAAATGAAAATGAAGTGGGTTCAATTAATGCAAGTGATCTCTAACTACAATTTGCATTTGCTACTATTATGGTTTATTTCAAAATATTGCTTAAAGTTGTAAGCAATTAAACTCCCTCAATATTTAGATTTTTTATGTTTAAAGACAAATGAAAGTCTCTATTATTTTTGTGTAATTCTATATGCTTTACACAAAAATGTAATTTTTTTTTTTTTTTGAGACAGAGTCTCACTATGTCCCCCTTGGTAGAGTGCCATGACATCACAGCTCACAGCAACCTCCAACTCTTGGGCTTAAGTGATTGTCCTGCCTCAGCCTCCCAAGTAGCTGGGACTACAGGTGCCCACCACAATGCCTGGATATTTTTTTGTTGCAGTTGTTTAGCTGGTCTGGGTCAGGTTTGAACCCGCCGTCCTTGGTGTATATGGCTGGTGATTTCCATATTTTATTGCTTTTTGAAATGACTAAGTACTCATTTCAATGATACATTGAAATAAAACAGTATAAAATAGACCTCTAAAATTGTATTAAAATATTATGAGAACCAAATAGGAAATGTATGCAGTATAGGAATATTCAAATAAACACAGAGGACATTTCAAAGAAAATATCATGGGTTTGGGTTAATAATGATGAGAGTATAGATTATACACACACAGAGTTATGAATAATATTAATTTATTATGTGAAATAAAGTAAACTAAAATGTATTAAATGTCTTACTTTTAAACATTAGTCATTTTTATTTTATCTATATTTATTAATTAAATGCTAATAAGCAGTTAGGAAAAGGAAATTCTTTTTTACAAATATAACCTGTTATTTATTACAAAATATCATAATATGTTGAGTATCTCTGCATATTCACTGAGTTGTTCAAAAAGTATTAGTTGAATATGTTTCCTCTTTTAAAAGTATAAAAAACAATCAGAAACAACATGTTGTAGTTTTAGCTTTACATAAGTTAATATGACACTTTTAATGGATACTGACTTTATATTTTTTTTTTTGCCTTGAATAGAATCTGTCACAGAAAATACTCATTAAATATCTATTTCTTTTCTAAGAGGTTAATGCCATTTTCACTCCATTAATAATGGTAAGTGGTTCTAATTTATCAATGAATAATTTATCAATTAATGAATTGATGAAGAATTTATCAATTTCTAAATCACAAGCACTAATAATATATCATTTGCAATGTTCTAATATTCATTTAATCAACTTAGTACCTTATGGGCTCACGAAAACATTCTCATTTAACATAGTACAAAGTTAACTAACATGTTTATGACACAACCTAATAAATTATGTCTCAGTTTTCTATTGTTCCTGTAACAAATTACCACACACTTATTGGCGTAATATAACACACATTCATTATCTTATAGTTTTATGGGTCTGAAGTCCAATATGGGCCTCACTGGGGTATAATCAATATGTCAGCGAGATTGAATTTTTTTCTGGAGATCTACAGAAGAATCGATTTCTTTGCCTTTTCCAGTTTCTAAAGGCCACCACTTTCTTTAGCTTATGGCCATGTTCAAAACCACCAATGTTATATCACTCTGACCCTCTTTCATGCTCCTAGCCAGGAAATTTTAGTATTTATTGAATTGTGTGAATATTATTAAATATTCTGAAAGATATCTTTGCTTTGAGATAAGAGTTTCCTGATGCAGCACTTTTGCCTAAATAGAAAAAAAATGTAATACATATGATAATTATTTAATTATAATAACAATGACAACTATGCTAATCTTATGTCCAGCTACAGTGTATGTGAAAGGAAGGGATGGCCTTGTGTGTGTTTCACAACCATTAGCTAAATCTGTAAATTGTTGTGACAGGAAAGGTTTACAAAAGGTCCTTCTCTCTTTATCTTCAAAAGTTCATGATTCTGGTGCTTTCTTTTGAAAGCCAGATTGTCATTTGCAGAGCACTGTGACTTTTCCTCTGTCCCTTCATAGTTCCTGGTTAAAGGCTGAGAAGCTTATGAAAAATTCTATATGATAAAGCAAGAATTTCAGATAAAGCAACCTTCCATTATCTTATAGAGAGATGTCAAGGTGAAAGCCTTAGAATTTATTCCTTTAAAAGCCATAGAATTATTTTGTGTGTGTGTGATTATAGGAAAGCCATTAACAGATAATAGAGGTGCTTGAGTGTTTGTGTTGGATGAGGTACAAACAGGAACCAGACGTGATAATTGGTTTTATTTTGCCCAAGAATGTCTATTGTAGACTTACTACGAAAATCTTGAACTGCTGTAGGCAAATAATATTCTATTATTTTATAAAGAGAAATGGAAATGTTTTGATAAATTGAATACTGGCTTTGATATAAAGATGACGTCTATGGACTGCCTTTTACTTTTTTCCTTCTCTTGCCTAATTTTTTAAAGTTATTTTAAGCTTCCTTAAATAGTTCCTTCTTAGAAAGGGGGTGAGGCAAAGATAAAACTAAAATTTGACAAATATCTGTATTAGGCCGAGGCCAGTCTCCCAGCATCCATGTAAGCATTTTGTGTCTTTTAGGAGTTGAGCCCTGGAGAGAGGAGAGCCGAGTTTATTCTATTATACATTGATACGAAGCCAGGAGATAATGAAGCCAATTCAAGATTTACTTTAGCCCTGGACATATCCAGAACATGTGTCCTTATAGCAACATAATTGAAAACGTAAATTATTTGGCTAAAAAATGCCCAAAATAATTATATTCCTATGCTAGTTATTAATAAAGAATTACCTCCTTAAATCAGATGAATTTTCTATCACCAAATATCACATGTACTCTAACACGAGGGCTCATCCCAAATCAAGCTTCTTTCAACTCCCTGTATTCCTTACCTTTCAAACCTACTCTCTCACCCTTGACTCTCTGTTATATTTCTTACTTGTTCAAGTTCTTTTTGTTGTTGTTGTTGTTTTTAGACAAGGTCTTGCTGTGTCACCTTAATACAGGGTTCCTACTTCCCCTCCCAGCAGGGTTGGCGGTGTTGCCCACTCCCTGTCTGGACCTCCAAGCCTGCATTGAGGCCACCTGCTGAGACCCCTGCTGCGCTGGCAGAAGCCATCCTGGGTCACTGGGGCTGGTTGGCTCTGGGCAGCCTCTGCGGTGCCCTGGCTGGGCTATTGGAAAGCTGGCTGGTAGGCAAGGAGGAAGCCGCCTTCATTGAGCGTGACAAGTTCCTTCTGTGGCAAGACCTGGCCAGCTGGGCTGGTGGCTGATTCCTATATGAAGATCTGTCAGCGCGCTGGATACAGGGTTCCCCCCTTCAAAGCTGAACAGGGACTGCCCCTCACCCCTACTTCCTAGGCCTGAGCAATTTCATTTAAGTTTTTTAGGCCTGGGCAATGAAGGGACCACTCATTCACCTGGCCCTTAGCAGAAGGGACTATTTCCATACATTAAGGCACTCTTTCACCTTGCCTGTAGCAGAAGAAACTCTATCCACTGATTTGTTACCAAGTCCTGGCCACATGAAACTACAAAGGATTCATGGGAATGTATATACACCCCCCTAGACAAAGGACCCAGGCTGATAGAATCTAACTTGGGTCTTTCCCTCTCCCACAGCTCTGGTGCTTTTCCTGTATTCCTTGCTGGCTAATAAATCCTATCTTACCACTGATCTGTGATCCATAGGTTTACTCTCTCAGTGCTGGAGACCAAGGACCTACTGAAGAAAGAAATGTGGGTAACAACCTGAGCTGGAGTTTAGTGGAAACTCCCGGGCTCAAGCAATCCTCCTGCCTCAGCTTACCAGGTAGCTCGCTAGGGCTAGTGACATGTGCCACCGGGCCCATCCAAGTTTTAAAAATGTAAGGTCTGAGAGACTTTTGCGGCTGGTAAGGAAACATATTCACAGGTTTCCAGGATTTGGCATAGACGTCTTGGCAGGTTGGCAGTTGAGGGAGGGATATTCTACCTTCCACTGGAATCAAACTGTAATGTTCAGTAATTAAATCCTTTATTGCTAATAGAACTCAACAAGTAAAAGTGGGCTACATTTGGTTTATTGTTTTCATGTTCGTCACCAAGTATAGATAATTAGTATAAAAACTTTAATAAATGGCCTCTCTACCATTTAAACATCATGAATTACCCCAAAGAAATAGTATTTTGTGAAATAATTAGGGAACATTTAATTGCATTTTTAAACTTTGCATTTTCTCAATACGTTGCTTAAAATTACACCAAAAATAAATGTTAATTTTTGAACGTTATGTTTTCATTGCTTTGATGTTATTTTGATTCTGGACATTACTCTCTTGAAGAATTTCCCTTATCTAAAAATCTTGAAAGCAAAATAACCTTAATTTCCCCCAAGAAAATCACTTCAATCTACTAAGACTACTTTCTGTTTAAATAATAAGCCAGCCTTTTATAATATAATTAACTAATTATTTTTAATAATTCAAATTAAATGCTTAACTTGGATTATTTTATTTAAAATCTTTGACAAGAGGTATCAACTTCTATCTGTTTTAAAATATGTAATTAATCATCCTTTTGAAAGTATTGTTGATTGTTGCATATAGTAAAACCTGTAAAAAATTTTTTTTAAATTCAAATAGGATTTTATATTACTTTTTTCTGTGATGAGATGATACTGGTCCTGGTTTTTAACTGTGCCTTAGTAAGCATGGTTCAACTGTGGTGTCCTTCTGAGTTACTGTCTCAGGAAGTCACGTTTGCCCCATTAAGTCCAAAACAGAATGGACTGTTTTGAAAATGGAAGATGAAAGAATTTTCAGCATATCAATTAAACCTTTTGAATTTTCTTTTGTAACGTCAAGAAAAATTGATTTTGATCAAGCTATTTAATATTAAAGCTCAAGTAAAGAACACTGATGTTAGTGAAGGAGATTCTTGTCTCAGCTACGTAAGGTAGTCTAATTTTCTGGAACTAGGGCCCTCCCTCAAATCTTTAGAATGATTAAAATAACATTCCATGGATTACCGTCACAGCCTTAATTTAGAAGAGCTGAGGTAAAGATCAGCCTGAGAGAAGCCTACTCCCCACATGCTTGCTTACACATTTTAAAAGCAGGGGAGCAAGTATATGTTTTGTGTGTCAGGGTCTGAAATGCTATCTTCACAGTTTCACGTATTTTTTAGTCAGAAAATTATTTTATAAGTTGTATCTCGGTGAGAGGCATAGACGAGGCTTGTCAGATACAGAAAGGGATTTTATATGTCCTCTCCTTCTGATCTCTGTAGGTCTAGGCTTTCTTTTCTTTTTTTTTTTAACCAGAGTTCCTATCAAGAGTGAAGAAATATATTGATTAATATGCCTTGCAGCTTTCTATTTTTTATCTGTCAACTTAGCCAGTTTACGTGAATTAATTCTATATCCCCAAAATGCCATTGGTCAACCGTACCCTTCTCCTCCCCACTCTGTTCTCATAATTTTTCTAGAAACCCTCACTTCTTCATCCTGTGAGGGTAAGTAGCCAACCTGATATTGTCTTTATTGTGTTTTATTATTCTTTTTACTTCTTGCCAAACGGTGCATTAGTAATTTTAACTCATGGGTTTAAAATATAAGGCTGTTTACAATACATATAGGATGATGTAAGATTTGGACATTGTTAACAGTCCCTGATTAAAATTATTTTTTACTTTAAGGTGGGGTAAAAATGATACCAGTAAGTAGAAACAATGCTTGTAGAACCCATACAGCCATTCTGTTTTTCATGTTGAGTATAGTATTCTATAAATTTCATGGATTATTCAACATTTTATTGTAAAATAGGGTTTATGTTAGGTGATTTTGATTAATTGTAAGCTAATTTGAATATTCTGAGCATGTCTAAGGTAGGTATACTAAACTATGATGTTAGTTGGGACAAGTGTATTAAATGTCTTTTTGACTTTTAGCATTTTCAGTTTACAACAGGTTTATCGGGATGTAACCTTATCATAGTTACAGAATATTTGTATATTGAAAGATGTACTTGAAGAAAATTAATAGATTGCCAAATGTCTTAATTGTGTTGCCTTTTATTCCAAAATTATTAAAATTGTGTGGAATAGTATAATTTGGAAAGGTCTGACATTGCTTTGTCTAGGTAAGTGATATTTCTCTTTTATAATATACAGCGTGTTCAATTTACCAGGCAACAAGTCTAATATAAATAACCTTTTATTGTAGAGGTTATTTATATTTAATGCAACATTATTTCTACTTTTGAATTTCGTGTTATGCTATTTTCTAGAAACTTGGTGATTTTAACAAAAAGCTCATGGGCTTTGGATTAATCTTAAGCAATATTCATATATTCTTCCAAAATAAATATACCCACTAAACAATCAAACAAGTAGTAAATGAAGCTTTATGTAGTATTCATTTTATAATTATTTTTTGTTACCTAGAGTGAGGTTTTATGTTACTTTAAATGAGATGCTACTTACAGGTAGGTATATATGTTATCTATTCACACGTATATGAGACAGGACATCTGGTTTCCATGTGATTAGAAAATGTGAAGTCCATTGTAGCTGAAATTGCAACATATTGTATTATTGATAAATGCTAATGTTCTTTTAAATTATAAAGTTGCC
Source organism: Otolemur garnettii (assembly GCF_000181295.1). NCBI lineage: Eukaryota > Metazoa > Chordata > Mammalia > Primates > Galagidae > Otolemur > Otolemur garnettii. The sequence goes on from NW_003852399.1 coordinate 17,045,142, forward strand.
AAACTATTATCTTCTGTTTTATTTAGGATAACTTTTATATAAAATATATGCAATTTTGTAAAAATAATAGTTATTTTTGAAATAAAAATATACAATAAAAAGCAAATAAGCCTACTTTCTTCTCTAGATTTCAAATTCCAGTTGTAATAGATAAATAAGTCAATCATATATGAACCTTCTCTTATGAATAATATATATAACATGCACACACGGATACATATTATGTGTGTACATATTGAATAATTCGATGGTGTTGCTTGTTATTGAGTGTAACTATAGCCCTAGATAAAACGTAGGCAATATCAAGATTTTATATAGACTTTTGGGAAAGAAATTGTTCTGTATTTGCTTCGTGCTACAAAGCTTGAATCACAAAGAGAAACTCGAGCTTGAATCACAAAGAGAAACTCGGTTCCATAATTAGATTGTCCAGTGGAAGATTCCCTCAAAGTCTGAGTTGGTTTAACTCTTCGTCATCTTCCCCAGTATGGGACTGCCTGGGGATGGAAGGCCCTATGGGGAAAGAAGAACTTGTTACTTCTCCTCCTTTCTTTCTTAGGAGACCAGAGGTGAAGACTTAGCACACACATTCCTCATGACATTATGTGGCAAGGCAACAGCTCCTTCTGATGTTTCCTTTCCTTTTTTATTGTTAGACAGTTTTTAAAAAATTGTGCTCAAAGGGATAAATGATCAAGAGTCAGGGAGTGGGTTCATCGACATTTCCTCTTCTGGAAAGTGTGCTTGGGATTTGGAATTTTATGTTTTATAACATTTTGGGGCTCTAGTGATAAAAATCAGTATTAATAAGCTTAACATATCCACATACCATCACCTGGGACTATGTACACAGATTTTCATATGTTACTATATTTCATTAAAATAAGTTATAAACAATGTAGCTGGATAATTTGTGCCCTCATATGAACCTGAAATAAAATAAAATAAGGTGTAAATTTTTCACATTTACACATATAGATCATCCCCCCCATATGGAGTTTTCATTATATTAAGGCATATTTACCACATCCCCTATTAATAACAATTCAGCTTGTTTCTAATTTCAGGTTTTACAAAAAAACTGCTGTATTTTTATGTATATATTCTCAATTTTCTGGCATATTATAGTTTTATTTTTTAAAACAAAAATCAGTGGGTCAAAATTAATATATATTTAAGTACTTATACATATTTTGGAATCTATATTGTATATCATCAAATCATATAAGCATCAGCCTTCTACATTAATGCTGAATTCATGAAATCATTGTCCATGTTGAATATCAAATGGTAGAGATTCACCAATCTGGTAAATTATTTCTGTATAAAGAATTAGTTCTTAATTTGAATTCTCTTTATCATGGATAAGTTTCAAAATATTTTCATGATTTTTAAACATTTTAAAAAATGAATTTTCTGCCCATGTATTTTGTTCATTTATTTTTCCCAATAATCTGTTTTTGTCCTACTTATTAAGTTTAAGTGTAAGGGCAGAACCTGTGGCTCAAAGGAGTAGGGTGCTGGCCCCATATGCTGAAGATGGTGGGTTCAAACCCAGCCCTGGCCAAAAAAAAAAAAAAAAGTTTAAGTTATATTATATTAAAATCACAAATCACCTTATGTTATTGTTCTTTTTAAAAATTTCTCCTATAATCTGTTTGCATGTTTCATATTTTTATTTACTTTAATTTAGGGACAAACCTTGAAGACATTTGCCTGCTTAGTATTTTTATGGGAATAATAGGGAAAAAAATCCTCATAATATCTAAATTTTCTTTCCAAAATTGTATTGTAATAGGGGTAGTATTCTCCACACAGGTATCCAGGAACTTGTGAAAATAAACTTGTCGTGTTCTTAATGAGAGCTTCGTGAAATGAAGCAAATCAGAGATAAAGGTAAGAACACTTTTTTTCCCCTTGATATGTAAATATACTTATGTCCTTTTATCTTTTTAATTTTTTTGTAGAGACAAAGTCTCACTTTGTTGGTCTCCGTACAGTGCTATGGCAGCACAGCTCACGGAAACCTCCAGCTCTTGGGCTTAGGTGATTCTCTTGCCTCAGCCTCCCGAGTAGCTGGGATTACAAGTACCCACCACAACTGGGTACTGGGTTTGAACCCACCACCCTCGATATATGGGGCTGGCACCCTACTCACTGCGCCACAGGTACCGCCCATCCCTATGTCTTTATATATATATATTCATTTTGTTCACTCAATGTTTGTCTATGATCTATAGAAAACTATGAAAACATACACAAATACACACATGAGGGCTGTCCAGAAAGTACCCACCCATGTAATACGCAAAATAGAGATATATGTGGCCAGGTACTTTCTGGACAGCTGTAGTATATACATTCAATACATGTATGTACACTAATATTTATGTTAAATAGATATGAATGTCTGTATATATATTTTGCTGGTTTTCTGTGAAATACATCCAAAACATCTGGATACAAACGTTTATCTTAAGGTAGACTAGGCTTTAGTGACTCATGTGAGTTATGATAGGAATGAGATAACAAAAATAAAATCTATGTATGATAAAAGAAATGGTTTTCTGAGTGGTCTTCTTGAAAACGTAATAATATAAAAGATATTTGTTTTCTTAGCAAAAAAAGAAAAAAATCTTCTTAGTTCTTAATTTTGCTATTTACAAATAAGGTACTGTCAGGGTCCCTTCATGGTCGCCACTTATCAGGGCCCGGGACTGGCCGGGTCTCCAGCCCCCTGCTTATCTAGCTATGTTCCAGATGGACTGCTATGCTGTTATCTCGCTCAGAAACAATTGCCCTTAGGTGCCTGAGGGCTATCTACTTTAGTAGAAGAGAGAGAGAGAGAGTCTTTGAGGGAGTAAAGCAGTCTTCTCAGAAGGATAGATCTTAGCAATAGAAGTCTTCAGCAGAGCTTGGTAAGCTTCAGTAGAGAGATGCAGTGCTGCCATTCTTTTTTTTTTTTTTTTTATTGAATGGTAACTGTGTACATTGATGCACTTTGGGGGGACAGTGTGGTGTTTTCACACACAATCCATGACATTTTCATCAAACTGGTTAACATAGCCTTCATGTAACTGTCTTAGTTATTATGTCAAAACATTCATATTCTACTCATAGAAAGATTCACTTGTACCCTTGCAAGATGAACCACAGAAGTGAACCCTCGAATCCCTCCGACAGAGTCAGAGTAAATGGTCCATGATAGAATGAGCTCACTCCCGACTGCCTTTTCCTCTAGCCTAATATAGCCACTATCCCCTGGCTCTTAACACCACAGGTGTAGAGACTGCCAATTCACTAATGCTCTTGTCTCGCCTTGTGAGCTCTCTCACGCTTGTTAGGACAGCTAAGTCCCTCCCCATGCCCTTTTCACCAAGGTGTGCCATTATTGAGCTATAGCTGTTCTTATAACTCTCACTCCTCCTAGCCATAGGCTATAAGGCTTGCTACATGGTACAGCATAAGACACTTCTGGTTAGCTTAGTATTTTGATGATTTGGGGGCCTAATACTCATAAGTGCCATATTTATAATCAATTATTTGTCTCAGTTCTGCTATGAGAAATGTTTTTGTAAGTGGGATTCTCAAGGTGAAATTAATTTCTGTCACTGATTAATGAAGGAATTGGAAGAAGAGAGGTGTGAGTGCCAGCAAGGGAGAAATTTGGGGGATGAAGAACCAGAGGACTAAAGGCAAATTTATGTACTTGGAAATTTGAATGTGTAATAAGACTGAGCCTTTCCTTGATATAAAGTCCTCAGGAAAATACACATTTATATCTAAATGTTTCAGAAGGTTTAGAGACATATGAAGGGTTTAGATACATATGAAAAAGCATGAAGACTTTTCTGGAGGTGGGAAAATAAGGGCGGAATAAGAACGTGCCATCCAAGTTGGACATTCACTATATAATACAGTCCTTTATATCTCTTTATTATTTAATCTTATTTATTTAACTTAAGTTCTATTTAAAGGAATATAGTAAGAGATATTTAATAGATGTCTCCTAGGAGAGGTTTGACAAATATTTGTTGCATGAATTAGTGAATTAATTAATAAGGTAGCCAGTTAGTATATTCATAGAATAACAGGAAAGATGAGCAAGGAGAGGAATACAGAAAAAGATGTGTGATTCTTCCCAGGGTTGTTTTTAAATCACACATATGTCTGAGAAGAGCATCTTTTCTTATGATTTTGTATGTGGAGTAAAGCGGAGTTATTTACCTATCAAACCTGAAAAGAGAATTTTACTTGCAGTATGGGGGGAGGGATTCAGCAGTCAGGAACCAGAAAATGAATAAGAAGTTTGGCACTGTAACATTACCCCATAAACCTGCTCACAGGCTTCAGTTGGGGCTCTCTAATATATTCATGGCAATACTTAGAGACCCTATCAAGTTACTCCTGGGACTTTGAGATAGTTACATTCATCATCCTTGGCCAAAATACTGTCTGGATTGTTTTTACAATTATTGAGTAAACTATATTATCTTTTTGCTCATGATAAAAAGTTATTGCCTTTCTAGGATTTGAACGTCCGAGATTTAAGAGCCAGATGGGACGTATTTGTCATAAAGCAAACTAAAATATGTCCGGAAAGGATCATCTTCCAGTTTATACTCATTTATTTTTCTGTGCCTCAGTTCTAAACTCTAACACCTGCTATTACCCTAACACCTTTGTTTGTTTTAAATCCCAGCAGGCACTTAACCATCTGTGGATTATTTACACATTTATTTTTTATTTTGAAACAGATGTGCAGATAACAAATGATACAGTTAAGGAATATTTTTATTCTTAGGAAAAAGCAATAGACCTGCTATATCTCAAATAAATAGTAGAAATAGAAGGTTTCTCCTGTCTTTCATTTAGAAGTCTATTTTCTTTTCTAAAAATAGACAGGATTTCTAATATAAATGTAAATATATAAGAATTGGTTCATAAGCTACTGGAAAGGGTTTTTGAAATACATACAGTATAACAAACTATATATTTTAATTGCATGTCAGTTACATGCAGCGAAGTGTACAAATTAATATATATTTTATGAATATATATTCATGAAATCTCTACCAAATCCAGAATATTCTTAACTTCATGATTCACTACTTCCTCATCAGTCAAATGTCAAAAATCAAACTACTATTCTAAATTAAATCGTCAGAGAATTATTTTGCCTGTTTTTTGATCGAAATATGAATGAAATTACAATGTATATATGTATTTTTATGGTTTATTTTATTCTGAGACATATCTTTGAGATTCATCCTCTTTGTTTTGTGTTTCATCCATTCCAATACTTTGTAGTATTCCATGAATGTATTATACACAATTTATTGAGTCATATATATCTATTGTGTTATTATAGAACATCTTCTTTGTTTTAGGTTTTGGGTATTACAAATAAAATCGTCACTAGTCTTGCTGTAATTGTTTAGGTTAATATAAGAATTCCTTTCTATTAGAAACATATTCAGATGTGAAATTACTAGGTAATGGGTGGCATATATTTACTTCTAACGTTAGTAGATATTGCAAATGTTTTCTAAAGAGGTTGCTTTAATTTAAAAACACCACCAGCAATACATGAGTGCTTAAGCTGCATTTATATTGATATTGTCAGTCCTTTTAATTATATCCATTCCAGTGGGAATGTAGGGATGTTTCATTTTGCTTTTGATTTGCATTTACCTGATAACTAATGAAATTGAGGTCATTTTAATAGACTGCCCTTACTGGCCACTTTGACAGTCTATTTTACAAATGTCAGATTAACTCTAGCTTTTTTGGCTCCTTTGTCATAATACTGTCTTCAAATCTCTGCATTGAATTTTGACTAATGTGTTTTTTTTTTTGATATTTAAAAAATAAGTAGACTGAGAAATGTGTATTTATGACATATTCACAATATTTACTGTTTTTAATATGAAATAAACAGTGTTGCCTTTTATCACTTTTGCATCTAATGAATACATGATTTTATATTTTTCATCATTCTCAAAACTCCTTGTCTGACATTTGTTCAAATACTATTTTGCTACCATTCTACTTATTTATTCTCCAATCCTATGATTACCTATGGATTACAATATGGGGGGAGGGATTCAGCCCCCCCAGTCATCTTATTTCTAGTTTCCCAGACAAACTTGTTTTCTCATATTCATATATATTTATACAATTTGTGTGTTTCTAGGAATTTATCTATGGTGTCTAGTTTATCTAGATTTTGGTGTACAATTCTCATAGCATTTTCTTATTATCTTTTATTTCTGTGGATGATTAATAATTCCCCCATCTTCATTTCCAATTTTAGTTTTTTGTGTCTTCTCTATTCTTTCTCTGTCAATCAGCTAACATTTTATCCATTTTTTGATCTTTTCTGGAATCCAGTTTTCATAACTTCTCACTATTTGTTTTTATTATTTATTTAACTTACCTTACATTAATATTTATTAATTCCATCTTTCTGCTATCTCTACTCTTCTTTTTCTCATTCCTTAATGTCTAAAGTTTTCTTCAATCTATGTGATGATTTTTATAAATTTTCCTCTGAGTATAGTCTTCCCTTTATTCAATATGTTTTGCTATGCCATGATACCATTTTAATTTGTTTAAAGATCTTTTTTTTCCCTTAATTCACCTGTGATTTCTATTTTGACTGTTTGGTGTTCAAGAGGATACTATTTACTTTTGAATATTTATAATGTTCCACTTTTTTCTCTGTCATTGATTTCTAGTTTTATTTTCTTAAAGTCAAGAAAGACACTTTATATAATAATTTTAATCTTGTAAACATTTTATAAGACTTGTTTTATGTCCTAATATGTTATATATCCTGGAAACAATCTATATGAAGTTGAGAAGGAAATGTATTCTAAGCTTATTGTGTGAAGTGTTCTACATATTTGTTAAGTATAGGCAGTTTATGTTGCTGTTCAAATTCCCTCCTTACTTACTGATCTTCTCTGTCTATAGATTCTATTCAACATTGAAAGGGGTCAGGCAGTGCTTGTAGCTTAGTGGCTAGGACACTGGCCACATCCACCCAAGCTGGCAGGTTCAAGCCCTACCTGGGCCAGCTAAACAATGACAACTGCAACAAAAAAATAGCCAGGTATTGTGGTGGGCATTTGTAGTCCCAGATACTTGGAGGCTGAGGCAAAAGTATAGCTTAAGCTCAAGAATTGGAGGATGCTGTGAGCTGTGATGCCATAGCACTTTACAAGTGTAGCATAGTGAGACCCTGTCTCAAAAAAAAAAAAAAAAATATATATATATA
>NW_003852399.1:17052443-17077754 GCF_000181295.1 Otolemur garnettii
ATATATATAAAGGGGTGCATTGAACATTGAAGTCTCCAACTGTTTTTGTAGAAATGTCTATTTCTTCTCCCTTCAAATTTGGCAGTGTTTCGTGTGTTTGGGGTTTTCGTTGTTTGATGTGCATGTTTATAATTAATTAGTATAACTTCATGATGGATTGACCTTCTTAATAATATAAAATATCTTGCCCTTATTTCACTCTTGTTACTGTTTTTGACTTAAAATACATTTAATCTAAGATAGATATGCCACCCCAACTCTCTCTTGATTATTATTTATTCTTTCATACAGTGTATTTTTGATCCCCTCATATTCAACTTATTGCATCCTTGGATGTAAACTCAGTACTTTATAGACAGAATATATTAGAATCATATCTTTTTATCCATTCCTCTAATCTCTGCATTTGGATTGAAAAGTTTAATACGTTTGAATTATTTATAGCAATTACTTCACCCAATTTGTTATTAGTCCCCATGTTTTATAGCTTTCTCCCCTCATTTCAACTACATGTTACTTTGGTGGTTAGTTGATCATTTGTATTGTTTAATTTTGTTTCCAGTCATTTTCTATTATATAACATTTTAGTATTTTTAAAGTAATGGTGACGAGGATTACAATTAACTTTCTACATTTATAATAATCTAGTTCGAATTTCTATCAACTTAGTTTTAACTACATACAAAAACTCCACTCCTGTACAGCTCCACTTCTCTTTATGTTGTTGCAAAAATAATGTCATTTTATACTTTGTGGCTACTAACAGATTTGTGGATTTTATACATTTGTATTTTAAATTATGTAATTTTCATATTCTGCTTATTACAAAGGGAAGTTACAAATAAAAACACAATAGTACTGGGTTTTATATTTTCATATATATATATATATATATATATAGTTGTATTTACTGGAGATCTTTGTATTTTGGTTCAGTTGTGGGTTACTGTTTAGTGTCCTTTCATCAAAGCTAAGTGACTCCCTTTAGCTTTTTTTGTAGTGTAGGTGTGCTGGTAATGTATTCCCTCAGTATTTGTTTTTGTGGAAAATTCTTAATCTTTTATTTCATAAATAGTTTGTCAGATGTGGAATTATTGCATAACAAGTTTTTACTTATTTATTTTTTTGCAATTTTGGCCAGGGCCAGGTTTGAACCCAACACCTCTGGTATATGGGGCTGGCACCCTACCCCTTTGAGCCATAGGCACCGCCCTACAAGTTTTTTTTTTTTTTTTTTTTGCACATTATATAATTTCCAGGAGCTGAAAGATAGAGGATACACTGAGGCATTAGTAAAAGGGTACAAAGTATCAGGTATGTAAAACGAATAAGTCCTAGAAATCTACTGTAGATCATAGTGTCTATAATTAACAATGCTACATTTTTTATGTAAACATTTGCTAAGAGACTAGACGTTATGTGTTCTTATCACAAAAAGCAAAAGAAAGATAAAAAATAAATAAAGGGAGTGAGAGGAAACATTTATTATTTTTTGTCTTTCTTTTATATTTTATAAAAGACTGGAGACAAAACTTTAGGAGGTAATGGATATGTTGTGGCATCAGTTGTGATGTTTTCATGGGTGTATACTTATCTTCAAACTTATTAAGTTGTATACATTAAATATATACTTCTTTTGTACATCAATAATATCGCAGTACATTGGTTAAAAATGCCATCCCAGTTTCTGATGAGAAACTGAGGGTTAATCTTATTGAGGATTCACTAAAATTGACTAGTTGCTTCTCTCTTAGTGCTGTCAAGATTCTCTGTCTTTGCATTTTAAAAGTTTTATTGTTTTGTGTCTTACCTTAGATTTTTTTGAGTGTATCTATTTGAAATAAGTTTTAATTTTTGGATCTGTAGGTTCATATCTTTCATCAAAGTTAGTAAACTTTTGGCCATTATTTGATGCAAGTATTATTTCTGTACTTTTCTCTCTCTCTCTCCTAGTCTCTTTCCAGAACATTCTTAACATGTCTATTGATACACTTGATTGTCGACAGGTCCCTTAGGCTAAGATCACTTTTCTTTATTCTTTTTTTCTTTCTGCTTCTCAAATTGGATAATTTCAATTGTCCTATCTTTTCATTTTCTGATTTTTTTATTTTGGCTCTTCAAATTTTTGTTGAACATCTCTAATAATTTTTTCTTTCCATTTATTATACTTTTTGATCTCAGAATTTATATTTGCTTTCTTTTGCTATTTTATATCTCTATTAATATTTTTATTTTGTTCATGCATTATGTTTTACATTTTCTTCACTTCTGAGTCATTTCTTTTAGTTCTTTAAGCATATTTAATGTAGTTTACTTAACGTATTTGTTTAATAATACAATACTTGTTTTTTCCCAGTGGATAGTTTTTGTTAATTATATATTTTCTTATGAATGGATCATACCTTCCTTTCAGGATTATTTTTAATAGAAACTCTAGAGAATGATGAGGTTGATTTTGAAATGCAAATAAAATTAATTATTTTGACATACTAGTCACTGTGTAAATTTTAAATATACCACAAATATAAACTTCATGGATATGTCTTTCAATTTTTCATACACATGCATGTATTTCAGTTGTCACACAGTTTTTTTTTTAGATGTGTTTTCACTAGATCATTTCAGTGGCATACCACTCAACCATAAAAAGAAATATGATATTGTTTGTTTTTTGCAGCATCTTGGATAAAAGTGAATACCATTGTCCTCACAAAAGTATTTTAGGAATGGAAAACCAACCATCATACACTCTTTCTATTAAGTGGGTACACATGGGCACAGAGTGATATAAAGGACATGAAAAAACTAAGAAGAAGGGAATGTGGGAGGGAGGTGTGGAGTAAAAATTTACTTATTGGGTACAAAGAACACTATTCTGGTGATGGGAACACCAAATTTCCTGGCTTGAGTTATACAAGATAGATATGTTTTAAAAAAAAAGATATCACTTTTATCCCCATTGTTAATATTTTGAACTAGAAAATTCTTCATTACGTAGTTCTGCTTGCATGCACACTTACTCCTACCCAAAATTATTCTTTGTAAAATGAAAGTAACTCCTATTTATATGTGAACTTCTACAGATATTTCACACAAGTTTGGGGGTCGATAAAGAGGTCGAATTGAGTTCTAACTTTAGTCCTTGTTCTATACCAATTTCATGACTTTGGATTTTTAACCCTCTCAAGACTTATTTCCTCATCAATAAAAATGAAACCTCATATGATGGTTTTGTGGATTAAACAATGTATCTAAAATGCTTCACAGACCATTTCATGCAAGTTCTAACAATTCAGTTCATAAGCTTGCCACCAAGAGCTTACACTGGCAGCACTGTACAAATAACTCAGTTAAAGTTTTATAACCTTGGTATATCAGTATGTTATAGCTGTGTTTGTGGCAGTGTGTGCTGATTGGTGTTTATTATTGTTTTTGTATGCTTTTGTGTGCCATCTGAGAACACTGGACCTGAAATCAGAGCAATGTATCAACATTAAATTTCTTATTAAACTTGGCAAAAGTGGAAGTGAAATTGGGAACATATAAGTCCAACTTTATAGCAGATAATTCCATGAAGAAAATGAGAGTATACAAATGTATTAAATATTTTTTTTCTGAAGGGAGTGAAAGAATTACTAATGAAGAAAGGTCAGAATGGCCAGTAATAAGTAGAGATGAAGAAAATATTGCAAAAATTTAACAAATTGTGCAACAAAATCTTCAGCTGACTGTGAGAAGCACAGCAGACCAAATAAACATCAATAGAGAAAACAGGGAAAGCTTAACTCAAAATCTTGGCCAACAACTCATACCTTTTGCATCATACTAATTTTTAGCTAGTAAACAAATAACTGTACTGGAACACCTTTCCTACTCACTTGGTCTGGCCCCTGTGGTTGTTTTCCACCATCACCACCCACCCACCCCCAGAGATAAAGGAAATATTGAAAGGAAGATATTTTGATGACATCAGGAGTAATAACATGACAGTTCTGATGGGCATTCCAGAAAGAGTTCCAAAATTGCTTTGAAGGAAGGAGTAGGCACTGGTATTGGTACATAGCTTCCCAAAGGGAGTACCTCAAAGGTGCATATAGTGATATTCAGCAATGAGATATGTAGCACTTTTGTAGGGTTTGTTTGTGAACTTAATTGTCAGACCCTTGGCTCAGCGCCCATGGCATAATGGTTATGGCACCAGCCACATAAGCTAAGGCTGGCTCATCCAATGCCAGTCCAGGCCAGCTAAACAACAATGACAACACCAAGAAAACAGCCAGGCATTGTGGCAGGTGCCTGTAGTCCCAGCTACTTGGGATGCTGAGGCAAGAAAATCCCTTAAGCCCAAGAGTTTGAGGTTGCTGTGAGCTGTGACTCCGCGGTATCCTACCAAGGGTGACATAGCGAGACTCTGTCTCAAAAAAACAAGATAATAATAATCATTGTCAGACCCACGTAAATATTACCTAACTAAAGAATTTAGGGAACCATTTTAATGATGAAACAGTTAAGTATTTTTAATCAGGATGGTGCTTACACAAATCTATATATGTAATAAAATTGCATAGAGCTATACACACTTGCACACACACAAATGAGTGCACATATTAACTGGTGAAATTTAAGTAAAGTTCTTTGGACCATTGATAATTCTGGTGTTAAACTATAGTCAACACTACCTTTGACGTTTTACTATAGTCATGCCAAATGTTAACATTCAAGAAGCTGGGTGAAGAATGAAGGGGCCTCTCTATACATTTCATTGTATGTTCTATGAATCTGTTATTATTCCCAATAAAAAGTTAAAAGGATAGTATGGCTTTGTGTTTTGTTTTTATTTTGGTAGTTGTGATTGAGGGTATGGGAACTGCAAAATCTGGACAAATGTGATTTTGGTGTTTAAACTGACAGCAAGTGTCATTTGGATGGCCTTTCTTTAAGAGGACATTCTTCAATACTTGGTATGACTGAGGTGGAGAGTCTGTAGGCTGTTGGGAAAGTAGTTGGAATCCTGGAAGAATAAATCCAGAGCAGGATCTTTATTCTTATCTAAATATATATTTTTAGTGAAATAATTATGTTCTGGATTATTTTCTTTGAAAATGGGTAAACTCAAAGGTTTTCTGTTTTTAATTTGGCACTACAGGTAAAGCAAGGATGGGGTTTGAGTTCTTGAGAAAATTAAAAGTATAGTTTCAAAGATGTAGAACTCTTCATATAGTCATAAAGTGGTAGAGGTGATGAAACATGGTCAATTATTGGAAATAATCAAATTTAAGGGGCATCTCTGGAATGTGGGAGGGGCATACATTGAAGATACAATGCTTATATTCCATAGTGGAGAAAAACGAGGCATTTTAAAATTACCAGTTGAGATGAACCTTAAGTCAGTTGAAATAATTCCTTTCCAAAATCCTCAAGGGCATTCTTAATGGAAGTCATTAGTTTTTCAGTGGAAATATTCCTGGCTTAAGCTTTCATGCATGGTTGGTCACAAGGAAAAAAAATACATAAATGAATTATTTTTTATTTATAGCTAAAATTCTATTATGTAGTCAAAGTGTTATATTTCCCATGTATGGCGTCTTATGTCAAATAAAGTGACTAAAGTCTTTTTCATTTCTCTGTCAGTGCATTTTTCTTTAATCTTATTAAGCACACTTTTATGCCTACACTTTCAAGATGAACTTATATTATCCTTTTGTCTATTCTAGATTTCATTCACCTTAACAGAAGTTTAAGGTGAAGAACATCCAAGCTATAGGCCTCATGGAAAATAATTATGTATATATTAAGAATAATCATAAAGTTCTTTGGCAATGGAAAAAAAGTACTGTAGAGACCTCATGTAAGAAATGGTTTAGACATAATTAAACATTTAGTGTTAGTATTTTTGTCCTTAAATTTACGTTGCTTTTGTGTGCTGATTTCTGCTAGATCCACTAAAACACATATGCAGCTGTGATACTGACAGCTTGAAGTTGAGCAGATTGACATAAAAGACAAAAATGCAATGAAACCCCATGTAGGGTGTATGGAGAAGACACGCCTTTAGAAGTCTTTCATCCATACTAGGTACATTTTCAGTTACAGAGATATATTTTTATATACGTCAATCGTTTATTATAATTAAAGATATATTGCATTAGAAAGTATTTCTCAGATAATAAATTATTTAATTACTATTTTTATATTTTTGGCTTATGAAGATATTTTCTCTACTTTAAAATGTTTACTAAAATATCAAATGTATTCAAGATCTCTGAAATCATTTAAATGTATTAAAGATAAATATACATTATGTCTAATATTGATGTTTAAAAAACTCAACATCGCAAAATAATCCACTTTTCAAACAGTTTTCAATACAGTTGCCTTCAAATAGAAATTTAAAATTTAAAATTATTCTGTGTATGTATTAAGTCAGATGGCAATATGGCAATTGAGAGACATTGAATCTTTTCAATGTAAAGTTGTCCAAATGATTTTTGTATTGCTATTTAGAATGGTATTTTTAATATATATAAATTTTTTAAATTAAATCATAGCTGTGCACATTAATGGTATTATATAATATATAACTACATATTTTTACTTAAATATTTATTAAGTCCTATTTATGTAAGTAAAAATTACAATATTCTTCTTACAAACAGCAATTTAATTCTCTGTAAGTAAAGGAAGAGAGTTAAAAGAAAACGGTAAAAGAACAGTTTTGCTTCTGTCACAAACATTGCAGAGGCGAGTTTATGTAAATGCTGAAATAGCAATTAAAGATCCACCCTCTCTCCTCCTTCCCTTCCTTCCTTCCTAGCTCCCTGCCTCCTTTCCTTCTTCCCCCCCCCCTTTTTTTTTTATTAAACTGAAGTTTCACTGCATAATTTCCCTTACTATTTGGTTCATTTTATTCTTTACTCCCACTTAATTTCAAATACACAAAAAATTAATTGTTTTTAACTCATTTATTCACCGAAATTATAACACTGAATTGACAATGTTATACCCTACATTTTAATTGAATATACCTGTACATGCTGATTACAATGAGTTTAAGAAATGAAATTAGCAGGAAGAGTTGAGAAAATATATTCTTCATTCTTTGTCATAGAGAAAAATCACATTTATCAGCTTGATAATATTCCCCTTATAAATATGATACTTTCCAACTAAGATACGCATGGTTATATGGAATCATATCATCTCTTGTTTTACTGCGAGAGTTTACGTTTTCATGAATAATCTTCATACCAGTGAGTGGACATTCACCTCACCATTTAATGGTTTCATGATTTTTCATTTCATAATTGTTCCATACATATTTTAAGCTGAGCCCTATGCTAAAAATTTAATGTATGTTCTATCTTTTATTATTATCAACAGTTCTCCAGTTAAGATCTTTTCCTATGTTTTAAATCACTTTTAGTGTCAGAACACTTTATAAATGGATTCATTAAAAAGTAAGCAGATACATTTTAAATCTTCTTATGTATTAGAAATTATGAAAATAATCATTGTATCAATTTATACATTTTAAAAAATAAGCCCTTGTAGAAATGACTTATTCTTCATTGCCTGATGCTATTATCTTCAGCAAGATTAAACATTATGTCTTCAGACAAAATATATTATATTGCTCTAAAATTGACTTTATTTTTATTAATAGAAGTGTAGGAAAACCTTCATATCCATTTTAGGCATTTTTATTTTTCTAACTTTTTATTTTAAAATAATTATAGAACCATCAAAACTTATAAAAAGCTCCTGTGCTTTTTCTTCTCCCAGTGGTAAAACTTGAAGACACTATAGTTCATTATCAAAAATAAAAAACTGACATTGTCCAATATAGTTGATTACTAACTTTATTAGGATTTCAGCAGTTTTTCCACGAAATTATTCATTTTGTTATATTTTGGGGCATCTTATGTTACATTTTATCACATGTATACATGTATATGAACATATTCTTACATTTTTCATTTTATATTAAACCATTTAAATTATATTTTAATACTAATTATTTTGAGTTGCTTAGTGAGATATATATTATTCAGACAATTATTATGTTGTCATACATTGCCAATATTTTTATGTAATTTGTATTTGTTTGATTTTTATGTTTGGTTTATTCTTTATGTTAATCCATTTCTCTTTTTTTTCCTTTTTTTAGTTCAAAGTTTAATAGGCCACATTTAAAAAGTATAAACACAAGAGATACCATTTATCATCTTTCTCCATCAGTTTCTCATTAATAAAATGTAGATGTAAATTACACTTTCCTCATAGGCTTGTTCTACACAGGCAATCCTCATAACACTATGTAACAACTTAAGATATTGACTTACCAATGGTACGTTAATCGTACCATTGAATCTTAACTACTGATATTATTTAATTCTTGTCATACCATACGCATTGGGTGACTACTTTCTTCTGATCATGTAGATACATTCAGCTTAAGGAGAGTTGAATATATATGTTCATAAAAGCTATTAGTCTGAGGTTTCATTTTAATTTTCTATATTTTAGAGTATTAGGTGCCTATTATAATTACTTTTATTTTCAGATTTTAAAATATATTCCTTTCTCAAAGTTAATTTTTGTCTTAATATTTCTTTTATTCTTGTTATGTTCAGCTAAATTAATTAGTTTTTCACCCTGTATTATTTCATCAACTGTAATTTCATTTTTTGTTAGGTTTTATTTTTGTTTTAATTATTGATTTGCTTAGTTGTTTTAGTTCTCTTTGTTAAATTTTAAAATTTTATTTTGAAAGAATTTTAGATCTAAAATTAAGAACATTTGCCAATATCAGCAAATTTCTATATACTTTTTACCCAGCCTTCTTTGACATTAATATCTTAAATGACCATGGTACATTTGTTAAATTTAGACTTAATGAGCAAAATACTGTTAACTAAATAAGAGTCATTTATAAAAATATTTTCTTATGTTTCTCAGTTTTTGGAGATTTTGTTTATAATTTTTTGGTGTAAATACTACATGTATTTATATATATAGCGAGTATTAGCCATAGTTCTGTTTTAATTTGAGAAGATTTTAAGTTCACATGCAGTTCGAAGCAATATGAGAACATTGATCCAATTTATATCAATGGAAGCATATTATAAATTTATAATAAAATATCCAGACCAGGATACTGCTATTTATATAGTCAGAATATGCATTTTCATCCCAAAGGGATCTTTCCTCTTGTCTTTTATGGACATTCCATTCCTTCTCATCCTATCATTTCCTTAGCTCCCAGCAACCAGGAATCTGTTGCCCTCTCTAAAACTTTGTCATTTTAAGATTGCAATATAAGTGAAATCATACAATAGGTAAATTTTTTGTTGAAGGCTTTAAAAATGCATAGTATAAGTCTCTGTGGGTTAATTATTTTTAATATTGGGCAATGTTTTGTGGTATATATGACTGGTATCTGTTTCACTATTGAAAATCAGTTGAATTGCTTGAGCTTCTTATGTATAAAGACACTATAAACATTAGCATCTACGTTTTTGTGTAAACATTAATCTTTGGTCCTCTGTAAGTAATTTGCTTTTTTTCTCTATTTGCTTTTGGTATTCTATCCTTTTTACTACATTTCAACAGAATTATCTAGTGCCTCATTTTGGCTTCCTTCATATTTCTTTTTCTAGAGTTTGATGAGATTTTTGAATATGTGGAAAAAGAATTCTCATTAAATTTACAAATATTTGTTCATATTCGCAATATTTTTCTTTCTCTGCTCTCTTGTTCCTGAATTCCAATTATGTATATGTTAGATTGCCTGAAATTGCCCCATAACTCACTAGTGGTCTGTGCATTACTGTGTTTCTTTTTCTTTTTTTCCTTTTTGTGTTTTAGTTGAATAAATTCTACTGCTATATTCTCTACTTCATTACTCCCCCCGCCCCCCCCAGTATGTAATTTGCTCTTTATCTCATACGGTGTGTTTTCATCTTAGATGTTACACTTCTCATCTCTTGAAATCACACTTTGCTTGTGAAGTTTTTAATTTACCTTCCATCATGCTCATCTATGTTCTGCCTATTTCTCTTGACCTAATTGTTACTGATGACATTTTCCTGCTTCTTTCAATGTCATATGTAATTTTTAAAAGCATGCGCCTTGAGAATTTTACATTTCAGTCTACTGGATTTTCCCATATAACATTAAACATTATTATGCTTTCTTCTGGTATAAAGTTAAATCACTTGGAAGTATTTATTTTGAGGCTCGCTTTGCTTTGCTTTATTTTTAGCAAGTTTAAATAGTCTTTGGCTTAAGACCAATTTTATCCATTTAATGAAGTAATAACTTTCAGAGAACTCTATTCAATGCCTCATCTATTAGGTCTTTTTGTTCTAACTGTAGAAACAGTAATTATTCCCATACTTGTTGAGCACTGGCGATTATGCCACTGGCTTCTTTCCAGTAGTCTTTCTGTAGCCTCAGGTAATTTCCTTTCTACAGCTACCTATCAGCTCTCAGCCAAGAACTCGAAAACGCTCTGCTGTTCCTCAGAGCTGACTCCCTCTTCCTGTGCATTTCTCTTCTATCTGGTATTTCCCCTTGCAAATTATCGGTGTCTTGCCTCTAGAACTCCGCATTCTGTGACCTCTGCTCTGCAAGACCATTATTTTCACTTTGAACTTCACCTTCTCTTTCTTTGCTCTGTGGCCTGAAAATTTTCTGAAGATCGTGAACTAGAAACAGTCAAGGGGATTGTTTTTTTAATTTCTATTATTTCAGCAATCCCCATTCCTTGCTTTCTAATGCGCTGTCTGAAAACTGTTTTTTCGTATATTTTGTCTTTGTTCAGGGTATTAACACTGGAGGGTTAATGTGATCTGAGTTATTTCAATATGGGCTAGAGGAAAGGCTTTCATCTGTTTTATCTTCTACTCAAAAACAATGCTGCATAACATTTATACTTACTACAATGATTTTACATGCTCATATTATTATATTGAATCTTATTACCTTTCCTTTGGCCATGTTAGAACGTAACTGAACCTCTTGTCCATTCCACATTTTTGGGAAGGAGACACATAAGGTTTTGGTCAGAAGTACATTTGCTCCAAAGTTGCATTTATGTCATTTGTATAAGAAATCAATTCTGGGTCAATTCTTAGAATATAATTGGTTGGCAGTGACTATAAGCAATTATTACATGTTCAAGGTATGTTGGAATGTCAAGCTTCTGTTATGTGTTATCTTCTGATTGCTTCTACTGGTACAAATATTAAACACAGTCTAGCAGAGGAGGCTTCAAGATGGCTGATTAAATGCATCTAGTACTCACTTCTTTCGTGGAGAGAAGCCAAAACATAAGTAGATAATTACATTTTAAATACATTATCTAAAAGAGAACACTGGCGTTCAACAGAACATTTATGAGAAACAAGGAAAACAAAGAAGCAAGGGAGAAAAAGAAGGCAACTTGTGTGTCCGAGATTGGCGGGGAGTCTGAAGTGCCTCTCAATGCAGGCAAAAGATCAATGAGAACCCGCTTAAGTCCACATTCCTGCTGCAGACTCCTCCATTCCTAGTAACTAACATAGGGAGCTACCCGGAGAGTACACCGAGGCATTGCTTCCAGAGAAAGAGTGGAATCTGGGACCCGTGAACTCCAACT
The DNA here is from genome assembly GCF_000181295.1 of Otolemur garnettii. Lineage (NCBI taxonomy): Eukaryota > Metazoa > Chordata > Mammalia > Primates > Galagidae > Otolemur > Otolemur garnettii. Next base: position 17,064,085 of record NW_003852399.1, read on the forward strand.
CTGAAGCAGCTGCTTGAGAAAGCGTATTGGCTTTGGGTTTAGTGATAAGTACTTAAGTTGTTAACTATTGTGACAATTAAGATACTTTTAACCACAAATGAGGGGAAAAACCCTAAATATGTTTAAATAATAGGGAGTTTCATCATCTCAGCTGTGTTGATAGGAGTTATTCATAAGGGGCAAGATTCATTAACTGCAGAGCTGAGAACAGTCATGGAGGATGCGCTTTCTGTCTTCTTACGCTGCCATTCTCAGTACTTGTCCCTTCCGTGTGTGCTCACTGGATAGGGGTACAGTAATTATGCTGGTGTCTAGATAAATATGAAAATATCATTCTTATAATTCATCTGTTAAGAGCAAGAGAAACCTTCTGTAAGTCTCTTAAGTTACCTATCCTCATCTTTTATTGGTCAGAATTGTGTAAGAATGCCTTTCCTGGAAAGGCTTGTGAGAATTTTCCAACCAGCGTTACAGAGCAGAATGAAACTCTAAAGTAAATGACTTGAGACCTGATGCTAATTTTCTTTCAAGGATAATACTGTGCATAGCAGGCACCATTTCAGATGCATAGCAGAGAAGTTAGCTTATTCCATAAAATGAATGCCGTAGGAAATTAGGGTTTAATTCTGTCCCAGAAACCCAGTCGAAAGGGGCAGGGATACAAACCATAATTCTTTCCCTGGATCTGAGACCTGAGGATGCAAACATCTTCCCTGAAGTAAATAACTGCTAGAATAGTTTGAACTTAGTTCAGTTTTTACTCACAAATAAAAAGGTAGAGAATGGCTGTTGAGTAGGAAATCAACTTTATTTCACATTTGTTTTTTAGAAGTGACATATATAATAGCATGTTAGATCCCCCTTCAGGACTGGAGCAATTATTTTGCCTGCTGCTGGAAGTGCTGCCAGTAGACATCCCTCACTGTCAGGCCGCTCTAGGAAATGCCTCAGCTGAAATATCTGTCTGGGGCTGTGTATAGGGGCTTGCCCTGTAGCCCCAGTGCATTGGGATACTAAGGCAAGAGGAATTCTCGGGGCCAAGAGTTTGAGAACAGCCTGGGAAATATAATGAGATTCCAACTCTACAAAAAATAAAATTAAATTAAAATTAAAAAAAATTTTTTTTAAATGGCTGGTTATGGTGGCATAGTAGTCCCAGCTACTCTGGAGATTGAGGAAGGAGAATTGCTTGAATGTAGGAATTTGAGCCTGCAGTGAGCAATGATCGCACCACCTCACTCTTGCCTGGGTGACAGAGTGAGACCTTATCTCTAACTAAAATAAAAGAGTAAATAAATTATCACACATTGTCAAATTCTTTTCTCAATGAAGCCACCATCTAATAATTGATTAAGGGAGACAGATAAGGGCCTGTCCCCTTTGCCCAATTTAGGGTGAACTTAAAGCTAATTTTGGCTTGGGAGAGGGTCAGATGAAGACTTTGCTGAGCTGCACAATGGACCTTCTACTACCTTTTCTCTCTCGCAAACGATGATCCCAAGAGCACAACCAACCTAACCTTCTGAAAACCTGTCTTCATTTACATCTTTGTGTCTGTTTCCCAGGGGGAAAGTTGGATATTGTTTTCAACTGTTTTGGTTATAAACATCCAAATGCAATAGTACATGTGTGTATTTGGGGGGGGGCTAGTAATATCAAACTTGTTTATGAAAAATTATAAATATATGTATGGATATATAGATGTATCTAGCTATATGCCTGATGTGGCATATCACTAAAAATACATAAATATGCACATTGACTAATACCATTTTCTAGAAAATATGCATTTTAGTGTTTTTATTTTACTCAAATTTCAGATAACTTTGGCATGGCTTATCATCATAAAACCTATAAACCAAAGCTAGAAAAATCCATGTGAAAACATATCTAATATTCACTTCATTGTATCCCACTGCCTTTCTTATGGAAAAAGCAAATGACCCAACCATTGGGAAAAAAAATCATGATAAAAACCTAACAAGAAAGAATTCATAACAAAAATTGTTACTAAATTTTTTTGAGAATATAAAATATTCTAATGATAACTACCAAATATCTAATGTTATGACATCATTCTCAAGAAATTCCTGTCATTGTATATTATTTTTCACTCTCCATTTGACAATCATATAATATAGGATGTAAATCAGCATTTGTAAATATCTAAACATAAACATTAATTCTCCTAAGAAGCTATAGGGTGAAATAGGGCAGTTTAAGCAGGAGATAGAAGGAGATTCTATAAAATTATGTTTTACTGGGTTTTCTATGAGAATGAAGGTTCAATTAATATAGTGGATGAAACACATGGTTACGTTAATTCAAAGAACATGGCAGTGGGAATTGAACATTTTGGTTTTAGTTAGTGGACAGATGCTATATTTCAATGCGCAAGTACTCTAATTTTGTAGATTATTTCTTGAATGAAGCCATGAGATTTTTTGATGTTGGATTAAGTTAATTATTCAAGCAGTAAATGGCATTTGAATTGATATATTGGATAAATCTACAAAGTAGAGAATTTCCTCAGGAGGCTCAAAACATTTCTGGTGCATCTATGCGAGTCATAGAACTTACAGGTTGGCTCTCCCTGGGTGTCAATTAGTTTCCACACAAATAAAAATGACGTCGCATCATTTTCTAGTTGTCAGCAACCTGCTCGTAATCATTTAACCAAAGTCTTTAAAAAAAAAAAAAAAAAAAAAAAACCTTTATGCTACTGAAATTGGCGTCGCATTGGTGCATACTTATTGATGGTTCCACAGGGTTCCCTGTCCACTCCTTATTTTCCTAAATGCCTGTCAGTGAAATATGGTCGAATGTTCTTTCCTCTCCCTTCTTTTTGATTTTCTCAAGTCTTAGAATAGTTCAGGAAAAAAAAAAGAAATAAAGTAAAAAGCATTCAGATTATACCATGAGAATTGATATCTTTTTGCTAGAAAAAAGTTCAGATTATAAAATATTTTTCCCTCTCAATATACTTCCCAACTCCACCAAAATGGTGGTGCTAGGATCAGGGAGGGGTTGGAAAGCAAAGAGAGGCAGGAGAGCTCTATACTGTTATGTGTTAAATTCTGAAAGAAAATGGATCCAGAGCATCTGTCTTCCTTCATAAGGAAATAAAATATGTTATTTGATATATAGAAGGACAAAAGTTGATGCCAGAAAATAGTTTTGCTTGAAATCTCTGAAGTGGCAACATTAGAACTTGACGACCCACAGTTCTTGTGAGAGTACAAATGGCTTACATTTCAAATCGGGAAATGTTCTTTAACATTGTTCTCCCCTTTTCCGATCTAACCTGCATGACTAACACATCAGAGCAAACCCAAATCCCTAAAACGCAGAAAACACACATATTTATAGTGTCCGCACAATGCAGCCTCCTAGGACACTATGATGTACATGTAGGGAATTCATAATATCATCTTATACAGATCCTATACCACTCCCATCCCCTATACATAAAACATATGACACAGCTCTTTAAATATCTATCTAAATGAATTTTGCAGCCCCACAAACATTTTCCATCCCATATTTGGGTATTCATTTCATTTTCACCCTACTGTAGTTTTTATCCCACTTACCTTTTATTTATCTTTATGAGTCCGTTTAGTTCTTTTATATTTAACAATTTATTATGCAAACAACCTTATAACAGAAATCATCTGTATCACATGTCCAAATTATGACTGAAAATACTTATTAAAATTATTTAAATTTACGTTCTGTAAAAAGTGGAGGGGGACCCAAAGGCCCAGCATACCTAACTTCTATAAATTCATGATCTATAGAAAACAATGACAGTGACACAAAGTAAAGATATTATTCCTTATCACTTCTCATTACTGAATTTAATCTCTCAATTCTCTAGGTGTAGAAATTGATTAACGTACATTCTAAATACAAAATCTGAGTCTCTAAAGATGTTAAGTCACTGGCTCAAATATTTTGGCCAACTACACAAGAAAAATCAGAATGAATACAAGATTAGTGTATTTGGATGAGACTGTGTGTCTGTGTGTGTCATTTTTAAAGTACACACAAGTTCTATCATAGATACATGCCTATGCTAAGCAGAACAATTAGGCACCTGTTCTTCTGTCTTGAACTCTAAGTTTATTGAAAAGTCTTGGGGAATAATCCAGTGTGGTCTGGGTCAAGCATACACGTTGATGGTCTTTCTTGCTTCTATAAATGGCCTTTCTGGTTTTGTTTGACACACCTGTAAATTAATTCTAGATGGTACTTTCTCAAGCAGCTGATCACAAAGAAGAAAACACTGACACATTAGACAAAGCAGAAGATGCTTGAATTAAGATTTTTGTAAGGTATAAAAATTGCAGTATGCATGGACAGGTCATATTAGTAAATTTCAAAATACAGTAGAACGTCGGTAAGTTGACACCTAAGAGACAATAACAAACTGGCCAGCATTTTGAGGTGGTCGACATAAGGAATTAGGTCTACTGTGCATGTGGTACATGCCCCATCTATGAAAATTAGGTCAAATAAAGGAGGTGGTCTCTGTAGGGAGGAGGTCAACTATAGAGGTTCCACTGTATATTGAAGGTGGTACATATTATTCTATTGAATCATTCCTCTCTGGGTTTTTTTTCAAATTTTACATTATTTTTTAAAATTTGCATATAAACATTTTTACTCTTTGTCTTTTTAGATCAAAATTCAGGTTCTATATTTGTTTTTAGACCATCGCAAGTCATATTCCTTTTGTTAGGTGGACTTCTTGCCCACCCGTTTATCATAAAAAAGACAATTTAGAGAGATAACTTTTCTCACAGTACCTTTTTATTTATTTCACATTTTTTTTAAAACAATGCCATCATTTTAAATTCAAAATTTTAGTTTGGATTTATTCCCCTCAATATTCTGGCTTTAAATCTGTATCCTGAAGTTATTATTATTATATTTTAATCAAGATAACAAATTCTTTCATTAAAACTGAATTTGCAATTTCCTGACATGTCTTCTATCAGTTTTTCTTACCAAGAACATTCCAGTCATCACTAACTGGTTGCCTGTCTCACACTCTTTCTTTGTCCAATTTTTCTCTGTAATAGTCAAAGTGAAATTTTCAGAGTTCCACTTCTGCCCAGTCCCAGACATTTAAATTTACTCAATGATTTTACACGGACCATTAGAATAAAGGTCAGGACCTTTCACACCCTCACGTGCTGCCATGTGGTTTGGCTTCTGCCATCTCTCAACATAGCCCTCTTCACTTTTAGATCCTTGCATCCTGGCATTTTTTTGAACTCTATTTTTCCTCTTTTTATGCTCCTATTGTGACTCCATTTCCATATTCTTTCCCAACTGGTTGACACGTCTTTTAGATTTTATCTTCAATATCTGTCTTAGATCTAGAGGCCAAATCAGCTTTTACCTTTGACACATCCTGTTATTACCTTGTTAATTTTATTCTTCAGTACTAAAATGAATGCTTACATTAATTTATAAAATATTTGATAATATTAAGCTATACCTTAGTAGTACACAATAAATATGTATGCCTATACACACATACATACACACATATAGTCACTTACATTTTATTCCTACTATCATGCATAGTGCCTGGCATTTGGTAGACTTCATAAATACCAAAGTTAAAAAAGGAAATGAATATTTCTAACATAGCACATTTTCTTGTTTCCTTCTCTCCATATAGAATATCATATACCAAGCAATCTCTACCTGCAAAAATCATAATCCAGCTCTAAAGGCTAATTTAAATGACACTTCTTTCATTATTCTCACTCAAACCCTCAGCTAGATGTAATTTTTCTCTTCCTGTGAACATGAACTATGCGTTTTCTAAGTGATGAAAACAATCACATTCTTCTTAATGAGAAATATCAACCTCAAAGCCAAAGGAAAGCTTAGCCCTATAACTTCCATTATATAACATTTAGCACAGTTCCTAGCATAGTGTATGTTACATGTGTGTTATTAATTTTGACAAGCAGAAATACATTGTTTGGATAAAAATTATTTAAAAAATTTAAAATAATTATTAGTTGATTGCAATACAAACATGATCACCAATCCTTATAAAATTAAATGTGTTACCATATTTCATAATGATACTGCTATTAATCAAAAACAGTGAATATGTAAAAATATATTAGTTATCATAGCTTTTATTTAGAATATATACTTCTAAAATTAAAATCACATGTAATTTTTTGCTTGAATTATTCTATGACTCTTTATCTCTTATAGGACAAAATGTGATGCCCACATTCTAGTGTAATTTCAGCATTTAAACTAATTTTAGTTACTCTTATAAGCACTAATGTGTACATATGCACAATAACATAACCATACACTTTCATGTTTGGAATATTACTTTCCTGCATAGAATTCTCAAATGTTCTTCTCTGTAGCATTTTTAAGTGATGAAATTAAATCCATATGGTGATACAATTCCACACTCACCCACTGTGTTTCGGTTGAACAGTATTTTCTTCTTGACCTCTCTAAGAATTTCTCACATAAAAATAAAATTCATCAATGTGCAGTGATAAATATTAGATGTTGTCATCATTTTATATCATACTCATTTGCATACAGAATTCTCAGTCACCTAAGTGTGATTTTGAATATTAAAATCATAAAATTAGCTTTATATACCTAACACAAAACTTCACAACTTAAGAAAGGAGTAAGGAAGACAGAATATAAGCGAAGGAACACATCTTACTTGATTTGGACTCTTTTCTGTCAAAAAATGGGCACTGACTAGGAATACTAAATGCATTATCATTAAAAATCATATGAATATTTATTAGTAAGTTCATTAGTTATAGGACAATAAGAGCATGTAAATTGAGTTGTGGAAAGTAAGTAAATTATGATTTAGAAAAATATAACAATGAAAACATTTGCCATATAATATTTAGATGTGAAAATACAGCTTGATAGCTGACTTCTGAAGAAAGAAAAAAAACAGAGTTTAAGGCAGAAAAATATTGGTTGCTATTGTTGATATCCTAAGGAAAATATATGCATCATATTTATTAAGACTATCCTTCAAAGTAAAATTTTTCCCCAAGAAAATTTCCAAGCCTAAAAAATAGTTTTAACAGGAGACTTTTGTCAAACATTTATAGACAAATTGATAATAGAATATATATATAATTTACATATATTTATATATGTACATAGGTATATTTCATATACACATGCATACATATATCTATGAAATATACCTATATAGATGAAAATCCCAGCTCGGCGCCTGTGGCTCAAGCAGCTAAGGCGCCAGCCACATACACCTAAGGTGGCAGGTTCGAATCCCCAGCCCGGGCCCGCCAAACAACAATGATAGCTGCAACCAAAAAATGGCCGGATGTTGTGGCAGGAGCCTGTAGTCCCAGCTACTTGGGAGGCTGAGGCAGGAGACTCGCATGAGCCCAGGAGTTGGAGGTTGCTGTGAGCTGTGATGCCACGGCACTCTACCCAGGGGGATAGCTTGAGGCTCCATCTCAAAAAAAAAAAAAAAGAAAATCCCAAATTGAATAATCTAATTAGTACTCCTCAAAACTATCCAGGTAATGGAAAACAAGGAAAGTCTGAGGAATTGTCACAGACAAGAGGTAACTGAAGATACATGATGAGTAAATGTAATAGTATGAGATCCTGGAACAGAAAAAATGATATTAGGAAAAAACTAATGAAATCTAAATAACGTCTGGAGCTCAGGTACCCCTATTGGCTTCTTATTTGTAATAAATATACCCTGCTAATGCAACTATAGCATAAGCCAATTGAAAAATATATGGGAACTTTTGTACATATTTTGTAAATATAAAGCTATTCTAAAATAAAATTCTTATTAAAAATCGAATACAGCATTTGTATTAACCTGGATGGAAGTGGAACACATTATTCTTAGTAAAGCATTACAAGAATGAAGAAGCATGAATCCTATGTATTCAATTTTGATATAAGGACAATTAATGACATGGTGGGGGTGGGGAAAAGGGAGAGCAGAGAGAGAGAGAGGGAAGGACGGAGGGGGTCAGGTCTCAGAGTTTGACACATCTTGTACCCTCAATGAAACCCCAACAATTAAAGAAAAATCTCACTCAAATATTGGTTATATAGTCAGGATATCAATAATGACATAAGTATATCTTGCAATTAATATTTTTTGTGCCTTTTATTATTTCTTAAGACAACAATGGTCTTTTTCAGATTATCAGTAACTCTCCATGAGTATGGAGAAAATGGTTGCCCCTAACCAACAAATAGAGACTATGCAGATAATCAACAATTTAGAGAATAACTGAATAAATTCTCAAACCATAATTTTAAAATTAAACTCACAGAAAGAAGTGAGTTCTTTATAGAATTGTTCTTTTTTAAATCTATGATAAACTCATTAAAGAACTTTTTATACTGGAACATTTTTCACCAATATAAAGTCATTGACTGATATTGATGCATGAAAAAAAAAAAACTAAACACAATTAAAAATCTAGCTCTTTAGTTTCATTACATTCATTTCAACTCAGGATCCAGATATGGCTAATGGCTACCATACTGCATCGCACAGACATAGGATGTTTTTGATTCGAATTTAGTATCCATGGGCCTAATACCACTCTCCTGGCCAATCTCCCTTTTAAACCTCACATAGCAAGATAAATTGTTACCTTAAACACTGGCATCCAACAACAATATCCAGAGGCAAATATCCTCCAAATATATGGGAAGTATTGCACCGAGCCTATAATTGATTTAGTTGATCTAGGGTCTAATGCAAGGCAGATAACAGCCAATCTTCTTTGGCCATAACATCGTTGACTCCTACCAGCACCACTTGGGATTGCCCTGAGCCACATGGATTTACCTTCATCGAAATGTAGAGCAAACAGCAGCAGAGAGAGGTTGGTGGATCCAAAAGGAACCACAAGTCTCTCACCTGGTCTTTGACAACATTTCCTGCATTTGGGGGATGTGCCAAAATACAAATAGATTGTTATGAAGTAGCATTTTCTTCCCCAAATACTTGTCCCTGCAACCATGCCAGCATAACCATCATAAAGGTTTCCTAATTGTTCCCTGGTCCGAACCGCCCTAGGACTACTGGTTTCTGAAGTAGTAGGAACAGCATGTGTGCATGATACCACAAAACAATGAAAAGAAACACAGCCATTTCCAAAAAAATTACCCTCACAAAGTAAACCAATGGACCAAGGACTGAATCTCTTGGCTGAATCTCTTCATACTTTAAGAGTTATAACCACATCACTCTAGATTACTTAATGACCCCTCAACGGGAGGTCTGTGCATTTACTAACATATCTTGCTGTATTTAGGGAGATAAAACTCACAGAGTTTTAAAGATAACCAGGGACATGTACAAAACAGGACATAATGCTACACTATAGATGAAACAGATTGAACAACTCAAAGCATTTTCCCTTTCTTATCTAGTCTCCTAGCTTTCTCCCATTAAATGGACAGACCAGCTATCAAGGGGATTTGGAACCCTACTTTGAGCCCTTAAAGAATTCTGGTGTCTTATAATTGGCTCTTAACTCAGACATTACAAAATACAACACAATTTAGATTATTACATGATTTGGAGCCAAGGGGGTGGACTGTTATATAAATGGGCCAAAGATTAAACCTCAGTATCAGCCCACATGTTGTTTTCTACTTCACAGCAGGTGAAGATCATTAGCTCAAAGGCTCAATTTGAGGCAGAAAACTCAAATCCTAACACATTGATTATTTCAAAAATAGCTCTAGTCAGCAAAGTTTTAGCCATATAGAGCCTGTCCTATTTTCATAATGTTTGAAAATCCTCTCAGCACCTAGCTATAGAAAAGACAGACCCTCTAGCTATAAAATACCTCAAACGATGTTGCCCTGCAGAATTCTCTGATTCAGAGACCTTGAGTTACATTCCTAGACATGTTGGTCCCTCTAGCTTCTCTCTTCCCTGGCAGTTTCTCGGCCCTTTCCCTTTCCGTGAGATGGTCCTGCACCTCGGTTTCTGGAAGGTCACCTGCTGACAATGATCTCCTCTTTTATGAAAATTTGTCTAAGGGCCACCCGAGAGTTTGTAGCATCATACGACATTCTTGTGGCCTATTATTTCCCTCTAAATCTTCACACTAACCATAGGCTCTCGGCTGCTTGCTATCCCCTCAAAACTATATAAAGGCTCTTTTCTCAGCTGTAGAGTACTGATCCTTATTCCTTTACGACTGCTAGCTTGATGAGGAAGGATAGAGTTTAATATTTCTTCAAATTATTAATATTTAAGAAAATATTAAATAATGAAAAAGAAGGCCTACAAGGAAAAATGGATTTGCACAATTCAAAATGTTGTTTAACAATTTACAGCTATAGCATCAAACATTACCTGTCATAATAGAAATCTGAATAATGGAGTAGCATTTAGGTACACATGTGTTATTTTTGATGCAAAACAGATGTATTTAGTTTTCTAAAAATATATAAAAGTATTTCTAGTAATTTTTTGTTATATAAATAGTCTCTTTTTTCTCCAACAGACAGTAATAGCATTTTAAACAAGGGGATTGTCAGCGGGCCCAGTGGCTGTCATATTTCTCTCTATGACTACAGAGGTGTCAAGGTTTCAGGATAACATTATTAGAATCAAACCTTATACTCCTATCAAGCATATCGGAAAATCACTGTTGTATAACAGCTTGAAAGCTCTGGGGTCTGTTAAGTAGATATCATCACAGTTTGTCAGAATCATCAACCACCAACCGGGACTGTGATATAAGAGTTTAAAGAAGTACTGTTACCTTTTCAGGGGAAGGAATTCACATCCAAACTGTAGCTTTCACCCTCTTTACACTTCTCTGCATGGAATTCCTGGATTGTTTTATGCTGGGCAAAAACATACACAAAATCCTGTGAATTTAATCACTATTTTTCCCCCATGCAGACCTTTATAAGATAATGTTTCTGATTAAATATTTCTTCAGTTTAAGCGTTTATGACTAGAGCAGAATTACAGTCTCTCTATCTAAAAAGTTTATGATTATTATTGTTAATTTAAATGGTAACACAGTCAGATTTTCTGTCTCTTCCACTTTTGTCATCTGTAACCTCAACATTAGGTAATTGCATTAGGCAAAATGATAAAATTTATTTAATATGTTTCACATATCATCTCATAACCTAAATCTAAAATGGCAAATTATGTATAGGTATATATGAACATCCAATGTTTTTATTCAACAAATTATTCTGTCCAAACATTCTATTGAGGGAAACAATTTAAATTTTTATTTTAAAATGACATTTTTATTTGTTTTGATCACTGTAGTAATTATTTAAAAATTGTTCAAGTGAGATAACTTGTAAAAACCTTGTACATTTACATTTTTATTAATGTGGGGTTTAGCAGACTCGGTTTTATAGCATAGCTATCTATTTTGGGCTTGCCTGATGCCATAGATGCTATACGATAACCTTTTGGCCTTAATAATTCTGTGTGTCAGACAATCTCCAGCTGCCACTGCCTGTATCCCTGCCTGAGGCTCTTTTCCAGAAAAGGCAACTGGATGTCAATAGAGCCAAAAACTCACAACTGGGAGAATCTCTCAACTACAGTTATCCCAAATTCCTGTCTCCAAGAGAAACAAATGTGCACTTTGCACTTTCTCATGATGCTGGCTGGCTGGCTTGATTACACTAATGTACTGGTTTTCTTCTCTTTCCATTTTCAGTTTCCCAAAACCCTACTGGTAGTTCTGCATCTTCAAAATAAACTACTTTTACCTGAGTATTTATCTCAGAGATGATTATGAAAGAACCCAAACTAAAAGATTCACCACTGAACATTTTTGGTAGGGATTTCTTGTCTGCATTACCAAATTTCCAAGTTCTATATATTTTTTATTCTTAAGAGGAATGACTTTCTCTAGTCTCATAATAAACTAGAATAACTACCCCTACTCATTTCTTTGTAAGACCATATTTTACTGTGCATTCTCTTATTTTTTTTTAATTTAGAATTAATAAGAGGGCACACGTGGTTAGGTGACATTGTTTGCATTTGTAGGTAAAGTCGGAGCTGAAGTTGTGACCTCCACCCGGGAAGTGTGCCATTCACCTGTCTTCCCTCCTGCTGCACTCTCTCTGCTCACCCTTATTAAATACTTCTCAACAGCATTTCTTAGGGAGAACCAGCTCCACACATCTTAATTATGCTGCAACCCTGTCCAATGGAGCAAAAGGCTCTAACCCCTCCAAAATATTAAATGTATTCTTTACAAAGCTTCTTTATTTTTAACTATAATGAGCACATCTCTGTCTTCATGGATCTCATTACCTCAACAGAATTGGATGCTACTGAATACAACCTGTTTCTTGTAACCCTTCACCTTTGTGTTTTCACACCTCTAAACCATCTGGGCTATTTCCTCACCACTCCTTAGACGCTTTACCTAGAAGCTCAAGACAAATACTGATGTGACTTATATACTTTATCTTTCTATGTATCCCCAACAATTAATGCATTTAAAAAAATGTTTTGTTGTTTATAGCACACACACACACAAAATAGGCTAAACCCTACATCCGTTCCTGATTTTTCAAAAAACCTTCAAAAATGTAGATATAGAATATATGATAACTTAACCTGAAAAGGGAGATACAAGGCATTTATGAAAAACCTACAGCTAACATTATTCCAACTTGTGAAAAATTGAATAAATCCACATTGAAATTAAGACAGCAAGGACAAAGATATTCCTTCTCATTGCTTTGACTCAATGTACTACAAGGAGTTATTGTTGATGCAATACAGCAATAAAAAGAAAAACAAAAATATATAACTAGATTGGAAACAAATCAGAAAAACTTTCTTTATAGATGACATGATCAGTTCTAGCAGTGATTTTTCAACACAGGGATAGGTCTCCTCAGGAGACATATGACAATATCTGCAGATATTTTTAATTATCACAACTAGTGGGATGCTGCTGCTGGCACCTAGTGTAGTGGCTAAGCATAGTGTTAAACTTGCTACAGTGCACAATCCCCCTCCTTACAATCCTCCACAGTAAATAATTATACAGTCCAAATACCAATGGTGCTGCAGAGAGCTACAAAACAAAACAAACAAATAAACAAAATCTAATAGAAGTATTAAATGGATTTAAAGTCAACATGCATATTAATTGTAATTACATAAAAGCAATGAACAATTGGAAATTGAAATTTCAAAATGTCACTTACTAGCCAGGCACAGTGTCTCACACCTATAATCCCAGCACTCGGGAGGCCGAGGCAGGTGGATTGCCTGAGCTCATAAGTTTGAGACCAGCCTTAGCCAGAGTGAGACCTTGTCTCTAAAAACAGCCAGGCATTGTGGTGGGCACCTTTAGTCCCAGCTACTCATGAGGCTAAGGCAAGAGAATCGCTTGAGTCCAGGAATTTGAAGTTGCTATGAGCTATGAACCCATGGCACTCTACCAAGGGTGACAAAGTGAGAATCTGTCTCAAAAAAAAAGAAATTAATACGTGACAAACTCCAAACTTACTTACCCAAACTGCTAACTTTTTAATAAGCATGGCATTTAGTAAGTACCCTGTAAAGAAAGACTATCTTGGGTGGTGCCTATGGCTCAAAGGAGTAGGGTGCC